>NW_026294562.1:79189050-80389050 GCF_007827085.1 Peromyscus californicus insignis
GTCTATGTGGCGTCCAACGTGGTGGCAAGAGTTTCCACCTAAAACCTGAGAAAAAAGATTCTAAAACGGAGCTAAAAACAGCTTCCTAATTGTCTCTCTCAAATGAGCGGCAGCTGCCGGTTTGAGCTACTGGCGGGTTGCTGGCGTGCGCGCTCGACCTGCCGCCATATGGCGGGAATGAGGCCTCTGCAAGTGGCACATTAAGCTACATTGTGGATTTAGCCTTTGTTAGTACAAAACAAAAAAAGAGGTTTCTGGGCTACACACTGCTTTGATAAAAGCGTAGACCCACTATTTCTGAGACTTGATGGTTCCCAGAGCTGGCGGTAACCGCCATGTTGGAAAGCTAAAGTGGGCGGAGCCAGCAGCCACAGTGCCGTTTCAGGCTTAGAAGGCTGCAATTTAAAGCAACAGGTTTACAATAAGACAGATTCAGATGTAATAGTTTAAAATGTGTGTAAAATATACGTAGGCTTAAAAGAGACAAAAAAAAGGTGATATATACAGTATAGAAACAAATACATGGTTTTAAAAAATAAAGTCTTTAAAGAGACAGTCAAATTAATATAAAAAATAAGCCACATAGAGATGACTATTACACAGAGAGTCTGGATTGTGTTGTCTTTGGGATTCTTAACTACAGAGAGATGTTTGATTGTAAAGAAAGCTGAGTTAAACCAGTACGTATATTTTAAAGATACTTTGACTTCAAAATTTGGATGTAAGGATATGTTGCTTTGGAAAAGAGTCTCTTTTGTTTCCACAGAAAGCAAGAGGCTATGGATTTGTTCCAGAGTAAGATACATCAGGTTTGACCAGCCAAGACCCCCTGAAAGGTCTCCGATGACACCATGGCCCAGATGATCCAACATCCAGAACCGTTTCAAGACAACTGGCTCAGATGATACAGCCTCACGGACTACTCCATGATCCTAAAATTTTCTTTGTTTCCCCAGAAGATACAGCGCCCCCCTCCAGCAGGAAATAGTAAGAGAAGCTACGCCCAAATTCCCAAATATACCAAGCTGACTTTGGAGATGTGTAAAGGTTAAAACCTTCCTTTTTAAGAAAAGAAAAGGGGAGGTGCTGTGGGATGGTCTGTATGTCAAATGTGTTGCTGATTGGTCAATGAATAAATCACTGATTGGCCCGTGGCCAGGCAGGAAGTGTAGGCGGGACAAGGAGGGGAATAGAGCTGGGAAGTGGAAGGCTGAGGGAGGAGACTGCCAGCCGCCATCAGGACAAGGAAGATGTAAAGTACCGGTAAGCCACAAGCCACGTGGCAAGGTATAGATTAATAGAAATGGATTAATTTAAGCTGTAAGAACAGTTAGCAAGAAGCCTGCCACGGCCATACAGTTTGTAACCAATATAAGTCTCTGTGTTTATTTGATCGGGTTTGAGCGGCTTGGGACTGGCGGGTGAGAGAGATTTGCCCTGACTGTGGGCCAGGCAGGAAAACTCTAGCAACATCTATGGGCGGGCAAATGAGCTTGTGTTCAAACAAGACTCTAAGTCAAGGCTGAATCCCAGGTTAAATCCCATTGGATTGGAGAAGAAATTATAGGCCAGATGGTTTTTGAGCTGAGAGAAGCCAGTGGAGGTTCAAGATGGCCAAACCACAGCAAACTCCTGTTAGACGGAGCCCTCTTCACACTTGGCTAGCTTCCCAAGCTGGGATACTATAGCAGCAGGGGCTGTTTTAGGGATTTGCCTCTCCAGTTAGCATGACCTTAGTGGAGCTGTAACAAACTTATTAAAAATCCCCTGTGACCAGATTGGGGCCTAGCCCAGTTTTCATCAGAGAGGTGTCATGTAGCAACTGATGGAAACAGATGCAGACCCACAGCCAAACCTTAGGCGGAGCTCAGGGAATCCTGCAGAGGAGAGGGAGAAAGATTACAGCAGGTGAGGGGTCAAGGACACCACAAGAAAACTCACAGAATCAACTAACCTGGGCTCATAGAGGCTCACAGAGACTGAACTGACAACCAGAGAGCCTGCTTGGGACTGACCTAGGCACTATGCTAATATGTTACAGTTGTGTAGCATGGTCCTCTCGGGGGACTCCTAATAGCAGGAACAGGGTCTGTCTCCATCTCTTCTACTGGCTTTTGGGACAATAATCCTCATACTGGGTTGCCTTGCCCAAACTTAATATATGGGGAGGTGCTTAGTCATACTGCAACTTGATATGCCATGTTTTGTTGATACTCATAGGAGACCTGCCCTTTCCTAAACAGAAATGGAGGAGTGGATTGGGGGACCTGAGGGGAGGTAGGGAGAACTGTGAGCTGAGGAAGGAGGGGAAGCTGTGGGTGGGATGTAAAATAAATAAATTTATTTTAAAAAGATTCTGACTCCACATAGTTGTAGTTTACCTGTAATAGCTACCCAGCCTCCCAGGATCTCAGACCACCCGTTTATTCTTTGTGAGATTTTCCATTCACTCTATCTCTCTCTCTCTCTCTCCTTTGAGAAGGAGCCCTTGTGGCAGAGCATATCAATTTCCCCTGTGTTCACAACATTTCTGTGTTAAGTTTTCCTCCAGTGCAGTCTACATGCTGTCACTGGGACCTAACTGTTTCCAGATCCATGGTTTTGTCTTTTTCATAGGAGCAAGCAAATAGCAATGGGTGGGTTTAAACATGTACCTACAAAGACAGAATTATAGCAGGATAATGGGTTCCACTGCATATTGGGGAGGAGATCCCTTTGGTGCAGTATAAGGAAGAGATGACACAAGAAGAGATCAGCTGGGGACTATGTGGGAAAATAAACTGAAGGTCCCACTAAGGACACTAGCAGCAGGGAGAGAAGCAGATAGATTCAAATGACTTAAAGTGAAAATCACCTGTTGTTAATGAATTTGATAAAGGAGACTAAAGGAAAAGGAAGTACAGACATGAGGCCAAAGCTCGTGTTGTGGGTAACTGAGTGGGTAACGGTAACTTCACCAGCAGAAGCAACTCCAACAGATAACTAACTTTACAGAAAGGAGTTTTTAAAAAAAACATAGTTTCAGTCTGGAAGGCAGAATGAGGAGATGGTTGTCTGGATAACTGTGAAGCTCCAGAAGGTGTCTGGCTGGTGATATTGATTGGATAGCCTACTCACAGGTTATATGTAAAGAAAAAATGCGCATAATATCAGTGGGACAAGAATAAAAAGCCAGAGAAAAAGTCAATAATCCCCACTTCTCCACTTGACAACTGTCTTCTATTTGAAGTTGTGGTGTTGAGTTTCTTCCATCTCAAAATGTCCCCAATCATGTTCTGTTCCTTTTTAATCCTAATTCCACCCCTGCTAGATTCTGGAGAGCATATTCTCAGTTTGTCAGATATTTTTTCATAGAGAAAAATATATCAATGTCTCACACATGTAGTCAAAGAAATATCAGTAAATATTGGGACTAATTTAATTTGCTTTCTAATGTCTTTTGATATGGAAACAGCAGGCATGTGAAAACCAAAACCTTATACTCTATACTGGTGGTACTCTTCATTCACTACCACCTCATGGGAGAGCACCCCTAAGGAGGATTTCCCACCAGGACAGAAATGGATAGACATGATTATTTTGTATGTATGGATACAGGACAGAGAACAACCTGGAAGCCATGCAGGATGGCGACAAGGTGAGGTTCATCCAGATGTGGGCAAGGAGAAGAGAAATCCAGCATATCTTCTGTGGCCTTCAGATATGAGTGGCATCTGATTTCTGCCCTGTGTGTTCTCAGGCCAGCATAGGCTGGGTACACAGCTGACCAAGCAACTGTGCTGCCAGGCTCCATGTGGGGTGGTGAGCATGTGGACAGTGGTCAGCTTTGCCTTGTAGACGCAGGCGATGCCATTCAGGCACCAGTGTGTACATTTCCATTGAATATCTTGTTACTGGACTTTTGCATATACTCTTAACCCTGAAGTTATGATGTACACAGTCTGCCTCCAGCCAAACCTTCTCTGGCTCTTCCTTTGTCCCAGGAATGTACAGAAGCCAGAGCCAAACATTGGGGACTTGAAAAATATTTGCTATATCATTCTTAGGTATACAGTAGGAGGAGTCAGAGCCAGCATTCAATAAAGATATTTGCACACCAATTTCTATAGCAGCAAAACTCATAACAGTCCAGTTATGGAATCAGCCTAGGAGCCTGTCAGTGGAAGGAAAGATTAAGAAGCTGTGCTGTGTATTCACAGTGCAATACTTTAAAACATACATAAGAACAAACCATGTCTAGAACTGGAGATCACGTTAAGCCAAAAAAGCCAGACATAGAGCATTCTCTCCATGCATTCTCTCATATGTAGACTTTAGACATTTTTTTAAAAGATAAAATAAGGAGAAGCAGGAAAGAGGGGGAGATGAGAGAAAGCAGTGAGAGGTGAACATGACTGAACCATATAGTCCACATACATGCATGAAAAAAACCATAATGCAACCCATTATTTTGTACAAATGATATATGCTACTTTAAAGCTTCATTTTATTTTTCTTTTATTTATGTGTGTGTTTATGCCATGTATGTTACCAGTGCCCTCAGAGGCCTGAAGAGGGCATCAAATCCCCTAGAGCTGAAGTTACAGGTGGCTGTGAGCCACTCAACTTGGTCCTTGGCCAGAACAGCAAATGCTCTTAACTACTGAGCCATTTCTCCAGCTCCAACATGTGCTCATTTAAAGAGGTTATTGAAAATGGGAAGGGAAGGCAGGGTTAAGTGAGTCTCTCATTTATTATTTTATTAGTTGATTTTCTTAGGATGCCCTAAACATGAAACAAAACCCAGAACTCCAGACTCTGAGAGATGGAAACTAGGAGATTATTTGCTATGCAGTATTTTTCTTCTCATAAACAACATTTGTTCATTTATTTAGTGTGTGGTTGTGTGTGTGTGTGTGTGTGTGTGTGTGTGTGTGTGTGTGTGTGTGTGTATGTGTGTGTGTATACACATGTACATAGAATCCAGAAGAGGTATTAGGTGTCCTCTATCACTCTTTGCCTATTCCTTTGTTGCAAGGTCTCTTCCTGAACCTGGAGCTCATGAATCTCATGAGGATAGGCTGGAAGCCAGCAAGCCCAGGGATGATTCTGTCTTGCCCTAACTCAGGACTAGTGTTACAGGTGTTTGTGGGCACCCCAGTTTGTTACATTGGAGTTGGGATCTGAAATCAGGTACTCATGATTACAAAGAAAGGACTCAGCCAAGTCATCTCTCCACTCCATTCTCCTGCCCACAACCCACATCTCTCACATAATTCTCACTGCACACTGTCTCCACTACATAGTAAGAATCTCTGTCTAGAGGTGAGGGAGTGGAGGCTTAAAAACCCTGGGAGGATTTTCCAGGGTATAAACAACTGAGCATGAATTAAAGCCCAGGTCTGTCCCCTTCCATCTATGGGAACTTTCCATTTAAAAGTCAATGTTGCAGCTACTTTGTAAGGCCCTAATGAATGGGTCCCACCTCATCTTCACTCTTGGGTGGGTGTAAAGAGAGTGGCAGAGCTAGAGCCACTTTTTCCTAATTCATGATAAGGACACTTGGAGCCAGAATCTAAACTGGAGTTAATACCACATCCTTAGTTTTCTGCCAGGCTATGCTGATGTGAATCAGGCTGGAGGCCCCTATTGACATATTTTCTAAATGGTCTTTCTTCCTTTTGTTTGTTTGTTTGAATTTGGGACCAATTTGCTCCTTTCTGCTTGATTAAGATCTAACATTTGGGGCTGGAGAGATGGCTCAGAGGTTAAGAGCACTGGCTGCTCTTTCAGAGGTCCTGAGTTCAATTCCCAGCAACCACATGGTGGCTCACAACCATCTGTAAGGAGATCTGGTGCCCTCTTCTGGCCTGTAAGGACACATGCAGGCAGAACACTGTATACATAATAAGTAAATAAATCTTTAAAAAAAAAAAAAAAAAAGATCTAATATTTGCCTTGTCAAAATAGATGCAATAATAACCAAGCTTGCCTTTGTGGTATGGAATGTGTTTTAGTGCATGCAAGCCTCCCCGACCCCTCCTGCTACGGTACAGATGTGCTCTTGGGACAAGCTTGTGACCTACCATGCTTCTAATCCCATTCTGATGGCAGTGAGAGTCAGGAGCCTTGTTCTTTCTGGAAGTAGTGTGGTACGATTATTCCCTGTGAGAGGGCATTTTTTGCCTTAATAGTCTTTTGTTTGTATATTATGGCTTCCAACTTTGTGCTTTTATGGGTTTTGTGTGTGAATGTCTCTGCACGTGTATGTGTTTCTTGTGCTTTGTCTTTCTTTTTTTGTTATGCTGGTTTGTTTGCTTTATTTGCCCCTTTGTTTTCTAAAGAGAGAAAAAGAAAACATGGAATTGAGTAGATATGGAGGTGGAAAGGAGAGGAGAGAGGGGAAACTATGATCAGAATGTATTGTATGAAAAATTTACATTTTCAATTAAAAGAAAGACTGTTCCTAGTGCTGTACAGTCCCAGCTGTTGAGTGATGTGTAGACCCCTCCTCCCTTTGGTTCCTCTGGGGTAGTCCATGGCTTGCCTTCCTACTTCATCTCCCTGCTCAGCTTTGTTTCATAAGATCCCTCTTCTTAATCCCACTGCTGTACCCGAGAAGGTGTTCTGGTTAGAGCAGAGCCCTTGGCTGGATCCACAGTTAGCATGATAATATCCACAGGCATCCATGAACCAGCATCTGCTATGTGTGTGCCTGTGTCCACACTGCATACTTAAGTTAGTGCTGAATGCTCAAGCCTGTCCTGTCCCTCACAAATGTGTCTGCACTTCCCATGGGCTAGCATTCTGAGGAATGCAGCAATGAACAAAGGAGAAAACATTTCTGCTCTTGCAGAACACGTGTTCTTTAATAGAGGACATGTCTTTTTAAATGGGTTCAATTGTCCCTATTATTAAAAGGGAGAATAAGGTTTAAAGAACACTCATAACTCAGGCTCTCACAAAGCTCTGCGGTAAAAAAAAAAAAAAAAAAAAAAAAGTAGAATTCAAGCCCTGAATTTAGGACCAAAGTGCAAATTCTACTGAATCTTACCTCTTCCAACTTATAGCAAGCCTGCCTACCAAAATTCTTATGATTTAGGAAGTAAAACTCTAGTTATTACACAGCTGGCAGGTAGCTAGATTTGTACAGCCAGAGAGTTCCAAGAGGTGGATGCAGACTGGTTCTACCTAGCTCTAAAGAACTTTCATTCAATCTACTTAAGTGCATTTAGAAAAGCAAAAAAAAAAAAAAAAATGACATGATTCTAGTTTATGCATTAAAATGCCCACTATGTGTCAGGCATGGCTTCAGGAGCACTGAACTTTCTCAAAGTGTCAGAGCTCGAAGGGGCAGAGCTGGGGTGTGTTTGGCTAATGTTCCACCCTTAGGTTCACTAATTGCATCAAGATATTAGAGTCAGAAGTCTGGACACCAGCGTCCCTAGGGCCATGCTGCTCTGCCACCTGCTCACATGTCTCAGTACAAAAAGATGCAGAGGTTATAGAATTTGCTCTTCATGCATGGATAGAGAACAGATTGGAAAAGTGGACAATGTGTGCAGAGGTGTGGGTAAGAAAGAACACACCCTGGCTTCCCATGAAACAAACTAGAGGGCTTAGTTGGACACTAGATGTGGAAATGGTATTTGCCTGACTGGGTAACAGCCCCTCTCTGGTTAATTTCCTTGAGTAGCACCCTGTTCTTTCTCCAGGGACAGCCCAGCAGCTCTGCCACAGGGTGTTTCCCGTATTTCCACAGGGTATTTCCCTATTTTGTAGAATGCAGTACAAAATGAAAATGTTGGGATTCTGCTTAAAAGCATGAAGAGGGACTAGGGAGATGGGGTAATCAGTAACATGTGTGCTGTGACAGACAACTTGAAGACCCATAGTTTGATCCCCAGCACACACATCAAATCCAGGTGCAATGGTCACCCATGCAATACCAGTGCTAGATGGGTGGAGGTGACAGGAGTATCCCTGAGGCTCATAGGTTCAGTGTCCAAAAAATAAGGAGGAACTCACCCACATTGACCTCTAGCCTCCACACATCCACACATGTGAACTTGCATATATGCAGATATGTAAACATATATAGACAAATAAAAATATCAAGAATTTCAAAATCAGATATAGACCTTGGAGTCCTAGACAACTGTACAGGTCACATGTCTATGAGATGAGTCCCACTTCCTTGCACTATGACAATGTCATGTCCCTGAACTTATTTCCTCTTCATGACAATTCTGGGAAATGAATAATTATGACTAATATCAAGTTGCAAAAACCTTAGAGATGAGGTGAAGGATGTCTCACTCTGGTTCTCAGAATTAGTGAGTAACGATCAGGATGAGAATAATCACAAAATAATTATAAAATCATAGCAGTTAAGTAGAATAATAGAATTCAAACTATCTAAGCTGAAGCTAAAACCCAGGTTCTTGGAATGCTACTGTGCTGCCTCCCGCCTATAGCTCAGTGCCCTGCAATGCACTCAGTTCTTGGAGAGCTTTGTGCCTGGATTATCAAATGTGGCTTAGACCAGTTGAGTTTCAGCCAAGAGATGGAACCAAAATATTATGACTATATTCTAAAACCTAAGGAAGATGCCAAAAGGAGGTAGCGGGCATCTCAGACTTCTTAACCAAGTCAGGGCCATCCCTAGATTGAGGCAGGTGCCAGACATCATGCTACACTCAAAGAAGAGACTAAGAAGCCTGTGGCATTAAGGACAGACTCATCCATTCAAGGGAAGAGAGTTTTCCATGTGATTACCATGGTTGTTTAAACAACCCCTACCTTAAGCTTACTTTTCACAGTTTAGTCTTTACCCAAAAGCAAGAAGGCCCTCCATTATCAAGGGCATTTCTTTCCTGGGTGATTGGAGACAATACAATCACATCATTAGTTTTGAAAAGTGCTCAAGTGTATTTACTCTTACTGGGGTTAGAAGTGAGTGCTACAAATGTGTTTACTTCAGCATGTATTACAGATCTTGGGGGCCTCAAATTCTTTATCTGTCAAATCAGGAGAACATCTCTTGGATCTGTTTTGATTTTTGGCCAAAAAGAGTCACAGGATTTCTTATGAATGAGACTTTCTTTAGATTTCTGCCAGCATGGTAAAATCCAAAGTAATTCCTAACTCTGAGGGGTTTTATTTTTTACTTGTAGAGAATGAAACATAGTGTACTTCTAAGTTTTAGTTCCAAATGCCTTATATTTGGACTGTGCTGGATAGTTGTTTTTGTTTGTTTGTTTCTTATCAATTTGACACAAGCTAGGGTCATCTGAGAAAAGAGAATCTTGACTGAGAAATGCCTTCATCAGACTGGCCTGTGTGCAAGATTATAAAGGCATTTTCTTGATTAATGATTGATGTAGGAGGGCCCAGTTCATGGTGGTGGTTCTGGGGTGGATAAGAAAGCAAGCTAAGTGAATTACAGAGTTCAAGCCAATAGGCAACATTCCTTCATGACCTCTGATTAAGTTCCTGCCTTGAGTTTTTGCCTTGACTTTGCTCAGTGATGGACTGTAAAGTATAAAATAAAATAAACCCTTTCTTCCCTGAGTTGCTTTGGTTATGGCCTTTGTCACAGCAACAGAAAACAAATGAAGACAGGGATTGAGCAACACACACACACACACACACACACACACACACACACACACACACACTCTTTATTCTGAAGGAAGATGAAAAGCACCAACTTATGAGCAAGGATCACAGACTCTCAGGTTTGCCACATGTCACAAGGTATTCTCCATGTGTTCAGCCCATAGATACTTCAGCCCATAGATACAAGCACATGAAAGATGTTCCTATTTAACATTTAAATGTCTTCAGGGTCCTAGTTAGCATCAGCTGTCAATTTGACACAGCCTAGTCACCGGAGAGAAATGCCAATTAGGAAAAAATTAGAATGAACCCATTTCTCCTGCCAGGGATTTGCAGAGGGAAGGGTATGAAACTCAATTCTGGAGAACATACAGGAGAAGAGATTGGCATGGTGACTCTTGAGAATGACTCCCTGGCATTGCTGGCCAAAAGCCACCAGAAGATGATCTCATATTTTGTTTCTCACATTTTTATGGGACTGATTAGACAGAGTTGGGTCTGGAGGCTCTGACTAATATTGATTCAGCTATTTCCTGAGCATGAGGTAAAAGGAGCCTGGGTGGAAAACTAACATATCAACATTGCAGAAGAGAGATACAGGTACAATCGGACTAGTAGTGAGACTTCTGAGCCTGTGAGAGCGCCACCCTTCGAGTTCCCTTACCTTGTAAACACTTGTCTAGAGTATAGTAACAGAGTGCTCTGGAGGTGTGTGCTAATAGAATTAGTACTTTCTTTGATTCATGGTCCCTAACAGTGTGATTAAGCCATAGCACATTGGCTTTTACAATCAAAGAACTGGTCCAAATTATCATTGTAAAGAGAAACTAAGCATGTTCCTAGGCCTTCTGTTCCTTGGAAAACAAAATTCCATGGTAGTGTCTAAACTGTGACAACAATCAATGTTGCAATGGAGTAGCTTTTGACTCATCCCACAGTTGAATTTATCATCTCTCACGCCTCATTGCTAGCTAGTAAGGGACTGATGGCATATCACAAGGCAATCAAAGGCTCCCCACAGTTGAAGCCTTCCAGCTTAGTCAGGAACACAGCTCATATTCAAGCGAACAATGTGGCTGGAGTTTCTGGGGTCACTGGGTTTGTGGCTTAGAGATGTGAAAAATGCCATAATGTATCTGTTCAGAGAGGAGTATCATGTTCTAGGAAGCACTTTTAGTGTCCAGTGTGGAATCCTCTATGAGAATGAAATGATAAGAGCATTATATTACAGAAACATGGCACTCAACCCAGCCTACCAGCAGGATAGACTGTATTAGATGGTGTGAGAATACTTCCTGTCAGAAAATCTTGACCTTTTGCTTTAAAAGTAGCACATCTCCTCTTGCACAAAGGGGATCTCAGGAATAGGATTTTTCTTCTCTGTCAGTCTGTAAAAGAGTAGCCTATGCCTGCATAATCATCAGGAGATAGTAAAAATTAAGGTAAAAAGGAAAGGTGAAAGCTCAACTGTGACTAGCTTCAGTATTAACAGGGTAGACACAGAGGATAAAGATAGGGCATGCCTCTCAGCCAAGTTCCCAGCCGGCTTTACAACTCTAAGCAGGTCACTTTGACCAAGTGGCCTTTGATTCATTCACCAAACATGGAGCTTCTGCACTTAAGTCCCAGCTTACACTGGATTGTGCTTCCTCGGCTTGCATGAGGATGCAACTACCCAAAGCTTCGCTAATGATCAGTTCAAAGTGTTTTATCTAGCACAAAGTGTACATGATTCAAGACTTGTCTTTAAAAAAAAAACATTCTACATTACCATTCCTATCTGTGACTCTTACTTCATAGTCTTAAAAGGAAGGTGTATTATGCAACCAAGGCATGATATGACACCAACCAATGGCTAATAATAATGTAGTTACTCATGGAGACCCTGTGGCATCTCTCCATGTCCTAGGCTTCAGGCTTTCTAAACATTACCCGCGGTACCAAGGACCAATAAGAAAAGAAACATTCTTTTAAAAAAATGAGAATAACAAGACTTGGTTTCTTAAGATCATGCAGACTTGTAAGTAGCAAAGCCAGGGTGCAAACTTATCAAAGTCTGGCTGTAAACCTCAAGTTCGTTTCATTCCATGATGCCACATCTACCAGAAAATCAGAGATAAGAACTAGGTGGTATGGCTCCTTCATATGCATTGGGTTTGCAAAGCAGGTAACAAAATTTCATTTGTCTTCCCATTCATTTTAATATCTTTCCTCTTAACAGATACAACATCTAATGCTTGAGTGCATGTATGTGTAAACATGTGCATTTATGTATGAGTGTGTGTGTGTGTGTGTGTGTGTGTGTGTGTGTGTGTGTGTGTAGTACAGTCACTGTATGTCTAGACAATATAAGTTTTATGAAGAAGTGACAAAATGTTATATCAATGTGACATAATTTGTATCAATTTATGAGGAAAGCCATAGTGGTTTGTTTTGCATTTTAAATTTTGTGTATTAGTGTTTTGCCTGCATGTATATCTGCACCATAAGCATGCCTGGTGTCTGCAGAGACCAAAAGAGCATTGCATACACAGAAACTGGAGATACAGATGGTTGTGAACTGACATGTGGGTGCTGGGAACTGAACCCTGGTCCTCTGGGAGAGCAGCCTGCGCTCTTAACTACTAATCCATCTTTCTACCCCAGGAAAGCCATAGGGAATTATATTTTAAACACATAGGGGAATACATGAGAGAGACAAAAGGTACAGAAAAAGGATGAAAACTGCACATAGATGTCATTGATTACTTAAGAAGTACTTTCTTGGAGTAGAAAGCAGTAATCAAAAATGGGCTTTCTTACTGACTGGAAGCCAATCAACAAATGTATGTCACAGAACAGATCTGAGTTACCACCTGCCTCTATACAATATGGAGAGCAATCACCCTCCTCCATTCCCATGGTCAGGAACTGTCTTCATGATATAACAGGAAAGTAAATGTCCCTTGACTTGCACATCCTACATTACTGACCTTCATAGTTTTCTGGCTTTTTTTTTTTTTTTTTTTTTTTTTTGGTTTTTCGAGACAGGGTTTCTCTGTGTAGCTTTGCGCCTTTCCTGGGACTCACTTGGTAGCCCAGGCTGGCCTCGAACTCACAGAGATCCGCCTGGCTCTGCCTCCCGAGTGCTGGGATTAAAGGCGTGCGCCACCACCGCCCGGCTGTTTTCTGGCTTTTGACATAGATGAGTAGGATTATAAGGATGCCTATGCCAGTTTTCAGTGCTACTCCTCTAGTCATGGGATGAGGAGTAAGCCAGCAGAAACTGACCATGTCAGATAGATATTTCTTGATTCACCCATGAAATGAATATACACAGATCCATTTAGAAGACTCTGGCCAGATTGTTTCAAAGTCATCTTTATAGGGAAGGCATCCCATGTCTGATGTGTAAATTTCCAAGCACATTCAAAGTTCTGTGACTCTATGGGTCTCTGCAGTATACAAAGATTTCCACTGACATCCACTTTTTAGCATTTTCAGTGCATTTTGCATCTTATGGTAGAAGATTCACCCATGTGAATGTCATGTAGTGGCTAGACAGGGGAAGCATGTCAGTATAATGAGCTGTATGTAGAATGACAAGGAGTGTTTTATTTTGAGAAGTCTTCCTAAGTTTTCCAAGTTGGAATTGAATGGGTGATCCTCCTACCTAACCCTCAGGAGTAGCTATGGTTACAGGACAATTGCAGGCTTTGTAATACCAGGCCCAGCTAAGACCCATTTCTAGCAGCTCACAGCTATCACTCTCATTGATATGACTCTGAGCTCCAGTTTGAGCAACAACACTCTTAAATGTTGCATCTGGGGTTCCCAAATATGGTTGCCCAGAACAGCAGCACCAGCATCCAACACCTTGAACTTCATAGAAATGCAATTTCAACAAACATGCTGTAAGCCTTCTAGATGATCCTCTCAAATTCTTAGCTTCAGGAAGATACAATGGCTTTCAGTGTCCATCCTTCTTGAACATCAAGAGTTTGGCTCAGTGAAGTCATAGTGAGCTGCTCTTAGTGCATTAACTGGGCACAGGGAACACAGTATGGCATGCCAGTTGCCCTTAGTATATCCACTATTGCTGGTACACCACAGAAAGTAGCACTTCTTTAAGTAGACACAGGGACTTCAGTTTCTCCTTTTGCTTCATTTTTTAAAAGTAAGCTACTCAGGCCATGATCAAGCAAAGAAGAACTTTACCTCTTTTTAGCTTAAGCACCTCTTTGATTCTACTGGCAACCATCAAGGGTGACTGCCAAGCTGCTCTCTAGATTGGACACTCCTTCCCAGGAGTTCATTAGATCTGGGAGTCCAGAAACCTCTCAGCTGTTATCTGGAGCATCAGATGTATTCAGACAGTTTCAAGATGGACATTTAATCCCTCATGGGAAGAATGTAGGTGGTTGTCATCAGTGGGGAAGTGGATAGGCAGCTGGCAAGTAGCAATGGCAGTGACCGTGGGATAGGAGTCAGAATGAGAATCATAAATCTTGATTACTCTCCATCTCAGTTCATTTGAACCAAATGCCTTGGACAGGGATAGACTTTGTATCTCACTAAAAATTGAACAAAGCACTTGATTAAAAGTATAAACTGATACAAATAGCCCTTGATCCCTGCTAATGTCTCAACTCTCACCACGGAGGGACAAAGACTACATTCTATAGATCTGTGATATTTTTTTTTAAATAAGAAGTGGTATCCTGGATCCCCAGAAAGCAGAGAGACCCACTTCATCTCCATGTTTTTATTCCAGTTCCAGTAAATGTCGATCATTCTGTTGCCAGAATGCTAGCTGTTCTTATAATGAAGGCAATTAGAGCAGCCAGCCCTCCTGATTCTGATTGCCCTCCTGTTAAGATTAGGCACCCTATAGAAAAATGGAAATGCAGAGTCGTTATCATAAAGCAATAATAAAGTAAACCATTCAATTACAAATGAAAAAAAAGTGCTTGGATTAATAAGAATATTGTATGCTTAAGAGCATTAAAATACAAGCGTATTACCATTTTGCATACATAATGAATGAACTTCGAGGCCAGAGTGATTGGGACATAAAAATACTAAATGGTGGTACCATTTCTCATAAGCTAATGCTGTTGTGCTTGGAGCCTGGGAAGGGAGAGATGCCTGTACATCACAGATTCCTGGACATCCATGTCACTGTGGATGGAGAGAGAGAGAGAGAGAGAGAGAGAGAGAGAGAGAGAGAGAGAGAGAGAGAGAGAGAGAGAATGAGTTGCTGGCAGAATCTGCCTACAGAAAGGACATAGGGTGATTCCCAGCCTTCCTTAGGAGGTTTGAAGAATCATGAGCACACGGAAGGAGGAAAGAAAAGGTAATGGGGTAGAATGGAATGAGGATTGCAACATGATGTAATGGTAGGAGCCAGGAAGGTAACACAAACCAAGTAAACTTGGACAAGGGACAGGTGGCCAAGGGCAGGGGGACTATTTTAAGACCACCGGGATACTCAGTTCTAGACAGATGGATTTTGTTTCTTTTGGTTTTTGTTTGTCTGTTAAAAAAGCTGATATCTGTGTCCAGTCTCCCAATTTTTGAAGCTCAATGAGAATCAACCACAATGGGAAGATCAGATATGCCTTCTGGTCATTATCGTGATCGTTGGTGTTGAGTCAAATACTCCAGGATAGTCTTTCTTTGACTTCATCAGTATCTGGCTGTATTACACTAGAAAAGTTACCTAACCCCCTAGAACTCAGTTTCACAATGTCAACAGAAGTCTTCTGTGCTGTGAGTACTTGAGGGCAGCCACAATGTCCTGGACTTCACATGGTATCCCTAGAGCACATCAGCATGGGGGAGGTTGAGAAAATGTGTAGGCAGTGTGCTTAGACCTGAGTGAATGTGCATTATTGACATGGGCATGGCCATGTGTGGTAGTTTGAATGAGAATGTCCCCCATTTGCATGTTTGATTCCCAGTTGGTGGACTGTGTAGGAAGGATTAGGAGGTGTGGCCTTATTAGAGAAAGTATGTCACTTGAAGGAGCCTTCAAGGTTTCAAAAGCCAATGTCAGTCAGCCCCACCCCACCCCTGCCCCACTCCATCTTGTGGATAAGATGTGAGCTCTCAGCTACTGTTCCAGCACCATGCCTGCCTGCTGCTGCCATGCTTCTCACCATGATGGTCATGAACTACCCTTCTAAAACTGTAAGCCCCCAATTAAATGCTTTACTTTGTAAGTAACCTTGGTCATGGTATCTTTTCACAGTAATGGAACAGTAACTAAGACACCATGTTAAGAAGCCCAGGAGGGTTTATATGAGCAAGAATTGTTGAGACCAAGGTTGGATAAAGCACGGACAAATAGCCAAACGAATGGAAACACATGAACTATGAACCAATGGCTGAGGGGTCCCCAACTGGATCAGGCCCTCTGAATGGGTGAGACAGTTGATTGGCTTGATCTGTTTGGGAGGCATCCAGGCAGTGGGACCGGGTCCTGTGCTCATTGCATGAGTTGGCTGTTTGAAACCTGGGGGCTATGCAGGGTTGTTTGGCTCGGCCTGGGAGGAGGGGACTGGACCTGCCTGGACTGAGTCTACCAGGTTGATCTCAGTCTGTGGGGGAGGCTTTGCCCTGGAGGAGGTGGGAATAGGGGGTGAGCTGGGGGGAAGGTGAGGGGGGATGGAGGGGGGAGAACAAGGGAATCCATGGCTGATATGTAGAACTGAATTGTATTGCAAAATAAAAATAAATAAATAAATAAATAAAAAAGAAGCCCAATGTCTCAGCCCATGGGAGTGGCAAAGCCTTCCTTTAGTGAGGCCCAGAGAGATGGCAAATTTGGGTCAGAGTGGAGTTGACAGTGTGAATAGAAAATGTCCATCATAACTTTCTCCCCCCCAAGACCTGTAGATTGCTCCCCTACAGAGATTGTTTCTACTGAGATTAGCTAAACCTGCTTCCATGTTCAGCTGTTTATAATAACCCTACTTCCTTGTCTATTTGTATATAATAACCCTGCTAACATGTTCAACTGCTTATAACAAACACGCCAAGCTTTTGGATTGCTGCAGCTTCTCCATCCAAGAGCCCAGACTACCGTATCCCAGATTTTTTTGTACATGTGTCTGTCCTTTCTCCCTTACCTCACCCTGCCCCAGTTAGGTTGATCCCTGGAGCTGTGTGGGAGCACAGAACAACTTCCTGTTGAATGACAGAATGAACAGAACAGTGCATGGGAGTACTCTGAATTTCAGTCTCTGGGTTTCTTATAGTTCTGACCTCCACTTCCCCTCTTCCTGTCTTCTTCCTGCAGACCAAGATGTAAACACTGGTTCCCCAGTCCTTTCCCTTGCTTAATTTATCCTGTTTCCACCAACTTCCACTCAACCATTCTTCTGTGTAGTCTCACCACACAGGGCTGGGTGTAGGTCTGGAAACTGGTAACAGAGATTAAAAAGGCATGAACACTCTCTCAAGTACCATCCACACTAGAGGGACTACATATCTGTGAGTGTGAAAAATGGAATGTGTTGTGTAGCAATTTCCTCCATATTGAAACGATCTATCTCCAGAGAGGCTTATTAAGACTCAGGAAATAAATAACTCAAAAGTCTCAAGAAGTCCTTGAAACATAGAAGATTCACAAGATCCCTCCAAGGTTATACAAGAATAACAACTGTTAGAAAGGGGGGACTGCCTCAATGATCTGTAGAGCTGTCTGCCAGTCATACAGTGAGCAACAGGGATGTGGCTTTCACAAGTGGTCACACATGCTGGGGTGGGCTTTTCAGTGATGCGGCTATCTATGTTCCAATCAGTAATTCCTCACCCATACTCCTACAAGTAACTCTAATAATCCTGCTGGATTGAGCTAGACTTTTGTGAAATCATGTCATTGGTGCCATATCTGTGCTCAATGGATATTTGTTCACATCTCCCAGGAGAAATCACACAGCAGAGTGTCACATGATAGTGTCTCTAAAAGAGATGTGTACAAGTGAAGTAGAGATGCCTAGGCCCTTTGGAGCCCAGATCATACGTGAATCCCAGATGTCCAACAGTGGGCTTTTATACCTTGGGCTTTAGCTACATTTTGATCTGATTTTAACTGTACCCTGGCTCTTCCTTTTTGACATATAAAGTATGCAAATTATTATTTTTTTTTTAATTTTACACAAGAGCTCACAGTTAAGAGACTTTGGGATTTTAGAGACACTTTAGAATTTTAAAGGGATTTGGGGTATTTTGGAGAGTGCCTTTGAACTTTGAATAAGACCTTGGATGTTTCAAAAAGATTGTACCTTTAAAGTATCTGAACTTTTTTAATACTATGGGGCTTTTAAAAGTTTGAATATGTTTTGTATTGGGGGTGTCAATATTAATATGAGATCTTGGAGATAAACAAACAAGGAAATGCTATGGTTTAATAGCAATGTATTGATGTGTCAAGCTGACAAATGGTCAATTGTTGTGATTAGCTTTTTTTGTGATCAACTTGACAAGCTAGACTCATTTGAGAAGGACTCTCAATTGAGAAAATGCCTTCATAAGATTGGTCTCTGGGCAAGTCTGTCAGACATTTTCTTCATTCATATTTTATGTGGGAGGAGCCTAGCTCACTGTGGGTGGGGCCAACATTGGGCAGGTGTTCCTGAGTTATATGAGAAAGCCAGATGAGTAAGCCAGGAGGAACAAGCCAGTAAGCAGCACTCCTCCATGTCCTCTGCTTCAGTTCCTGCCTCCAGTTTCCTGCCTTGAGTTCCTGCTCTGACTTCCCTCAGTGATGGAGTGTAACCTGAGAATTATAAGCTGAAATAAACTTTTTCCTCCCCAAGTTGCTTTTGGTTATGGCATTTTATCACAGCAAAAGAAAACCTAAGATGACTTTGGAATCTAAGACTACAGTACCTTGAACTTTAAGTTTGGTAGCTGGCATAAATAAATTTTCTTCCAGAACTTCATCATAACTCCTTGTGGGGAAGGTTTATACAGGAGAATAGCCAGAAGATGTTCCCAGCATGCACTCACCAGGGCACAGAGAGAAGAGCTGTGGGCAGCTTCATAGTGAGCCCAATTTCTACATCTACCCCTTTATTTTTGTGGTGATCAAGTCACTTCAATTGCTGTCACAACATGTAAAATTGTGGTCATAGAGCTTTTTTTTTCTTCATTCATCATGTATTCATTCATTCACTCATTTACTCATTCAATATTCATAGAGTGCCCACATGAACTCAATGAAAGCAGTATAAAATACAAGGCCTCTCATGGAGTTCACATTCTACTTGGAGGGTCAACAAGCATTCATTATCGTTTCAGGAGAATAAGTGTACATATGAAAATAAAGCAACACAAGGGGAGATAACTTGGCAGTAGGGGTGGATGTTTTCTCACAGAGACACTAAGAACATCTCTTAGAAAGGATCCTGAAGTGCACACATGCTGAGTGTATTGTAAAGACAGAAAACCTGGTCATTAAGAATCAAATTAAAAGAAATTGGTGACCCTAATATTTGTCACTTAAATGAAATTTAAATATCTATTATGTGAATCGTTACAAAGCACATTGACTGTTGCCAGAAAAGCATTGCTGTAATAATAATGATGGGATTCTATGTGTTTTGCTATATATTTTGCAATAACTACCCTATTTGATCCTCACAACAGCCTCTGGAAGTAGATAACGTCCTCACAGTATTTACAGATGAAAATTAGGGCAAGCACATCCTGTAAATTGCTACAATTCAAACTGCTTTTAAGTAGTAATACCAAGAAGAGTGACTGAGGCATCCATTTCCTGAGAACCTGTCCTTAAGCATTCAGGTGCACTGACCATCTCTAAACAGCGAAGGCTTCTGTTCATTGAGAGAAGCTGTTTCTTACTCCCATAACCAAATGCCTGAAATAAATACCTTACAGGGAAAAGGTTCATTTTGGCTCATGGTTTCAAACATATCAGTGTGTGGCTGCTGCCTCTGCCTTGGACCCATGTTGAAGCAGACACATCAGGACAGCAGAAGCAACTAATGGAGTAATGGAGGGTGGGGGCTAACTTATGGTAATTGGGAAGCATAGAAAGGGGATTTGGGACCAGTGACTATATATACTCTTCAAACAAAAAAGAACAAAAACCATATTCTAATGGCCAGCTTCCTCCAACAAGGCCCTACCTCCTAATATCCTACTCATCTATGAACTCATCACTGGACTAAGCCATTGGTGAGGTTAGCACCCTTAATTCCATCACTTCTCCATAGCATCAGTAACTGGGGACCAAGCCTTCAATACACCAGCCTTTTTGAGGGACACTTTTTATCCAAACAGTAACAATCATGGTGGAGTTTTCTTTCTCTGGCTTTTTAAAACATACTTTAACTAACTTGTACTGTGAGTTTCTGGTTTAATAAATTCATCTATTCCATGGGCATTTATCAAACACCTGTCATGCTCCTGGCCCTTGGGCCAGTATAGAGAATATAAAAAACGTAGGATAGCTTCTGTGCACATACTGGAGCACAGAGGTAGCGACAGGCGCAAAATTATAATGCACTGCATCAAGCCTTTGGAATCCCACTGAATTGTCTCATGTGTCTTCAGCTTGTCTTCCTGACAGGAATATGTCAGCAGAGTTGTGGTATATAAAAATTATTGCTAGTGTACCTAGACATTTTCATAAACAATGGAAGAAATATTAGTGGCTTCTGTGAAACAAAAACCCATGGCAGCAGAATTACAAATTTCAATAAATCTTCAATGGTACCTAGAAGAGTCCACTAACTGGGTCTTCTCATCTGCTGAAGCTTGATTTGTGTCCCGAGATCTTTCTTGATCAGACTATCTGGCTGATTGGATAAGGAGTGCACTTCCCCTTTCTAGTGTTGGAACAAATGATTTCCTCCTCCCCTGGTCTGGAAGCGCATGCACACTGACAGGAACCCGCTGGCTCCTTTTCCATTTGCTGCTGAGAAGAGGTAAAACATGAATCTCTCTGCCCTCTTGATCTAAGGTAAAATAGTATTATCTGCCAACCACACCCTGCTGGCTTCTCCACGGAGACACTGAGCTCTGTTGCCCTGGTTGATTAATTCTTGAGATTGATTTGGTATTTGTACACATTGCCTTCACAATCATTAAAGAGGCATTAATTGATTATTCAGGTGTAGAATCCATTCTGTTCCCCAAATTTACAGCCTTCTCAATCTTTTCTACAAACTGCAAGGGCTGTTTGGCCTTGGCCTGGATTTCATTAATCTCAGCTTGAGAAATACACAGGGAGGGAAGCCCAGCACCTATACATTTAATAATGTTGTTTCTGCATCAGACATGTCAACCTCATACAGCCTGTATGCTATTTCTTATAGGTTAGTTAAAATTGATTTCTCTTCTTTCTCCTTCAGTGTCTCCATTCCAACTTCATTTTCTCCTTGTGCACATACTCAGGTACGTTCACACACAGGCTCATATAATTGTGCATACACACCTGCTGTAACCTTGTCACTGGAAGTTCAACAACCAAACCTAAGTCCAAAGCCATGGTTGATTGTAGTGGCACATGTACTAAAAACAGCTAACATCAAGTGATCTTAAGTAATTTGTAGCCTCTGCAATTGGTCAAATTTCCCTCCAGTCTCTATTGTTTAGTTTTGTTGGTCTATATTTTGTCTGCTTGGCACCTGGAAGAATTTGTGCCTGCCATCCCTATCTCTGCTCACCATCTCCAACTTTCCAAGGATGCCTGAGTCCCAGCTTTATGCAATCACACAGGGTGATGCCCATGATTTGGTTTTCTTTCAGCTGAGATATCACAGTTGAGAACATTCCCCAGCACAGGGCACCATGCAAAGCTCTCACGTCTTCAAAGATGCTCACAGAGATGGGCTCTTGCTGAGGAAGTGGCTCAGTGGCAGAGCACTTGCTGAGCATGGCCTGGGTCGAATCCACAGCAAAGACAAAAGAACAAGGGTCTATTGTCATCTGCATTTTACATAAGATAAGGAAGCTCAGAGAGATTGTTGTAATGTTTCATATCAGAGTACTCAGACTATCAGTCCCAAAATGCCCCTTCTTAACACATTAGCTCATGTGGAATCAGACTACTGTATGCATGTTTATATGTAAATGTATCAGAAGATAAGCATGTCTCTAACTGGAAAGTTACAGACAACCAAGAAAATGTGCAAAAATTTCCAGGTTTCCTTGACCCTATTCTTAAGCCATGTCTTTGCAAATAAGTTATATTTTACAGATTACATTTTTTCTTTTTTAAAATATTTGGAGACTATATTTTCTTTTTTGATTATTGTATTGCATTTTTTAATTAAATTTCAAAATAATTTTCTTTCAAAAATTTTTTTCTCATACATCACATCTGAACTGCAGTTTTCCCCTCCCTCCGCTCCTTCCAGTCCCTCTCTCCACCTCCCCTCTCCCCCAAATCCACTCCTCTTCCATTTTCCTGAGAGAGGGGGAGAGAGAGAGAGAGAGAGAGAGAGAGAGAGAAGAAGGGAGGGAGGGAGGGAGAGAGGGGGAGAGAGAGAGAAGAGAGAGAGAGAGAGAGAGAGAGAGAGAGAGAGAGAGGGGGGGGGAGGGAGAGAGGGAGAGAGGGAGAGAGAGGGAGGGAGAGAGGGAGAGAGGGAGGGAGGGAGGGAGGGAAGGAGGGAGGGAGGGAGGGAGGGAGGGAGGGAGGGAGGGAGGGAGGGAGGGAGAAAGAGAGAGAGAGAGAGAGCCTCCAAGGGATATCTACCAAACATGGCCTAACAAGTTATAATACGACTAGGCACAAACCCTCATATCAAGGCTGAACAAGGCAAACCCAGTAAAAGGAAAATGATCCCAAGTGCAGCAAAAGAGTCAAAGACATTTCACCCCTTCCCACTGTTGGAAGTCCCACAAGAACACCAAGATACACAACCATTTTTCCCTCTTTAATGTCAGTCTGCAGAGATACTGAAAATTCCACCTGTCCTCATCTGTAGACAGAAGCAGAAGTAATGCTTTACTAGTCTTCAGAACCACAGGTCTTAGCCCCAAGACCATCCCAGAATTTACCTTCTGAGAGTGTTCGTTGAATAAACTAGTTGAGATGACCGGGTTTCTTTCTTTCTTTCTTTTTTTTAAGACATCCATTTAAATTTATAACAATGGTGAAGAGACTAAGGTGTTGTGGGATTGGGGGGTTGGGGCAATGACACAATAAATGGCTTTATGGAATAAAGTGATCACAAGTCTGAACAAAGTTATCTGGGGAAATGTATGACTAAACAGAGAGCTGGGGGAAGAGAAAAAGACTAGATACTGGGCTGGGGTCAGGGAGAAGAACATGTGAGATGCAGGCAAGAGCATGTGCAAATTCTCAATGATAAGATCTACTATGGGCTCCAGCAACTGAATGAAGGTCTGTGAAACTCCACTAAGACTTGCTGCCACTTCCCCACTCCCTCTATTTCCAGCAGGATGGGACGCTGCTCGCATCTCCCACACGGGCATCTCAGGGTGGGATGGTCCATGTGGACTGCATGGAATTCTGAAGGTGACTAGACTCCAGAGGGTACTTAACAAAATCCAACTTGGGGAAACAAATAGCTTGCTTTAATATTATCTTGTAAGCTCCTATTCCCACTTATCACTCATGAAAACCAAGTATAAGGCCACCAACACGGCCTAGGAGATGGCCTAGTCTCGGGAGTCTACATACCTCAGGAGCAAGTATGAAGGAGTGAGGGTAGGTTTCAAAATACAGGCAGTGCAGTGATGCTGACTGAGTCCCAGGGAATACCAAGCCTCAGTCTTTTTGATCCTATGACTCCTCTGACATGTGTTTGTTAACATTCTAAGTTTGCAGTGTTTGCTGCGGATAGCCCACATACTGAATAAGGACACAGAAGCACAGTAAGTTACAAAGGTTACAGAGGTAATGTCTAAGTTAAGACTTGAATCCAGTCCCATGCAATTCTGAATATTCTTGTGCCTTCCTGGTGCTGAAGGGCAAGTTGCCTATTGTTCAAAATCTAAAGTTGGATTTACAGAAGCCAATACCTTCAGGAGTTTGGTCGGGGTGTATGTGGGAGACAGATTGGAAGAAGCACGGTAAAAACTTGGGGGTCTGTGACTTTTTGAAAAGGAGAAGCTAGTAATCACCTCCTGTTGGAAATTGATGTGTGTCAGGAGGTCTCAATTAGCCACATTTCCCCCCTCATTCAAGACAATTCCCCAATCAGGATAATCATATGAAATCTCCAAGCTATTAAAATGCTAGCAGCATCTGAAAACATCAAGCAAGCCAACCAAAGTCCTACACACACAACTTAAAAGAAGTATCTAAAACTTTTCTTAACACAATGAGTTTCATTCTGTTGTGATGCATCCCATCAGGAGACCTTTGTTAATATCTGGAAATGGGCTGCTGCTAAATTCCAGGCCTCTTGCAAAGCACATGCCAGTTCACACCAGTTAGCCAGCCCACATTATAGCAGTGCCAACCCACAGATATCTCAGTCTAACAAGTTGCCTCTCGCCCTGATCCCTGGCTTAAAAGTTTCTTCACCCACCTGAGTCCTCACTAGGGCTTTTTCTGCCTCCCAGGCACCCCCCAAGCAAGGATAGCATGACATTTACTTCCTTCCATTTAGTTTGGCTTGTTCTCATCCTGGGTTAATTCTTACTAACGTTGAAGGTCTTGAGTTACACTTGCAAATCCAGCTTAATGTTCAAGTGTATGAGCAACAGGAGCAATTCACCTTCAGTCAATAATGCAAACAGAGCTGGGTCTAGATAAACCCCATTACCAAACCTGAAGTGGCCCAGGGCACCTCTGCTACTGCTGATTAGCCTAAATGCTAAACACAAACCAATTAGCACACTCTAAGGCTGCTTATCTCCTGTCACTTAGTGTGGAAATAAAGCCCAACGCTAAATACACCTATTGATTTAGCCATTAAATCCAGCATCACTCAGAATAAAACTCGTTATATTATTGAGTAAAAACAGAGTCACCTTAGTTTTCAGGATGTGCTGTATTATTAAGAAATTTTATTTTTACATTTTTCTATTGAGTTCCCAAACAGGAGAGAATATCTCCCCCTACTGTGGGCATGAACCCACTCTCGGGTGGAATAAGGGAGTGGAGGTTTGCCTTCATCTTAATGTCAGCTCTGCCCAGGTAAAAACAAGTAACTGAGAAATCAGAAAAAAATTCAACCAGGAAGTTGCTTTAAATGAGTGTCTTTATGTAATCAGTATTAAGATTCTACGTGCTACAATGCTCATGGCGGTTTTCTACCATCATGGCAGCCATCGGACTTTTCTAAAGTGATTTAGGTCTCCTTAGCTGAAGAGTCAACCTCCAAGGACTTTATCTCATTGTCCCCACATCCCCAGGAGTAAGCTGAGCATGCTGTCATTGTATAATTGCTGCCATTGCACAGGTGCCACCCAGATCTGGGGCTCTAAGCTAGGACACCAAGCAGGTGCTTCTAGAGTAGAACTGCAGCTCCTGTTCATGCCCTGCTTTTTCTGTAGACTTTTTGAGAAGGCTTTTTAAAAGCCTGTGTTTCTGATTGATAGCATTACTCCATGATGGACACCTGATCTGTGTGCTAGTAAATCTCTCTACCCAATGCTGTCCCTCCTACAGTGTCTCTACAGGCTACACAATAACCAATTTATCAGCTGCTCTTATAGCCTGGTTCTGCTGTGTTACAGATCAATGGTAGAGCAAAAAGTGTGCTTACTGCTAGGAGAAGTACACAGACCTTACTGTACCTCCTAGTTTCCAGACACACTGTATTGATAGACCTCTGTTATACTCAGGAATGGTTTGTCAGAGCGGCAAGAACTATAGCTGAGGCTGAAAGGAAAGATGCAGCAGGGCCCAGGACCACAAGCTAGAGTGAGGGCATGCAGAGAAAGTTTCTTCAGGGTCCAGGACTACAAGGTAGAGTGAGGGCATGCAGAGAAAGTTTCTTCAGGGTCCAGGACTACAAGGCAGAGTGAGTGCTTGCATCTAGCTCCTCTCCTACAATAATGAAAGCAAATGCTTGTTAAACTCCATACATGCATGCAGTACAGTAACAAATGGAGAGAGACAAGAGCGGATCAGTGAGTCACCCCGGCAAGATGGCAAATGCCAGAACTCAGCACCTACAATGGCAGATGCAGCAAGAAGCAGTTGCCTTTGTTGGGAAGACATGAAGTCACCAGTTCACAATCACCATGGGTGACAGGGAGGCCACATGCATGAGGCTAACTTCTGAGATGTCAGTTGGTGGCTTTTAGCACGCATTAGCAAACTGTTCTCTTTCTGTGTAACCCACTCCTCAACAGCCACCCCGAAAACACCCCCATGAAAAACAAAGACAGACTAACACAGGCCATGGCTTTAGAAATAAATCATCAACACTCTAGCTCTCACTGCTCTTGAGGGCTGGTCCAGGGATAGCCTAGTGCTGTGGGATGTTCTGTATAGCAAATGTGTTGCTCTGATTGGTTGGTAAATAAATCACTGATTGGCCCGTGACCAGACAGGAAGTATAGGCGGGACAAGGAGGAGAATAAAGCTGGGAAGTGGAAGGCTGAGTCAGAGAGACACTGCCAGCCGCCATGATGATAAACAACATGTGAAGATGCCGGTAAGTCACGAACCACGTGGCAAGGTATAGATTTATAGAAATGGATTAATTTAAGCTGTAAGAAAAGTTAGCAAGAAGCCTGCCACGGCCATACAGTTTGTAACCAATATAAGTCTCTGTGTTTACTTGGTTGGGTCTGAGCGGCTGTGGGGCTGGCAGGTGAGAGAGATTTGTCCTGACTGTGGGCCAGGCAGGAAAACTCTAGCTACAGCCTAGTAATGAGTTGTTTCTCTGAAAGGCTTTACGCAGTCGAACATGTTCACCTAAGGAATGTGTACTAGAGTCCTGGTCCTGTGGTGCCGCTGAAATCAGAGAACACTAGAAAGTGGGACCTTGAAGAAAGTAGTTAGGCCTTGGGTTCACCTCCTTCAGAACAGATTGATGTATTACTGTGAGACTCTAGTCAGTTCTCATATGAACCTGCCTAGCCTCTGAATTTCCTGGCTTTCTCAACTGTCATATGAGTGCTCCCTCTCCTGCCCCTCATAGCCCCCCTCCACCTACGATGTCAGATATCATATGGAGATGTAGCCAGAATGTCCTCACCAGAGCTGAAGAAACATGGATGTCTCAACCCTTGAAACTCTAAGACTACTGTAAGCTCAAAGCAAGCAAACAAACCAAAAATAAAAACAAAAATGTTCTTCTTGTTATAAAGAATATATCCTCAAGTGTTTTGTTACAGTAATAGGAACACAGTTACGTTTGAGATTCTGCTAGAAATATTAGACACAACTGTTTTTCTATGATCGCTGAACTGGTGGTATCCAAGCTTGGCATTTATGGCATCTGCCTATCCTCTAGAAAACAGAGATTGCCTGAGAATAAAGTGAACAACAAAGATGATCCAAGATATGTTAGAGATAGATCCAGTATCTGCGTTTGGCCGTGCCTAAAAGTTCAGCAGAATTAGTTTACAATACTGAATATTTATTTGTGTTAGACCATTAACTCTCATTGCAGCCTGTATAACATGTTTTATAATTATACATTTACTAACTATATATATATATATATGTATATATATATACATATATATATATATATATAAAACTATAATAAATAAATAACTTTTAAAACCAGGATTCTAACTTGTAAAGTGACTTAGCTGAAGAGCCTGCAAATTTAAACATTACTTGTAAGTGTTGTGTATGTGTATGTGTGCATGTGGGTGCACATGTGTGTGTGTCTGAGTGTGTGGCAGATACTGATGCCAGGTATCTTCCTGTGAACCTTATGCTTTGAGACAGGGAGGGCCTCTTGCAGAACCTGAAGCTTATTGGCTGGACAGATTGACTGACCAGCAAGCTCCAACCACCTGTCTCTGCCCTCCCAGAGCTGGAGTCACAGAGACACGCTACTTCACCCAGCTTGTATGTGGGTGTCAGGAATCTGATCTCAGGTCTTCATTCTTTTATGGTGAGCACTTTATCAAATGAGCCCTCTATTCATCCCTGAACATCAAAATGGGCAGCCCTTGGCTATTGGTCCTCCAAGCCACTACGTCTGTCTAATTCAACTGAAGCTGGGTTGCCATCCCTCCTATTCTGTGGGGAGTTAGCAATCTCCTTTTTTGCATACCCAGAAATCTTTACTGAGAGCGACTTGACACGAACATAAACATGATCTGTGTAAAAGGAAGAAACCACGGCCCCAACAAACCCTTCTTCTACAAGTCACTTCCAAGTGAGGAATCTAAGGGCACATCCAGGAGCTAAAGTTGATTCTCTGAAAACGCTGGGAGAGGATAAAAACAGCCAATTCTGGAAAACCCAGATCCTGGGCTCTTCCTAAAGTGTCTGCGCCTTGCCTCTGGATTCCCACTAACTTGTAGATTGGCACACCCTCTTGACTTTCATCTGGGTTTGTCACTTAAGTCAAATTTCTGATCAACAGGGAATTTGAGTCTTACCTGAAAGGACCAAGTAGATGCCATAACAGGCTGCTCAGTCTTCTATCAGATATTAGGTCTCACTTTCAGTTTCCTGAGACTTGAACAAGCAGCTTCTTGGAGGGCCATGAACAAAAGTAGCTCCCTTTCTGTTCATACTCTGACCGCTCAATATTCAGCCAATTGTTTATTGTCTGGGACCCCTCACCAACTTAGAGCTACATGCATCAGTCAAGGATGGAGCCTGGGCCACTGAGTCAGCCCCCACAGTCAGTACATGCTAGGCCAGCCAGCCTCCATGGTAGATCAAGGACAAAACCTGGGACTTGTCCAGGACTGTCCCAAAATGGTAACTGTAACCTCCAACTAACCCTAGCAAATTGAAAATTACTAAGATGATTGCCAGTCCCATAAACCAATCCCGAGTCTGTTCCTATGTAGTCTGTAGACCCCAAGCCCCCTTTGCTTTAAAAACCCTGCCCCATTGCTACTCGGGGTCTCTCCTGATCTGCTGCTTTGTCAGATGGACAGAGAGTCCTGAGTTAACTTGCAATGTAAGGACTCATTGCTTTTGCATTGGATTTGGTCTCTTGGTGGTCTTTGGGGGACTCTGGGTACAACACTACCCTCTTGCAGTGTTTCCTTACAGTACTCTGTCCAGCTGGTTCCCATGAGGCTGCCTCCTGGCATGGGTTTCAACTGTTGTGGATAGTTACTCTCCTTAGGTATTCTGCTAGGATTGTAAGTCTCTCTCTCTGTCTCTCCCTTTCTGTGTGTCTGTCTCTTTCTCTCTCACTGTCTCTGCCTGTCTCTTCCCCTCTCTGACTCTCTGTCTCTATCTCTGTCTCTCTCTCTCTCTGTGTATGTGTGTGTCTGTCTGTCTCTCTTTCTGTCTCTCCCTGCTCCTCTCTCTCTGTCTTTCTTCCACTCTCTGTCTCGCCTCACCCCTCTCTCTCTGTCTCTCTACCTCTCTTTCCCCATTCCCTCTCCCTCCTCTCCCTTCCCCTTTTTTCTGCTCCAATACCTGGGACTGAACCAGAGCCTTGCCTACTCTAGGCACGGCCTCCAACACTGAGCTACATTGGCAGCACCATACAATATTTATTTTTATTTTTGGAACACAGTCCTGCTAAGTTCCTCAGGCTGTCCCTGAACATGCATTGTAGCCTATGCTGGGCTAGAACTTAGAATCCTCCTGCCTCAGATCCAGAGTAGCTGGGATCACAGTTGAGCACAACACACCTGTCTCCTTTCTTTTCATGATTCCACATTCCCTGAGTATCCCCAGACATTGGCAGGGCAAGTCAGATTGCTTCTGTACAAAAGGAACCTAAATCTTCTGAGGACACTGGCTCTTCTGCACAGCGTACCTAGAATCCCGACTTCCTGGAAAACACTTGTGATTAGAAATTCTGTAGAAGCAGCACTGTCCTGACTACTCACCCTCTTCCGCACTGCTCCTGAGCTCCATCTCCTCCTCTGCTACAAGCCTCATCTCCACCAATAGCGCCATCACTCACTCAAGATGCTAAAGCTGCCAGCTCTGCTTGTTCCCTTGTTAGCACCGAACCCTGTGTTCAATTATTAACCAAGTCCTGACAACGATCCCTTAAAATCTCTCTCAAACACACACTTGCTTCTCTTCTCCTCATTATTTCTTGGATGAACTGTGGCAACAGGCCCTTGAACATCTTTCCCACCTCCAGGTCATTTCCCTCTCAATCTACCTTCCCCATGGTAACCAGCAGGATCTTCCTTCAAAAGACATCGGAATTCACAACAACCGGAGAAACTGGTACAGTGGTTGTAAGCACGAAGGAAACTCTCTCTCAAATTCCCTTTAAAATGCCCCCAGACAGCCAATAAGAGAATCACATGATCCCTCTTCTACAGTATAAAATTGATTCCACTTAGAATCAGGGTGCATTTACGTTAATTGCAGTGCTGTTGGAAAGAGACCTAAAACATATCACATATAGGTGTGTTGGAAAACCTCAATTACTTTGTTATTGCCTAAAAAAAGAGAGGAAGAAATCAAAATATATTTTGTTAACTCTTTGGATGTAATCTCAAACTGACAAAAAATTTGCAAGAATAAAAGATATTGAAAAACTATGTATTTTGCTCATCTATTGATAACATTTTATTAAATGGAAATGCTTTATTCACTCCTGTGTACACACACACACATGCACACACACACGTACACATACACACACACACACACACACACACACACACACACACACACACAGAGGCAAGCTCACATAAACATACACACAGATGCATATATCAGAACCATTTCCATTGGTGAAAAATGCCTAGGATTCCCTCCCTCCCTCCCTCCCTCCCTCTTAGTGTATCATTCCTGTAAAGCCCAGACCCTTTACCCCTAAAACACTTGCATGCATGTTTCTAAGAATAATTGATTTTTATATGAGCACACTGCACTTATTCTCTTTGCTAAATTTAACACTGATTCAATACTTTTGTCTAATCTACCATCTGAATTCCAATACTGTCAATTGACCTAATAATGTCTTTTATTGCTTATATTTTCCCTTTTGTGCAAGGTGCAATTGAGGATCTGTGATTGCATTTACTCACTGTGCCTAAGTTTCTTGCAATCTGGAACATTTTCAGAATCTTCCTATAACCTGTTTTTATCTTTTATGACATTGACATTTTAAAATACTACAGAACAGTACTATTTTTCTTTTAGACAGAACTTTTCTAGTGGTTTGTCGGATGTTTCCTTAGGATTAGAGTCATGTTAACCTTCCTTACCCCCATCTCCTCTCCTAGCAGCACCCCATAGAATAGCAAGTACATAAGGGTCACCTACCTTTGTTTGTGAAGCCTGCTTTCAGCTTGCCACCTGAAACATCTACATGTTTCTCTTCTATAGTCAGTGCATTCATCCTTTGGAAATTTGCCTGCTTCTGTTCCTTTGGGGTTAGTATCCTTCCCTCATTTCTCGACAGTGTTTCTCAATCCTCAAGAATTTTCAGGTGCAGACCCTACATCTTGTTCGAGGGATATCACTCTCATAGATCTAGACCCAGATAATTAATTAAAGTCATTTGTTTAGTTATAGGCATGCAATCAAAAAGAGACACATATCCCAAAAGAAACTACCATGAGCTTTCTCTGGGCTCTGTGATTTTTAATGCGCATGTATCTGCATCCCTGAGAGAACCATACTCTTTTACAGTGTTGAGGGAACCTTCACGAGAATGTAGAAAGTAATAGCTACATGGTAAGCTACATGTAGAACAAAGCAGCAGGTGCAGTGATGAAGCTGGCAAATCCTGGGGTGCTTAAACTAGAAGGGGATGTCTGCATCTTGCTGCAGAGTCTAATTTTCACAGTTTTTACACTGGGCTGTGTTGCTAAAGTCACAGCATGGCAATGCCTACCAACAATCCAGACGCATGCATGTGTGCATGGCATATGAGCCCTTATTAGACTTCCTCTTCATGCTCTGGGACACAGTGTGTCTAGACTTGTTCTGAATGGTCTAGCAGGTAACTGAAGTTAAATTTTAAACAGAAACTCTATCATGAATTTTTGAGAATTGCTAGAATATATTTAATGTAGTTTTCTAGAGGAAAATTGGGAGTTCCACATGTTTTTTTCCCATTTAGTCATTTTGTATGGTTCTTTTGTTTTTATATTTTCCCCATTTTATTAAACATAGATTCTTTTCTCATACAATATAATCTGAATACAGTTTCCCTTTCCTCCATCCCTCCCACTTTCTCCCCACCTCCTCTCTCATCTAGATCTACTCCTTTTCTGTCTCTCATTCGAAAAGGACAGGCTTCTAGGAGATAACAACCAAACATAACAAAATAAAATATAATAAGACAAAACCAAAACGATCATATCAAAGTTGGACAAGACAAGACAACAGAAAAATAAAAGAACTCCAAGAGAAGGCCTAAGAATCAGAGGCTCACTCGTTTGCACATTCAGGAGTCTCATCAAAGTCCTGCATTGAAAGCTATAGTATATATGCAGAGGACCTGGTGCAGACCTGTGTAGGCCCTGTGATTGCTGCTTCAGGCTCTGTGCGTTCATATGAACTTAACCCAGTTGTTTTAGAGGGCCTAGTTCTCCTGATGTCCTCCATCCCTTCTGCCTCCTTTTCCGAAGGGTTCCCTGAGCTATGATAGGAGGGATTTAATGGAGACATCTTATTTAGAATCTATGACAGGGAGTTAACCTGCAGGCTACCAAAAGAGAAAAATACACACTAAATCTTTGATTTATAATCTATCTGGCTTGCAAAATACGCTAGAGAAATGATGGCACAAACCTTGTGGGAGTAATCACCTGATGTCTGGTGTGACTTAAGGCCTACTCTATGAGACAGAACCCATTCCTGACACTTGGATGACCAAGAATCAGAGTCTAGATAGCCCAGCAACCTAGGGTAAAACCAAATACTACTGGCCAAAAAGGAAAGAAAAGAAGGAAGGAAGGGGAAGGGAAGGGAAGGGGAAGGGAAGGGAAGGGGAAGAGAAGGGGAGGGGAGGGGAGGGGAGGGGAGGGGAGGGGAGGGGAGGGGAGGGGAAGGGAAGGGGAAGGGGGAAGGGAAGGGAAGGGAAGGGGAAGGGGAAGGGTAGGGAAGGGAAGGGGAAGGGAAGAGGAAGGGAAGAGGAAGGGAAGGGAAGAGGAAGGGAAGAGGAAGGGAAGAGGAAGGGAAGGGAAGGGAAGGGAAGGGAAGGGAAGGGAAGGAAGGGAAGGGAAGGGAAGGGGAAGGGAAGGGGAAGGGAAGAGGAAGGGAAGGGAAGGGAAGAGGAAGGGAAGAGGAAGTGAAGTGAAGGGAAGGGAAGGGAAGGGAAGGGGAAGAGGAAGAGGAAGGGAAGGGAAGAGGAAGGGAAGAGGAAGGGAAGAGGAAGGGAAGGGAAGGGAAGGGAAGGGGAAGAGGAAGAGGAAGGGAAGGGAAGAGGAAGGGAAGGGGAAGAGGAAGAGGAAGGGAAGGGAAGGGAAGAGGAAGAGGAAGGGAAGGGAAGGGAAGGGAAGAGGAAGAGGAAGGGAAGGGAAGAGGAAGGGAAGGGGAAGGGAAGGGAAGGGAAGGGAAGGGAAGGGAAGGGGAAGAGGAAGAGGAAGGGAAGGGAAGAGGAAGGGAAGAGGAAGGGAAGGGAAGGGAAGGGAAGGGAAGGGAAGGGAAGGGGAAGAGGAAGGGAAGGGAAGAGGAAGGGAAGAGGAAGGGAAGGGAAGGGAAGGGAAGGGAAGGGAAGGGAAGGGAAGGGAAGAGGAAGGGAAGGGAAGGGAAGGGAAGGGAAGGGAAGGGAAGGGGAAGAGGAAGAGGAAGGGAAGGGAAGAGGAAGGGAAGAGGAAGGGAAGGGAAGGGAAGGGAAGGGAAGGGAAGGGAAGGGAAGGGAAGAGGAAGGGAAGGGAAGAGGAAGGGAAGGGAAGGGAAGGGAAGGGAAGGGAAGGGAAGGGAAGAGGAAGGGAAGGGAAGGGAAGGGAAGGGAAGGGAAGGGGAAGGGGAAGAGGAAGGGAAGGGAAGAGGAAGAGGAAGAGGAAGGGAAGGGAAGGGAAGGGAAGGGAAGGGGAAGAGGAAGGGAAGGGGAAGAGGAAGAGGAAGGGAAGGGAAGGGAAGAGGAAGAGGAAGGGAAGGGAAGGGAAGGGAAGGGAAGAGGAAGAGGAAGGGAAGGGAAGAGGAAGGGAAGGGAAAGGAAGGGAAGGGAAGGGGAAGAGGAAGGGAAGGGAAGGGAAGGGAAGGGGAAGAGGAAGGGAAGGGAAGGGAAGGGAAGGGAAGGGGAAGAGGAAGAGGAAGGGAAGGGGAAGAGGAAGGGAAGGGAAGGGAAGGGAAGGGGAAGAGGAAGGGAAGGGAAGGGAAGGGAAGGGAAGGGAAGGGGAAGAGGAAGAGGAAGGGAAGGGAAGGGAAGGGAAGGGGAAGGGAAGGGGAAGAGGAAGGGAAGGGAGGGAAGAGGAAGAGGAAGGGAAGGGAAGGGAAGAGGAAGAGGAAGGGAAGGGAAGGGAAGGGAAGGGAAGAGGAAGGGAAAGGAAGGGAAGGGAAGAGGAAGGGAAGGGAAGGGAAGGGGAAGAGGAAGAGGAAGGGAAGGGAAGGGAAGGGAAGGGAAGGGAAGGGAAGGGAAGGGAAGAGGAAGAGGAAGGGAAGGGAAGGGAAGGGGAAGAGGAAGAGGAAGAGGAAGGGAAGGGAAGGGAAGGGAAGGGAAGGGAAGGGGAAGAGGAAGAGGAAGGGAAGGGAAGGGAAGGGGAAGGGGAAGAGGAAGAGGAAGGGAAGGGAAGGAAGGGAAGGGAAGGGAAGGGAAGGGAAGAGGAAGAGGAAGGGAAGGGAAGGGAATAACAATAAAGTCACTCCTAGTGATATTCTGCTATCCTCGTAGATCAGTGCCTTATTCAGCCATCATCAGAGAGGCTTCCTCCTGCAGCAGATGGGAACAAATGCAGAGACCCACAGCCAGACATTACACAGAGAGAGAGACCTTGGAACACACAGCTCTAAATGTTATGGGTTTTAAATGAAATGAGTGACAATAAATACATTAATTCAACTAGAAGTTCTATTAAAAAGTGCAAGCTATGTGCGACTTGCAATGCTAAGCAAGGACTTGCTAGATCACAGCATAGGAAAGCAAAGTTGAAACAGTCAGTCCAATCTCTAACCAAGGTCATTTACCCACCTCCAAAATGTTTCCACCTAACCAAGAGAAAAACAGCATTTAAATCCAGAAATATTAAAATAAGAATATGAATGTGAGAGAGAGGTTGGTGGGGAGGAGGGAATGGACAGGGCTGAAAGGGAGGCAGGAGATGAGAGTGGTCAGTGTGTATTGGGTGCATGTGCAAAAGTGTGTAAAAACAAACTCATTTCCTAAAGAACAATGTAGAGTGCAAAGCACGACCCAGTGTCCAAGCAATCCGAGTCACTGACCCAGCACCTTTCTGCAATTAGAAAGCCTTGCTCTCAAAGGCTGCTTCTGATTGCTAATTCTTAAATGCTTTATTCTCAAGTGCTGTCTGATCTGTTCTCTCTAGACCACAGTGGGCAGCCTGCAGAACTGTACAGGAGGAACCCATGCAGAAAGCTATTTCCACGTACACTGCTCACTTCTATGTCAGGTACTGGGAAATATGGGTGAAATGGATCAATCAGAAGAAACGTAAGTGAAACTGCCAGCAGAAGTCTTAAAGCCTAAACATATTATTTATTTTAGAAAAAGCGGGGGAAATTTCAAAACCTCGCAAGCAAAATATATTCCCACTGAGATTCCGAAGTTAACTCTACAGAACCAAAGCAGGAATACATCCACCCATAAAACACATTTGTAATGCACACACTCATACCTGCCCTTGCTACGTTACCTACTGTAGAACAGTTTGGGTTTATTTGTTTGTTTATTCATTCCTTTTTTTTTTTTTTTGAGACATTGTCTCTGTATGTAGCACTGGCTACCCTGGAACTCTCTATATACTCCAAGCTTTCCTTAAACCCACAGAGATCTGCCTGCCTCTGCCTCTCAAGTGTTGGGATGAAAGTGGGTGCCATTATGCCTGGCACTACAGAGCATTTCCAAAAATGTAACATAGTTAGCACAGGAAAATGCATAAGACTTAACAGAGCACTTCATCAAGTGAATTCCACTTTTTCTCAAAATTCTGAAAGTGGAGTCAGCAAATGGGCAGGAAAACAAAGTCCCATTCATGGAATTTCTGTGAATGTACAGAGAAAAATACTGATCAAATGGCCTAACTCTGGAAGGTTGAAAGGATGGTCAGGGACAAGAGTGAAAAATACTCATATTTTGGACATGGATTGACTCTAAAAATACACAAATGTGACACCACCTCTGTAGCCAGTTGTTCAGCAACACAGGATTACTGGGAAATGTGAAGCTGACCTTGGTTATATTAGCAGACATATTTATAATGAAGAACATAAAGCCCCCTGTACGGTGCTGTGGCTGATATATATATATATATTTAGACATGCTTAGCTTAATAGAAATATTCAGTTTCAAAAGGAGAGAAAACACATCCAGAGGAAGGCGTGGTTAATGAGCCACTAAGGGAGGCTGCTGTTTTGTCTGCTCTCATTCTTTGGGGAGCAGCAATTCATTTCTTCTGAGGGAGCATCTGCCCCCTCTCAGCCCTGTGACTCAGAATCCGTCAGAGCACCAGGCAGTGGTCAACAGGACGTCTGTCACACTCCTTTGTCCTCCCGCAGCTAAGCCATCTTCACCATGCTGAAGGCAGAAATCAGGGTGGGGCTGCTTAGGAAAGCATTCCCTTTTTGCTCTAGTTGCCAAGGTGAGAGGCACCAAGTCCAGCTCCTAGAGAACACCGTGACCACAAAACCAGGGGGAAAACAGCCATGGAGGAGAGATGAAGACAGACAGGTCCCTCTTGCTACCAGATGACAAACACAGTCCACAGGCTCCTGAATTCAAACTGAGCCTGTCTGTTCTGGGAATCTGCAAAGTGTTCAATAGAGTTTGGTTTCTGTGATTTGCCATCTAATGATTTCTAGCTAATGCAGCCTCGAAAACATGCTATATGAGAAATTTTTTTTTTGTTTTGTTTTTTTTTTTTTGGTTTTTCGAGACAGGGTTTCTCTGTGTAGCTTTGCGCCTTTCCTGGAACTCGCTTTGGAGACCAGGCTGGCCTCGAACTCACAGAGATCCGCCTGGCTCTGCCTCCCGAGTGCTGGGATTAAAGGCGTGCGCCACCACCGCCCGGCGAGAAATTATTTTTAAGAAAGGCTGATTTTGAAATTAAAATGACACATGGATATAATGATTAGTCCCTGTAGATTCATGAACACAATTTCATTGAAATCAAAGGAAAAGAAAGCAAGGGTGGCCTGTGTCACTCCTGTCCCAGGGCATTCTGTAGAAGCTCTGAATTATCGGGTAGGAGCTAGGGAGATGGCTCAGTGGGTAAAGTGTTTGCTGTGCATGGATGAGGACCTGAGTTCAGATCCCCAGTGCTTATGTAAAAAACTTAGGCCTGGCAGGGTGTGGCCATAACTTCAGCAAAGGGAAGACAGAGAATGGAAGATCCTGAGGTCTTTCTGGCCATCCAGTGTAACTCAGCAAATCCCAGACTCAGTGAGAGACCTTGTGTCAAAAATAAGGTGAACAGCAATTGAGGAAAACACCTAACATTAACCTCTGGCCTCCCATATGCACACCTGTACTGGTGTACATATATACATGTACTACGTACATATATACACACATGAATGCAAACATACAAACACACATACTCAAAACAATAAATAAAAAGGTAAGGAATTTTCTTTTTAAAAATTATTTGTCCTTTATTTTTATTTTATGTGTATAGGTGTTTTGCCTGCATGTATGTCTGTGTACTATGCCTGTGCAGGGCCTTCTGGAGCCAGAAGAGGGCATCAGAACCACTGGTACTGGGGTTATATATGATTGTGAGCTATTATGTGGGTGCTGGGAATTAAATCTGAGTCCTCTAGAAGAGCAGTAGTCAGTGCTTTCAACCAAATGGTCAGCCCTGAAAATATGCATATTAAGCAACAGATACACATACAGACTGAACAGGTTCTATTTAGGAATATTTAGGAACAGGAAGTATGTATGGGAGGGTTTGGAATATGGAAAGAGAAAGAAAAATGATGTAATTATATTATAATCTCAAAAAAATTAAAAAAAAATGAAAAAATTTTAAACAAAAAAAGAAGAGAAAAACTATTTCATAACATTGCAAAATAGAAAACTGAAGAGACTCCAGTCCCACACACACCACTGCATTTTAACTGGATGGCTGGATGCAAGACAAACAAAAATCAAGTTTCCAACTCAGCGGCTTACAAGGTAGACTTGAAAAGGAACTAGTATATTCATAAGCATGGAAAAGCTACAAATATTTAGAAAGCTATTAAAATCCAAGGTGTGTGGGCCTATAGAAAAAGGAAACTGCATGGCTCTCAGTTTATCAGTGAGTGGGAAGGTGTCTGTGTATAGGGATGGACAAGAGGACAGATATATTAAAATCTAATCATCTCAAAGCTAGAATAACTCAAGGACATTTCAATTTACAATACTGACTGTTCATTAATGCCATTAAATTGGATGAATAAATCTCCCCTCCCTCAAGTGACCAAAAACATGAGCAATGAAGGATAAAGAGGATTGCCTTTTCTTGTCATTATTAAAACATACTATGAGTTTACCATAAGCAAAACAGTGCGGTGTTGGTAAGAATGCACACCAGGATCTGGAGAAGAACTAACAGTAAATTTAAAATGAACACAGACTGCACTACTCACACAGTGGGACATGTAATGAAAAAAGGGTGACCAAAGCCGAGTGTGAAGAACGGTGCTACCACAGCTGCCCGCCATCTATTCAAAGATAAAAGTGGAATGCAGCATCTCATACTACAGACCAATTTTTAGCTTCATTAAAAACCTAAACATTGAGCTGCAGAGATGCTAAATGTTAAGAGCACTTGCTGCATACCAACCCACTTGTAATCCCAGTACTTGGGAGGCTGAGACGGGATGCCTGGAGCCAGGTCTGGTATCAAATGAGAAACCGTACCTCAATTATAAGGTAGTAAGTGATCAAGGAAGACATCTGATATGAACTTCTGGACTGCATGTGCCTTTGCACATGTGTGTACACACACACACACACACACACACACACACACACACACACACACACACTGGAGTAAGTGTATATTTTTATTCCTCTCTCAGAAGTGGAATACTAAGTCTCACCAAGGGTGAACAGCTTGCTCAATGTCTGTGGTAGGAACATCCTGGTGAAGGTTCCCCATTTTCTCTCCCTTGATCATTCTAATTCGTCTTGGGGAAATGATCCTCACCACATTCAGTCCTTGCACATCCAGGGACTGCACTTTGAAGAGGTACACCTGTCACTCTGTTTTATAATCTTCTCATGATGACTCCTGCAGAGACAGGTAAGGGATCGTGGTCAAGCTTATTGTAGACAACTTTACACATTGATTGGAACTTCAGGGGCAAAAGAGATTTCATTTGAGCAGATAAATAGTCAGCTGTAATGCTAGGACTTCCAGAGATCATTCTCTGGATAGAGCCAACCTGAGAGAAGAGCTCAGTAGATGAAAACTTAATTGAGAGCTGGGACAAAAGGCAGCCATGATTGTGTGAGTTGAGTCCCTGGACTCAGTCTTATCGATCTGTGAACTTTGCAGGTACACAAACTAAAAATTCCCATATGCATTTCAATCACTTTAATTTGGCATCTGCTCCCTGCACAGACCTATCTTGATTGACTAAAACACACAGCTACGATTTGATATAGGCAAGATGAAAGAACTTTCTTTAAAGTCTTACTGACTTCTATGCTCATGATCTTCCCATGAAGTCATGGTTTCTAAAATAGCGTGACATTATTTACCAGCTAAAAGAACAGCACTGTGATTCCTGGCATTCTCAGTGTGAGATGAACTATACACTGCCTTTGATGAAAAGGATTGAATAAATACTCTAAGAAAATTGATGGAAATGAGACTATGTGTGCATGTATATATGTGTGTATTAGAAGTAATGAAATGCAGTTCATAAGGACTTTACTTTCTTTAGTAATACATGACACTCTAGGAAAAAAATATACTGAAGTGGAAATAAAAATGGCTGTGAGCAAAAAAGGCAGAAAGACCAAGTTAGTTCCACCACTCAGCTGTATGACTTCAGGAGAGAAGACACAGTTCTTTGAGCCTTAATTTCTGCTCCCTCCCCTCAGTTCATGTGTGTGTGTGTGTGTGTGTGTGTGTGTGTGTGTGTGTGTGTGTGTGTGTGTAGAGTTTGTCAATGTGGCTAGTCTAGCTAGTCACCTCGCTCCAGGGATACCTTGGGACTGACTTCCAAGCACTGGGATCACTGGGGGCCACCACACCTCCCCAGTATTTACCTGGGTGCAGAGGATCTGAACTCCAGTCTTCATGCTTGCGTGGTAGACACTTTACTCACGGAGGCATCTCAGCATCCCTAAAGTTCTTTTATTCACTTTTAAATGTTCAGCTGGCTACAGTTTGCTAATATTATATGTCCCCAGGGTACTTAGGTATGAGTTAGATTTCCATTGTTATTACTAACAACTTACAATGCAGAGTCTTTTGACTTAGCATTGGAAACAAACAACATATTTAAAGAAGTGAATATGTGTTAAAGAGAAATAAATAAGATTAAGTCAACTACACTTGCCAACAGCAGAAATTAGTTAAGAGGCGATACTAACATGATAAAAATGGCAAGTCATAAATAAAAATTATGTTATGTGCCCATCATAACGCTGTATGAAACAATATATAGGGAATACAAGGATGATAAAGGGGAAAATAAAGAGAATCAGTTATAACAAGATTGAAAAAATAAATCTAAACAAGTAAAAGCACCAAAAAAGGCTACATGAAATAAAAAAATAAATGGTATTGTAAATAGGGAGGGACTCTATTGTAAAATCATGTCCTAAGAAGAATGCAGGTAGTATGAACTAAATATTTGTGTGCCCTAAACACACTGTGGAATAGTCCAACACCTACCAGAGGCACCTACCATGAATAACACTGATCTCTGCATATGTTAAGTTTTTCACACACACACACACACACACACACACACACACACACACACACACACACACTTGCGATAAAGTTTAATAAAGTTGGCACAGAAAGGGACTAATGGAAATAGCTAATTACAAAACGAAACAATTATAAGATCATACTACCGAAAAGTGGCCACTCTTGTGCTCTGGGACATTGCTAAAATAAGGGTGACCTGGACACAGTCACAGCAATGCAGGCTCTGCACCAGGTGATCTGGAAGCAAGGGACTGGATCCAGTGTGGATAAGCTGACAGTGGTGATGGATGGACATTCAGGATGTGGTCGGACTCAGCAGGAGAGAACAGCATGTAGCAATATTCCATCCAACTATTTAGGAGGACATGGATCTTTAAACTTGCTTAAATAATTTCAGTCCAACGCTTTGGAGTCCTGCTAACCATGGGCAAAAGAAAGCAGGAAACAGAGCCAGGGCAAGGCAAGATGACTGCATAGAAACTTGTAGTGGTCACTGTGGTAGTATCTGAAGACTTTGGGAGGTGGTCAGGCATGGAAGTTGAACACTTATCATGGAACTAGTGACTCTGGAACAAGGAATGGAAGACAGATCTGCTCCTTCCCCTCTCCCCACAGAGAAGTCATGTCAGCACAAGTGAAGATGAAGGCAGTCTACAAGTCAATGATGTCACTATCCATATCAACTGCTCCTGCCAGCACCTTCATCCTAAGCATCCAAATCTCTGACAGCAAGAAATAATAGTTGCTTAAAACATGCAGTTGACAGCAACTTCTTGAGCTAAGTAGGATGACAGGAATTCAAGTTGCCAATCCACAAGCTGTATCTGACATTGATGGGAGTAAAGCCATGGGAGGTGCTGGGTGTTTTATAGTTAGTGTTTCATTGGATCTGAATAATAACACCACTAGCGCCATTTTGCAAATAAGGAGGTAAGTCATGGGCCCCAGGCTAAAAGCCAAAGTAAACCTTCTCCCCCCACCCCAAACTCCCTCTGAAACAACCAGGGCTTGGCTGTCCCTCAGCTGCCCATCCCTATCCTCACCTTGAAAAGTTGACGCCTACTCTGACTGGCATCAAGATTCACATAGTATAGTGATGGGTACCTATGGTGAGAGGCCAGGATGAAGCCCAGGACCTGCATTAGTTCAGGCACAGCCCCATTTCTCAAAGGGAGTCCACCCCTACAAGGCTTTAGCTTCAAAAGTGGCAGGAAGTCTCAGTTCAGAAATGAAGCAGAGCACAAAACAGAGAATTCCGTCAGTCACCGCATCCTACCCCACCCCATCTCATCTTACCTTCCTCCCTCTGCAGCTGAGCTGGAAACAGACAGTACCCCAATGTTGGCAGCCTTCTTCACACTACAGAAAGGAGATGTGCCTGATAATGGGCCAGCCATGTGTATTGCAAGGCAGAACTGTTTAAAGGGGAATAAACCACTACACCCAGATGGCATCACTTTGCCCTCTGTACAGCTAAACACAAAGTAAAATTGTTTTGGTACTACTAGTGCCCAGGCTACTGTGGCTGCAAGGCCCGTTTGCTATGACTTCAAATTCATGAGCTATTTAGCACTTGAAGCCTCACATGCTTGTTGAGGAAGTCAAGTTTGAGCCTTACCCTTCACTTAGAAGCACTGTTCCTGTTTGAATGTGAAATGTCCCAGACTCATGTGTTTGAACCCTTGGCCTCCAGCAGGTGATACTATTTTGGGATGCCATGGGGCCTAGCTAGAGTAAATGGGTCAATGGGAGGACAGCCTCAAACATTATACTCTGCTCCTGCTGAGCTCTCTGTCTCCTTGGATGTAACAAGCCATTTTGCATGATCCTTCACTGAGAATGTCATGCCCTCCTCCACACTGTGATGATTATATCTTCTTAAGCTAACATGAGAGAATAAACCTCTTCTCCCTTGGGCTGTCTCTGTAGAGCATTCTGTCACTAGCACACCCCAGCAAGAGGCTGACTCGGATGAGGGAACCACCTGCATTGTTAGCAGCCACACAGTGGTCTTGGGTAAGACCTCCTCACCTCACAACCTGGATGTTTCCTGTGAAGATTGGATTCTTCCTGTGTTAATGATCTTTGAGTTGATTTCCAATAGTAAGAGTCAGAGAGAGCTGGATCTAGATATTACACCAGCAATATCTCATACTGTGAGGACCATCCCTGGGAACAGAGATGAGCTTTAGAAAGACAGCTTTGTGCCTGTGTGTCTACTATTTCCCCCACCATGAGCACTCTGACACTCTCATTTTACTGGATCATCCCTGACCACCAGGATGGCCTCAGTTTAGAAGGAGTGGCCTGCAGGCAGGGGGCAGCTGACTCCTCCTAAAGTCTCAATTGAATTTATCTTTTCCAGATGAACAAATCACTTCCATTTATTGTTGCTCCAGCATGTATGATTATAGTGATCACAATCAAAAGGCCACCATAAATGTCTAGTTCTCCATAGGGCAATGCTGTATCACAGAGTCCATCACCATATCTCAGGACTCAGCACAGAGCATGTGGCAGCAACCCAACATTCTGCATATCCTCTATCTCTTTGTCTTCTCTATCTCTGTCTCTGTGTGTGTGTGTGTGTGTGTGTGTGTGTGTGTGTGTGTGTGAGTGTGTGTGTGTACACGAGCACGTGCTGCGCGTGCTGTGTAGGTGATCCTGTAGGCACATGGAGGCCAGATGTCAATGTTGTGTGTCTTCTTTGGGGAAGGACACCACACCCAGCTTTTATGTGGGGTGCTGGGAATCAAACGTAGGTTTTCATGTTTGCAAAGCAAGCATATTGATAGCTGGGCCATCTCTTTAGCCCTTGTCTTTGCATTTTTGATATGACAAACAACATTGTAGCCAACCTTGTGAAATTGTCTGGGGATCTGACCGGTGTGGAGAGACATCAGCACAGGGCTGGCACCCAGTGTGTGCTTCCCACATGTAAGTTCTCCACTACCTCATGCCCTCTTTCTAAGAAGCATGTTTCTCATGAGCTGTTCTTTGCAATTTACGAGCTTGATCTCTCTCATTGCCATTAATACAGCTAATAACACCCTGACTATTTCCTCAGAGACCATGACAGCTCAAGGGTTAAGGATAATCTATCTTGGCTTGACAGTAATTCCTAGGTCGTGGTCACCACAGAAAGACCCCTTTTTCTCAATATGAAAATAAAATGGTTAGAAGTGTTAAATATCATATATAATAAATGGAACCAATATAAAACTTAATGCCCCTAATATTTCCTTTGAGTTGCTACCTTTTGCATTAATTGAAGCAAGAAATGTTCCACTTAGTTAAAATATCTACTTAGTATCCTGCTCATAAACACATCTGCAGCCAGAGCTTGCTGGTTCAGTTGGTTTAAATTAGTTGGTATCAATGTTATTGATGATAAGAGGACGGGGGTTGCATACTGAGTCAGTAATGAGGCAGGCATGCTCTATGTCTCCATATCATCCACTAAGGGGGGGGTGGTCAGGGCTCTGCTGGGCATGGTGACCAGCTGACTGTGGGGATTTGTAACAAAAGCTACAGGGAGAACAGCAAGCCCGCAACTGTCTGAATATGCTCTCCCCACCAAAACCCTTGTCGAAAACTTAATACCTTGATGTGCAGGTTGGAAAGGTGGGAACTTGTGGGCAGTGTCAGATTGACAGAATCCCAGCCATCATACAAGGACTGATGTCCTCCTTGCTTGAAGCTAACTCTTCTAGGCAGAATGGGTTATTATAAAGTATGTCTGCACCTTCTATCTCTCAGTTCTGCACACATCTGAGCTGATGTAGCATCATGAAGATACAGCTACTTGATTTTGGACTTCCTGCCTTTTAAAACCACAAGTCAAAATAAACCTCATGTAAAATAACCCATTCTTGAGCTTTTCCTCTGCTACTGTTTGGATATTGATGGGTCTATTGACACCTGTGTCTTAAAGGCTCAGTCTCTAGGATGGTGGATTTGGAGATGTTGGCCTCTGAGAGGTGAGGCCTTATGAATGGTCCTGAGCTGACTGGGGTAGAGTGTGGTGTCCTTAAGCAGATGGCAAGACGATGGTGGTTTTCATTCTGTCTTTGTTCCCTGGCTCAGAATAAGTCACACTCTTGCTATGATGTATTGTCTTGCCACAGGCCTAAAGCAAAGGCCATTCAATTGAAGATGGACATTCAAATCTTTTTGGGTGTTTTGCTGTAATGATGGAAAGTTGTCTTACTCTCTATTATCCTCAGGGAAAACAGTGGGGGTGGGGGGGAATAAGACAAAGCCCAATATATGACACTATGTGGAGATGCTAACAACCTAGGGGATGCCATCATGAAAATGAATGAGAACTGGTCCTCCTGTGTGTCCAGCACAATGGTCACCAGGTATTAGGAGAAGGGTAAGTATTTTTTTTTTTGTTTTTTTTTTTTTGTTTGTTTGTTTTGTTTTGTTTTGTTTTGTTTTTTTTGAGACAGGGTTTCTTTGTGTAGCTTTACACCTTTCCTGGAACTCACTTGGTAGCCCAGGCTGGCCTCAATCTCACAGAGATCCGCCTGGCTCTGCCTCCCAAGGCATGCGCCCCCCCCCCCCCCCCACCGCCTGGCTTCATGCCAAGTATTTAAGGAAGTGAAAACTCAACCCACCCCTAGCTCCTCCACTCTCTGTTGCTTTTTTTTTTTTTTTGATTGTTATAGAACATTATTTTAAGGTGTGTTACTTTTGTTTATGTTGCACTTGTTTGACTCTGTGAAGCTGTGTTACTGTGCCTGTCTAAAACACCTGATGGTCTAATAAAGAGCTGAATAGCCAACAGTGAGGCAGAAGAGGGAAATAGGCGGGGCTGGCAGGCAGAGAAGATATATAGAAGGAGCAATCCGGGAGTAGAGAAAGAAGTAGCCAGAGAAGGAGGAGGACCCAGGGGTCAGCCACCCAGCTACACAGCAAGCCACAGCGTAAGAAACAAAGAAAGGTATACAGGAACAGAAAAGGATAAAGCCCAGAGGCAAAAAGGTAGATGGGATCATTTAAAGTTAAAAAAAGCTGGCAAGAAACTAAGCTAAGACCGGGTATTTATAATTAAGAATAAACCTCCGTGTGTGATTTATTTGGGAGCTGGGTGGTGGGCCCCCTGAAAAAGAAAAAGTATTTCATGGCTTTCACTGTTTTACCCAGGTCAGTCTCGAAGTCCTGGGCTCAAGCAACTGCCTAAGTAGTTGGGAGTGCAGCTGTGTGCTGCCATGCCTCACTGGAGGGCTTTGTAAGACGGTGAAATGGAGGCTTCATGTCATTAACGTGTTTGCCAACCCCCTGTAGCACGAGTTGTTAGAAGGTCTTATTAATAAAAGCAAACCCAGTGCCAGTTATTGGGGTGAATGCTGGAAGATCAGAGAAGCAGTACAAGCCACAGCCACCTCACCTCGCCAATTCTTCAGCTGATCCTGTTTCCTCAGACTGGAAGCTGCTGAGTCCTCATCAAAATGGATCTCAGCTAAACTGCTGCTAAAAGCCTAAAAGCTTAACCAGGCTCTAGTTCCTGGTCCTCACGCCTTATATACTTTCTGTTTCCTGCCATCACTTCCTGGGATTAAAGGCATGTGTCACCATGCCTGGCTGTTTCCAGTGTGGCTTTGAACTCATAGAGATCCAGACATCTCTGCCTTCGGAATGCTAGGATTAAAGGTATGTGTGCCACCATTTTCTGGCCTCTATGTCTGTCTAGCAGCTGTTCTGTTCTCTGACCCCAGATAAGTTTATTAAAGTGCACAATATAGTGGGGAGCACAATATCACCACAACCCCCCACAGACTGAACTAAAAAATAGTTTACAGCTTCCCATGATGAAAACAGTTAAGGTCAGTGAGAGACCAGGCCTGGCCATTTCTGAGCAGAAACTTCCAGTCGTACACCTTAAGTCATGTTAACTTTGCTTGACTTGAGAAAGTTAGGCAATTTCTTTTAAATGCTAATATTGGAGAGAGAGAAAAGAAACTCCAGGCTAGCCAATCAGCACCTATTGATATGCTTACACTTACATTAGGAACTTACAGCAAAACGGACCAAAGCAGCCAATTCACTGTAGCCACTCGGGTATTTCTTTTGCTCTGCACAAATGTTCATCACGTACGTTTACCACTTCCTGTCTCAGTGAAGCCTGAACTCTGTCAGAGTCAATCCAGGAATTGCTGTCATCTGAAATGAGTTTATTTTTTGCCTCAGTTTACATTTGAACCACACAAGCAAAACAAAATGCTCTTCTAGAGACTCATTAACGTTCTCACTTAAGGTCATGTATTCAATCCCTAAGGACCTGCATCATTATCCATAGAATAGCAATAAATAACTCACATGAGGTCAAGTCTAGAAAACATCAGATGCAGGTTAGCAGATCGACAATAGACCCCAAACTAAAAGGTATTCAGGCAGCCTCTGGCTGCAGTGGAAGAAGATAGTATCTCTTTCTGGAGGCTTGGCAGGGGGGGATGGGGAACTGCAGGTGGGCACAATGCCAGCTAAGATAGGCAGAAGCTGGAGTTGTTTACATTCCTAATTACAGGATCCTGGGCTTCAGCACAGCCAGGTGTCATTCCAACAGACAAGGTTAATAGGATGTGAGTGGGCCCAGCTGCCACCACTCTGCTCACAGAAAACAGGCATGCAGGGCAAGTCAGATGAATTAGCCAGAAGCCTGGCCATGCTGGTCAGCTTCAGCTGTGTGGAGACACGGGTTAGAATTCAATCTTGCAGAGTCTGAGCTGCTTCTACAACCCCCCAAAGCCCCAACAGGACTCATCTGTACAGAGGCACTGGCATATATGTGTGTGTGGCGGGGGGGGGGGGGGGGGGGGGGGGGGTAAGGACAGGGACACTGCCACAGACATTTGACTTGTTGCCTCTCACCCTGATGATGAAGATCAGGACAGAGGAATGCCTGGAGCCTTGGTGGGTTTGAAGTCCATTCTAGGCACTTGTCAGTTTTGTGAATTTCAGTCATCTGCTAAGATATTTTGGAATTCAATTTCCTCATCAGTAATATGGGAATAGTCTTTTTTAAGGGTTGCTGTGAGGATAAGGTACTTACAGACCAAGAGAAAACTAGCTCAATAAATATTAGTGGAAATTATTAGTGGTAATGTTTTAATGGGTTACCTGGGTAAGGTTTGCGCCCAGGCATCCATCAATTTGCAGTCCCTGCCCTGCCAGCCGGCAGACACTTTAAACAGACCCATTAACAACCTGTTTCTGATCAATGATTTATGGCTTATGCTTCCCTGTTAATGAAATGTAATTGCTAAGCCTAAGAGGCAGAGCCGTGGCAAAACAAATTCCATCTGAAAATCACATCCTGGATCATGAAGGGCTGCCGCCGAAGCACCTGGAATGTCTGGTGATCAGATCGAGTGTGGCCAGACCTGGCTTTGAGGGGCTTGTGCAGTTCGAGGGTGGAAAAGGTGTTCCAGCCGGCATATCCTCCTCCATAAAAATTAACACCATTGCAGAACGCCAAGTGGTCTCAGCTTAATGTCCTTCTAAATGAGGACAAAATTTTATCCAAAGCATCAATGTCCAGACTAAAATAACATTTTTATAGACCCTGCAAAGTAGAAACAGTGAGGCCCAGGCCACCCGGGCTATGGTAGAGTTGACCTGATGTCCCTTGATGGACATGCAGCTTAGACAGCAGGGGTCACAGATGACAGTGAGAGCACTTGTCCTGTCTCTGAAAGCTGCAGTTTTCGACATTAGAGCCTTAGAGACAAATGAACTAAAAACTACCCCTCCACCAAATTTCAGGCTTAAGTTAGGATAACAATAAACCACCTTTGCACAGGTGTTGTGAATATTGAGCTCATCCGTGCATTTATCCATAATGTCAGCTCCCCTCTAAGTTCTGGGAATAAAGCAGTAATTAAAATAGGAACAACCTGTTTGGGGAGGTTCCTTTCTAGTAGGGGAGACAGGCAGTTGGAAATGGAAAGTATACCTTGGGCAAGCTAGGTGAAGATCATGATAATTAAGAAAAATATACCTAGAGAAGAGGGGGGCTGAAGAATAGGGGAGGTAGGTGACTTGAAAGGAGGTGGCAGGAAAGGTCATCCTGTACAGGGGATGGGGACCGAAGCAGACAGGAACATCCAACAAATGGTTCTGTTGCTGTCATCAGAGTGCCTGTCAAGCAGAGAAGGATGTGAGGACCTTCAGCATTGCAAAAAGTCACAGGCCAAGTTCATGGATGTTGGAAATATTTGACTAGGCTCTTGTCACTACATGTTGCAATCCAGAGGGAGCTTGAGATGAGGACAGCGAGAGGAAAGGCAGAATTTGATCCCAGGAGGGTCTGAGTGTCAAGGCTCCTGTGTTTAAATAGGGTCCCCTGACTTCTAGGACCCCTGCATAGGATGAAATTCTGATGTGTGTCCAATAATCCAAGGGGGGCAAGGTAAGTGGAGGGTAAGGAGACCCTCCATTTCTAATAGCACCTGAAGACTCGAGAGTATTTGAGGATGGGACAATGTCTGTTGCCTTGTCTCTTTATCCAGTGAATCTCTAGAGATTCCTAAGGAATTAATGCTCCTACATTGTGGTTTTTCTATTCTGGAATCAGAAGGCCAAAGTTCAAATCTGTGCCTTAGCACTAACTCTGTGATATTGGGAAATGTCACCCACCTCAAAATATGAGTGATAAAAGTGGTTTATGAGATGGGACCAGAATTGAGATCTTTCACACTGGTGTGACTTTGTGATCTTAAAAATCCAGCTCTGCCAGGAGCAAGCCCGTGAATGAGAACACAAGCACATCCACACATTTGATACTGCCTTAGCTCTAAAAGATTGCTGATAATGTGAAAGCCATAGAGTCTGGACTCAGAGCATTATTACAGACTGCTTAGGTCTCTGAATACCAAGAACTCTAACTGACCTCCTGTCACACAGATGATTAAGCATGATGCCTAAACCTCTCCCAGGGCACAGGCTGAGTGTTCTCCAGGCATTACATTAGTGTCTTCAGTTCTTACAGTGAGTCAGTGTTGTCTACTTTTTACCGAATGGGAGACTGAGTCCCAGAAAGCCAGGGTATTTTGCCCAGGGTCACAGAGCTGATTGAATGAAAGCAGTCTGACACCAGAGCTTGTACAACGAGCCTCTACTACCAATCTCAGATCAATTCGGGGCACACAGTAGGTGCTTAATGAGGAAACACTATCCATATCCTCCTGTGAGGCCGGAAAGGGTTCTCTTCCCTTCCAGATCTTCACTGTTTGCTTGCTTCCTGTAATACCCTGCCCCTATATGAGACTATTACCGCAAGCAAATACCAGTTTTCTTTCATAACCAGGCACTAGTCTGTGTGGCTTTTCTGAACCTGAATGCCAGTCTAGGCTTTCTGAATGGGATCTCACCCATTGTGCCTACTAGTGTAATGCAGGATATTTGCTAGCAACTTGTTGGGACATAGATGTTTCTGAGCTGGTAAAGTGAGAACTCTAGAGAGGACTCTGCCCATCTTTTCTCTTTATGAAGAAGATCTGGATAGAACTCAAGAGTGAAATAGAAGGCAGATGCCCAGTGGCACTGTTTGAACACTGATCTAGTCTAACCACTGAACTACTGGCTACTGTTTGTTTCTGGGAGGGCAAATCATTAGTACAGTCACTGCAGAGCCAATTAGGCTCCACACCCATGGTCACTCTGATGAGCCTGGTTAGACTCCTTAAGTTCCAAAATAAAGCAAGTAGCTATGGACATGGGAGGGAAAGTTGGGAGGAGAGAGATGGATGGGATGCTGGTGAAATGGGAGAGGGTGGGGTTAAAAGTGGTCAAAACACATTGTACACATGTCTGGAATTATCAAGTAACAGATACCATTAATAAAATTATGTTTTTAATGATCTATTATATCTGTTTTTCCTAGAAACCATAAGTGGTTCCCATCATTTGCAGATGAAAGGCTTTTAGTGCATACCTACTTTTTCCACGCTGGTGATACAGACTGATACCTTAGTCATCTTCCATTATGAACAACACAGTCTATTATCCCGAAGCTCTTAAACATTCCATAAGGACAGCATCAAATTCCTTTTCTAAACTACTCAAAACCTATTACCGAGTAAGAGACACTTAGTACCTGATCAAGTTTGGTAGAATAACCTATTGGGCATCTTGGGTATTGAAGTTCAAAGCCTCTTTGTACAAAGTTGAGAAGTAATCAGGTTCTAAAATCAGACCTATAGTCACAAACCAGTTTCCTTACAAAAATGCTTTCAGTGATAGTTTCAGATTTCCCATATAAGCTACCCAAAATATCAGATCTATGATTTAGAATGGTAAAATGAGGAGATAGGGCTCATGTCTAGAGAAGGCCAAACTCTCTTCCCTTGACCTTGATGCCAAGCTTTGTCTGTGTTCATACTGGCAAGTGGATCCACATCTCTAGGTGAGAGAATGAGGAGAAATTAATTTACCCAGACTTACATGTCAGCTGTATTTGGGAATATGTGTGGCTGGATGCCTGCTGGATTGGCTGACACCAAACACCAGAGGAAGCAATTTCACCATCTCCAACCTCAAGTGCTCTTGTGGGTATTCAATGATTTCTCTAGGGGAAATCATATGCAGACTGCAAATCACTATATGGATGCATCTGAGAATAACCTGGTAAATAAATGGCATAAGCCAGTGGTTCTTAACATATGGGTCATGGTCCCTTTGAGGAGTCAAATGACCCTTTCACAGGGGTCACATATCAGATATCCTGCATATCAGAATTTACATTAAGATTCATAACAGTAGTAAAATCACAGTTATGAAGTGGCAATGAAAATACTTTTATGGTTGGTGGTCACCACAACCTAAAGAACTGCATTAAAGGGTCACAGCACTATGAAGGTTGAGAACCACTTATACTATAAGCATTCTGAAGGTCGGCCATCCTTCTGTTCGGAATCCTTCTCAAAGTTAAACCTTTGAATGTATGTTTCTTTCACTGGCCTCATACTGTGTGATAATTTTTTTTTAATCATGAAGCACCTTCTAAATGTTGGACATTGCACTGAAAATTTAATGCATGTCTCTGATCATAAGTCATTCAAAGGACACATGCTATGTGATTCCTACCAAGGAGATGAGATTAAAGAAATCGCCCCAAGAAGCTTAGACTAATGAGGAAGAAAAGGGAAATGTGTAAACAGAGGCTTCTTTCTCTAAGGGGTTAAGAGAGCCCTGAATCACAGACAATGTCAGCATCTGATCACACCTCTAGGACACACCAGGAAGAACCAGTGATGGGCAGTGTTGGTATGGGGAGGGGGCTGCCTTAGATTCTGCCTTGGCTTTCAGAGGTTCCCAGTTAACTAATTAACATCCCACAGTGATAATTCACTCAAGACTGGAAACTCTCTCTCCTTTCCCTTTCCTTTCTTTCCTCTGCCAATGTGAACTGGAATCAGCTTCAAAATACAGTAAACTAAACCTGTACAGTACAAATCATTCCACCCACATTTTAGATGAATGAACTGAAGTTCAAGGCCCTGGAGAAGCTTCTTTCATGCCCTTGATGATGGATTCTTAGGTTGACTACCATTGTTTTATAACTACATGCACATATGCTCAGCAAGCCATAAGGGAGCTCTCTAGATGGGGGCATCTTTCCCAGGATTCCCCACCCTTGATCTAACATTAGTATTTCTCAGTTCTCTTTCACAGATGATATACTCAGCATCATGGAGTTGTGGATAGTTTACTTCACTCATCCCCATCAATATGTACTGAAGGTCCATTGAATGCCAAGTGCTGCACCATGCAATAAGTACTGATTTTGCACAATGGCATGGTTCATTTCTTGCCATGTGAGGTTATCATAATGGAGGGAGAGTCGTATCATCAGACACCCAGCTTGAGGGAAGCAAGTCAAAAAAGTTGCATTGGGCTCAAGAAGAAAGTCAAAGTTGCCAGAGGATACCTCCCCAGGTCCTCCCAGGAAGGTCTCTCCAGACCCAACCCCATTTTTCTGTGATATTCCAAACAGGCTAGGTACTAAAAATGAGTCTGCAATGGATCTTGGGAAATATAGGGTCTATAGGAAATGAAAGCTTATCTGAGATTTGGACTCTATGATGACAATTCTACAATCTATGATGAGGGGACACTGTAGTCAGAAGGTTTCTCCAGTCCTGGTAGGCCCCTGCTTATTAAATAATCCCTCAGAAGCTTATATTAATTATAACTGCTTGGCCATTAGCTCAAGCTTATTACTGACTAGCTCTTACACTTAAATTAACCCATAATTATTATTTATGTTTAGCCGTGTGGCTTGGTACCTTTTCTCAGTTCTGCCTTGTCATCTTGCTTCCTCTGTGTCTGGCTGATGACTCGCATCTCCTCTCTGCCTGTGCCTCTCCTTTTCCTGTCTCTGTCCTGGATTTCCTGCCTGCCTATAAGCTGCCTTGCCATAGGCCAAGTTCCATTATTAACCAATGGGAACACCACATATTCACAGCATATAGAAAGACATCCCCCAGCAGGACACTGCAGAGAGGCAGTTGTCTTGGAATCACCCTCTCTCTCCAAGTATCCCCTTGACCAGGCTTTATACATGAGCTCAATAAATTCACTGATTCAACTTGGGTGGAATCCTTACTTTTGTCTGATACTGGTGCTCCATCTGGGATAAGTAGGTGCTAGTCCCCATTTCCCCAGGAATAATTAATGTGATATCCTCAATGTGCATTCTCTAGAATGTAAAACATCTATAATAGCAGTGGGAAGCTTGTGCAGCTGGAGTTCTAGAGTTTCTTTCCTATTACAGGAAAAATAAAGCCTCATTCTCATCACATTTGCCTCTTAGAAGGTTTTGTTATCTTGGTATGAGGCATCAGATCAAGCTAGGTACAATGTTGAAGCAGGACTGTAGAGTGAATGGAGTCAACTACAATTTTTATGTAGTTCAAAATAAGCAGAAGAGTCCAACACACAGAGCTGATGCCTACATAGGAAGATGGAAATTTGAAACATCCTGATTGATCAATATATATTGTAACATGTATTGAATTATTATATTATAAACTCAAACTATGTACAGATATTATGTCTTAAGGTTTTAAACAAATAGATAAAATGTGATACTGTACTAGAAACACTTGTCTAACCTAAAGAAACATCTTAGAAGGACAAGTCCTTTGGTTCTACCTAACCTATGGCAGCAGAAGCTATGCAGAAGGGCCCAGCAAGTCCTGCAGGTGCTCCTGGGACTTGCTGAGGTTTGGAAACCACTAATGACACACAGTTCAGGACTGACCCCTTACCTACAGAACCTTTTCACTTTTCCACCAAAATAGCTCTCAGCAGAGGGAGAGTCAAGCCAGAGATTCTGAAAGAGGTTAAGGTTGGGATTTGGCTTTGTAGTTTGCTTTGAAGCAGAGAGTAAGACCAAAATGATGTGCGAAATTGATGTTAAAAAAAAAAAAAGAAAGAAAGAAATGAAAGCAAAGAAGTGGCCTTGGCAAAAGCTGACATCAAGGAAATATGGGGACACAAAGGACAGCCAGAAAAGGTGATGGACAACAGGCAAGAATTGTCTTGTACTATGGTAGCTTAAGAGGGAAAAAAAATCACTTCAGAGAGAACTTGATTCCAACCCAAACTCCAGCATCCACTGTTAACCAGTTGGATATCTGGGCACACTTCACCATTCTGGAATATTGTTCATAGGATACCTCTTCACTGAAACACCTAGGCAAAAAGAACTACAGGCGACCATAGTAGGTTTCCAACCCAGCAGTGTTGGTACAGGTCCTATTCTCTGCAACTTTCAGAACTACAGCACCCCCAAGCATCTCTGAAACTCTCCCTTCACAGTGTCTCAATTCATCCATATGGAGCCAGTCTTAGTTCCACACTATGGTATTTTTGTATGTTTGGTGACATGTAGTTTCCACAGAAACCCTTCAAAATAAGCATAAGATTTTATAAACAAGGAAATGGATGCAAGAAACATTCAAGTAACTTGGCCGGTTCCATAGGAGTGGGAGTTGGTAGGTGGAGAACATAAACACAGTAGCCTCACTTCAGATCTGACACTCAGCTATCAGATTCCACCACCACACTGTGATGTTCTCCTATAGCTCTCTTTGACCTTGGGATTCAGAAATTCCCTGTCAAACAACCCAGTGAGAGTCTGGGGTTAGTAGAGTTCACCCAGTCCAGCTTGCTACCTTGCAAGGATGCTGAGCTGTTATTCCTGCTGTCTGTGAAACATGCTGTGTGTTCCTCCTGGGATCCAGAGTCACTAGAAGACTAAAATTCAAAGAAGCCATCCATCCCCTACAGCCCCATGTCATCCTTTAATAAACCTCCAGACCTCATCTTTGTGAGTCTGCTCCTCTGGGTTTTCAGAAACTGACTCGGGCAGTTGAATCATGTGTGTTTCACAGCACGTACCTTGCACTTTCATTCATTCATCCTGTAGATTTTGACAGACACACAAATATGTGCGTACGAGGCTCTGTTGGGAAATCAGAGCTGAGTAAGATGGAGTCTCTGGCTCCCGGGGACTCTGGCATCTATCAGGAATAACATGCAGAGGTGACTCTGGCCAGGAAAAGAGTAAAAGGTTGTTTGGAGGGCTCTTACAAGGAGGGCATGATGACCTGGGGGAGATGGGGATGCTGCTGATAGAAGCATTAAAAAGACAACAACAACCACAACAAAGAATGGGACTTCAGGTACCATATCCAATATGGAAACAAGCATAATAAGTGCAAGCATTATAAGTTCCCATGGGGCAAGCCTATCCTGACATTTATGCGGACTCCATCCTTCTGTCCATCAGAGGAGTCTCAGGGGGCAGGCACTAGTATCCTTATCACTCTGTAGCTGAGTTTGAGCCTCAGTTTATGCAGAGCAAGAAGCACAGTGTTGCCTCACTCTGAAACGGAACCGAAGGGGTCAGAAGAGTGGGAAGAGCCTGAAGGAAAAGGTCTGGCTCAGACCGTGGAGGACTTAAGCAGATGCCTCATCCTTGACCTATTGCTCACCCTTCTCTAGACTCATATCTCATAAATTTCTGTATTGACTTCTTCTCATGATATTATATACTCCTCAATGAATGCAGCTTGAATGGAGAGGTTGGATCTGTTTTCTTCACTCTTGTATCCCCAAGAACCCAGTAGCCATGCTACCCATCCTGTTTGGACATCTTAAGTACTTGCTGAATAAATAAGGTTCTGTTTTATACCTGAATACTGACAAGTTTAAATGGGCTAGAAGGTCTCAAGTAGTAAAGCACCAGTCAGGTTCATCTTATTAAAGGAGTTGTGACTGTGGAGGTTTCTGTCTCCAGGAAGTAAAGCTGGCAGGCACCTGCTTGGAACACTGGACAGTCTGAGGCAGGAGAATCAAGATGATCTGGCATGGCTTACCAGATAGTGTTTCAACTCAAAGTCTTTGAACAAACATGGTCTGGCTTCATTCCTGGAACTTTGGGGGAAACACAAGGATGACTATTTGTCAGAATGAATATTTGAGTATCAAGAAATTCAGATCCAGGCTAAATGAGTGAACATCAAAAAAGATGAAGCCATCCACTTATCTCCAGCTACCTCGAGTATATTCTAGAAAACCCTAGAATCCTCAGGTATATCCCATCAACTCCAACAGCCTTAGGTGTATCCCAGAAACCCAACAGCCTCATCTGTATCCCAGCAGCCTCCACACACTTGTACACAAGCTCCCAAGTCCTTCATGGAATGGACTGCAGTTGTTAGCAAGGTGGCCTGTTAGCAATAGCCTTACCAGAGGCCATTGCTGAGCACCAACGAGGGGCTTCAGTCATGCTGAGCATATTCTACATATGATCTGTGCAGAAAGCTATTATTTTTTTACTCCATTTTGTCAATAAGGGATTGACTGTCCAATATGTGTTAGTTCATTTAATGTCTTCATTGAGTACCTACCATGCACTGTGCTGGGCAGACAATGGAGAAAATACACCTCATGTCTTTGCCTGTTAGACATATAATCCAATGTAGGACACAAACATCTATCATGATAACTCCATTGGGATAGTAACTGTATGACGAAAAGGTGTAGCATGCTATATGTGAGAAAAATCCAGTCAGAGTCCGAGGTGGAGCTCAGATGTGTAATTAAGGGTAGGCTAATAAAGTCTGCCTTTGATTTTGATGCTTTGATACCCTTCAGCCTTGTTGGGACTGAAAGAGATTCTCCCTCTTAGGTTTAGCAAATTCCTAGACATAACAAACAACTTTCTATGAAATATGGCTTTCATATGAAAACCAACTTGTCCTTCAGCTGTCAACACTATTCAGAGTCAATTGAGGAAAGCCCAGCTGAAGAATTGTCTCAGGTAGGATTGTCCTGTGGAACAGGACAAAGTAGGGTATGTCTGTGAAGAACTGTTCTGATTGGAGACTAATGTGGGAAGGCACAACCCACTGTGGATGGTGCCTTCCCCTGGGAAGGTGGTTCCAGGCTGTGTAAGACAGCTAGAAGAGAGATCCAGGAAGCAAACCCGTAAGCAGGGGTCCTTGATGGTTCCTGCATGAGCTCCAATCTAATTTTGATGGATGACGGTCTCTTACCTGATAGTCAGTTGCTCCTCAACCTGATTTTGGTTTGACTGTTTTATGACAGCAGCAGAAATCAAATTTGAACAGAAACTGGTACCAAGAGTGAGGTGCAGCTGTGGTACAATTTCACATGTTGTTCTGGGGGAAGATTATGCAGATATTTGCAACGTTAAGCTGGAAATGCTTCTGAGTACTGAGAGCTTAATGTGCTATTGTGTGAAAACTTGGAAGGTAAGAATGTTGTACGAAATGCAGACAATGGAAGCCTGGCTTGTGAAGTTACAAAGGGAGGCACTGACTATTGGGGCATTCTTGTCATATATTTGAATTAAGAATCTGCGGTTTCTAGTGAGCAGGTGCTGAAGAATCATCTATGATTAAGAGACCAATACAGGTGAAGAGATACCCTCTGTGTTTTACAGGGACAATAGATGCTGCTTAGCTGAGGCAGAAAAATCAGCTATGATTAATAAGAGTATAGCATCACACTGAGGTGAAATCTTCTGGGGAATATTTCCTCAGAGTCAGAACACAGAAACTGCGGTCTAAGAAGAACAGAGTGTCCGCTAAAACAAACACCCTTCTTCCCCAAGTTGCTTTTGGTAAGAGTATTTTATCACAGCAACAGAATGGAACACAACTCCTATCAAGCCCCTGCGACTGCCTCTGTGATGGGGCTCCTGTGTGCTATGCCACCACACTACCACTTCCTTTTCCTAATCACCTCAGAGCAGGTGTCAGCACCCAAGAGCTGCTGACAAACGTGCTCAGCCCATCATGCATAGCCCTGAAAGGCTCTTTTGCCTTTGTCTCACCCCTGAAGCCTCCTGACCAAACATGTTCACCTATATGGCTGTACATGGCATTTGACGTTTCCTGTTTGTGTGAGTGTAAAATGTTCTTCCTCTTGGCACACGTGTTCATACCACACATGATTGAAACCAACACTGCATCCTTTTAAAATAGTAAGGCTGTGGGGTAGATATCTACAAATGTGGCAAGATGCAATGGGGTGGTAGCAAAGGGCAAGAAGACTTCCTGAAGCCTCATGGCCAGCTCTCTCCATGTGGCTGATCTTCTGTTCCCAGGAACCTCGGGAGATGGTCCATGCAGGGCAGTGGAGTAGACAGCAGGGTGATGGACAAGATGTACAGATACCAAGAGACCAAGAAGTGTATCTAACCTTTGGGAGACAGAAAGGATGAGACATTTGTAAGAGGAAATGGCATTCACAGTGAGTTGGGGAGGGCAAGGAGACATTTCCAGAAGAAACTGAGATGGCAGGAAATATGTGTGTCTCAGTGTAACGGCTAATTTTGTTTGTCAACTTGACTGTAAATGGAATCAACTGAAAACAAAATACTGGGTAAACTAGTGAGGAGTTCTCTTGATCAAATTATTTGAAGCAGAAAGACTTACCCTAAACCTGGGTGGCATTTCCTAGTGGCAGCCTAGATAACAGGTATGGAGGAAGCAATCTTTGCCTTTTGCCTGCCTGCCCTCAGCAAATGCATCTCTGGTGGTGCTGAGGTATTCTTTCACTGATATTAGAACCAGCTTCTTTAGGATTCTAATATAGACTGAAGACCAATAACTCTCTGGGAATCCTCCAGGCATTCAGCCTCATGGACCAAACAACTATTGAATTATTGGCCTTTTCAGTGTGAGAGAGCCACTGTTGAATAATAGCAGGACCAAATCTAAATGTTCTTTTGTTTTGTTTTATTTTTGTTTGTTTGAGACAGTGTCTCTCTGTAGCTCCCTGTAACCCTGGCTGTTCTGGAACTCACTATGTAGACCAGTCGGGCCTCAAACTCCAACTCCAAAGACCCACCTGCCCCTGCCTCCAGAGTGCTGGGATTAAAAGCATGTGCCACGGTGTCTTCTCTCTCTCTCTCTCTCTCTCTCTCTCTCTCTCTCTCTCTCTCTCTCTCTCTCTCTGTCAATGCTGTTCCTTGAGAGAACCCTGATTAACACACCCAGGAAGAGGGACTAACACACGCTGTGTTTAGGGAACTATTGGTAAAGACCATGGGAAAAACAATAGAGATGAATCTTGAGAACACAGGACTTTAAAATGTCCCTCTAGCTGCGTGGGGAACAGAGATCATGGCTAGCAACAGGAAGAGCATAGTAAGAACTGAGGTTCTTCATGTGCATAACTGGGTAGCATTGCCTGTCACTGAGGTACTGTGGGGAGCAGATGAAATCCTGAGTGAATGTGTATTATTGACATGAGCACAGCCATGTCAGGGGCCCCAATGCCTCAGATGCATGGGAATGGCAAAGCCTTCTCTGGGTCAGGCTCAGAGGAATGTGAAATCCTTCCTCTGATCTAAGTACAGATGATATACACAATTGACCTTTAGCTAAAACCAGTATATGCAGAAACTGTCAACCATAGCTCCCTCCTCCTGGATGACTACAACCTGAGATTTCTCTCCTACAGAGACTTCCTACCAAAAATTAGCTAGCCTGCTTCCTGAATCAGTTGTATACAATGAGCCCAGCCTCCTCACTTTGTAGGATGCTGGTGCATCTCCATAAGAGCACATGGCCCACCCTGTCCCAGCTTTTTTGTACCTATGTCCCCACATCTGTCCTTTGTTCATTCCCTCGTCACCCCAAACAGAACTCCATCATCCAGGCGAGGTACTATCCCAGCCAGTTTTAGGAAAGGAGGAGAGAAAGTTCCAAGGTCAGTTTGGATCTTACAGAGTGCCAAGAAAAACCATCCAAAGGAAAGCTGGAAGGGGGCTTAGGGGCCTCACAGGGGCTAGGAAAAACACATCCACCACTGTTCCATGACTAGATTTGTCTGCAGGGCTACTTCCCACTGCTAAGATTTCCTCCACTTCTTGTCTGAGCCTGGCTGTGGGTTCTCTGCTTTTCTCTGCAGTTTCTGTCTCTGATCCTAACAAGACAGAAAAAAAAAATGCGGATGCTGAATGGCTTTTCCAAGTATGATAGGAAACTTGCTGTGACACCCATAAAGGGAAAAGTAACTCAGGCTCATTTTCACATGTTGATCTGTGGTCTGAGTCCCTCAAAACAACCCCTTTGACTAACAAAAGACAGAGGACTTGGCACACCGCTTTCTGAAATTCCATCACTATGTCACATTTTACAGAGTCTAGATCAGAGTTTGGGAGTTATGGTACCAGGCCAATTCTACTTGCCATCTGATTTTGTAATAATTTTGTTGTCACACAACCTTGTGCACTTGGTATAGCTGTGAGTTTTTTCCCCGCTACACAATAATACCGGATAGCTACAACAGTGACTCTATGGCCTGGCAGGGTGAAAATGTTTCTTTTGAGTGTTTTACAGAAAAAAGCAAAAAGTCACTGACCTTTGCTTTAGAAAATGCCTGTGTTCTTTCTTCTAATAATTGGGATCTCTGAGATTGGTAGAACCATATGTCATTGGCCTCTGTTATTGCATGGCATATGGCAACCTTCTGCCCTGTCTGGAATTCAAAGCCAGCCTTGTCTGAAATATTACTGGGTTAATAACTACCGGGCTTGAGATCCTACCATGTTGGAAACACACACATTTTCATATACCACCCTCACCTTCTGGCATAACAAACATTTGATTCACCATTTTGCAGATGAAATAGAGGCTCAAAATTTAGCCAATAAATGTGAAGTCGAGTCTGCCGCTCTCCAAAATCCTTTTGTCCCATGACAACCTACTGACCTTTAAGAAGAGTTCTCTATTAAGGAGGCATCAGGCTGGGAATAGCAATCTGCTTTTGACACTACTGGTCACAGCAGGACACCCACACAGAGGCACTCTGGGGCCCTACTTCTCTTCCAAGGAAGAGCTTAAGTCAGGCTGTCAACAGCTGTCATTGCTATGGCTTTAATTAAAGAACAAACAATGTTCTTCCACTCTCCTTTTATAGAACAACTGTCATGGGACTGGGTATTTGAATTCCAAAGAAGAAGCAGCTCTCTGTGGTGTTGATAGTGTCCTGCTTGAGGGCGGGGCTTTGAAAACCACTCAATGGCAGCTTCAGAACACTGGGATTGTTACACTATGGGAGAAACTATTTAAAAAGAAAGAAACTTAGGGCTCAATAACTTAATGATGGCATGTAAGGACTTCTTTGGTTTTACAGCCCAGTGTAGGCTGAAGTGAGAATTTAAGGAGATTATGGTAGATACAAGAACTTGAAAGTGCTTCAGTGTACATGGAATAGAGGATGCAGGTGAGAAGCAGGGAAGAGTGAGAAGCAAGGCATCTTAACCAAGTCTGTCCTGAGGAAGAGAAGACAAAGCAAAACCCAGCAACACCCATGTGTGTCAAGTATGCCCACACGGATTTGCTGGTTTGAGTTATACTTCACAAAGCATCTATGGTGAGAGTTGGTGCTCATCATAATAGTTACAACAGTGGTGATATATTACATTACATGAATATAACAACAATGTTGCTATGTGCTTAGCAGTTAGTTTGTTGTGAATGAGTACAGTTGCCCTTTCCTTGTATCTGTGGAGATCCATTCCTAAGACTCCACTTCTGCATCTGCCCATTCCCTTATGCAAGCAACATAGCATCTGCATATGACACACATAACCCTCACATACATTAAATCATCTCTAGATTGCACATGCCCCAACTTTTTACAATTAGTATTATTGTATTATCTTGGGTGTAATGACAATTTTTAATGGTCTGTACATGCAAGCTTAGAAATGCAGCATTTTGATTGAACCTGGTGGGTGAGGTGTACAACTCACAATTACAGAGAATCTACTATATGTTTTCATCCAACCTGCCCAAGATCCAGAAGTTCTAAAAATGGACATCTACGTGTCAATCAGGCTGGTGACTTCAAGGTGGCTTTACATTATTAAGTATTATGGGGGGAATACCAAAGAAAGGTAGTTTGTGATGTGTAGAAACTATATGAAATTCCCATTCAGCAGAAAGTATAGAGAACACAGCCTGCTCATTCATGGATTGTCTGTGGCTGCTTTGATACTGCTGGGGCAAAAGAGAATACTATGACTCTCAAAACCAAACCTGGTCCCACCATGTGTCAGTAAAAAGCACCAAAAATCTCATTCAGCTATGAAGGCAGGGAAGGAGTAACTCTCGGATGCTATGTGTAGGGCACACCTCCAACAGTAGACAAGAGATGAGTAAGGGTTTGACCATCAGACAAGCGTGCCATCTGTAAAAAGTATATGTAAAGTTTTTAATCTGATTAATACAGGACATATTTATAAAATTCACCAGGGCTGAAGGTTTACTTTTACACACTCACTTAGACATACTTTGCAGAGCTAAGACCTGGATCAAACTGTAACTGGAAACATTGGCCAACTTCTTTCCTCTGGGGTCATGTCATCTCTCCACCTATGAATCCATCTGAGACAACCGTCTGAGAAGTGAGAGAGGACCAGCCTTTAGGGCAGCAGGAAAAGCCCAACCACTGGGTAAAAAGTCAAATAGATTGTGGCATATCACACAATTTGGACTGTAACCACTTGCAGAATTCATATTTTTGAAGAACATTTAATGTGTCTGTTTTATTCTCTGCGAGACAAGAAGCCTTTGAAGAGGCTTGACAGAAGGGGCATGTTTGGACTTGACGTTTAAAAAGGAGCTCCCTTTCTGCAGGTGAAGAAAGGCTGCAAGAGAGGCCAGATTACCAAAGAAGAGTCTCCAGAATGTTCCAGACAAGATGAAATACTGATGACTGGGATGTGGTGGAAAGAATAGGCTATCTGGATATTTTTCAAAGTAAAAGAGACAAGATTTGGTGAATGAGTTGTATGTAAACAATGAGAGAACAATAAAGGACAAGCCTAAGGGGCTGGACAGGAAAACTGGAATAACAGATGAGCTGATTACTGAATGGGGAAATGAGCATTGGTGGGAATTTGGGAAGAAATAAAAAAGGAGGACTCCAGCTAGGATACATCAAGCAAACACCTTCTGGCACATTCATGTGATTCTGCAAATGGAACATGTCACTAATTTCCTATGCGAGCTATTAAGGTGCCCAAGTTTAATACATCTTAAGACAACATGTTTTCCAGTTTAGATTCTTTGAAAGTTACAAAATATCACCTTCATGAAAGAAAAATTGGGAAATAGGGAAATATATGCAGAGAAAATTAATATTGCTTATAAAATATGCCACTTGTCACAGATAACTGCTGTAATTTGGACCTTTGGATGGCACATGCTGTCGTTGTGGAACATGAGGCTTGACCTCACTCAAGCATTCCCAAAGGGTGTGAACCATGCAGAGTTTGCAACTTCTTTTGCTGGCTTTTAAACTAAACCACATTTTCCAAGATCAAATTCAGAATAAAAGATTCAGAATTGCATCATTTAATTCCTGAGCCTCATTTTCAGCATGATTGGAGTGTTATAGCAGGAGCCATCCTAGGATGCAGTGTGGGAAAAGGCAAAACAGCTTAGTACCCCCACATCCAATGCTACTATCCACAGCAACAGCAGAGGAGAAGCACAGAGGCTTTCCAGGCAATGATCCCTGGAACTGTGGCCAGTCCTCTGATGTCTTGCAAAAAAAATCTGCAGTGGATAAACTACCAACAACTAGTGGTATGTTGACTGATTAAATACTATATAAATAACTATTAGTGGTGGGATATAAAAGTAAGTTCTCCAAAAGAGATAATGGTATAGTGGAGAAACATTAAAAATGTATAATTTTAAAAGCTCGGTTATATAGCAGGGATACAATGCAAGCTTATCTCTGTGTATGGCTGTGCAAGGATCTGTACAATTCATACCTGACACCTATACTTGGAATCATGTAATCCTATATGTATAGTTCTCAGGCAAACACACCCAGGTGTCTTTTTTCATGACTGCTTACTTACATAAAGGAAATAACCATGTGTTAGAACATTTAACCACTGAGCAATCTGACAATATACTAGTCACATGGGCTGTGAAGTCAAAATAGCTTGAAGTTGGGCTCTTCAAATTACCAGTAAGTCATATTTTTTAACTCTCAGTCATCTCACCAGGAAAATGGGGATTATAAAAGTTCATAGAGCTGTTGAGCTATTTAGAACATAATAGAAGAATTGCAAAATGGCTCCGTGGGTAAAATACTTGCTATATAGACATGAGGACCTGAGTTCAGATACCCAGCACCCACATAAAATCTAGGCACACCTGTAACCTCCCTGCTGGGAGACAACAAGATCCTAGGGGCCAGCTTAGGCTCAGCAGTCTAGATTAATCTGTGAGCTCCAGGTTGAGTGAGAAATCCTGTCTCAATAAACAAGGTGAAAAGCTATAAAGACACCCTGTAGTTACCTCTGGCCATCATACATGCACACTGGGGAAAAGCAGCCTCTGCACATACACACATACCACACACACATACAGAGTACTCAGAAAGTGATAATAAGCATGTGTTTGTGTGTGTACATGTCATTGTCGAAGTCTTTAAAGCCACCCATTTTCAGAGAAGGAAGTTGGGGTGTTAAGGGGTAACAGACACATTCAAGTTCACAGAGCCAGGTGCTAGGCTCTAAAATGTCACCTCTGAGTTCTTACCAATATTTCCCAATAGCCAAGTACCTTTGGGGATGGGGAAGAAGAGTGATCACTCTTTGTACAGTTTCTGGAGAAGGATCTTAAAGAAGGAATAGTCAAGTTTCTTGCACTGTTTTGTTGTTGTTATTGTTGTTGTTTGCTTGTTGTTGTTGTTTTTGAATTGTGTCAGTGAAGAAACATACGTTCTTTTCTGAACTTGAGTATGTGGCTTCAGAGTCTCTCAAGTTGTCCCCTCTTCTCTGGAATGTGCATCTATATCTGACAATCTTTATCATCCATGATTCCTACTTTGTCATGGATGGACTCCAAACTCCTGTCAGAATCGGCATATCTTCAAATGTCCTGCCTTTCCACTAAACTTCACAATGCCTAATGTCTGTTTATATCCAGAGCCTTCCATCCTTGGATTTCTGCCTTCTCATGACAATACAACAATCATCTTCTACTCTATGGTTTTATACTTTTCACACAGAACATTCCCCATTTCACTAGGAATTCCCTGAAGAAGAACTCACATAAAGTTGCTCTGCTCCCATCTGCCCCTTGAATGGCACAAGTAGCAATGAGAATGGCATACTTGATTTGGTAGAAAATTCAGTGAACAGTTAAAGAAAACATGCACCAATAATAGTATTAGTAACAATGATAGCTACTAGTAGTTAACTGTGAAGTATGACCATGACACATAACTCCTTTAATTCTCATTGTGAAGGGTGACTTTCAATGCTTCTCAAGGACAACACATGCCTTCTGTTTGCATTGTTGCTGACTGAACCCAGGATCTCATGCAACGCAAGGCAAGTGCTCAAACAGTGAGCTACATCACCAGCCTTCTTTCTTCTCTTTTACTTTTTATTTTGAAAGAGAGCCTCACTAAGTTGCCCAGGCTAGTCTTGAACTTCCAATATGTCTGCTTCTGAATCCTGACTAGCTGGGATTAAAGGCCTGTGTCACCATGCCCAGCTCCTATTTCAATCTTTGGGCACCCATAGCAAATGTAATCCATTTATTTGAGTGTGAGCTGGACTGACTGACTCAAAGTTAGTGAATAGAAGTCACAAACTTGAGACTGCAAAAGACTGAGTTTTCAGTCTTGCCAATGGTCACTCTGTCCTCTGGCTCATATCAGTCAATCAAGATCAAGTGTGAGCTACCCTAAGCAAAGAACCACATGAAAAGCGAACAGGAGAAGTCTCTAGCCATCAACTCTGGAGTAACTGAGACCCACATTCCTACAATCCACAAGGTTGAAACCTGATAGCATCCTCAGAAGCAATCTTGGAAGCAGACCCTATGTTGAGCCTCAAGACAGTCACATAAGTCAACATCATGATTTTCAGCCGCAAAAGGTGTAGAATCAGAGGAAAGTTCTGTCTGCCTTTCAGGCCCACAGAAATGATGAGGTGATAAATGTTGCTCTTTCAATCCACCAAGTTTTTGGATAATTTTGTACACAGTAGTAGATAACCAATACAATCACTTGTGCTATGTGATTTTGTAGAATAAGAATCAAGGTGCCCAAAATGGTTTATGACCTTACAAATCATGTAGCTAGTAAGTAAGTCAGGTGTCAAACTCTAGAATCCTCACTCTTGACTACTAGTGCTATAAGGAGAAGAAGGAGGTGGTATATAGCTGGCTGGCTGGCTGTGCACATGAAAGAATCAATGTATAGATGTATGTACATGTGTTTATATGGATGCCAAATGGATAGGACAATGGGTAGATGGATGGATGTATAAATCCATAAACAACTGAGTGTTCTGCCTCCACTCACGGAATAGTTCTATTGTTCAGCCCTTAGGGAACCAAGAAACATGGTGAGTTCCCTTCTAACCTCACCAAATTTTACCCTCAGTCCAAGATAACACTTCACTAAAAATCAGCCTATTCAGAAATGCCTATGCTTTGCTGAGGGCAATGTTTAGGCAGGAGGGAGCTAAACAGAGAGTAGAAAACAGATTGTATAAATTGAGAAATGATGCCATTATGCACTAGCTGTAAGCTGCATGCGACTTCCATTAGATACATCATCTTGTCAAGTTCTGTTATAGGTAACTATTTTCTTTCTCTCTGGAAAGGGTGTAAAGTGTTCAAGTAAACAGTTTGATATTATTTATTTTGGATCCCTACGTTCTCAAGAAGGACCACTGTAGAAAGGGTGCTTGTAAAAAGAGTGTCCTAAGAAGGGTGCCCTTGTGGAAGGAATGAATTAGTGAATGAACAGAGAAACACATGAAGGAATGAGTTCATGAGCTGATGATGACTATCTAGAGGGCAAAACCCTCCATGGCTTCAAAATTACAAGAGTAAAAGGAAAAGAATCTAATTTTAATGAGCACCTATGAACGTCACACTTAATCCCCACAGGAGTTTGGTCATTCGATTTTCATTTCACAAGGTAGAAACTGAGGAGCAGATAGGTTAAGTGGTCCAACTATTCAAATGTTTACATCCATATCTCTGCTTATCCTACTGCTAACATCTATTGGATGAATGGCTGGGGGGAGTGCCACCTGCACATGTTGAAGATGAGAGCAGTATATCCTGGCCTACTGATGGAGGGAAGAGCACATTTAAGTTATTTCTCCACCTGTAGATTTAGCTCACAGGTACTGACTGAGCCAAACACTGCACTAGGAATCAAATCAGTATGCTTCTTTGGGGTTGGGAACAAGCAGCATTGCCTAACACAGGTGCCTGGAGTCAGAGCATTGAACCACAACAGGCCTCACACTGAATAATGGGCTCACATCCTCAGGCTCCTGTGTGATGGGAAATGGAGACCATCTGCTCCTTATCAGGGCATGAGCTCCAGTTCAAGTTAATGCTATGCCAAGCCCTTCGTTTTCTCTTTGCAAAGACAGAGAGGGACACAAAATGCAGCATCTGTAGCATGCCAGCCACACTTGTGCCTCATTCAACACTGGCATAAGCCAGTGAAGTCACCACTGAGAAAACAGTGACACAGAAAGAGACTGAGGGACATGCCCCTGGTCATACCTAGAAAGCTTAGGAGCAGAAAATGAAATAAAGGATGTCTAACTACAAAGCTGTGGCTAATGATTATAGTACTGGAGTGGACACTGGTTTCATTGCAAAACACTTTACACATGCATTCGCACACACACACACACACACACACACACACACACACACACACACACACACACACATTTCATAACATAACTTCACTCTTGTGGGTTCAGTACAGGTAGATGGGTGGATAGCCAGGGTCTCTACCTGCCAGGAAGGATAGCATTATTCTTGAATTAATTAAGCATGAATTCCCTATATTTGAGTGTCACAGAAAATTCCCTATCTTAAGGAATAAAATGTCTATTGCAGACAGAAACTGCTCTAGGCTATGCTCTAACGACTTCAGGGCTGCAGTATGGGGGCAGGAAGAAGCACTGAGGGACACTGAAGCAGATGTCACAGCTCAAATATGGATGTGGCAGGTGTACAGTGCAAATAATGAACAGCAGCAGAAATAATTATCAGCAGTGGCAAGAATGAGAGCCTGCATTGACGGTGACTATCAGACATCGCTGTAGGCACCCTTCCTTTATTAACCTATTAATTCCCTCACAGAAAGTCTCTTTTATGGATTCTAAAAATTACAAAAATGCAATGAGGCCAGCAAGATGGTTCGGCAGGTAAGAGTCCTTGTAACCAGGCCTGACAACTTGAGTTTAGTCCACACATGTGTGCATATATGTGCATGCACATACAAATAAATAAGTGTAAATAAAATTCAAAAATAAAGAAAATGCAGCGCATAGGTACCAAACAACTAACCCAATGTCACACAGTTAATTAGGGACAAAGGACCTGAACTTGGGCAATCTGGATCTAGAACCCACACTGTAAAATACTCTATTATGCTGCTTACTAATAATACCAACAGGAAACAGAGTGAGTAGAGGAGATTATACTTTTAAGAATAAAATAATCATTGGTACCTGCCATTCAGCATCAATGTCAGAGAAGCAAGAGTAAATTGGAAAGGGAGCGTTGCACTTCCAAGAAGACAGTCACTGTTCATGCCCCTTTAATGTGTGGGCACTTCACTAGTCATAGCAAACGTGTTTGAAGGCCACAGTTTCTTACATGCTGCCTCTCTGCAACTTATCATGGAGAAAGAACAGCAGGTCCCAGGCTGTGGGCTCTCCTCTTCCATAGGCAGCCTTCCTGTTGTCTGTTCCTTCTGATTGCAAAGACTTTTTCTGACAAGGAGTTAAAAAATCTTTCCTACTTAGTGCCTCTCCCTCTGCCTGCCTACCCCTGAAGAGCCTCCCACTTCTCCTGTAATCACTGAGAGATTAATCCCTCTTTCCCGTGACAGCCCTTCACATATTTTGATCACTGGGATGATTTCTGAGCTGACATAAATCTCATCCCATCTAATGAGAGTGATAAAGAGGGTAACACGCTCACGGACAGATTATAACTGCTAAGGCCTCTGCACTTGGGCAACCCTGGCTCCTTTTCCCAATCCCAGGGTAGACATGGAAGCTCTGAGACCTAACTCCACTCTCCTCCTTGGAGCTTCCAGATCTATTCCTGGGCTACATGCCTCTACTTCATCTTCTTCCTCTCTTGTTACCTGAGCCCAGAGGGGATTCTCGGGGCAATTCATCAAAATGGAGGCAAATTATCCACAGTTTTGTTTTGATTTGCATAGGTAATGCTCTACAGAAAAACATATAAGGAACCTAAAAGGTAAAATTTATGGGCAATTTTATTGTGTTTCATAATTTATAATTTTGCTAAAGAATATGAGGTGATTTCAACATGAAAGGCAAAATATTTCAAACTTCCAAGCCTGAAATGAGAAATATAAAATCCATCTCTTGCTATAAAGTGGCAGTTTTCATACCTGTGCCCATGCCACAGTCACTTCCCTAACTCCATGACTGTGACTGGAGACTGGGACTGGGATGCAACCCACGAAGTTCTGTTTTAACACTGTTTAACAGTTCTCAACTGATGCTGCTGCTGCTGGTCTGGGTACCATGTCCTGAGAACCATTGCTGTGGAGCATTCACAGTGTGCCCATCAGTGGAAGGGGGGTTATTTTTTGCCTCCACTCTCTGCCCAGCTTTTGTCTCTGAACTGGAGCCCTGGTGGGTTTTTTCTGTAAGACTTTCCTCAGCACCTCCATTCTCCCATGTCCACTGCCAGCATCCGCATCTGAGTGAGCACGAATGGTAAGACTTTCTCTGCCACCAGGCAACCCACCTTCCCGGAACTGCAAAAGTGAGACTCCTTTCCACCCACTCTGTCATTTCACTGTAGTGTGGGGATGCTCACCTTATTTTTCACTCTCTAGTCAGAAGCCAACATGTATGAGTTGATAACTCGTAAAAGCCTATACTCTCCACAGAGGGCTAGTCATTGGGCACCTCAGGTCACCTCAAGTCATGGTGTACAGTTGGGAAGACAAGGCAACATCTTCTATAGGATGAGACTAGGCCTGATGCTGAGTACGACAATAGCCACACCATTTGGCCCCACCATGAACTAGAAAATGGGTATAGTCCTGTGCATGCCCATGCTGGCTCCCAGCAGTCTCCAAGAGGAAAGTACTGGAGCATCACTACACAGTAAGGGCCAGGTACAGTGCAAACTCAAAATGCCCAGCCTATGATAACATTATAGCTACATAGGGTATAATAACAGTCTAGCTAAGTGATCATGGGCATGCTTTGAACTTCCAGGCTACAGTTTTCTTATCTTTGGTGTGTTTATAATAAGCATATATTATCAAAATATTACTCTGAAAATTAACTGGGATACTCCATATACTATATTTAAAATAACATCATGGCATAAAGAAGGCACTCAAACATTTTCAATATAGAGATACAACATTAAATTAACCTGGACTCTGTACCTTCTTCTGTCTGTAATGTCCCCTATGAACCCTATGTCACTGGAATGGACAATGCCTGGTCTATTTTTATACATCCAGTATGTAGCTCTAGCTCCTGACACACAGTAAGTTCTTATTAAATGTTTGTTGAATCAATTAAATCAAATGAATAAATGACTGAGAAACTATTGAGGCAATTCATTACTGAAGTATGTACTTCCTTAGATATATGCACATTACTTAAGTATATATATAGAAAATCATGTAATCACAATATATCATTACCAAGATAATTAACATAAAACATGCTTATACCCTAAACAGTAAAGTAAAATTATAGAAAATAAAGTGCTGTGTACACTGTGATTGAACTAATGAAGAAATTTCTACCTCTGAGTTATAACTGGAAATTTAGACAATAGATGTGTAGTACTGATTCATTGCCCTTTACTGAGTAGCAAATCTTGGAGGGACCAGCAGAGCAGGCTCTGTGATCATCTTATAGGAGATCAAAATCCAGCCCTACTATTTCCTAGCTGTGAGAATCTGAGCAAGAGTTCAGTAGGCCCCAGTCTCCTCCGCAAAATAGGAAAAAAAAATCCTCAAGACCAACATCAGGAGATTACCATGAATAAGTTGAAACAAATGGTGCATACATTCTTGTAAGAGAATTTGCAGGGAGGAAAGGCAAAGGGGAAATTATGTAATTATAATCTCAAACATGAAAAGGGGGAGAATTTGGGACTTATTTTTTATACTCTTCCTTAAGTTGGTTATATTGCACAACTCCATTTCCAAAGGCAGTCCTAAAATCCTGCCTACCTCAAGCACCAAGTCAGCTACCCCGCCCATGCCCTCCTGCAAAGGACTAGTTGATCTCCTACAGGCTGTCCTAATTCAGCCAAAACACCTGCAGGGCTGTAAAGGACAAGTGTGCAGAGTTGAAGCAGAGGGATGTTTGCCTCCAGCCTTACAGCACTAAATTCTTTGATGATTTCAAGGACAGAATGCTCATGAAACCCCTGTGGAAGTACGTGTAATTTTGTCAAAATTATTGAGGATATTTGTCCTGGCAAGAAATGGAAAATTCATAGGCCAGGAAGAGAATTAAAACATCTCTGGGGTTCATGATATTGTCCAGCGGTACAGAGCTTTTAAATCCCTCGGTTTCATTCTGAGAGAGAAAGAGAAAGAGAGAGAGAGAGAGAGAGAGAGAGAGAGAGAGAGAGAGAGAGAGAGAGAGAGAGAGAGAGAGAGAAGCAGACAGACAGACAGGCACCTGTGGCCAGGAACTCAGGAGTTGGAAGTCTATCTAGTTGCACCAAGAACGGGTTGAGTTTCTCATTTTGTCATAATTTGATGGGACTACTCCTGGACACAGTAAGAGGACATGGGCAAGCTAAAAGCTGGAAGGGCAGGAAAGCTAGCACAGCCTCAGACATGCAGCCCCAGGAGTGTGGAGCTCTAGATTGGGGTAAGGGAAGGTTGGTCATGGCTTATCATTGCACACACATGTGTTGGTTTGTGAGCAACTTTGAAAGTTCAAGATAAAAGCCGCTATAGTCCTCTGCTTGTAACGTTGGGAATAATAATGATGGGAGTTCAAACAAGTGAGTATTTTGTTTGTCTAAAGATCTACCACCATTTTCCAGACTGGTTTTGATTTCTTTCTCCCCTGTTGCTCTTGCTGGCTCAGAATTTAACCCTGACATTTTATTCATTTTGATATAACATGCATTTGTGGTAGTACAAACGGAATGGCTGGACTTGTAGTAGCTGGTCTCACAGGGTACAGGGTACTCTTGCATGTGGTTCATGTGTCAACTCATTAAATCACAACACCACTGAGAGTATGGAAGACAGATTGTGTCCACCAAAGACATTTTCCCATCTCCCTCATTTGCTTGTCTGTGTATCATGTTCCGCACAGAGCAGAATAGCGTATGTCACGCTAGGCTGAGATGTTAAGCTTCCATTTTACATTGTCCACGTTCTCAAGACTAGACAGAAAGGCTGAAGGGTCCAAAACAGCCCAGCCAACTGATGGACTTAAATAAGAGCATTCTGGGAAACATAGAAAATGGAGCTTGTTCTCTACTTCCTTCCAAACATGCACAGACAGCAGATGCAAGAAACCCTCTTACAGACTGGTAAGGATCATTCCCATTTATACTGTTGTATGTGAAAATATATATGTGTTTTGATCTAGAAGAGGCAGAAGTGAGGATGAGAAGTGAGGATGAGGGCAGATTGTAGGATAGATGCTCCATTTAACCTCCTGAGTTCTCAGTAGTGAGGTTGGGGACGATCCCAATTAGCAACTGTCACCCAGCCTTCCCTTTAAACAGATGTTCTGTTCCTTAAAGACACATTTGAGGCAGGCAAGGCAAACTGACAAGACCTCACTCAGATAATGAACATTCATTACCTCACTTTTAAGTTTCCAACATCTGTCCATCTTGTAATAGTCTGGAAATAGTTTCTCTGTTACCAGCTGGAGGCCCAGGCTCTGAGATACACTGAGTCAAGATTACAGAGCACACTCACAGCCAATGTGGATGTGCAGCTTAAACTTCAAACTCTAAACAATTCCAAGTTCAGTCCTTTGGAATGAGACAGAAAAGGGGGCTTATTTTGTTAGAAGACACAGCAGTGATACAGCTGGCAGAATCACATTGCAAACTGGGGTGAATGTGAGAATTCCTTATGTTCTGGGCACCTTCACGGCGGTTACTACGGACGGCCTCCCTGGGTAGAAGTTCGTGTTCTGTTCTGTGATCTGTGACTGCTCTACTTTGTAGCATCGTACTCACAGTATTTCTGGTTCCATCTCTTCCACAACGTGATCTAATCACTCTCCCTTCAAAAGATGGGGTACTCACTTACCCTTTGACCCTCGGCTGGTTCAAGGACTTCTTTGACCAATACAGTGTGGTCAAAATGACAACCCAAGATATCCAAAACCTTTGGAAGGACAGTCTTCACTTTGTGTACTGGGGACATCAGCTACTGTATGTGATTTCTGATTATGCTGAGGCCACCATAGTGTGATGAACTGTTAGACATACCAGCCATGAGGGGAAAGCATAAAGAAGAGAACTGTTCATTAGATCAATTATTACTCTGAATGATGATTATTGCTATATTACTTCTGTCACAAGGGCTCATTCCCTGTGGAGTATCCAGCAAGCAGAAAGGTGCTGATGCATACTAGATGTGCAAGGATCCTTTGGGGAAAAGACCTGTGTCATGACTGAACAAACATTTTCTCTGCTTGGCCTGCAGCATGGATGTCTACGGTGACACTGTGATGTACATACAAGTGAGATCTCTCCACACCAGACCACAGCCATCTATCCCCACATCTACCTCCAGCTCAAGAAATCCTAGCAGACTCCCAAGAAATACTGAAGCTAGCCAAATGGCAAGTCTTTCTTCTTCATATCCCTGCTTTGAGATTTAAGAGAGCAGAGAAGGTTTGCTGATTTTTCACAGACTACATTGCTACAGACAGAATTTAATTAAACAGAGCCTTGCAGCAAAGAGTCCACTGCTCCCAGTCGCATACAGTTATTTACCCTTCCTGACCCTTAGCAGAGAGGATGCAGAGGAAAGAGTGATGGAGTATGAGGGAGAGGTTTGCTCTAAAAGAAACCGGAGAGCCTTTGCAAGGCTGATGGAGCAGGGCCAGGGCCAGTCACAGTACCTCGGAGCCCTTTGTCTCCAGCCTCTTCCTTCCTTCATATTCTCACAGCCTTCATCTGTACTCTGCTCTCCACCTAACAGAAACGCTGCAGTGTCCTTTTGTATTCAGTGGACTCTGGCCCAGTGTGATCCTGCCATCCTCTTGCTGTTTGCAGCTATGCATACACAATCAATGCATATCTTATCCTGGCTTCAGATTGCCTACAAAGTCTCCTTCCTCCGTAGCTCCCTCCTCACCTAAAGGGTGAGCAGGGTTTCCTTTCCTTCCTGTGTTTTTCTTTCTTTTTGGTCATATTCTCACCAACACTCTTGCCCTGCCTCCTCCCAGGGGCATTTGATCTATGTCTTTTGTTTTTGTTTTTGTTTTTTTCCTGCAAGACTTCATAGTTGACATCTAGATTCTAAGAATAAATGAGGGGCAGTATGGAAACCTGCAATGCTTTGGGGCCATAAGCACTTACAAGGAGTATGCGTTATTTAGACCAAAGGATGCCATCCAAGAACAATATGACAACACACTAAGATGCCAGAGGAAGGCAAAGTAGAAACAGGAAGAGTCCCAATACATGACAACATTTCTCAGCTACTGTAACAATTCTAAAATCAGCTACTTCTAGATTTTACTATTTTTTAATTAAAAATATATCATTGCCCCCTACCTCTAATCTCTTCCATGCCCCTCCCACTCCCACTCCACTGCAAATTCATGCCTTTTATTTGTTAAGAAAATAAAAACCTTGGTCCCAAGTCTTCCATAATAATATGTTTTTGCACAGAAACATCTTTCCTACTTCCAAAGTGCTCTAATTCCACAGAGGAAATAAACTAGCTAGCCAATTGGAATTCGACTGGGCAAATGAAGCTTTATCATCAGGGCCTCATATCCATGTGATGTTGCCATTTTTCTCTTGGTAAGGTTCTGTAGACACAGAACAAAGGAGAATAACTTCTAGGTGTCTTCCAACATTGTCTGCCACAGCCTTGAACTATGAACCAAGTTTTGCCAAGAAGAGTAGTGAAGTGATGTCTGAATTGAGAGCATGGGGGTGTTTAAAGAATTATGAAGAAAGCAGAACACTGGACTGTAAGGAAAATTCTCTGATGGTTCAGGTGAAGCTGCTCATTCCTTCCCCTATGAGCACATTTTAAAAGGACACTTATAATTCAGTCTTTTTATCCCCAACCACAGCAAACTATATCATACCATGTGTTATTATTCATATGGTATTAGCTTCCACTATCCAGTGCCTAAAACATATTAACCACTCCAATAGCTGCCTATTGAACAAATGCATGAATGATATTCTCTCATTAGCAGTACCCCAGGACTCCAGATGCCATTGGGCAACCTGTGGTCAAACTCAGCACATAGGAGATAGAGTGATGCCCACCCAGGAGGCACATTTAATTTGCATACTCATTTATTTACAGAGCCATTGTGAAGTTTCCTAGTGGGAAATTCATTGTAAGTGTTGATAGTAAAGGCAATTGCTTAAAACTCTGAATTTGTATGGGTTTCCTGGAGACCAACTACCAGTGATAAAAACTTGTGCTAAAGGAGAAAAAAAAAAGACAATTGTCAATTCTGTGCTGCAAACTCATTCTGGAGGCTGTAAAGCTGCAGATGACATTTATCACACCCTTAGGACACTATTCAGAGCCTATGCTGTGCAAGCTCCTAGTCCAGTGCTGTAACCTGGTCCTCTGCAGCAGCCCGGCCACTTTCACATTAGCTTCTCTTTAAACAGTCCTCAGGGGAAGGCCACTGCGTTGAGACCAAGGGTACTTTAAGGGTATCTTCCACAGTGTTGAATGGCAGGAGGGGATATAGCATGGCTTGAGGAAAGGCATCCTTTCCAGAGTCACACAGGGAGACAACCTACAAAGGGACCCTATCCCGTGGCGGAGCACTGCTTTGCAAAGAACTATAGGTGAAATGCTCTCACTGTCTGTCCTTCCTCAGCCTCTATGTCAGGGCCTCAGTTGGATTCACTGCTGCATCCCACCCAGGTTTCTCTTTGCCAAGGTTCTGGTTCTCTGATATTACACTGGCTTTTTCAGTCACTTACCACCAAGCAGTTTGGATTTACACAGTAAAAGATGGGTTAAGAGCTATAAACAGTAAGGCATGGTGGCACTTGTCTAATGTCAGAATCCATGAAACAGGCAGACTACGAGTTCAAGGCCAACATGAGCCACACGGCAAGATCTTGCTTCAAAAAGAAAAAAAGTAAAGCTCAGTCAGTTATTAAAAAAAACACTTGCTTTGCAAGCCTATGGGCCTGAGTTTTATCCCTGGAACCCATGTAAAACTCGGAGGTGGCAGCATGCATGTGTAATCTTAGCATTCCTACGGGCAGATGGGGGACAGAGTCAGGAGCATCTCCAGGAAGCTTACAGGCTAGCTAGCCTGGAATACACAGGGCAGCAGTGAAATAAGATGGAATGTTGTCCTCTGACTCTCACAACTGCCTGTGGCACGTGCTTACCCTCCTATTTTTTTTTTTAAGTAATAGAAAAGACAAAGGTCAAGGGACTCCAATCAGACATATCAAGACTGGAATCTTTGAAATCTTGGCCTTTTCTTGTGTGTCCTTTTTTTTTTTTTCACTTAGCCATTCAATCAGTATTTTGCTAAGAGTTTTCCATGCATTGTCCCAGGTACTAGACAGTGGATAGGCCAGAGAAAGCAGAGAAAGGCCCTTCCGTCATAAAGCTTACCCTTGTGTGGTGGGAAGCGGAGAAGGAACAAGTCGGCGTTTCAAAGGCAGGTTGCAAGATGTGCTAGATACCACATCACCATGTTTTCTGTCATTATTGAGACACCGTTGGGGATGAGGTTTGAAAATGGACAGTAGAAAACATGACGATGGATGAAACAGGACAGAATTTTCCCTTTGACACGAAGGCTTGAAAGATAAGCTGTGAAACCTAGAAGCAGCTGGCCCCAGTCATCTGGGAGAACACCTTTTTCATCATTATTTTTGCCATGCCCAAATTCTCTCTCTGCAGCAGTCCCTTATGTTTGCCCTCTTCTAACACACTGACCACATGCATGTACCTGATGATGCACTTCCCCACTCTCTGGCATCAGCAGGAAGTTCTGTCTACAAACAGCAGACCGGACACTCAAGGGAGGCAGTCTCTTCAGGAGCAGCCTTCAATTAATGGCAGGTGGGAGTTGATATATAAACACCCCAGCTCCTCCTTTCAAGGGGAGTAACTCTGTAGTACCCAGGAACAGGAGTCTGCAAAACTCACTCTTTTACCACCATGGATTGACTTCCCTGCATGTCTCACTTGCCTACTCTTCAAAAGTCTTTTCCTGGGATCACTCAGAAATAACATGCTTCCAGATCTCTGAGTCAAAGCCTGTCTTTCTGGAGGAACTCAGCCTATGCTATGGTCCAAGATAGCAATGCACCCTCCACCCATCCCATCTAAATTGCAGCTGGAAGAAAGTATGAAATGGGGAAAACAAGGAGGCAAGAGCCCATCCCTTAAAGAATATTTCTAGGGACTGCCAGAGGGTACTCAGCTTACACACTGTTGGCAAGAACTACAGGGCCTCCTTGGGTGGCAAGGGATGCTGGGAAGTTCAGTTTCTGTTCTAAGTGACGATTCTCCCTTTGAGCTCAGACAACCACTTCTCAGGAGATGGGAATAACTGTTAGAATAAAGGCAGCCTGATCATGTCTAGAGAGTAGGAAAATCAATGTTACAGTGAGTGGGCAAGCAGATTTGGGGCTCCTGCACACTACAAATAGCATTTCACAAAGATCCCCCCAGAAGTCCCCTCCCAGCCTTGCACGTTGGTGCTTGCCTCTCAACCTGTTCACTGATTCACTGGAAGCATGACTTACTCCCTCCAATCTTTGGAGAAAAGCCAGGGTTTGGCTACGTCTATTAGTGTCACTTGAGCTGGCTTACATTTCACCTTAATTTTAGACAAATAAGAAGTGCCATATTGGAGCCCTGTCTCAAATGACTTGTTTGATTGATACAGAGACATGACAGAGGCATTTCAGTGCCCCAGGAGGATGCATGCCTAGTGACAAATGAGTGGTCCAAATGTGAAAGATTCCAGAAAGCTTTGAAGACATGAAAAACTCAGGACCTTGGTGTTATAGGGTATAGGAGGTGTAAGACTAAACCCACTAAGCTCTTGCTGCATAATGCACAGCAGTGAGGCCACTTCATCTTCCTAGGTGCTCTAGGATATAGGTTTTGCCATTGTCACCAATTTAAAATAGAAGAAACAAAGACTGTGAGAGCTAATATAATGCCCTTGGTGTCACACAAGAGTAATATTAATAAAATTATTAATGATAACACCAGTATGTATTTTCTGAGGCAGGCACGTTGCTGAGTGACTTCCATGCTTCTGTAATTTAAACCTCACCATAGCAAAAGTATATTGAGGTCCCATCTCATGTCAATCAGAATGGCTATCATTAAGAAAACAAACAGCAGATGCTGGCGAGTACAGTAGAGAAAAGGAGCTTTGTACATAGCTGGTGAGAATATAAATTAGTGCATCCACTATGGAAATCTGTGTCAAGTACCACATAAGCAACTATATCACTCCTGGATGTGAGCACAAAGCAATCAGGGTCAGCAAGCCATGGGGATACCTGCATAGCCTTCTGCATACATGGTACACTGTCCAGTACCCATGCTATAGAACCAGCCTAGATGTCTGTCAACAGATGAATGGCTACAGAGACTGTGACATGGGTACAAACAGAGTATTACTCAGTCACAAAGAAGAATGGCATCAAGTCATTTACAGGAATGTGACTGGAGCTAGAGATCATGTTAAGCAAAACAAGTAACACTCACACAAATATCAAAGAATATTTTCAAATAAATAGAATCTATTTATTTAAAGACATGAAAATAGACTGAAGACTATTTGGAAGAGGGATAAAAGGATAGGGTTCAAGACAAGAGAAGGAATGAATATGATTAAAATGCATGATATAACTGTATCAAATATTGTAAGGAAACAAACATATTTTGTATAGTTAAAACACACCAAAACAATAAACCTCACCATAGCTTTGAGCCAATTATAATTTCTATTTTATATATGGGGAAACAGAGATGTATTATAGTGGAGACGCAACTGAGGAGTGCTGAGGGTTTAAGGAACAGACTATACACCTCAGCTGAATGCATGAATCTCCTGTGCAATTATCCAGTTGTGACCTCAGGGACATCAATTACACGTGGCATGGTCAAATAGGGCTCGGCCTCTTTTGTGAGTCCATTTCTTTTGTGGAGAAAGCCAACTGTAGTCATGTTCTGAACACTGAACTTCCCAGAGTAAGGATGTGTTCATATGTGCTGCTACCTGTACGAGTGTGCTCTGGGACATCTCAGGATGCACTTTATTCAGAGGACCATGGAATGAACTTTCTCTACTTTTTCCTAGTTCCTCAACTCTGCCACTGTAGTCACCAGGCAGCCAAGGATAACACATACAACAGGGTACACATGTGTTCAAATAAAGCTTTACTAATGATATGAACTTGAGGATTTTCATGTATCACCAGATACTGTGCTTGTTTTTATCTTTTTCAATCATTTAGACAATTAAAACACCCTTAGATAATATGCTACAAAAATCAAGAGGCAGATAAAACTTAACTTGTGGGTCTTGATTTACTGACTTCTGATCTAGGGTTGGTGAAAGCACATGGTCAGACTAATGCTTAGGTAGCCCTGGGTTTCTTTCTCATTTGTAAAGGTGTCCAAGTATATGATATTGTATTACTTTTTTCTTATATAGAGAGACTAGCAGAAACTTAGAAACTTCAACTGTAATTTTGGTTCAGGCAATACAGCTGAAGCACTAAGGTCCACAACCAAAATGCTAAAATGGAAAATAGGGTTGGAAGACTAAGGACCACACAAGTCTTGCTAAGGAGGGCTGAACTTTCCTTAAATTGTCATATGGGCACACAGTATCTTATGACAGTCCTTTAATTTGTGAGAGGTTTTATTGCATTTATGTTCTTCATGGCATAGTTAAGAATGCATCAGTGTTTCTTGTTTCTCTTAGTAAGAAAACAAAAACTCACAAGTGATTGCACAGTTGATATACTTGGAATCTGGCTGTAGCTTCTGCACTGTGTCTTGCATCAGATGGATGGAGATTCTAAGCCAGAGTCATCTTCCCCTGGAAAAGTGGCAATGGTTGCAGCTGATCTGCTATAGATTAGGTGCTTCCAACCTGATCCAAATACTCACTCACTACTGTTTCAGCTACCCAGCACCAGGTGCAGGGCAGTGTTTATAAAAGGAGGGATTAATTAGAAGACCTGGGGAGGTGACCCTGTATATCTACCTGCTGCTCTGGATCAAGAGTGTCCAGTAAGGTAGGGACTGGAACCTCTATGGGGACCGGAAACACAGACTGTGTTTCCCATCATAATGGGAAGAGTGATCAAATCTGGCATCCTGGAGGGCACAGTCCATGCTGGGACCTGGTCAAGGGGCATCTTCTGTATCGTCTTAGTTAATCTTCATGGCAACTCCAGGGACAGGCTCTTGCATTTACTCTAAAGATGAAGGTGGCAAAGCTCAGTCAATTGATGCAACATCCTGAAGAAATTGTGGACTGCCATGTCTTGGGCTCAGAAATACAGCTCCAGCTTCAAATCTGGAACTTTATCCTCTTCAGTGCCCAAGGAACCAGATATGTGAAATAACCTCAGCAGTCATATGGGTCCTCTAAGTGGACTGTTTGTCTCTCCATTATCACCAACACATGTTCTTCCAGCCTGCTGCACTCACTGTTTCACTGAATCCAAAGCAATCATTCTTTAAGATATCAGAATTTTGGTTAGTGAAGTTATATCACAAGTTTTGCCTAGAAAGTGAAAGTCCCCGAGTTCAATCCCCAATAGCACTATGCACATGAATATGAACATTGTGCATTGTTCACACACACATAAGCATACATACATACACACACACACACAGAGAGAGAGAGAGAGAGAGAGAGAGAGAGAGAGAGAGAGAGAGAGAGAGAGAGGGAGAGGGAGAGGGAGGGAGGGAGGGAGGGAGGGAGGGAGGGAGAGAGAGAGAGAGAGAGAGAGAGAGAGAGAGAGAGAGAGAGAGAGAGAGAGAGAGAGAAGCTTGTGAGTTTATAAAATACAGGTCATTTGTGAAGGTGCAAAGAATCATTCTCAAGTTTAACTGTGAAAAGCGACATGCCCTGGGAGGTATAGGGTCCTTTAGGAGTGTTCCAAAAGACCCTGCGAATAAATTCCTCTTCTTGATCAAACTTTGGCATTTTTCTGAGCTCACTCATATTTCACTAGCCTCAAACTTGAACTCATTTAGTCTGTTTTAGCAAGTATCCCACTGGACAAACTGAGTGAAAATACTGTACCCCTAGTATCTGATCAAATTCTTCAACCTCAACCTGTGGTACCTTATTGCCCTGCCCTGCACAGAGTGAAAATTCTGCTGAGACTGGATGAACTTTGATAGGTCAGTGTGAAATTCTGTTGAGTTACCTCAGCTAGAATTTCATCTACATCCTCTTAGTAATTGTCCAGCCTGTAACCTCTGCCCCGTTTCCTTGGCTATAATTCTGTTTGATTTTGGATCTATAACAGAGCACAGCTCTAGCCTTCCCCTATGCCAACAGTTCCTAAGTCAAATCTGTCTTCATCATTTTACCTCCAATTGGCTCTGGTTTTCCTGACACACAGTTGCCACAGAAAGAAGTCACTTGGGTAAAAGGACATATTTGTTTATTTTTAAATCCTGTAAGTAAATTACACTTGACCTGAAAGAAGTGTGCCCTAACAATTCTGAAATACAGAGTCACAATGCCATCAGGACACTGTAACCTTTGGGCTAATTTTCAATTCAACATACTACAATACATCCTCATACTCCCCCAGATATTATCTGGAAAGGTGTTGAGGCTTGTTTTGCTTAATTTTTTCATCAATGGAATAGGTCTAATTGTAGCATGAAGACACAGGCACATGAAGATCAACTCAAGCATGACTGTAAGTGCCTGGAATGGGGCGAGAACAGTGCAAGTGTTCAATGGCTACTAGTAATTGTGACTATAGCACAGTCATCAGCAGCAGACACGAGAGAAGAGCCCAGGGGACGGCAGCATGCAGCGTTAGAGTTACCGAACATTTGTGTAGTGCCTGGAGTTTTATACAATTCCTAAACTCAAGAATCAATACAAGTAATTAGAACAAGGGGTACACACAAGGATCAATGTTCTGAGAGTGCAGCAGCAGGAGAAATTATTTCTAGCTTAGGGGATAACAGGTGTCCAAAGAAGGAGGTGATACCTGAGATAATGCCATGACAAGGATTTATGTATCCAGAGGCCTTTCAAAAGGCAAGAACAGCAAGTCTGGGAGGAGCCACTGCCCCACAGGGTCTCATAACAGTCACTGACCATCATCCTTTATCCACAAACCTAAAATCTAAGACATTAAGCAAACCAAAAGGGCCATGTCTTAGTTGAGTTTTTATTACTGTGATAAACACCATGACCTAAAGCAACTTGAGGAAGAAAGGGTTTATTTCAGCTTACAGCTGAAAGTCCATCATGAAGGAAGGACAGGACAGGAACCTTAGGCAAGGACATGAAGGCCTGAAATGAAGCAGAAGTCATGAAGCAACACACAGCTCACTGGCTTGCTCCCCTGGCCTGCTCTGACTGCTTTCTTATACAACTCAGGACCACTTTCCCAAGAGTAGCACTGCCCACAGTGACCTGAGGTCTTCTGACATCAATCAAGAAAATGCCCCACAAATTTGGCTACAGGCCAATCTAGGGAAGGTATTTTCTCAACTTAAGTTCCCTCTTCCCAGCTGACTTGTGTGAAGTTGACAAAAAAAAAAAAAAAAATCTAACTGGGACACACTATATACAGTTGCTATAACTGTTCCGTGATAATGCCTGAGCTGCTCTGATTTAAATACTTTGATTAATTTTTCCCCAATTCTGTGTGAATGATCATGTTTCATGGCAAAATGTTCAAGAGTCCAGTTACAGGCTACTGTCCCACAATCTGTAGGGAGGTTATTTTACCTTTCTAAAATAAGAATGACAATAAATTTCACAGCATGTTTCCTTTTGAATCAGGATAGTACTTAAGGTTTACTGAGCAAAGATTGTGCTCCAGGTCCTTCTCCTAGCACTAAATTCCTAATGTAAAGAGCCACTGTATTCTTTATTTTTCACGGATGAGAAAAGAGCTGTACAAGGAAGCCAGTGACTTGCCCAGAATCACACAGCTGGGAAGATTTGTCTCAATACCTAGTCAAGACTGCTTGGCTATATATATTTACATAGCCAAGTATAAAATATTATTTTAATGACAGAAAACATGGTCAAGTTGTGCACCTTTTTCCTCCAAACTGAGAAATTCCCTCCTGGAGAAAAGAGACAAGCCTGTAAGAGTAACAAAGTTCCTGAAACTTACAGGGCCCATGAGGTCCATCCCCAGTGCTGTACAAGCACTAAACAATTATTGGGATTGGGCAAGAGACTCTTTAGTGGAAAAGAGTCATTTGATCAAGTTTCTAGGAATGAAGTGGAAAAGAGTACCTTCTGAGATAGAGACTCAAAGCTAACACTGACTGCATAAGGAATTATCCTTAAGACAATGCTTACATCCTTTAATTTCATCCTGATAACAATGGCAAAACCCTAAGCAGCACCATGAAACCATAGTACCTGTATTCCCTACATTGCAACCAAAGCCATCTTCCCAAAACACAAGTTGAGTCACTAACTCCATTCTCCATGACCTGGTAAATATCTACTTAATGTTTACATAAGGATTCCCATTGTTCTTAGGCCAACACTCCAAACTTTAGACTACCCAAAGTCTTCTGTCTAAATGGAGCTCAGATACCCACCCACATTGAACATCTTGCAATCCTTGTACCATGCTCCTGAAAATATCACCTTTGGCTAAAGTGTTTTGCATGTTCTTTCCTGCTCTAGAAGTCCTCTTTCACATTTGCCTACTTACCTCTGCAAGAAGTCCATTATCCCGATTATCTGTGCTGTTGGAATCATACATACTTCCTCTTTACACTTATCATGGCTGTGATTTCAGATTTGTGGGTAAGATGTGATTAGTATACATCTCTGCCACAAACTTCCTGAGAACAGCTCAGTGTCTCCCCTCCTTATCATTATGTACCCAACATCGTTACAGTCTGTGGCCCATTGTTGATGCTCAAGAAAGTTTGCTGAATGAAAGAAGGCTTTGGGGTGATGACAAGGAAATTGGGACAATAGATTATTTTGCTTGCTTAAAGCACAGGAGAACACAACTGATTCTTCTTCTTTACATCAGGCCTTTCAACACTTGAATCCTCTGAAATTTTGCCAAGACAGATCTCCTACAAAACAACAGCGTGGTGGGAATGCATTATCAATCTGTTATTGCCAGTCGGGAAATATGACCTTAACACAGTGCAATCTGGTCAATCTAACCGACAGGTGCTCTTCCTCTGTCCCTCGACATCTACACTGTAATTTCACAATCCGAAAGACTCCTGTAATTGGGAGAGGATGAAACATCTGGATGTTGCAAACTCTCTCGACAGGTTGTCTATACCATCACCTTCAAAATCGATGCACAAGAAATGAGAGTTTCTTGAGCAGCAGAAATCCTGGCTGGCAGCAGAACAAGGTGTTTAATCCCCGTCTTTGAGTGAAGCAAGGGCTGTCGGGAGTTCCTTAGGGAGTCACTGGGAACTGGGATCTGGCAATAAAGGAGAGTCTGGGAAGGCAGAATGACAACTTCATCCTGAATGTGTTTGTGCTAGGGGGAAAGGTCCATCATTTACACCATATTGGAAAAATGAATAAATGAATTCCATAATTAATCACCACTCTAGGGCTATGCTGGTGAGAAGGGGGAAGCTGGGCTCCACACTGAGGTGGTTCAGATAGACGTGGAGCTGAGCACTGGGATGCATGGAGGTACTAGGCACAGCAGGGAAGTGAAGTGCTGGTAACAATAATATAATGCCCTTCTCATCTACAAATCTACTGCAATCTAGCCCAAGAGAGAATAAATTTTCGAGACAAAAAAAAAATAAAACCAAGTTGGTAATATCAAAACTCGGAGAGATACAGCAGAGGAAAGTGGCCCCACTGCTGTGGGAAATACTTAGACTTTATCTAAATTTCAGATGTGCACGCATGAGATTCAGCAGCCAGTCTTGGGATTACTGCAAAAGAGACACTCTCACAGTTACAAACGGAGGCTCATGATGAGAAGGTCACTGTACTTGGTGCCTCAGGGCAGAAAGCTGGAAGCCAAAACCAGCTTGGGGATTCCGTTAGACGAACTCCGATGGCAGAGGACCATGCACCTCCTGAGGCCATACATTTGCTAGCAGTCAAGCCGCACCGAACCCTGACTATGCTCCCAGCTGTGGTCTATAGGCATCTGTGGAGACACGGCATGCACTGAACTGGGGGTAGGGCCACAGCGAAGGATTAGCACTGCTTATGATACTTAACTGTCTTTTCCCCCCTACAAGGAAACACATAGTCTGATTTCACTTATGAATTTTAAACTCTTTTATTAAATTTTTTGTTTATTTTACATACCAAGCACAGTTTCCCCTCCCACCTCCTTTCTACCCCACCCCGCCCCCACATCCACTCCTCAGAAAGGGTAAGGCCTCCCACGGGAGTCAACATAAAATCAAGTTGTTAAAAGTGCCAAGGGAACACAGAGACTCAGCTATGTGAAATTGGACTTGAAGTGATCCAACTATCCTTCTCCTGGGCAGATACCTGAAGGGATTGAGGTCAGCAAGCAGCATCACCACGTTCTCAACAGCTACGGGATCCCCCAAGGTGCTGTCAAGAGATGAATAAAGTGTAACAAATGGATACATGGAGTTCTATTCAGCCATGAAGAATAAAATTCTGCCATTTGCCAGGAAAGTGGGTTGAAATGGAAACGCTATGTTAAGTGAAATAAACTAGACTCTGAATTCATTTTGCGTGTTATTCTCATATGTGAAACCTACATTTAAAAACAGCAAGGCGTGGAGGCAGACGGGGCTGTTTGGGGGAGAGGAGAGGGACCATGAGAGGAGTGATGGGGGTATCAGGGGAGTGGACACAACCAAAGCACAAAACCTACATGTATAAATGACACAAGGAAACCGCTATTTTATAAAATAAATAATGACATGCTAATAAATAATAGCACCCCTTTTATTTACAGACTTAAAATATAAAAATCGACAAAACAACTAATTGTATGACACATTGATACTAAACTCAAGATGGTAGGAGAAAATATGCTACTTCGAATTTGTGGAGAGACTAAAGCAAAAGGAAATGTATACAAACACTGTATTTCTAGCTTGTGAAGTTTTTCATATAGGAGAACAGATAAATAAATCTGGAAAGGAAGGAAGAGAGGGAAAGAAGGAAAGACCGAGGAAGGGAGGAAGGGAGGGAAGGAGAGAGGAAAGGTAAGTAGGAGGGGTAAGGGAGGAAGAGGAAGGGAGAGGGAGACAAGAATCCTTGAGCAGGCCTCCTAATGCCTGACTGAGGCTCTGGGGGATTACATCACAGGCTAGTTAGTGTACCTAGGGCCATGCCTAACTTTTTGCTACCTCCCCATGTGGAAGAGGGAACTGCTTTACTGTGGATCGGCGAGGCGAGATGGGTAGGGTGGAAGAAAAGAAATAAGCAGTAGGAAAACTGGTCACATTCTTAAACAAAGGTTTCCCGGGAGTCACTGCTGACACGGGCTTATTTGGAGCATATAAATCACCTATAAGGGACTTCTGGTTAAATACTTCAATGGACACAGTACACTGAAGTTCCGCCGTGGGAAAATGCCAAGCAGATAAACAAATCACAAGCAGAAATGACCATAGGTCTCACCTAGTCCAATTATTCTTTAGTCTCACCGAGTCTTTGTGAAGATTAAATAAAAATGGTCATGAATGTCCTTGGACAAGTGTCAACAGGAATACAATGGTGATTATGACTATGCTGGGGCTGATGCTGGCTTTGCGACAAAATTTGATAACTGAGCTAAAAAGTGGACCTTAATGGAGTTTAGCACTCCATTCAGCCATTCACTGTAACTGAAACCATTTTCTTTCTCTCTCTCTCTCCCTCTCCCCCCTCTCTCTTCTATCTATCATCTATCTAATCTATCTATTATCTATCTATCTATCTATCTATCTATCTATCTATCTATCTATCTATCTATCTATCTATCTCCTTAAGACAGGGCCTCACTATGCAACCTTGGCTGGCTTAGAATTCACTATGTAGACCAGGATGGCCTCAAATTCATCAAGATCAGCTTGTCTCTGCCTCCCAAGTGCTGGGAGACCAAGACAGACATTTTATGAGAGCGACTTTACTTCCATAAAGAATCATCCTCTCAATCATGTTTTGTTTCATTATGTTGTGCTTGGCTGAATAAAAATATTATATCCAAATTTAAGTGAAGGAAAAGAACTGAATTAAAGCCACTCACATTTTCAATATTTCCCCAAATGTCATAGGATATCTGCTTAAGATTAACTGGACAAATTAAACACATACACACACACACACACACACACACACACACACACACACACACACACACACACACACACACGTTTTGTCATGTTGCTACCTTCACTTGACTGTCCTCTAGTTATCACAGAGCTGAGAAGAGGGCTCAGTTGACACAAGGCTTGCTGTGCAAACATGAAGTTATATCAGATCTTCTGCACCTGTATAAAAGCCAGGCTGGATGGTGCCCTTGATAAACTGGGCACTGGGAGGCAGAGACAAAGAATATCCAGAGGTAGCTGGCCCGCTAGTCTAGCCAACTGGTAAGCTCAAGGCTCAGGGAGGGATTCTGTCCCAAAACGTAAGGTGGACAGTGATAAAGACACCCAACATTGATCTCTGGCCTCCACATGAATGTGCACCTAAGTCCATGTTCATACCCCAACAGATATACATTATGCATACATTCACATGCATACAGATTTTGTTTTAAGTGTAAGCATCACACAGCTTAGCATTTTTATAGCCTGCACTAATAGCACAAGATGCCCAACCTGTTGCCCCACAGCATTCAGAACTGGCTGTATTTCTTGAGTTTGATATAATGAACTGTATCAAAGCCAGGGTTTGCTAGAATAGCTTGAGTATCTTCTGCAAGATTTTCCAGGCAGCATGTTGGTAGAGAAGTTTCCATTGCCTCTGATGTTTCAGTATGCCTGAGAGCTTAAAATACAGTTAATAGCTGGCAGTCAGCAGGGGCTTCCTTTATGGATTTTATTATTAGTGTTATTGGTATGGTTACAGTTATCATTGTGCTTTAATGAAGAGGACTGTATTCTGAACTGCTCAATTTATCTACTCACTATTTAAGATAAGGAAATGAGATGCCTAAGCACTGCAGACTTCATTTTAAAAATAACACAGTGTAGAAGTCACACATTACAGTACATTTTACTATAACTTAAAAGTCTCAAAGAATGAATGGTATGAAGAGACAACCTGTTTCAAAGAGCAAGCCATGCAGTACTGGAGGTACCTTCAGTTGTGCTTAGTATGCATGAAGTCTTGGGCTCCACTACCAGGAACATATAATAATTATAATATAATACAGTAAAATATAATCTAAACATATAAAATAGAGAGTCAGCCTTGGTGATGATCCCCCCTCCCGCCTTTTTTCAGTGTTCCTTTAGATACAGGGAATGTCAGAGAGGTCCTCTGAACTTCCAGTGACACTTCTCCCTCACACCATTAAAGTGGAGGCAAATACCCTCAGGCATGTGATGGCAACCCAGTGATATTTGTTGCCCATAAAACAGCCACAGTCAGCATCTCCTAGGAACTCTATTAGCCATAGTATTCAAGATCTAGTTCTCATACTGTCCATCATGCCATGGATACCCTATCACATCTCTTGCTTCTTTTCCCCGTCTGCAAGTTTGGGGGTCACAAAATTTATAATATTACAGAGCCCACACTATGGATGTCTTGCAGCAGTCAGGCTGGAAGCAAGAAATATAGGCAGAGTCTCTTTGTAATCCAAGTTCTTTCAACCCTTATGTTCAGTGGGCAATTTCTAGCTACAAATTAAGTTGTCCCTTATATGTTGATTCATTCATGACTATTGGTCAAGCATCTATCACAAGTCATGCATGTCTGAAGACAGAATAGATGATGCTACCCTCATAGAAAGCTGTTCTAGCTTTGGAAGGCAATAAAGAACCAAACGACATGCAAATATAGGTTTGCTAAGAAGGGCACAGAATAAAGTCTTGGATAGACAGGAACTGTGGCAAGCTGGAAGAGATTTACTTGGTCTGGATAAAGCAAAAAGCCTTTCTGAGCAGTAAACATCTGAGTTGAGACCAGATATCAGAAAGAACCAGACAAGTGAAGAAGAGAAAACTGTCCCAGACACAAGAACTATAAGAGCCAAGGTCCCAGAGTAGAAATCAATTATGTATGTTCAAGGCATCAAAATATGATCACTGGTTGAAGTTGGAAGGTCAGTTGGAAAAAGGAAAGAGATGGGAAATGGAGATAAATGCAGAAAGCACTTTGGCAGTGAAGGACTTGGCCTGAGATTGTAACCCCAAAGCATGCAATGCTCCACAAGCATTCACAACTCACTTCATAGTGTTTTTTCTTCCATAAGAATTATTTAAGTCAGATTACTCAAGTTCTATTCCTCTGAAGGTTAGTGCTCAATACCAGAGGCATTTCAGGATTAGGTACTCTCAGCATTTTTATCCATCTGGTCAACCTACTTCAGCCTATAGCCCCTCAATAGAACTGGAGGTTCCTTACAAACTTGAGTTGTTCATGGCTCTGGCAAATACTCATCTCCAGAAACTTCATGCTCTCTATTAATTCCTATAGTCAAGTCTTGAAGAGTTGATAGAGTACAAAGAGTTCTCCCAGACCATAGCATATCTAGACCTGACCCTAATATTCCAGTTTATTCTACAAACTCCTGCTTATACTGGGGACTGCAGAACCATCTTTCATTGTGTTTTATCATTTAGTCTTCACATATTGGGTACTTTGGAACCAAGGAAGGTTTATACTGAACTATGTTCTCTTCCAACTAATTCCACATGGGTCAGTCTCTGCTCTCCTTTGGCCTTGTGCCTAATCCTATCCTGATCATTCTCTTGTTCAGGCTCAATCACAACTCAAAGTACTGCTAAGCTCAATCACCAGACTAATTCACCGGACTTAGCTCCAAATAACTCTTGGCAGTTTCAGAAAATCAAATTTGGAGATTTGTCACAGTGAGGACATTTAAAAATTATGTTCCAGATTCTGATGACAATTTCCAAAGAGCAGTTCCCAGAATAGCTGAAAAAAATATCATGCAATTGGAATAATGCTATGACCTCTCAAGTGTCTTGGGGAGAAGGACCACATTCATGGTAGAGTAACAAAACAAGCCTATCTGTCAACAAGCATCCCCATTACCCACCTGCCTCTTCATGCATTTGTGGCCATAACACTAGTGACAATTTGGGATCTGGATTCATATCTGGTAAATTAGACACCAAGCTCAGAAATAACTTGTGTATTTGCATTCTGGGCAACAAATTCCTTTTGTGGTGTGATTTCTAGACCACTCATCATTCTGGCCATCCTATTTTATTTTCATTTTTTTTGATAATTTAGTACATGAGTCTGCATTTGTATTTATTTCTACACCTCCTTCTCTTCCTTCCAATTCTTCCCATGTTCCTCCCACTCTCTCTTAAACCCATGATCTCTTATTATCTAAGTATTATTGTTATACAAACATATGTATATATACACCCTGCTAAGTCTATTTAGTGTTGCTTTTATGTAAAAGGGTTTAGAGATGACTAATTAGTATTAGCTAACCTATCAGGGGACTTGTTATCAGGGGACTGATTCTTCTGTCAATAGCCAGTAATTACTCTTAGCAATTCATATATGGGTAAAGCCTTATGAGATTTTTCCTATCCATATTGGCATGCCAACTGACATTGCCATTGTGTTGGTCTTACTTAAATAATCACATTGTTGAAGTGTCATTGGTGTGGCTTCTCTGTCATATAAGTAAAACATTATCTCATAGCAGATATCCTAGTCCTCTGGCTCTTGCAATCTTTGCTACCCTCTCTTCTTCAGTGTTCTCTGAGCCTTAGATGTAGGGGTTATATTGTGAATGCATTAATTGGACCTGGGAAGTCCATAGTCTCTGCATTTTGACCAGTTGTATATTTCTGTAATGGCCTCCTGCTGCAGATTAAGCTTCTCTGACGAGGGGTGAGAGATACACACTTATCTATGGGTATAAGGATAAGTATTTAGATTACAGTTTGAAGTTATGCTGGTTTAGGAAAGGGTTCTGCTCTAGGGTTTATGACAGTACCAGTCACAGGTAGTTGGCTAGGTTTACATTACCAGGCATGAATTCCTTCCTATTGAACCAGTCTTAAGTCCAATTAGACAGCTGCTGGTTACCCTCAAGATACAAATGCCACTATTGCACTACTGAAGATACCTTGCCATTCTGGTCATTCTTGTGGTTCATAGGCTTTATATCTGAGTATGACTATTGATTCTTTCTCTCATTTGGTAGTTTGTATAGCATGTTGGGATAGTTCCAGATCAATTCCAGCTCAATTCTTCCAAGTCCTAGTCCAAAGTATGTGGTGTCTTCAGCAACAGAGACTTGCCTTCAAGTGCCAGGAGGCAAATAGCCTATATGGTTTGGGAGAGCCTTTTGACTCCCCTTACCCAAGGGAGGGTTCCACTGCATGACACTAGAATTTTTGTTAGTATATGGTGTTTGGGGGGTGGGGCATTAAATGGTATAATATGTGTCTGTGCTAAATGTGTATTTTTAAGTAAACATAAATTAATATGATTCTCTATGGCTTTAAAATATGTACCTTTTTTTATCCCTCTTTCTTCTCTCTCCCTCTAAATTGTCCTCACTCTCCACTTCCTGGTTAATCACCCCTTTCTTCTACCAGTTCCCCTGGCCACCTTATTTTCATTCCACAAGCATTTCTTTCAAATGATACTTAGGACAGCTTTCCTTCTAGTGTAGTCTGAGGAATGCCAAGAGGAAACTATAGTCAGTTGCTTTCCATGGCAGGCAAACATGTGGTCCTCAAGTCATACCTAGTTTTCAAATGTGGCTGCCTTGACCAATACCAATTTTAAAATGCTATTCTAAGAAGTGCCTGAAATCTCTTTGCATTTAAGGCCCCCACTGCCAAGCTCAGCAATGTTAGCTCAACCCATAGCACCTGCAAGTGGAAGGAAAAAATAACTCCCGCAAGATGTTTATTCTCCAAACGCATGCCATGGAATGTGCACAACCATACACACAGATGCAAAACACACACACACACACACACACACACACACACACACACACACACACACACACCATAAATAAGTAGGAAAAATTCTATTGTGGACATTAAACAATTAAAACATTATCCATAGAATAAAGAGCTCAACATTTTCTCAACAAAACCCCAAACCTGGCCACAATTGGATCCACTTTACTTAAAGACAACAAACCACCTTTCCTTGTATTTCCATGTATTTCCTTGTGGCATGGGTACTAGCCCCCTTTCAGTACCAGCCTCACCTGGTTCGATGTGCTTACAGACATCTGTCAACCAATCAATTGACAACAGTAAACACATCTGATTCGGAGTCAGAAGGGCCAGCTTTATGCATTCAGCACTCCCCAGTCTGGACTGATCACTTACTAGATGCAAAACATCATACCTGACAGGGAACACACAGTCACCCACAAGACACAGCCACCACCCTGGCAGGGAAGAACATCAAAGGCACAGTTACTAGGCCATTCTCAGTAACTGCATAAGGGAGACATGAGGCTGCAAAGCAGAAAGCACCATGTAAACAAAGACTAGAAAGGCCCACCCTGCCCAGGAGATCCAGGGAAGCCTCTCTGGCATTTAATCTGGGCCTCAAGGACAAAGGTAAGTATGCACAGTCAAAGGGGAATGGAGGAAGGACAGTTTGAGGCCAAGGAAATGCCAAGCACACAGGTCTCAAGCAAGGAAGGTTAGCATATCTGGGAATTGAAAGACAACCTTCTTTTTTAACACCTTGGGAGGGTTTTATTAGTGTTTCTTTGTTAAGAACTGGGCCCAGCTCCCTATCACAACAGTCTCTCCAATACACTCATTATTGCTGAGAAAGAGACCAATGCCTATGCTACCACCTCGATGTTTACACACAAACTCAGGAATGCTGGCAGAAAAAAAAACACTTCACCTCCTAGAAAGACAATGAAATATATGTAATTCATAAACCCCCTACCTTTCAGCCAGTAAGAACAAAATGAAATTACACTCTTCTTCCATACCCAAATTATCCTGGCTCTCTATCTGCCAAGCATTTCCCAGGGATTCTCTGGCCCTCCTGTCACTCCAGAATTGTGTTCTTAGTTGCAATTTTCTCTGTGCTTCTTGGCTGACTTGACGCTGCCCATTGGTGACTAAGGTTGATGCTGTACATGGCTCTGGAAAGAGGGTATTGCTGTTTTGGTCAGTCCTGCTGATCCTGATCCTTAACACTGGCAAGTGGGTCAGAATCCAGAAGCACTTCTGAGCTAAAAACTGCATTGCTGCTGTTAGCTGCCTGACGAAGCCCCAGCCAGGAACCAGCCCCTATAACACAAATTGCTAAACGGTCTTATTAATAAAAAAAAAAACAAAACCCAGAGCCAGACATTGGGTTGAAAGCTGAAAGATCAGAGAAACAGAACAACCCAGCCATGTTCTTACCTCAACAAAATCCTCAGCCTCAAGAGAGAGACTTCCTGTTTACTCACGCCTTATATACCTTTCTGTGCCCTGCCATCTTACTTCCTTCCTAGGGCTGGGATTAAAGGCATGTGCCACCTTGCCTGGTTCTCTTTGGTGTGGCCTTGAATTCACAGAGATCTGGATGGATCTCTGCCTCCCGAATGCTAGGATTAAAGGCGGGTGCTACCACTGTCTGACCTCTATGTTTAATATAGTGGCTGGCTTTGTCCTCTGATCCCCAGGCAAGCTTTACTGAGGCATATAATATATCACCACAACCCCCCATGCCTACCCACTCCCCTTCTGTCTCTTGTGGCCATATGGACACTGGCTCTAGACCCATAGCTTGGAATCGTCACTGGGCAATCTTGAGCTAATTGCTAAATGTGTTTCTTCTTCTGAGGTGTAGAGCCCCCTTACATGCAGGAGGATACATTCCAGGACTTGCACAAACACTTGAACCACAGACAACATTAAACACCATGCTATACACACCATTTCTCCTACATGTTTATATCTACCAATGGTGAAGTTTAATGTATAAATTAGGCACAGCACAAGATTAATAATGTCTGAGAATAAAGCAGAACAATTACAGCAATATGCAATTAAAAAAAACTATTTCAAGTTAATGAATTGTTTATTTCTGGAATTTTCTGTTCAATGTTGTCAAACTGTGGTTGACTGCAGATTCCTGATAACTCTAGAAAGAGAAACCACAGCTGAGTAGGGAGGTGGGGGACGACTGCAGTTGCAAACACACTCAACCGACTGCAGTTGCAAACACACTCAACCACTTTCCATTGTGTTTTACTGACTGTGTAACCAAATGCCTGAGTAAAACAACTTAAAAGAGAAAAAACTGATTTGGGTTTTTGGCTTCGGAGACTTCAGCCCATGGTTTACGGGCTCCATTGCTCTCAGTGGAAAAGACAGACCACCATGGCACACAGGTATATGGAACAAGATTGTTCCCCCTACAGAATCCAGAGAACACAGAGAACAGCAGAAAGGGGGTAGGAACAAGATAAGCCCTTTAGAGACTGGACCCCAGTGTTCTCTTCCACCACCAAGCCTTACTGCCCAATAGTCCTTCAGTTATGGATATAAATTCATGAGTGCATTAATTTGCTGATGAAATCAGAGTCCCCCTGATCTAACCATCTGCCAAGAATATCCCTATTAGTGCCACTAACTAGAGATTGAGTCCTTGACATCTGAGCCTGTTGGAGAGACATTTCACATTTGGACCATAACTTCCAGTATGTTATTTCTGAATCTGTATCTCTAAAAACTATGTTTGCTTTGAGAACCATTTTAGTTTAATATCCAAGCACTGTCTGTTGCCTCTCATAATTGATGATGATACAGTCCCTGGTCCCACCTTGCCCATTCTATTACCATGCATTTTTATCTTCCACAATAATTACAATTCAGCTATTACAGATGAATCAAAAAAGGAAACTCACATAGCAACTTCACCCTGCTACAGGAAAGACAGACAAAAAATGGAGGAGAATTTATATGTTCTGAACCACCTGTCCACTGAAGCCTTCCACAAGAGATCAGAGCTGTCACCCAAGGGAAAGCTGTGATTGGTATGTTAGCACCAACAAATCCAAACTGAATGGTGTTTGGCCCAGATCCATCCTAATCCAGGCTCCACCCATCTCTCCAGGATCCTAGGCGCCACAGATGACACTCAACACTCTTGAGCACATGGGCATTTTGTACCCCTTGTTTCACTTTCTCTTCTTGGGATGTACTGGCTTTGCTATTATCCCTGTGAATGAATAGGATCGCATGGGTTTCCCTTTATAATTTCCCTTGCAAACAAGAAAACAACAAGACAAAACAATAAGGAAACAACTTAGAGAGATGCAAGGGAAGAAAAACTCAATCAATAGTCTTCTGTAGATCCATGGGCAGTGTTACAGCTTTCCAACTCACCCAATGATCAGTCCTGGAAAGGTATCATCTTGTCCCAAAGTGATCACCTGGATGGCTAAAAATTGGAAGCCTGTGTTACTCAGTCTTGTTCTACACTCTAAGATCAAGGATCAGCATCAACTTTATCCAAAGCCCACAGTAGAAAAATTCGTATGGCCTCCAGAATCCCAAACACAATACTGGTTAGCACCAAACACCAGCACTAACGCTATAGATAAACTTTCTAATTTTTACTTTAACACCCCCTATTCTTCCTCTAAACTCTCAACTTCACTGATGCTATGAGATTACATTAGGCCCAGAAAGAAGCTCAGCCATTTGCTGCCATTCCCTATCTCTGCAAAGATGCCTTCTGTGGGATTTCGTCCACTGGCCTATAGCATAGTCCAGTCTGTTGCTGAGAGTTCCTCAGGGTGCAGCCAGACCATGATCCAGCATTGTCAACCTCTTTATTCCCTGCATTGAGCATGCTCCTACTACACAAGAGAGGAGGGGCTCATGAGCAGATGACCAGCATCAACGTTTGCTTCATCTTTCTTATCTCCAGTTACATCATCTGGCCACATTTATCTTGTGGTCAAACAAACTTATAAGGACCATACTGTCCATATTTTCCATAAACACATCCTGAGTTGGTGGCAAGATTATGATTTATACTTCACTACAAACTTTTAATTCAGTTGTGTTGCTTTAAATTTCAAGTTTGGTAAGACAGTTTTAAGTTGTGATTTCATCATGCTTTTTGAATACCTGCCATCCCAGCCTAGTGTATTCTGCTTACCTAACTAGCAGACCTTCTAGGTCCTCATAAAATTACTAGTTAAAATATTAAAGCTGAATGTGGTGGTGTACACCTGTAATCTTAGCATTTGAGAGGCTGAGGTAGAAAGAGTTTGAGGCTAGCCTGGGCTACATAAAAACTGTGAGGATACACAGCAAGGCTCACTCTATCTCAGAAAAACAAAGGTACAAATAAAAAAATGAGTTGAAGATGGTGGTTTATGCCTGTAGCCCTAGTTTTCAAAAGAAAATAAAAAAGCCAGCAGTTTTTAGTAGGACATTGCTGAACACAAAACCCAAGGGATAATGAGTAGAGGTCTCTCAATAGAGAAAAAAAACTGTCCATCTCAGCTACAAACCTATATATTGTTATTATCATCAACTAAACATATCACTCTCCTACCCATAGCATGATTCTGAAGATGATTCTGGGATCCTAATATTCTTTAATGGTCTTGTAGATTTTTTTAAGTTAACATTTTTTGGGGGGGAAAGGCTTACCAAGGCTTACCCTAAAAATTTCAAAACTCTTGAATATTCTTAAAACAAATAAACATTATAGCAGCTTTACTCATAAACTGGGAAAAAAATTAAATCAGTCCTTCTGTGCACGGAATGGTTAAAGAAACTACAGTATACAGGTGCTAAAAGTGCTATAGCATCATGAGATGATATGGAGGAAACTTAAACCATATGATGGAATGAAAGAAACCAGCACATGAGTGTGACCAGGCTGCCGGGGTCACACTGAATGGTCCACATGGGTGCCCTTCTGAAAAGGATGAAACTATAGAGACTGAGAAACTCAGTGGGTGCTAAGGTTGTGGGGAGGAGAGAAAGCTGATGCATAAGAGGACAACAAAGCATTTTGAAGACACCAAGAGTATCCTGTGTGACACTATGATGGATAGCATGTGTCCAGACCCACAGAATGTACAACAGCAAGTGTGGCCCTTAAACTGTGGCAGCTTGCTGGTAAGGCGTTTTCTACAGAGAGCAGTGTTGAGACAGAGGGTAGGTGGGATACTTTGGTATCTTCCACTTTGCTGTGAACCCACTACTTCTCCAAAAACTCAAATTTATATTAAAAACATCCCAACTCTGTGACATTGCATCCATGGTTCCAAAATTAAACCAACTGACTGAGAGTCAGTATGGAGGGATGCTCACCACTGTCCACACCCAGCCCATACAAGCTCTGGGACTCATTAACTCCATTCTCGACACTTCTCTGATAAGTCAACACCATTGTCAAGAGCTTAGAAGTTACACAGATTCCAGGCTGCTACATACGTGTTCCAACAAGGTGCCAGTAGAAGGCAAATTGCCCAACCAAGAACACTACCAGTGTCACAACAACCAAAATGCCACCAAAGACTTTCTCTTCAATAACAGTTGATCCTTAGAGTTCTTTCACAGTGGCTAGTATCAATTCCTCGACATCCCTTCTTTGTTTCTTAGACCTGATTCCATTTTCTGGAATCAGGCTAGACTAGACCATTATTACCTACTTGTTTCTCATGCTGGCACATCTATGATTTTGTTCTGTAACAAGGTCTGACTATGTAACCCAAGCCAGCCCTAACCTCAAGCAAGGTCTGTCTGCTTTACCCTCCCATGTGATGGAATTGTAAGTGTGCACCATCATGCCTGGATCTACCTTGGTGTTTTGAATATCCTGCTTTCTATCTACTCCCAAATAAACAACCTCAGTTCCATTAACTGTTTCTGTTAGGAAACAGCTTCCAGACTACACATAATAGCCTGGCTACCTACTCTCAATCCAAGAGTGCCTTACAATATCCATAGGGCAGAGGGCTAATGAATCAAACAGGAAATAAATATCAAGAAGTAAGTAGGAAACACATCCACCTGAGACTCAAAAATCAACAAAGATCCTCAAGGTCAACAGGCATCTCAGGAATCACCTGAGCCTCTCTAGAAAAGCTCTGAAGACTAACACTGGCCCTGAGAAAATCCAGTTGATGCTCCTGGGTGTGGACAAAGGATACAAGCAGATAAATCTGCAAAGAGCACTGTGACAACTGACATAAAGTTCATACAGAAAGATCAACCTTCACCATGACATCTGAATCTTGCTTTCTGCTTGGAGAAACTATGGAAATACAGATTTTCTTTGTCTGTAATAAATCTCACTTCAAATGTAACTGAAGGGGAAAAGTCAACATGAGGCACTTCTCTTTGGGGTGATGTTTCATCTGGGAACCAATTATCACCAGGAAGAGTGTTTGAGAATTAGGGAAACTAACCTTTTCTAATCCGCTGTCTAATAGAAAGTTCTCTGCAGCCAATCAATAATGGTTGTGGTGAAGAGGCCCGACAGAAGTCTCTCTCTTCGCCTCCACATCAGTAATTAAACCCAGTTTAATGAGATTGCCTGAGAGCTGGGTGTCTGAGTGCAGAAGCAGACAGCAGCAGGGAGTGAGAGTGACTTGCAGCAGGAAACAGATCTCCAAGCTGAAGCTGCTAGATGTGAGTCATCCCAAGCCTCTCCAGAAAACATGAGATGTGGAACTGGGAAGCAGATGTCGGCTTCCATAAACAGGTAGCTATGGTTACCTGTCACAGTGACCACGAGGAAAGGAAGAAAAGTGTGGGGGGAAAATCTATGGTGTTGTCTTTGATCTGCTCCTTCCTCCCATTTTGGAGCAAATTCCTAAATCTCACCATTCATTTCTAGAATGCTGTTTGAAGCTTGGGTTTGGACTCCACACATTACTCAGCCTAAGGGGAGTTTGACCCTTTCCCCTTCAACAAGACTCTTCATCTAATGAGGCCTTGGCAGCTTCTGCTATAAAATGGGACAGCGACAGCAAGCATCTCTAGAAAACTTTCTGCAATAGAGTGGACCTTACATAAGGCAAAGCACAGTGATGGACTGATAATGTGAGCACTGTTTGGGGGCATTAGTGTCCCTCAGATCTCAGTCATTCCCTCCAGGGAAGAATAGCCCACATGAGGATGCTGTCAGGTGGCTGAGTTGCGGAGTGGGAAGGACTCAACTGTACTTGTCAAGAAGCAGGTGCCAACATCGACAGCCACCATAGTCTAAAAGCGGTAGAGCAAGCAAAGAATGACAAATTGGAAAACTATTTGCAGGGCCCAGGCAAAGGAGGTCTCTGGGAGCAGAGAGTAGAAATAAGGAGATGAGCTGTCAATACAGATTTGCCCCCTTTCCTTTAGAATACCTCCACTGTGGAGAAATGAAACCTTAGAGTCCCAGGGCCCTCCAAAAGGAGCTATTTCTTCAAAATGTGAACTTTGGAAGGAGAGGCAGCCTCTACCAGGTTACCTGGAAGAGCTGGAAAGTCTCAGACGCACCTCAGCATCTGGGGGTGTTGGCACCCCCAGCTGGAGCCATATGGCTTGCTTCATGCTACACATAAATTACCTTGGAGCACTTAAGCTAAACAAAAGGGTGTCAAAATAATTCCACATTTTAATAAGAGACTCCCCTTCCCAGAACCGTTTCCCACCAAACAGAATCTATCTGCATAAGCCGGTGCCAAATGCATCCCAGCCAGCCACTCTGTGATTTAAGATCAGCTATTTCTTGTCTCCATCCTCCATAATGAAGCCAGTCACATTTTATTGCCAAATGGCCCTGGTAATGCCTCTGTAACTGCCCATCCAAGGTGCTTCTGCTTTCGGGAATAAAGAGTGAATCTGAATTTCACCAAGATAAACTCGTGGCTCGGTCAATACATCGAATGGTTATCGTGTGTACCCCGCACTTTATCTATTTTTAGGCCTTCTTCCTGAAAGGAAATAAAAATGTATAACCTGCATGTGGAGAAGCCAGGGCCTCGGGGAGGGGAGCAGCATCTGTGAACTGTTTTTTGGAGGGCAGAGATGCAAACACAGCAAGGCCCTCATGGCTGGTGGAGGAGAATGCAACAGTGACAAGTGGGAGCGTGGAGGCGGGGGTGGGTGGGGGGAGGGCAGAAGATGGGAATCCCTGCCTGTAGCCCTAGCCTAGAACTGGATAGGCATTTTGCTCAAGGCTGACCCTCAGCCCTGCAAGCATTTCCAGTGAAGGAACTGAAGACTTGTAGGGTTGTTTCATTTGAAATCTTTGCTAGAATGGTCTCTAGTTCTGTTGAGAAGATCGCAGTCTTCCATTTTTTCGTGTGGCCTGTCACTCAGTTTCACATATGAAATAAGGATGATGATCAAATATGCAAAGCATCAACCCCAGAACAAGCCTTCAGGGACTAAACACAACTCACAAATATTTGTCTGTCTGTCTGTCTGTCTGTCTGTCTGTCTCTCTCTCTCTCTCTCTCTCTCTCTCTCTAGCTATCACTCTTTCTTAAACTATGTCACTCTCGCTGTAGCTTTCTGCTGGCACTCTCGTATTCTCTTACTCTGGATCATTTTCTCTGGTTTGGTGTGTGTGTGTGTGTGTGTGTAGTTTTGTTCTTCTTTTGAGGCAAGCTGTCACTCTCTATAGTCCTCAAACTCAGCAATATTCAGGGCTTAGCTTTTCAAGTGCTACAAACTTCTTGGGCTTTCTTTCTGTCACTGACAGAATATGTGATATACACAATTGAAGCTCGTGGTCTGAGAGGGTTTCTCCTTGGTTAGTTGTCCCCACGCACCCACGCAGGACATTATGGCACTGGGAGCACAAGGCAGTGAAGAGCTGTTCCACTCATGGCAGACTGAAAGCAGAGAATTAGTGAAAAAAGAAAGTGGGCAAGAATAATGTGCATACCTCACTCATGGACCCACCCCACTTCTGCTAGCTACGCCGTACCTCCTAGAGTTCCACCACCTCTAAAAATAAGTGTTACCAAGTTGGAACCAAGCAATTAAAATGTGAGCTTGTGGGGGCATTTCATATTTAATCCATCATAAACACCAACATTTGAGAAGGTGGCTTCCCCTGTTGTCTGAGGTTCTGGAGTGAAAAGAACCAGAGTACAGTCATCAGCCCACTCAGGATGGGCACAGAACAAAAGTGACAAGATCCACCCATGTGTCTCATGTTGCTGAGACGCAAGGGATGCAAGTACTACAATTCCAATGCTGGGAATTTTTCTTTCTCTGGGAAAAGCTAGAAGTTGCTAGTGCTCAGGACTCTCCAGGAGATGGAAAAAAGAGAAGTTTATATTTACCTCCTATCTGTCACTCACACTGATTTACACTGGATCCAGTCATACCTGAAGCCTTCATTACCCACTTTGAATTTTTTGAGTTAATTGAGTGCTCTGTTATCAGAGTCAGCTTGAATGTCTTCCTGTCACTCACAAATAAGAGTCCCTAACATTTTGAAAAAAAAAAGAACAGTATTTCTCAAATAGAACTTGTCAATAGCATAGGGGTCTCCAGTATTTCTGTAGGAAAGGCTCAGCATAGGAAAGGCAGGAAATGTGTGTCTGGCCTGGCACATTCTATTAGAAGAGACCTTTCCCTTCCACATTGGCCTCGTCCAGAACTGCTGCCATTCTCTAGATAAGGCTTTGCAAATTTGACCAGCAGGAATACTCTTGGGATTTCCCTTTAGGATGAGCTAAACACAATCCCTCCTTCTCCTCCCCTGGTGCCCTGCAAGGATCATATTTGCCAAGGCTTTTAGATTTTAGTAATAATATCGAGCTTCCAAATGCTTCCATCCAGTCAAGCCCACATCACCTGAGACATGTTCCCTCAGAGAACCCAATCACTTCACAATCATGTCCACCCTAAAGTGGCCCCAGTGCCTTGCCTCTGGACTTCACAGGGAGCTAAGTAGCCAAGAAAGGGCACCAATAGAATGAGGTTAGAAAAGTAGACTTAGAGCACACCCATGGCTCCTTCTGCATGGTTTTGAAGATGACTTTTAACCTCCATAAGCCTCAGTTTCATCTGTGAGGCAGGGTGGCCTCCTTCTAGTTCTTCTCATTGGTTCCCAGCACTTGACTTGTACCCTCAGCCCAGGCTTTCTTGGGATTAGAGCTGTCTTAATTCCCTGCTCAGGCAGAATGCTGACCATTCACCATCCCTCCCTGACTACATTATCTTGACTTGACTATCTCAGATGCCTTCAGGGCTGTAGATAAAAAGGTTTGCATTGGATCAGTGCTCAGAACTCAGCTGACCTTGTGGTCAGGATGACTTAGAGGAGGGAGAAAAATGTCAGACCCTGAGACATTGGATCAAGATACACTCACAAAACAGGGAAAGGGGCAACTATTGCTCCAAAGATCTTGGGGAGATGTTTAAAAATCAATATAAATCAATGCAAAGAAATACACAAGTTGTTTTTTTTTTTGTTTTCTTTTTTAGGATGTAGGGCAACATCCTAAAGGCACACAGAAGGACCCTGTGAATCCCTGGTGGTGCATACTGGAGAGGAAGCTGCTGTATTGAGAGAGCTCTCATTTGCAACCACATTATAATAAACATTGTTTTTGTTGCTTGCTTCCTTCCCTGTTTTTCTATATTTTATTGTTATAACCAATCTCTTTATCAATAATGGATTCTTTGATGTTTGTTTTTTAAAAAAGAACAGCAAAATCAAGTATGTGTTATGCTATTTAAAAGTGGACCCCTTGACTAAATGGGCACACAGCATCTATGCAAGGACAGAGTGGAATGCAACAATAGGTAGGTTTACAAAGTGCTTACACACAATTAGTGGATTATGGCCACTGGGTGGCACAGCATTGGCTGTGAAATAAGGCTGTCACATTATTTCTCAGGAGACAAGCTGCTGGAGATTCATAATAAGCTCTGAGTGGCTGAATGAATACCAGTGGGCAGACTTAGTCCTGCAGTGTGTGTACCTGCAAATGCCCGTGGCTGAGACTGTAACTAGATTCTGGCTCCCCATATGGAGAGCAGAGAGTAACAATAGACACATCCACAGGCTTTCCAGGACAGAGAGCTAAGAAGGAGGTCCAGCAATCCCACCCACTGGATGGGGCTTTGCGAGTGAAACTCAGGGGCTGTAAACCCATACTCTCTATTTGTTCTGTGTTTCTAACTGATGGGTTGAGCAAGGGTCTTGTCTTTTCTATTCACAACCACATCAGCACTTACACAAAGATAATCAATACTCACTTACTGAATTGGTAGGTGGAATATAAAGGCAACAGATGATTTACAATGAATCTCCAACTTATTTTGAAATATCAGAATATCTTAGGAAAAAAGAAAACAGTGAGCTGGGGCCAAGAAATCAGTTTCCTGAATAGGAGGGCTATTTTCTTCATTGTACCATAGCCCCCATGCCCCTCTACTGCCTTACATATGGCCCAGTTCATGTCTATCCATCAATTGCCATCATACAGGCAATCTGGCTTCTTGATCATGATCTATGCTTTTGTGAGAATTCTCTATTATTGGGAATAGAGTAGGCAAAGTCTGAAGTGTATCTGTCCTGAAGATTAAGAAATGTCACTTGAACTGTGTCTTAAGATAGCTGGGGTCTTTTTATGGCCAAGTGTATAGGGGGTAGGGGAAAGTAACTTTCAAAAGCTCATGAGGTCACCTTCTTCTTCCTTTACTTTGAATATCCCCAAAGTATCGAGTATGAGTCTTTCAACAATGAAAATAATCTAGTACAGTTTTTCTATGAAGCTCTCAAGAGACCTTACCCCACAAAAATGATTTACAAATGATAAGTTAGTTATTATAACATCACATCCCAGTAGGCTATTGCCTGAAAGCAATGAATAGGGAAGAAATCAGGTGGATGATTTTGCTGATCAAGAAAATCAAATAACCTCATACTAAATTAGCCAAAGACTTTACAATATTTGACAACTCTTCCAGTGCCCCTAAAGCAAACGGGGTGCTCACTGATCAAAAAGAAAAATGACTCCTGAAGTGTGTATACCTGTCATGATTACAGGGAAACCATCACACTTGGCTCTTATAGACGTACTTAAGCATATGAATATCACTGACATTTTCAGTTTAAACAATGAATTTCTAAGCTACAAAGACCGGGTTTGAGACCAGAGTCTGCCATTTTCCACCTGATCATTATTAATCTCTCATCCTAAGCCTGATCATCACCTACACTTGCCACACATGTGGAAATTAAACAACAATTGTGAGATTCTGGATCGAACATTAACAACGGAAGACAAGCCAGAAGAGTTACTTTGTTCCTTTTGCCCACACTGTAAAAAAAAAAACAGCAACAACAAAAACTGGTATGGACAAACCATGAAGGAAAGATGCATTTTTCTCATCGTTTCAGAGGTTTGGTTCAGCATGGCAAGAAAGAAGTAGTGGAGTAACATCCAGACAGGAAGCAGAGCAAAGCCACCATAAGAAGGGACCATTACCAGATGGGGACACAGCCTCCAAAGACACATCCCCAGTGACTGTTCTTCCAACCAAGTCTCACTGTTCACAGCTCCATCACTGCTCAATAGTCTATTTAGATTCTGAATCATTCAATGGCTAAAACCCTTCATTAACTCAGAACAGTCATGATGTAATCATATCTGGAAAAGCTCTCAAAAAAGACCCACCCTGAGGCACCCTTCATGTGTAACCTAGGTAACAATCTTAATCTGATTGTCTTAGTTAGGGTTTCTATTGCTGTGAAGAGACACCATGACCATGGCAACTCTTACAAAGGAAAATCATTTACTTGGGGTGGCTTACATTTTTAGACGTTTAGTCCATTACCATCATGGTGAAACATGGTGACATGCAGGCAGACATGAAGCTAGAGAAGAAGTTGAGAGTCCTACATCTTGACTGGCAGCAACAGGAAGAGGTCTGTCTCACTGAGCATTGCTTAAGCATATATGAGACCTCAAAGCCCACCTACACAGTGATGCACTTCCTCCAACAAGACTATACCTACTCTAACAAGGCCACACCTCTAAATAATGCCACTCCCTTTGGGAGCCATTTTCTTTCAAACCACTGCACCTCCCAAGTTGAACATGAATATTAAGTGTCACAGTCAGTGTTCGGTAGATGTTAGTTAAGCTGCTCTACAGAGAAATGATGTGAATATAAGCCCGAGATCATGCAATGAACTTAATGTATGTCTGTGCCCACTCCTATAGAGACTGTTCTAGTCTACTGCCTATACACAAGCAGTTCTCCTAAAGCCCCAGGGTAAGAGAGCAGTCAATGGAAACTCTACTTAGAAAAATACACAAACAGCTACGATCAGATCACTTAACAAACACGTACAAAGAATATTGGGATCTTAGAGGACAGAAGTACTCTGCCAAGGAGAATGTCAAGTTCACAGAGAGGCAATCTCTATCGATAGTTGGATTACTGGTTGCTTGGGGCTGAGAGTGGGAATGCAGATTGATTAGAAAGAGCACAGAAGATCTTGCCAGGGAGGGGAAAATGCTCTAAACTGGATGGGAATAGTAGCAATTCTCAATTTTCTAAAAATGCTTGCAATAAATGAAAATATTTCATGTAAACCCTATCTCATGAAAATTAGCAGATGGGACATCATTTGATGCCTTCAGGGTGGATATTGTACAGGGTGACAGGATTTTATTTTTTGAGGAAGAGTCTGGCACAGGAGTAAAGGCTGATAAAAGGTTGAATTCACCTGATCAGAAGTCAGTGTTGTGGCAAGAAAAGGGAAAGATGGAAGCTATGGTGAGAAATGGGGTGAGGCAGGGGTATGCTATGGAGAGGTATAGCTCTGCATCACCCATGCCACAGCAGTGGCCAGCCTCAGTTGCTTGGCATTCTATTGCTCACTTTCATGGCAGGCTTTGGCTTTGCAAAAGACACATCCGAGCTGACGTTTGAAACCACAAATCCCCTTATAGGACATGAGAGCGGAGCGAAGTGTTTGATTTCTCTGATGCTTCCCTTGTCGAAGCGTCCCCTTCACTGGTACTTAGAGGATTTGCAGCTTCTTTGCTGAACCGACACAAGAGGTTTTTCTGCTTAATCCCCAGATCTTTCGAGTTTGGGCTGCATTCGGCTTGTGTTTCATGAGCAGCACAATGTAATCTGTGACACTGAGTTTCGAGCTTTGGAACGGGGAATGAGCTAGGAGAAATCAAGGTGCTCAAAGAGCCTTTAAAGATGAGAAAGCCAAGGCTGAGAGCAGCGCCTCTCAGAGTCTCTGGCAAGGTCACAACTTCCCTTCCAACTGTCCTATCTTCTACTTTGTAAGACAAGGTTACACTGTTTTACACCACTGTCTTGGAATCTGGTGCATGGACCCCTGGCCCTCACCTAGGTCAATTAGACAGGTTCTCTTGAGTTTAGAAGTGAAGACTATTAATTATTATTGGTTGGTCATGGACCCTTAACCCACAGAGGAATAGGGGCTATGTTTTCTAAAATACTAACATCTGTTCCACAGAATGATAAAACTGACTCCCAACTTCCATTCTCAACTACTACCTGGCACATAAGTCTCATCTTTTCACTTTATCCTAATTCTGGGATGTATACAATGCCTCATGTGCTTCCAAGAAATTCTGCTATGTTCTTAAATCATGTTCAAGAGTGGCTTTTCCAAATCACAATGAAAAATTGGCATTAGCCCCTGCTCTCCCACTGGACTAGGATATTCATCATCCAAGATGGCAGACAGTAACTGTGTGATCAGTCCATGCAACCAGACAGAACTCAGATGGCTGTTTCCAAAGCAACTCGACTTCAAGTTCAACTTAAGAGGCTTTATTTTTAAAGATTTACTTTTTGCTTATGTGTATGTTTGTGTGCCTGAATGCATTTATATGCACCATGTGTATGCAGCACCCAGCGGCTGGAAGAGGGAAGCAGATCCCCTGCAGCTATAGTTTCAGGCAGTTGTAAGCAGCTATGTGGGTGCTAGGAACTGAACCTGGGTTCTCTGCAAGAGCAGTAGGCACTCTTAACACTCAGCCATCCCTCCAGCCCCAGGGGTGATTCATTTTGTAATAGATGGGAAGTGTGTAGCATAGAAACCTGAAATACAGAGATAGATCAGGAAAAGAAGGTAGGAATCAGACACACAAGACTTTCTATGAAGTAATGATGTTGTAAAGATATGTCTTGCTTTAATGATTAATATATGAGAATGGGTAAAACAGGCAAAATGCTTAGAACAGTAGTACCTGGTACAAAATAAGTAGCAGGTGCTGTTAGCAAGTGATACTAATTATTACTAATTCCAAGTGCAATTGAAAGTACTTGATAAAATTTTTAACAGAGGTGTGACATCAGTCCCCCTGGATGTGGAATAGAGGACAGCCTTGTTGGATATCAGAGGCAGATGGAAAGCTGTTGCTGCCTTGAAAGTTAGAGAAGAGAGCATCTTTAGCTGCTGGCATCATTAGGTATGTAGAGAAGCTGATAAATCTGAAAGATATTCAAGAGATTAAGCAGGACATGGTCACAGGTTGGTTGTAAGGAATAAATAAGCAGATAGTTCAAAGTTGACTCAGATTTTGTAATGAACAACTCGATGATTGGTCATGTTGTTTTTCTCTATTTTATTTTAGAGATTATAATCTAATTACAACATTTATCCCTTCTCTTTCCTCTCTCTAAACCTTTCTATATGCCCCTCGCTGCTAGCCTTCAAATTCATGGCCTCTTTCTTCACTAGTTGTTATTGCATGCATATATACATATATTCTAAAATATAACCTGTTGAGTCCATATAATATTACTTGTATATATTACTCTTGGCTGATCATTTAGCACTGGACAACCGGTTAGTGTGCTCCCCGCTGGGGAAGGCAACCTCTCCTATTCACAGCTTTCCTCAGTTGCCTGTAATTCAGTATGCAGGGCCGAGGCCTTATGAACTCTTCTCTATCCATTTTGGCACATTCATTGGTGTCATCCCTGTTCAACTCACATAAGGGCAATAATGCTTATGAGACTTTATGAGCATAACTTCTGACAGATCCCCTGATCTTCTGGCTCTTAACATCTCTCTGCCCCATCTTTTACAATGTTCCCTGTGCCCTTGGTATAGGAGTCTTTTCTAGATGTATCCATTGAGACTACACTCCACAACTGCATTTTGATTGGTTGTGGTTTCGGGGGGGGTGGTTTCCATCTGCTGCAAAGAGAAGTTTCTTTGATGAGGGGTGAAGATTACACTTACCTGTGGGTAGAAGGACAAATGTTTAGACTGTTGTTAGAGATTGCACTGGTTTAGTAATTAGTGGTTGTAGATTCCCCTCAAATAACCATCAGTTCACTAGCACTGAGTAGTAAGCTAGGTTTCTTGTACCAGCCATGGTCTTCCTCTTTCTGAGTGGGTCTTAAGCCCAATCAGAGAGCTGTTGGTTACCACCAAGGTGTGCATACCAGTGCTGCACCCGTAGGGTTTTCATGCTGCACTGGTTATTGATGTGGTTCATGTGCATCATAGCTGGATAGGGTTGTTAATTGCCTCTCTCTTTTGGAAGCTCGCATGGTGCCTTATGGTACCATAAAAACCAGTCTTCAGGGAGCAGGTGTTCAGGTCATTTCTATATCAGTGGTTTCCAGGCAATGCTTCTCAAGTGCAGGGTGCAATAGGGACTTACCTCTAGGGAAGGTAACCAAAGGCTAGAGTAATAGGCTGTATGTTTGGGGAATCTCTTGGACTGTCCTGGCCAACAAAAAAGAAGGATTCTCATAGCTGGTGCTGGGATTTTGTGGTCACATCCTTTAAACAAAATCATTAGTACCAGAAGAAAACTAGAGGATATGGGAAAGATTATGGCTTCAGTTTTTAGGTACAGGGAAACCAATGTAGATTTGAAACATCACAGTAGAGATTTCAAGTGAGCTCTTGGATATTAGTGTCTGGAGCTCAAAGGAGACCATTAATAAGGCATTTTGCAAGCCATCCTGTTCAGAGTTGAAGCCACTGGTAGGCATCAGCTACTTCAAAGAGAGTGTCCAGGTCACATTCCCAGAAAAAGCCAATGGAATCCACTTAGCCATGATGGATGTGACAGTTTACCTAGAATGTCCTCCATGCCTCAAGCACAGCTCAATAAATATTTACTTATTGAACAAACAAATCAATCAATCAATTCATGAATGGGATTGGAAGCTAGAACTGCACAACTGGTCCTTCTGTAGCAGCAGAGAGAGAATTACTGCCTGCAAGGAACTTTTGTTTCCTGAATCTGAGGCTCTGAGACTATTCTAATTGTTCTTTGAAAATAATGTAAAGCCAGAAGTTTCAGATAACAACAACATCTTGAAGCCTCTCCAGAAAACAAACACACAAAAAAACCTAATACAATTTTAGAAATATGTTCACCATAGGTCTGCCAACATTCTTTCCTCTGTGAGAGAAGCCTTAAGTTGAGCACAACAGAATCCCCTTGAGCAGTCCCTGTTTAGTCATCCTTTGAAAAAATGTGACAGGCCATGTCCTGGGCTTCCCAGTGTGGACATACAAAAACAGAAGAGCCAGGCAAGCTTGGCTGAAAGTATTTACTGACGTTGGTTAACATGAAGATAGAATACAGCCTCAAGTATTGTACATATTCTCTAATTAACACCACCTTTTCCTCCCAAGTAAAAGTGTCCACAAGGAACCTTGCTACCTCCAGTGGAAAAAAAAAAAAAAACCTGGGATGTGCAAAGCTTCCCAGAATGTCTTCTTTGAATTTCTCTCAGCATACGGGTTTGTGCAGTACTGGTTAAAAACATAGGAAGAAAGAGGAATGAAAACAAGGCTGCTAAACTTTATGTAAAGTCAGTTTTAAAAGATGCTCTATTCATCAAGCAATTATAGCTTTATCACAGAAATTTAAATTAGGTTTCAGATGCCTGGCACTCTCACAGGTCCTCCAAAGGAAAACTGTCCAGTGGCCCTATGCATCTGCTATAGATGAGTAGACCAGGGTAAGGCACAGACATTTTTTATATGTGATGAGGGGATGAGTCATGATGGTCAGTAAAGGCCTAACATCAACTCAACTTGGTCCTGAGTTCAAAACTTGGCTTTGTGACTTATTTCCTGATCACCCAGTAAAGACTGTTAAAATCTTCTCAGTTCCAGCTTCTTCATCTGTGAACTGATTGCTAAATGCTTGTGAGCAGAGTGGTTGTGCAAAGCTCTAGGCCTACCCCTACCACCACTGCCCCCATGGACAGAAGCATCTGAAAAGCTTTTGAAAGCACAGCTTTCTGGGAATCATGTTCTGAGACTGGAATAGGTAGATGTGCATCCTGCGAATCTGCATTTCCAATCAGCAACCAGTGATGCCAGCATATTGTCCCCAGAAAGTACTACAGCAAGGACCCTAGTTAACAGCCGCCATCCTTTCAAGGACAGAGGTACTCAGGTATGAAACATCCAGGGCCACAGTAATTTCTCAACAAATATTTGTTGACTTAACAATCCTCTCTTCGGACTTTCCCTATTTTGATGGCCTGTGCCCTGGTCGGTTTGGGGAGTCTATATTAAAAATGCCATTTTGATGTTTAGATCATAAACCACAGAAATGTGTTCACTGCTCCAGGGGCTGAGATGTCCAAGATCAAGGCTGCAGCAGATCCTGCCTCTCATAAGGGCTTACTTCCTCACTCAAGATGGAACCTTCTTGCTGTGAAGCTGCAGGGTGGAAAGAACAAGATGGCTCTCTGAGGTGCCTTTAATAACGACATTAATCATGAGAAACTGCCCATGGTCCTGCTTCCAAATACCACCATGATGGTTATTAGAATTCAACATATGAATTTTATAGGGACACTATCATTTGAACTATTAACGGCCAATTGTCAGAGAAGTGGAAGCCAGAAGACTTGAGTGGAGGAGGCAAGAACAGCAGAATTCACAGACTTGCCCCTAGCCTTTAAGTCAACACTTAGCAGAGAACTCATCAGCAGGATCCAGGGAAACAAAAGCCAAGGCTGACATTCCCTGAGTTAACATGTATTTACGGAGCTGGAGTAGGTTTCACAAAGCCCTCTTACCAATGGGTAACAAGAAAAGCAGATTGTATAAGCTTCTACTTTTGAAAGCTTCTCCAGTCCCAGAAAGGGGGAATCCTACTGCTTCCTGCCTTCTGGCTCTGCCCGTGTTTCCTCATTCTCTGCCTTCTTTGGTGATGAGGGATGAGTCATCACACTCAGTGAAAGCCTAACACCAACTGAACTTGGTCCTGAATTCAAAACCTGGCTTTGTGACTTATTTCTTGATCAGCCAGGAAAGATTATTAAAATTCTCAAATCACAGCTTCCTCAGTGAGTAGTATATCCAGGATGGCCTTTTTTTCCAAGAATAATGGGTGTAAAATTGCAAGATACAGTGACTGGCTCAGTATATGTGTGCAGATTCTGAATCTCTTTACTCAACCTCAGACAATGCTGGAAATTTAAAGATGCAGTTAGCACTTTCATTCTTCCTTCATCAACTACACAACTGTTTGTGAGCACTGGGCATTGTTCTGGGTATGAGTATTTGGATAAAGTAACAGACAAGAGTGACACAGAGTTTTACTACCAGAAAGCTGACCTTGAAGCAATGGGTGCAATAATCATAAAGATTATGGTAGAGGGTACAATATTATTAGAATCTGGAATGGCTGGCCATAAATGTTCATAAGCTATGCTCATTCAATTCACTCATTTTTTTTGTATATAGCTTTTCTGGATGGAATGTGTTAAGAGGATTAAAGGAAACAATTTTAGAGATGGCAGCCTAGAAAAACACAGCTATATACAAAAACAAACAAAAAAACACAAAACAAAAGAAATCCCTGAGGGAAGTGCAGGAGTAGAGGAGTTCCTGGGATTGGGAGGGTTGAAGTGCTTGAGGAATAGCTAGAAACCCAGGATATATAAAGAATGAACAAAGCAAGCTTGGTATGAGATGAAGCAAAAGCAGATCAGGCTTTAGAGAGGAGTTTTGGATCTACTGGAGTGTGTACTAAGAGTGTGAAGTATTGGGGGCTGGAGAAAAGGATCTACATTTAAGAGTGTTTGCTGCTCTTTCAGAGGACCGGGGTTCAGTTCCCAGCCTTCAGTGGGTGGATTACAAGCTCCTGTAACTCCAGTTCCAGGTGATCTGACTCCCTCTTCTGGCCTCTGCAAGCACCTGCATGCACATGGTACACACGCATACACACTAAATATATACACGTAAAAGAGTGTAACTTATCAGGAGCCAAATAGGAAGCTTTGGTTTAGCTTTAGGAAAACATAGCATAGTAGAATTCATGAGGGGCCAGTGTAGCTATTGACTGGAAGTCTTGTGTTATGGGAGCAAAGGGGAGGCAAGGGAGAGGCAAGGAGCACATCTGAGATTATGACAAGAGTCAAAACAAGATTTTACAGGAGTGTAAGACAAGAAAGATGATTAAAACCAAGAAGAACCACGCCAACATTGACATGAAAAGCAAGGACCTTTATGGGAACTCAGAGATACCAGAGTAGAAAAAGAAAGGCACCTGTCCGTGCTCCAGCTGCCTCAGACCTAATGCTCCTCTTTATGGTTGTGCATCCTGGGGCTTTGGTGAGAGATGTGGAACTAGGTTTCTCCATCGTGTCCCATGGATTCACTTCTCTGTGGACATGTTCAGGGGTGCACACACATATGCACAGAGATGCCATATGTCCATATTAAGTGCCTTCTCTGGATCACTGGTCACTTTATCTATTTTTAAAATTTGTACTTACGTGTACATATGTGTTTCTGTGTGAGTATGGGTGTCACCTGCATTGACTAGAACACAGCATCAAATTCCCTAGTGCTGGAATCATAGGCGGTTGTAAGCTGCTTGAGGTGGATGCAAGAAACGGAATTCTGGTCCTCTGGAAGAGCAGCAAGGGCTCTTAACTATGAACCATCTCTCTTATGTCTCCACCACCACTACAACCTTAGTTTTTGAGCCAGTGTCTCTCACTAAACCCAGAGCTCAGTGGTTCAGTCAAATGAGGCAGGCACTGAGCCACAGGGATCCATCTGTCTGTCCCTTACCCCACAGAAGTATCATCGGCAGGACATTCAAACTCGGGCCCTCAGGCTTCACAGAAGGCACCTTACTGACTGGGCCATCTCCCCAGTCACCCGTGTTTCTTGATTACTTGCTTACATATCTCTTTCAATGTGTCTCCATGTCTTTCTTTGCATCTTCTCAAATATGGATTCTTTCTGTCTCAGTTCTCCAAAAGCCAGAGGACACATGCATGACCCCATTTATCCCACCTTCTGACAGCACCCTGCATACAGGGCTACCCCACCTCTCTTAGCACAGGCATTCTTTTGGCTTTAGCCATCCTAACCCATCCTCCAGATCATTTTGTTATTCTGTCTCATCCTTCAAACATGGGTCCTCCCTTTCTTGATGCCATCTTGTAATTTTTCAAGGCTCAATCCTGGGCTTTTTCTCATCCCACAGTATCTTCCTAAGTGATGCCACCAAGTCCCGTGACTTAAAATTTCACCTACTGCCAGTGACTTCTTAGGTTATCCTACTCTCCAGTCAATACACAATGCACTTTGTCTTCTACTCTACTTAAGCCCAATCAGCATTGCAGACTTAACATAACCAGACAATGCTATGTCTTCCCCCACCCCAAGCCACCCTGTCCTCTCCACTTAGTTCTATGATAACTTTTGAGATGCACTGTAGACCTTTAACAATAAGGAAAATTCCTGGAAAACTCAGAAAGATCCGATAATATGTTTTTCAGTTACTTTTCGCACCAAGGTAACAAAACACCCAATGGAAACCATTTATTTTGACTCACAGGTTTCAGGCAGATTTCAGTGCTGACAGTGGGTATGGTTCTGTCTGTGGTGCAGAAGAGGCAGAAGGTTGTTCACTTGGTGTGGACAGGAGATAGAGCACAGATAAAAAGCAGGGTGGTTTATGCCTCCAACTGCATACTTATCTGTTTCTGCCAACCAAGCTTTGCCTCACAAACACTTCACAGTCTTCAAAACAGGACACAAGCTGGGGACCAAGGACTCAAAACATAATCCTGTGGGTGAAATTTAACACCATTCAGCCTTATTATTGCAAGAGGATAGTTCATAATAGGAGGCCCATAGGTGCAGCCATTACCTGCCCAGCTGGCTTAGTTCACACATATATAATGCCAGCCTGACATCTGTTGCTTTGGAATAGCAACTTCTAGCCCAGTCTCCTCTTGCACCTCTCTCATTCTAAAGCATTCTATAGATGATTCACACTGGCTTTCTTCCCCTCTGCCCCACAACTGGTTCATTCTTTACCAAGCTTCCCTAACTTTTTAGGTTTCCATCAAATGTTACTTCCCATCAGCCCTATTGCCAGCTCCCACTGGCACTGTTCATGGCATGTATTCCTCCACACATCCTCCAAGTTCGGTGTACACATGTGCCGAACAGCATGAGGCTATTTGTCCTCATGTAGCCCTTAACTCCACATGCCCATTATCTACGGAGTTCATTGTTGTACACCTGGTACCCAATGCACATCAAATATTCAGTAAGCATTGGTGAAACTGAGATTAGTGGCCAAGTGAATGACATCTGTTTTATTATATCTGAAGAGTCGGTTTTATCATCGAGAACATAGAGATAATAGGATGCACTCTTTTGTATACATATTATTTGATGGATCAAATAAAATTAGGAGGCAGCATTTTATTAGACATCTGTATAGAGGTCCCATGCAAAAATGTGTGTCAAATTGAATTGTTATATGTTTGCAGAAAGACAACACAAGAGTCCATGTCAACAACTAGGCCCATCATCAATGCTCTTACTCACCTTATCTCAAAGCCTGATCATAATAAGTTTCTGAGATCTTAAAGTATGTAGTTTGGGGTGAATCAATACATCTATGGCAGAGGGCAAAAGATGTTTCACCCTGAACAGCTTTCTACTTCTTACCTATTTGTTTTATTTTTTGAAATGCATCTAAAGTTTGTCAATAAAGGTGAGGTTTATTGCTTGAAGGTTTGATCAGCAAAAGGAAAGAGCTGCAGGTAACAGAACTGTATCTTCTCCTCCAAGAGCCTAATAATTTCACATACTGACTTCACATTACAGCACAGATCAAAGGGAAAGTGAGCAATGATGGGTAGATACACAGCAGGTCTGTTGGTCAATGTGGTCAATGGAAGGAAGTTCAAGTTTGTCCAAAAAGGCTGAGAGCATCACCTCTGCTCAGTCTCCCCATACAATCCATATCCAGTCTGTTAGGGAAGAGTGGTGATCGTATGTATTCTCATTGAGACCCAAGGATATACCAGAACTGGGGTAGGGAGCCCCACTAAAATAATGGGTGAAATGCTTACATCTTCTCAGAGATCCTGAGAAGGAGGCTAGCACAAGTTAAACATTCTCACCAAGGTCATAGGACTAGCAAATGGTGGGTGGAAAACAATGACAGCCATTTTAAGAAAATATTCAAAGGCTAGAACAAAGCACAAGAAAGAAAGCAGTCAGCTGTGGAGCACTAAGCAAACCTCTGATAGCTTGTAGTGGAAGCTTCGTGGCCTCACGCTACACGTATAACATAATGGCAAACGGACATGTGTTTCATAGACAGATGGATGCTGATTCAAATTCTTCTCTGTGTTCATGAGCTATATAGTGCCAGAGATATGCTAAGTAGCTCTGTGGTGATGGTCAGTGGGTCATATGCCATAGGATTGTCTGGCATGTCACAGATCATAGTTTTCTGGTTTCCTCCTCTCTGACTAAGGAAGTAATAAATACTATAAAGGTGTGCCGGAAAAGCTGACAATCCTGATCTATTTCCTTTCCTAAGCAATCACTACATGCCAGTCACCTAGCTGAGCCCTTCTGGTGAGGTGCTTCACCTAACCCTCCCCACAACTGGTTCCTTTCAACAGCTCATGCAATGGAGGCTCAGAGAAACTCAACAACTTTCTCTAACTTATAACGGCACCAAGGCTCAAACAGGTGTCGTCTCTGTCACCCTTTGTTGTTGATTTAGTCTCACTATGTAGCATGGATTGGTCTTGAAGTCATGATCCTCCTGCCTCAACCTCCCAAGTTCTGGGAACCAAGCCTTGTTTAAGCTGAAGCCCACACTACTCCAGCACAGCATGACCTGCAGCTCTGACAATATTCTGGGCCAAAAAGAATTGCAAAAGTATAAGCTTTATTGTTCACATCTTCAAAGGGGCGTTGCCTACCCAGTATTCTCTTCTGCAAAAAAAACCAGCAGTGTTGAAGGCTAGAATATCTCGGAGAGAGACATCCGCTCAGATCATGTAAATCTCAGCCTTTCTGATCTGATATGATGATGGACAGGAAATTACTAGAGGTCCACTATCATGTGTGGGAATTTCTGTTGGTGTGAAATGTGAACACATCCACAGATATGGAAGACTTGAGATTTTCATTACATGCCTGTACTTTCCTCCTTGTGCATTGGGAGGAAAGGGGCCAAGAAATGAAGGAAAAGGCAAGTAGTTTTCTTAATTTTAAAACAGAATTCCTAAGCAGATGTGTCTGTTTCCTACTCCAGACAGGCCCTGCTCCTCCGCCGCTTCAGAGAGGCAGCAAACAGATCGATGAGGCTCCTAGCTGAACCTACTCCAGGAGTCTTGCGGACTACTGAATATTTGAAGGGCCTGGGCATCCATGAGGTGAATACAAAGAATGAAGAATTTCAAGCTGAAGAAGAGCTGTTCTCAGCCACTGGCTATTTCTTACCCCAGAGGATGTTCACCATGTCTGGAGTCATTCTAGGGTGCAGTGGATTGGGCTAGGGGTGTTGATGCAGGATCCAGGGTGAAGGGATTACAGTAAGATGCCATGACGCATTGGACAACAATAGACAGCCACCACAGACTCATCACCTGGCTGACATGTTAATGGCTCCGACTGAGAAACCCTGCTTTAGGGGGAGGGCATCTGGTTTTATTTAAGAACCTCTATCTTTTGAAAAGCAAACTGCTGTCAACCTGTCAATAACATGCTCTTCCTCAAAGCAAATCCTTTAGATTGTTCTCCTAATCAGCCTGCATGGTTCCCTAGCTCCTGTGCCCAATCCTGGCTGCCCATCTGCCCATCACACCAGACCTATGGAGCCAGTGAGAAGGCTGAAGCCCTCCAACACATGCCTCCCAGGAACATACCGAGACACTTTTAGACATGGCACACATAAGCTGTATATACTGCACATTACTCAACATATGTATACATTGTGTGTATATATATGTGTGTGTGTGTGTGTGTTTGTATTAAACATAATTTCACAACACAAATGCACACACACACCATACACACATACATATCATACATATATATCCTCACACAATACATAGTCACACACCCACACATACGATACCCTCACACATGTATACAATACACCTGCAAACAGACAAATCACACACTACACACACATATATTTCATACACATGTAACACATCTCATGCACATTAACACACAGCCATACCTACACAAATACCTCACGTTCATTTATATACACCCCACACCTACACATATATTCATAACTCAGACACATATGCGTATATGACACACACATATAACATACATAGCATGCCTTCATATTCTATTTTCTTTCATCCTGATAACTTGATCCTTTCCTTTATCCCTTGTGTGGTGGTTTGAATAGGAATCACCCCATAGGCTCATATATTTGAATGCTTGGGCATTAGTTGGGTGGTACTACTTGACAAGGATTAGGAGGTGTAGCCTCGTTGGAGGAAGTGTGTCACTTGGGGTGCTTTGAGGTTTCAGAAACTCAAACCAGGCCTAGTATCTCTCCTCCTGCAGCATGTGGATCCAGATACAGAACTCTCAGCTCCTCTCCAGTGCCATGTCTGCCTGTGTGCAGCCACGTTTCCTACCACAACAATCGACTAAACCTCTGAACCATAAGCAAGCCCTAATTCAGTATTTTCCTTTATAAGAGTTGCAGTGGTCATGGTGTCTCTTCACAGGAATAGGAACTGACTAAGACACCACGTAAAAGTTTATTTCCAAAGGTTTATCCATGTCACTTCTATAAACCTTTTAAAAACATTTACTCTTTAATCACTCAATAAAAGGATTAAATTCCTTTATATGCAAGCACATGGATAAGACTGAATAACATTATGCCAATGGAAGGAAATAGGCATACACACGTTTTCACGCATATATGGAAGCTAAAAGTCAATATCTGGGCTGCGGAGATGGCTTGGTTTGTAAAGAGTTTGCTCTGCAAACATGAGGACCAGAGTCTGAATACCAACAGATGTGTACAGAGCCAGCCACAGTGGTACACATCTGTAACCCCATCACTGGGGAGGAAGAGACAGGCAGATCCTTGGAGCTTACTGGCCAGCTAGTTTTGACAGATGAGGTGAGCTCCAGGCTTGGTGAGAAATTCTGTCTCAAGAGAGGAAAAAAGGAAGACACCCAGCATCAACCTCTGACATCTATATGCACATGTGTGGTAGTTTGAATGTAATTGCCCCCCATAATCCCATAATCTCATGGGGAGTGACACTATTAGGCATAGCTTTGTTAGAATGAGTATGGCCTTGTTGGAGGAAGTGTGCCACTGTGGGGGCGGACTTTGAGGTTTCGTGTACTCAGGATACCACCCAGTATGTCTGTTGATTTCCTCTTGCCTCAAGATGTAGCAGTCTCAGCTCCAGCACCACCACTGCCTGCACACTGCCAGTGACTGAACTTCTGAAAGTGTAAGCAAGCCCCCTCAATTAAATGATTTCTTTATAAGAGTTTACCATAGTCATGGTGTCTCTTCACAGACACCCAAACTAAGACAACCCGCATACACACGAAGACACCTGCACACACAGGAACATTTATACACATACTCACATGCAATTATATAAAAAGAGCAGGAATCAATCAAAAGAGGCTGAGAAGAAAATAGTGGCTATCAGCCTAAGGAAGGTGTGAGGGAAGAATGATGGAAAGAGAATACTTAGAGGACATAGGGATGCTGTTGGATGGGAGGAAGGACTCTTAGAATTTGATGGCACACTTGACATGTATGATTGATAAAAGCAACATTATTTTAGAGTATCCAATAGAGAGGATTTTGAACATATCTAATATGAAGAAATGAAAATGTCTGGGTGATAGACCAGTTTTCCTTATCTGATGTATTGTGTGCATGTTACTGCAATGTCACACTCTACCCTATGAATTACTGTGTCAAAATTAAAAACATAAAAATAAAAGATTTACTACTCAAAGCATGGCTCATAGGACGTTGTAACCCACCCCAGCCGCTCTATGAAAATGCCTTTGACTGGATGGCTTACAAATAACTGATGTACTTCTCAGAGGCCAAAATCAAGGGACAGGGCTACTCAGTGCTGGGTGAGAGCTCTTGGCTTCAACAGTGGCTCCTTCTCACGGGTGGAAGAGACAAGCAAGCTCCCTGGGGCCCTTTCCTTCAAGGTACCAATCCTATTCATAAGGATCCACCATGAAATAATCACCCCAATGCTCCATCCTCTTAATGCTATTCCTTCAGAGGTTCAGTTTCAACCTATGAATTTTTGGGAGACACAAACATTCAGCCTCCACCATGGTCCAGTGGTACCAGAAGTAGCATTGCCTTGGGATTTATCAAAACAGTGGAATCTTAGGTTGATTCCCTGGACCTGCCCAGTCAGAATCTGCCTTCTGGAAGACTCTAAGTGTTTTATTTGCATATTGAACTTTACCGCAACTATATCCCCACCTTCTTCTAAAACATCCTAAACAGACCTCTCATCTCAGATTATTCACTGCCAAGCCACTGTCTCATAGTATGTCTGTCTTTCTTTCTCTCCACCTTGTGATACTTACCTGGGGGAGGTCAGTTTTTTGACTCCTCTTTGTATTGCTGGTGTAGACACAGAACTGCCACATAGTAGAAGTCAATGTACTATGGCTAAACAAATGCATCATCCATCCACGTTCTCCAGTCCCTGCCAGATGCCAGTGTTGCCTTTCTCCATATAGTTAGCCTCAGCACCAGTCTAGAGGCAGCCAAAGGCTTATATGATTATATCTTCACCATCAGCCAGTGCTGCTCAAATGAACCAGATGTGTGGGCACAGCACTGAACAAAAGCAGACCTGGCCTCTCCCTCTGCTGGAGCTGACATTCTAAGGAGGAGGTTGGTAAGTGGACAGGGGAGCTTGAGAGGCTCTGGCAGCAGGTGTGACCTATGGGCTGGAGGACAGTGTGGCAGCTAAGTCTTCTCCTTTTTAGTTTAGGATTAAAGTAAATAAGAAATGGATTAAAGTAAATAAGAAATAAGCCCAAAGAAATATGGCATGCAGCCACTGAAAATGAAGAGATGACAAAGAGAGTGTGATGACTTCACAGATGAGTCGGAGAGAACAACTATTGACATAGATAAGAACAGGCAAGGCTCCACCAGGGGCCATGGACATTCTTGTAGGCATGACTACCTCTATCCATGCCAGACCCCTCCTGAACCAGTTAACAAGAACAGGATGAACCTTGCCCCCTTTGTCCATATGGCATTTTCTTTCCTGAATGAACTTGAGGCATTCACAATCAGCAGACATCATAAAGTCTCTACTCCAGCTAGTTTCTCTAGAAGGAGTTTCCAAGGTCCCATCTTTCCTGCTCCTGATTCTCTGGGGCAGTCCTTACATCATTTGTTCATCTCTCACTTGATATATTTACTGATTCCTTCTTATAAGCCAAGTCCTGAGGACATGGACTTTGGAGATGTTGGAGAAACTAAAGATAACTAGAACCCACCTCTCTCTGCATTCTGCCAGAGCCTGGAAGGAGCGAGGTGAGGACAAAGAGGTGAAAACTCCAGGGATTCTCCAACAGGCTGGATTGACCTGTGCCAGCCATGAAGATCCCACTGTGAGCTTTCGGTCTATCTCCCCACTCCTTAAACACCAACCATGGAGAACTCTCCTCGCCTTGCCCTCCCTCTCCATGCTGCTCTTGGTGGACAGGAAAAAGGTAGGTGTTCTCTCAGGAGCTGATTTTCTGATTCTTCATAGTCTTATCAGGCATGAGGATATCAGAGAATGGACAGCTTTCTTTAACTGGTAACATTTATCTTGGCGACTCTGCCTCAAAGAGATTCATTCTGTGATTGCTAAGCCACTCAAAAAAATGTCTTCATATTTCTCAATACGAAGCTTCAGCCATAGTGTTGTTGACTGGCCCTAACAACTTTATACCCAAAGAGGCCAATCTTGCTAGACATTAAGCTCCCCTGTAATTATTTTGCTTTATTCTCCATTCAGACTGAGAACTGTTGGCCATCTGCAGATGTATTAAACAAAGCTACATCCATGGCATGGGATGTGTCTGTCTTCTTCCCTGGTCATTGGGACCTCTGGCAGAGTCTTCTTGGTAAGAGTCTCAGTACAACACTGTTCACCAGCATAGCAAGCTACTGCCTGTGGGGCACCCCTAATCTGTTACCTGCTTTTACAAATGGGAATTCCCTGGAAAACAACCCACCCCCATTCATGCCTTTCTGGTCTAATCTGCAGTCATATAAAAACAGCTGAACTCAGGAGCTGCAACAGAGACCTTATGACCCTCAAAACCCAGATTATTTATTATCTGGTCCTTTACAGAACTCGTTGACTCCTACATAATAGTCCACAGTTCTAGGATATAAACTACATGCAAATTACTTTACATAGTTTTTTTGTACTTTTACCCACATGAAATCCCACTTCACAGATGGGCCTGTGAAGATTCAGAGTTCTTCACTGGTGGCCTAGCATCTCTGCTGCATGATAACAAAGTAAAGGACTATTACTGCATCAGCTCTGACCAGCTGATGCTTCCACAGCACTGATTATCTGTAATCTTGATATCTGAACTGTAATGATCTCCACAAGCTACTTGGCCCTGCCAAAGGAGGCAAGGCACCTTGTCTAATTCTGTGCCTTTATTCAAAGGAGTTTGTGATGCTGTCTACCAGCAGTGTTGTTGAGAGTATTAGATGAGATATGGCAGCTGAAAAGCCCAATGCACTGAGTCTCATTTAGGAATTTCCCAGTGATTATTCAAGCAATAAGTGACTTATACCAACCTGTCCATACAGGGCTCTGCTCCCTGAGAATCTACTTTCAGAGGACTCCTCTACTACTTCACATCTCAGAGTTTGTCTACAGACTTCTTAAGAGCTTGTTAGAAACTCAGAATCTGCAGCCCCAATTCAGACCTATTAAATTCAAATCTGCATGTTACAAATATGTCCTAGTTTCCTCCAGGAATGAGTTCCCACATAGGCTGTCCAATCCTAAGTCGTCAGCTGAGGGCACAGTTGTATGTATGTGCTTGCGTGTGTGCATGCATGAGTATGTACAAGCATGTGTGTGTGTGTGTGTGTGTGTGTGTGTGTGTGTGTGTGTGTGTGTGTAAAACAATAATAATAAGAGAAGATACCATGAATTTTGGAGAGGACACTGAAGGCGACGGGAAAGAAGAGGCAGATACAGTACTCATGTATGAAGTTCTCAAAGAATATTTTTTAAAGGAAAATAAATAAACAAATCATCCCTAGTGACTCATGCGTATGTTGCAGTTTGAGAGGGCACACTCTTATCCCCATGCCGATAAAATCCTGACCACACAAGGCGATATCCTCGGCCTCAGGCAGGACAGGTGGAAAGACAGCCCACGCAGGCCATCAGGTTCTATGATCACAGCAGTCCTGGTCACCTGGTGCACAGCCACACCTCTATCACCTCAGCTACCTGGACACCTGTCAGGCTGCTCTCCTTAACCCTTTCTTAACACACTCCATTGTGTCTCCAGAAGCAGGTGGCTGGACTCTGACTTCTTGGGTTCTATGGGCTCTGGCAAGTCTACTGGAATCTCAGGAGGCCTGTGGTTACCAATTTTGCTGTCTCATTCTGCTCGCTGGATGGTTCTTTCCACTGAACAACATACTGTCTCATGCCAGGCAAGATGAAGCTCCTGGACACTAAAATTCCCCCCTCCCTCCTACACATAAACTTGAAGGCTTGTCCCCCAGCAGGCTGATTCTTGATGTCCCACACAGCCTAGTGAGGCCAAGCCCTGCAATGTGACACTCAGCAGTTCCTAACCAGCAACGCAAAGTGTGCCTGCTCTAGAGCTAGAAAGAGATGCCTCAGCCATGAAGATCTTCAGTATGCCTCTCACAGCCCAACGTTCTGAGTAAGGTCTGGGCAGGGAACAGATGTTCAGTCAAATTCTCACGGCTAAGTTTCCGAACTCTCATCTACCTGCTCCATCATCATATCTTTTAGTAATGTAAGAAAATAAACATCATTAAATGACCTAAGCAACTGTTTAGCACCATGGACAGAAGATGCTTAAAAACACATCAGTCTAGGAACTTGGCTGGCTAGTTGGAATCTTAGCTTCTTTGGGGACTCAGCTGTGGCAGATGTCATTAGGTCCAAGCTGATGCTGCCAGGATGAGCTCGTGCTGTCTGCCAACCTCCGAAAATCAGATATTCTGCCTCGGATGCCAGCAGGCAGCTCATCTCCCTCCCCACACCTATGATTCATCCTCCCCTCCCCTTTTCTATCACAGACACACATCTGTTCCGACTTAGGATAACTAAAGGAAAATTAAATGAATCTGTTTCGTGTGTCTCAAGGGTTATTTATAGGACTTTAATACAGGCTGATTCAAAAATAAAGAAATAAAGAGAGAAATAAAAATAAGTTATCTTCCCAGAAAGCCACGAAAAGTTCAAGGAAGAGGAAAATAAGTCATGTTCTCTGGATGATGAAGCCGTAAGAGTCTTTGGTTTATCACAGTCTTTCTTCCAGGTCCCGCAGAAATCAATGAGGCCTGCTGGATTTTGAGAGATCGATATTAAAAATGCGCACTTTGCAATGCAGAACATGTACCTAGCGTGTGTGTTTCAAGGGGCTGTGTGCCAGCGGAGCAATCTTAATCAAGCACTTTGAGGAGTGTAAATATTGACTGTTGGGATAAGGATATCTCCAGGTCCTTCTCCAGGATGCTCTGCTGACTTCTATCTGCGTGTTTTGTGCTGCTCAGCTACAGCAGGTGGCCAAGGCTTTGGGTCAATGAGGATGCTTCAGGGATACTTATACTCTCCCTGTGATGATACCTTTCACAATGTAGGTCAGGGAAATAATTGTAAGTTCTAAAATAAATGGCTGTAATACCAAGGACAATGTGAATTCTCATCTGGGAAAACACATAGTACACTTGCTACCTTCCACGTCACTCTCTGCATTCCATGTCTCCATCACTACTCACCAGCTTCCTATCTGAGTCCTCCTAAAATCAGGCCCCAAGTATCAATCTTTCCAGCCACTACTATGGACTTGATTATGCCCATCTCTCCCATTTTTAGCATAAACCTTCATTAAGACAGGCCTCCCACATTCTCTCTATGATTTGGGATCTGGCAGTTTATTAGTAATTCATTTAATTTTGGAGCTATTTCCAAACACATTGCCTCGATTCCAGCCACAGTGGCCTTCAACAGGCCTTGTATTTTTTATATCTCCAAGGATTTTTTCAGTAAATAACAGTAGTCTTCCACTAATCCACAGCTAATACCCCAAACTGTGGATAGGACCAACACTTGAGTGACTAATGGAAGTATAATACATGCATGACAGATGCTATGGGCTACTGAATGATTCACATGGAAGCAGCAACTAAATTTTGTCATGCACTTAGAGGAACATGGAATTGAAGTGATGACTTTGTTATTTCTGAAGTTTTCCATTTAAGACTTTCGCATCATTGCTGACCACAAATAGTTAACTCTTTGGGAGGCAAAAACCATAGCTGGGGTTACTACCATAGGTGTCAGTAGGCAAATCTTCCCTCTATTCACACTTCTTGATTTTCTTAGGAAGAAACAAACACTTCTTGATGCGATTATGTAAGAATACCTCGATTTTAGTATTTATTCCATGATATGTTTCTAATTTGCCTGTCTTCCATTCAGTGGGAGCACTTTGAGAACAAGAAGTTCCTTGTGTCCATTGCTTCCTCTGAGCACCCTGGCATTATGTCCAGACACAGGGTAAACATTCCATGAATAGTGAATGGTTGAAAGTCCCTCAAAGGCTAGACTGTGAGTTAACTAAAAAGCTTCTTGTTGAGTTTTGTATTCTGGGCACATAGTGTAGTGCCTGACATAGAGTAGAGTTTAAAAAAATGAACTAAAACAAAAAATCCACCACAGTTTGTTAGATTGAACTGGCTTTAAAAACATTTGCAGGAGAACATCCAAAGGGGTCTTCAGATCACATCTCTATCTCTGAGCACACAGACAGACTGAGAGCTGAAAAGTGAGACTGCCTCCCATAGAAGGAGAAGGAGATTTTACCGAGGATCAAGGACAAAAGATGCCCAAGTCTCAACACCCCAAATCACCAATTATGCTCCTCAGGCTTCACAATTCTATTTATGAACGTAAATCCTCACCTTATCTCAAGGAAACATACTGCAATGTCAACTCGATTTTAAAAGACCTTTATAGTCACCACAACTTTGATATATACATTTTATTGTGGCACCATTTGCAGTGTGAAAGTTAAGATTGAGTCAGCACTTCCAGTAAGAAATCCATGTTCTAGGGATTTATCACTCAGCCATAAACACTCAGCTATGGCTTTGGCAATAAAGCCGTGAAACTTGCTCTGATGACGGAAGATATATCCGGGAACACTCCAGAGCTGTCACCCCCAAAGGCTCAAGGAGAAATCAAAAGTCTGCCCCTCGTTTACAATGCTAACTGTAAATTAATATCAAGGTAGGAAAAAAAACCATTTACAAGGAATATAACCCTCCTCACTTCCCAAGGAGTGAACTCTGGTATGTGTTTGATTTAAAGGACTTCTTCCTTCATAACCAAGTGCTCATCAACTCCTACCATCTGCTTTTACTTCTTCCCATGACTCAGTGTCCCTACAATCATCCAGGGTCTTCCTGATGTACAGGCACAGAAAGCACCAGAGGATGAAGGGAAGTGTGAGAGCTTCTATTTTTAACTGTCTCCCAAGATGCCTCACAGGCCATACTGTGAGAAACAAATAACTAGAGAGTTCCCAAAGGCCCCACTCCTCTGTATCTACATCCTTCCTTAATGCAGACCCTGTTCCTTTCATACGTGGCCTATTTAATACTGCCCGGCTCTCACTCCGGTCTATTGCCTTCTATGTTATCCCCGGTCCCACCTGTCTGCACTTCATCCTCTTGTGGCAGCTGAAACATTTTGATAATCCCAACCTTACCTGTCCCAATTAGACCACATTCTTCTGCCGTTCCCAGCCACTTCACTATCTCCCCACAGACAGGATGAGTCACTCCCCTGGTCTTGCCACTCTCTATACTCCACCACTAAATCTGTCAGAAAGTTTTCTAATTATTGACCTATGTCTCTGTCAAACTCAACTGACTGTGAGATATTAAGAGGTAGGAAGCATATTTTACTCAGCTCAGGGTCTGCTACTCAACAGGAGTTCAATCCATATTTGATGAGAGGAGGAATTCATATTTTAGGGAATTTATAATAGGAGCTAACATTTATTTAGCATTGATTCCATACCAGTGACTGTACAAAATGTCTTCCATTTATTAACTCATTTAATTCTCAGAACAGCCCTAAGAGTTAAAATGATGAGTCTTTCTTTCTATAGGAGTGAAATGGGGCTCAGAAAAGACACATATGTTGTAGACATTCAGTGTCCAAAGTGATAAACCTGGTTAGAAATCAATTTTGTTAAAATCCAAGATTATTTCTTAATTATTATTTGAGAAATTATTTCTCAAATTGTGTGGAAGACTGAAAATATAAATTGAAGCATGAATAAATGAATGAACAGAGGAATGAATGAGTGACTTCTGTTGTCCTTGGGGACCTGTGAAGCTGGGCAACTTGTCCCCACAAGTCATTGAAAGCACCCTATTCAGATGACCAAGTTCTTCTAATCTATAAAAACAAAAGGGGTGATTTATGCTGCTGCCTTACTGACTCTGACCTCTGGCAGCTCAAAATAAGATTTGATTTTAAAAAGCAAATGTGTCTCCTTGACATGAGATGAAGGACACGAAGATGCTTGACCAGCATGCTGGACTCAAAGCAGCTGGGGAAAAGATGCTTCTGACTTATGAGGATGGAGAGGACAGAAATGCCAAATGCCATTCCCTCATTTATGTGCCCATCCATCCTTCTCTTGCTCATCTATCCACCCATGTATTCATATTTTATTCATTGATTCATTCTAGTTTTCTCTCATTCACCAAATATTCATTAAGCCTTGGTACATTTTAGGAATTATTAAAGTGCTAGAAAAACGTCAAGTTTGGAAGAGAATGGTCAAAGGAATTTTCCTAAAATATAATAAATCACCTTTGTATGCTTCCTTGGAGTCTATGCAAAAATTACTCTGGCAAAAAGTGTGTGGATCTGTATTATCTATCACATAGTGGATGTGGGAGGAGGGTATGAAGGTAGCGCTAGACATGAGTAACAACAGCACGTGTGCGATCTGTATGAGAGAGAGCTTAGCATATTTGAGGCACTGGAGCAAGTTCAGGGTGGCTGAACACATATTAGAGAGCAAAGAAACAAGAGTAAGAAGAAATACGTGGGAAAGTATCCTCCATCCTCCCTCTACTCCTAGTCATGAAGGGATCTCACTTGTGCCAAGCAGAGCAGACTTGATATAAACACATCCATATCTAGATCCACATTCTTATAGGTAATAAGGAAATTATGAGTTGATTATGAGGAGTGTATACATTCTATACATTCTCATATCCAATCCACATATTTGTGAATATATTCATATCTGTACATATATTTACATATGTATGTCTGTATGCATGGGTGTATGTATGTGTTTCATCTACTTGCAAAGTAACAAGTTCTGACCCTAAGTATCTGTGAAGATGAGAGTGTCAGGGAAACAGTAGTACCCAGTTCTTACGGTTCAGTGGCACAGTGCTGTAAGTTTGGGATGGATCCAACTACAATGATTTGTATGGCCAGCATAGATGTCTCAGTTTTGCAGACTGCCTCAACAGCTCTCTGTTGCTTCTATAGCATACTTAATTTATTTCCTCAATATTATTGACGACACTCAGGACCCTGTTTGCCTAGAGCCACCACACTGACACATTCTTGTGCTCTTCTGGTTTCCATGTATTCACCAAGGACTTGTATCCATGTTACTTCTGTTCTCTACAGAGAGTTCTCCGTCAATCCTCTTCATTCATCATCCAAATGGATGAGTTGAAGAAATATCTCCCTAGGGTTGTAAGGACATGCTACAAATTCTCATGATGCAATTTCATATCCAAAATTCTTGCCCCATCAAAGGCAACAACTTTTGATGACAAAAGTCAAGAAGAACATCTGGGGAGATGACATTAGTGTTCTTCGTGCCTGGTAACTCCGCCAACACAATGAACAGTATTACGAGCCTCTGGTTAAAATCAAGACTGGAAGACACGTGAATGAGAAAGGAGAACAAGTCAGAGAAACAAAAATTAATGAAGCTAACATGTTATAGATGACACAGACATGTAGTGACAGATCTAGTAGAGGTGAGTACAGGCATATGATAAGATAAAACATTAATCAATGTGTGTTTCCTACTTTCCTGTAATCCCTACAGGCTAAACTCATTGTTTTCTACTTCCCAACATTCAATTAAAGGTCTACCCTTGCTAGGTGGCTTGGAATGGGATTTTGTGATGGGAAAAAAATGAAAGGAAGAAAATGGAATGAGGGAAGCTAGGACTGAACAACATTGGTCTGAAGCTCATGGGCAGAGGTGCAGAAGCAGCTCTTCAGCAAGGGAACAGGGGATGGGAAAGGAAAGGCAGGGAAGCATTGTAAGAATGGCTGTTGAGTACTTTGTATTACTCCACAGAGGGGAACAACTGCACTCCCAGTCCTCCTCCCAGTGGGTGAGTTTCTGCAGATACTGACAGCAGTGTCCAGACATTCCTACCTGGCCCTGGAAACCCAGAGAGTCACAGATACTAAGAAAACATAGGAACAGAAACACAGAGAGGTGATTTTATTCTCCCAGGTATCTTCCCGGGGAATGCATCAACGTTGAAGAAACTGCTAGTTGACGAGTATTCAATGCCTATGAGTTTAGGGAAAACTTAGTTCTACCCTGAACTCCACATCAACAGGTACTCAACCCACTGATTGCAGGTATGCACTGATTGGACCCATTGTTCTGGCTTCTCAGAACTGCATCAAATGCCAAGGGAAGAGTCACTGAAGCTTCTCAAGCAGGTGTTACTCTAATGACACAACAGGAGGAGCATGGCAGCCAGATTCACCATAGGACTGCATTATAAAACAGTTGTAAGTGCCATCTATGGGAATTGACTCCGGGACCCTCCTGAGAATACTAAAGTCTGTAGAGGCTGTCCTTCATACAAAATAGGATCGTATTTATATGTAACACACACACACACACACACACACACACACACACACACACACACACACACATCCTTCTACATATTATATAAATCATGTCTAGTGACCTATGGTCTCTGTTGCCATGTAAGAACTGTGCAAAGTGTTGTTATGCTGTATTGTTTAGGGAATAATGACAGGAAAGGTTCTAGACATGTTTAATACAGGTGCAGTTGAGTTGTTTTCAAATACTCCAATCTGTGTTTGGTTCAATCTGTGTATGTGATACACACAGATATAGAAGGCTAACTAGCAATATCTATCCTCTCTAAGTTGTCACTCCTCTAACAGATGGGAACAGTAATATCTCCACCCTGCTATTGCATCAGCTCACATGGACATCACGCCTGGCATGAGATCCAAATACACTGTTTCCTTGTATGCTTCCTTGAAAGTGCAAGAGTGTAAACTTTCATGAGTTAGGTTAAGATAAGCAAAAATAAATAAAGTGAAAATGAAGCAAAGTAAAGAACAAATAATGCAGCCTTTTTTTCTACTACAAATCCCAATAAAGTTACTAAATAAAATTGGCGTAAAAAACCAATTTCAGCAAATTTCACTGCTGGTGAGTTATTCATTCATTTATTAACTCATTTCACTGTGATCAATAACAAGGATCAGACAATAGTGATTAAGGATCCAAGCTCTGGAGTCAGATAGATGTGGGGCTTGAATAAATATGTCATCTATTGCTATTAAAATAGTAATGATGCAAATAAATACCATGCTTTCCTGGTCCTGTATGAAACAGCCTCACAAAGACACACATATAACTCCATCTAAGATTGGCTCCAAATCCAGGAAGGACTGCAGACCTGGAAAAATCTATTAGGAATGCTTTCAAGACCTGCAACAGATAGACCTAGTTAGTAGTGGTAAAAGCCAAGGATACAAATCATCATCATCTATTGAGGAAGTTTGAAAATCGATGGATTGGGAATTGGTCTGGCAGCTGCATGATTTGGTAAGCAGACATGTACATCTTCCACCCTGCCCCCAATTCTTCCTTACTGTATGGTCTTGTCATTTCTACACTTGTTACTATTTCCCCACAAGGCTGCAACTGAAAAGAGGTATCTTGCTTGCCTTTGAGAAAGGAAGAGAATGGGTGTGTTTTAGTGGGGTTTTCTTCCCAAACGTGTCACAACACACCAAAACCAAAATACCTTATAAGAGTCAATGAAGCTTAATCAGTACCTCTCCTCTGTTTTTTTTTAATTTGTTTGTTTGTTTCTCCTCTGGAGGGAGGGCAGAAGAAAATATGAATGGGAACACCTCATGGTTAGCCTACAAACCATGCACCCCTCAGAAACTCTTAGCATAGAAACAATTGGTGAGGCATTTAAATTGGGGACAGAAGAGGGTCTGAGATACTTTAGTTTGAGGTTGGAAAGGACATTAGAGAACACAGTGAAGTAACACCTGAAGGAAACATGCTGTCCTACACACCATCCGGAGTTGGAAGGAGGGGCCCTCTAGCAAGATGGACATCACATGGAAAGGCAGAAAGAGGGCCAAGTGTAAGTCACTAAAGATGAACAAAAAGACTAGAGAAGACAGATGCTGTGTGCAGGAGAGGAAAGAGATCTAGACTTGACCAGATCAGGGTCGACTGTCCTTTGTCTTGTCCAGCAGTACTCTTCCAAGGGGCTGTTTTTATAAAATATGACATAGCAAGAGGCAGAGGAAGACAACACTGAAGAGCATCTTGTTACATGGCTCAGCGGGGAAGACCTGGGTCTAAATCTGTGGCACAAACATAAAAGCTAGATGTGGTGGTCATATGGCCCTGTCACCCCAGTTCTGTAAGGGGCAGAGATAGGAGGATCTACTTCTGGGGATCGTTGGCTGCATACCTATAGGGCTCCAGGTTCAGTGAGGTACCCCTCCTGAAGAGTGGAATGTGATAGATAAAGATAACCTCACTTCCTCCTTTGGCCTACCCATCTGTGCACAGGTTTACAGAGACATGTACATGTGTCACACACACACACTCCCACATGCACACTTTTTAAAAAAAAATCATGCTACATGAGAAATTATGAATTCCATTATAAATTCTGACTAAACCTTACTGTTGTATTAAGAAGGACAGGCACTCCATTTGGTGTTGCTGGGTCTTTAACATCTTTTGAAATTATTCCTGTCCACTTCAGCACTAAGATTGCAAACTTCAGGGAGACAGCCTTGTCAATACTCCCCAGCTGCGACTCAATGACACTATTTGATTTCCTTCTGCTTTCTTTATATTGAAGCCAATGATTACCTTTTTGGATGGTAAGTGACACTGTGTACTTGAATGAGAGTTGTAATTTATTTTAGTGCATGCAAAGATTTCAAAAGTGAGCTAATATTCAGAGAACTCTTGAGTCATATTGCCTTGACGGTAGACAAAAGGGCAGAATGCATAAAGATCATCCCAGCCACTATCTGACATTACAGAACCACAAAGGTAACGCGCAAGTGAGTGAAGCATGGGACACCTTGTTTCTGCATCCAGGGAACCACTCATTTCCGTATGGAAACAAAGGGAAACGATCAAATCTGTCTTAGGAAGACTCGCTTTGAAGAACAAATGAGTTCATACATGCCCAGAGTGTAGAGTCACTCCCATTTTGTAAAATCATATGGAGTGTCTGAGTGGTACACTAAAAATTGTCATTATCAGTCTGGAGGCAGAAGGAGGTGAGATTGTGAGGCTGCCCTCGGGAAATGAGTTAAGAAATGAGTACTTGGAAACCAGCCAAACAAAATCCAGAAGTGTAGACAGTGAGAAAGATGGGGAAACAACTGGAAAGTAGAGCCTGCAGGTCCCTGTGCTATCTGGAGCCTGGAGGAACATCACTTCTTCCTGTGGAAGCTTAGATCTGTACAGGTTCCTGGTGTCCCACACAAGGAGGCTAACTCAGAGAATACTACAAACACCGATGAAAATTACTAAGCATACTTTGACCCAAATGAGGCATCCTGTCATTTTATGAATATCAGCTGCCACCAAGCATGAACGTATTCATTTACTCAAATGAGAAAAGAGTAGAAAGGATAAAAATATAAGGAAAAGAACCTGAATAGCACTACACTTGGGGGGTGGGGAGGTGCATGCTGAAGATCATCTCACCAGCATACAGTCCTTTACAGTACACCACCAAGGCAGAGAGGAAAAGGGAAATAAGGTCCTAACTCAAAGAGTTTCTCATCCACCTACTCCTAAGGTCCAGCCTATTTCAGTCTTCATGGAGATCCTTCAGAGGGACAGGAGCTCAAAAGGACCAGAGGACAGGCTGACAGAGAACGCAGACATCCACACTGGAATCTGAACCACAACTAATCAGCGCATTTATTGCCAGAGCACCCTAAGGGTCAACTTCTATGGAAAGGTAAAGGTTGTGCCATGGCGGGGGCGGGGGGGGGGGGGGGGTTGAAGGACTTTGGAGCCCTGTACTATTTCTTCTTCTGGAATTGACTATTTCTCATCACCCCACACAGCTCATTTCTGGATCTCTCACATACGCAGTGTCCTCCAGTATCTCCACAGCCTTGTGTGCATGTCCAGAACAAGAGACGGGGAACTGGAGTCAGATCACATTGGTTTCAATTCCATGAGCATCTCTAAGAAAAGGGAAGTTAAGAATGGGCCTTGTCAAGGGGAACACTCCCCCATAGCCGGTGGGAGTGCAAACTTGCACAGCCACTGTGGAAATCAATATGGCAGTTCCTCAGAAAATTGGGAATCAATCTACCTCAAGAACCAGCTATCCAACTCCTGGGCATATACCCAAAGGATATGCCACCCTACCACAAGGACACTCACTTAACAAAGTTCATTGCAGCTTTATTCTTAATAGCCAGAAACTGAAAACAACCTGTTGAGGGAATTAGATATCCTTCAACAGAAGAATAGATAAAGAAAATGTGGTACATTTACACAATGGAGTATTACTCAGCTGTTTTTTTTTTTTAAATGACATTGTGAAATTTGCAGGCAAATGGATGGAACTAGAGAAAATCATCCTGAGGTAACCCAGACCCAGAAAGACAAATATAGCATATATTCACTTATAAGTGGATATTAGTTATTAAGTAAATAATAACCAAGCTACAAGTCATAGGCCCAGAAAGGCAAGGTAAAGAGGAAGGATTTTGGGGGAGATGCATGGGTCTCCCCAGGAAGGGGAAGTAGAATAGATTTTATGAGTGGATTGGAGGTGGGGTGGGGATGGGAGCAGAAAAGATCAGGTGTCATGGAGATGAGATAAAGGGAGAGAGCGCGTGGTGAGACTGCTGGATTTGAGGGGCATTGGGGAAGTGGTGTGGAAACGAAACCTAGTGCAGTAGAAACTTCCTGGAGTCTGTGAAGGCGATCCTGTGAGGACTCCTAGTAATGGGGCATACAGAGTCTCAATTGGCCGTCTCTTGTAGCCAGGCCAGGTTTCCAGTGGCTGGAATAAGTTGCATTCAATTGAGTTGTTGCTCAACGGGGTCCCATGAAAATCCACAAACAACCCAGGCTGATGCTAAGACAAAGAACTGCTCTCCACAAACTGACAGTGGGGCCCCATTGCTGAGGACAATATCCACGCAACTCATTGAACATGGAGAAGTTGAGCTGGTGCCTACATGGAGCCTTTACCCCTATGTCCTAGGCCCTCGGCTGCAGGAAGGTACTCTGTAGGCTACTGGAAGAGAAACATGGACACCAATGCAGACACAAAATCTTTGACCTACAATCTGTCCTGCCTGCAAAAATACGCTAGGGTAATGATGGCACAGAACTTGTGGGAATAGCCAATCATTGTGATTTAACTTAAGGCCCACTCCATGAGAAAGAGCTCACACCTGGCACTGCTTGGATAACCAAGGACCAGAGACTAGACAGTCCAGAAACCTAGGGTAAAATCAAACATGACTGATATAAAAAAAATTCAATAAAATGATTCCTAATGACACTCTGCTATACTCATAGATCAGTGCCTTACCCAGTCATCATCAGAGAGGCTTCCTCTAGTAGCAGATGGGAACAGATGCAGATACCTACAGCCAGACATGAGGAGAGTCTAAATTGGATGTCTCCATCAAATTACTCCCCTCAGAGCTCAGAGAATCCCACAGGAGAGGAAGCAGAAAGATTGTAAGACTCAGAGGGGACGGAAGGACACCAGGAGAACAAGGCCCTCTGAATCAACTAAGCAAGGCATATGAACTCACAGAGACTGAAGCAGCAAGAACAGGGCCTGCATGGGTCTATACGAGATCCTTTGCATATAGATTATAGCTATTACCTTAGTGGTTTTAGGGGTCTCATGACTATGAGCACAAGTGGGTCTCTGACTCTTTGTTTCTGCTCTTTGGACTCTTCTCCTGTTGGGCTGTCATGTCCAACTTCAATATGGTAATTTTTAGTTCATCTTATTGTATTTTATTTTGGCATGTTTGGTCTTAGAAGACTGTTTTTTTTTTCTAATGAGAGACAAAAAGGGAGTGGATCCAGAGAGGAGGGGAGGCCCACAGCCAGGTTTTGGGAGGTAGGGAGGATCTGGGAGAAGTAGAGAGAGCGGAAACTATAATCAGGATATATTGTATGAGAAAATATTTTCAATTTTTAAAAAGTTATTTTATTTATTTTAAATAAAAGAATAGGGTTAATATATTTCAAGAATAAGAAGGAGAAGAGAAAATGTTGGAAGCACTGGAGGGGAGAAAAGGAGGAAATGATGTAAATACGGTATTCATATATGAAAATCTCAAAAAATACTGTTTTTTAAAAGAAATGAGTTAAATCACTAACAAATAGATAATTTGGGCCCAAGCTGGTGCTGAGAGCTATGTCTGGTTCCATGGTATGGCTTCAGCTGGGGTCAGTGTTGATGTCTGTGGCCTCAGTTACCTTAGGGGGCCATAGGAACCATGTATGATGAAATCTGAGGGCCATGCTGAGCTGGACCTACCCTTTGCTGGCCCTGGAAAAGCTAGCCCTGCCTCTCAATGGACACTGCAGCAAGAGAGCTGGCCCTGACCCCCATGAGAGAGCCGGCCCCTGCACTTGGGAGAAATGGCCTCACCCCTGTCACCCCTGTGGTGACAGGTGAAAGGAAACTGACCGTGATGGCAAGGAGGTAGCAGAGCTGCCTCTGCCCCCGTCCTTGAGGCAGGCTACCACCCAGACCCACAGCTGCACTTGGGTTGGCCCACCCTAACATCTACCCCATTTAGGACCTTCTGAAGCTCGTGAAGGGACTAGCCCTGTGGAAAGATACCCAGAGGAGTTTTGGTGAAGATCCAGTGATGATGGTGTACCAGAAACCAGAGGCCTTGCACCAGATCAATGATTCATTGCAATGAACATTTGCTAGTAAAGCTGATTGAACAAAAGGGTATATACTATGTGACACACTGTTCCCAGTGGCACCAGGATGAATGGAGAGGTGTTGGAGAGGCAGGAAAGGTGGATAACTGAAGACTTGTTTTGTTTGTTTCTTTGTTTGCTTGCTTTGCTTTTGCTTGGTTTGATTTTTTTTTAAATTTTCTTTTGGGGGGCACTGCAGGGGTGAGGGGAGGATATGGGGGAACTGGCAGGTAAGCAGAACTAGGTGCATGAAGCACAATTCCAAAAAAAAATCAATAAAGAAATTATGTTAAAAAGAAGACCAATAGGTAACTTAAATTTGTTTTCTTTAACAAATCATGTTTAATATAACATTCAAGGATTAAAAAAAATGGAGTTTGAGGGATACAAGGTACAATGCTTACTTACTGCCTCCCACGTCCTCAAACAAGCCATTACCCTCACCCATCTATTGACTCTCTCTTCTACCTTCCCCCCTCCATTGGTCACTGCTAGAAAGTGGGCATGTCCACCCAAACTCGCATGCTGCACCTGATTCCCATGGAGTGGGAACAGAAAGTGGGTATTGCTTTTGGGAGGTGGAGTGGTGATGATGATGGCTGAGCTCTCCTCCCACAGAAGAGATACCTAGGAACGCTGGCCTCCTCCCAAGCCTGCCACCATGCGAGAACACAGAAATAAGGCAGCCATCTGGACATAGAAATAGGTCCTCACCAAACCCCAAAGCTGCCGGCATCTTGAACTTGGTCTTTCCAGTCACCAGAATGAGAGATAAATGCCTGTGGTTTAAACCGTGTGATCCACAGAATTCTCTTACAAGGGCAGAAAATGATAGATCATTCCCCACCCCATCTCAGCTCGGGTTTTCACTCACCCCTGCCCACGGCTGCTCTCTGACCTGCCACCTGCTCTCTGATAACTCCATTCTCCATATAACCTCCTCAGATTTATCAACAGGCTGATCCTGTCATTGTCCAAGGCTGAAACCTGTCATTCCTTGCGGCTAGCACTTGCCATCCTCAGACAAACATTGTCTGGTCTTTGTCTACCACCCAAGATTAATCTCCCACTTGTCCTGCCTCCTGCCAAAGCACTGGCTCATAGCACTCAATTCCCTTGAGCTCTAGGACCTTTCTACACATTGATTCCATTATCAACACACAGGACATGTGCACACACACACACACTGCCTTATCCATCCACCACCCCTTCTCACCCTTAGACCTACTATATTATAACCCTCATCACTTCCCTTGATGTTGCTGGCATTCCAAACTGTCTACCAAACTAGACTTAATCTCAAGCACTTATCTGCTGATATCTATATTCCTATTGCCCAATGTTTTGTACACAGAAGGGACTAAATAAATGATGGCCCAGTGAAAGGGACCATAGAGCATGATTAATTCTATATAGGAAGGGCTTTTTTTTTTTTTTTTTAACCAACTGTGCTCCTTTAAGTAAAAAGCTTATAAACTAAAGGATGACACAGCCTTATAGGAAACCAGAGGCCCCAGAATTATCCCCTACACACACCACACAGCCTCCTATCCTGCTTTGCAGTCTGCTTCCCACCTGCACCCCCAATATTCAAGAGTTACTATCTAGTAATTTCTTTGCTGAATTTGGGCACAGGCACAACTACATTTGCATACTATGCTGTTTTCAGCTACATAAGGCTTAAACTTGAAAAGAAGTTGCTTATTGAACTAGAAATCACCAACAAAGCATTTGAAACTCTGATGAAATCGCCAGTCCCCAAGGAAAGAAACTGGAATCACAGTAGAACTCTGGAGAGAGACAGAGATTTACCCAGGTTGTTTAGGGAGCAAACTAACTACTTGAGGTGAGATGTTCCTGTTCTCTTTGAAAGGTGTGTAGGGATCAATCATGGTCTTCCCCAGTAGGTTTCAGAGGGCAGACCAGGACCACATAGGTAGAACTCACCTGGATCAAAACCTGGAAGAAATCCCTCAGCATTGGAATGGCCCCCTAGCGGCTGGGCAGAGGAGCAGTGAAGAAACCTGCCTGTGAACAAGCCTAAGTGCAACACCAATAGAGCCATAACTCTCAGAAAACTTGGAGATTTTATACGTGTGTGTGTGTGTGTGTGTGTGTGTGTGTGTGTGTGTGTGTGTGTGTTTGTGTGTGTGTGTGTGTGTGTGTGTGTGTGTGTGTGTGTGTGTGTGTGTGTGTGTGTTTGGGTCTTTCATGACAATGGAATATACAGATTTTATTTTAATGTAAAAACCATTTTTCCTGTCTGCTGCCCCCCACCCCCTCCTCACTTGTTACATGTTCCTACATTTCCATCAGTAGATGGACTGGACTGACCACATTCCCAGATTCTCCTTGTGCCACTCAAAATACTACATCAGTGACTGGTCTGGCACTTTCACATGTCACAAGGCTGACCAATGAGATCCTTCCCTAGGACTAGATATGGAGAAGCAATTCACTGTGAAGAATGTCAGCTTTGACCTAAGACTGTCTACCTTTGCAACAACATTCTCTACAAAGGCAAATGATCTTTGAAGCAGGAAGACAAAAGCATACTGGTCTCATACTTAAAAATCTAATAATTTCCCTTTATACATCCATTTAAATAAAAGCCTAGTATCGTGGCCACTATTCCAGCACCACACTCCAGGGTGCCTCTCTCTATTCTCAAATGACTTTCCTCTCTGGTCACCAGGGCCCAGCTGTACTGATCTACTTCAATTTATTCAAACACAGCAAATTCATCTCTGTCTCTGAGCCTCTGCAGATGCTGCTGCCTCTGCCTAGAATACTCTAGCCCTTGCCAGCACATGGCAACATACAGACACACACACACACACACACACACACACACACACACACACACATACACACACACACACACACACCACATGCATCATCTTACATGCTGCCAGCCCAGGGACCTTCTGGAATTCTCCCCTGCTGTAGGATGTCTTTCTGTATGCTGTGAATATGTGTTGCTCTGATTGGTTGATAAATAAGGCTGTATTGGCCTATGGCAAGGCAGCTTAGAGGCAGGCAGGAAATATAAGCAGAGAGACAGGAAGAAGAAAAGAGAAGAGGGAAAGATACCAGCCTGCCACCCAAGGAGCAACATGCAGGCAGACACAGAAGGCACAGAACACATGGCAAAACATAGATTAATAGAAACAGGTTAATTAAAGATATAAGAGCTAGCTAGCAAGAGGCCTGCCATAGACTATACCGTTTGTAAATAATATAAGCCTCTGTGTATTTACTTGGGTCCCAGCGGCTGTGAAACCAGGCGAGACACAGGAAAACTTCTGACTACATTCCCCTTTCACTCTGTGTTCCCTGGCTTAACCTGATCATTTCTGTTATACCATTAATGAGCCCATTCATGTGTTTTTATTTTTCTTATTCATTCACTGTTTCCTGTCTAGGAAGAACTGCATGCTCATTGATTTTCCCTCCTGCCTAAATCATGGCTCCAAGCCTAGCAAGCTCCCAGGAAGTACTTGATGGGTGAACTAAAACATGAATGGGTCTATCCTGAGAACAGAGGCAAGTAAGAAGCCACAGCTCTCCGTGACTGAGGCGAGATTCCTAACAGATGAGGCTATCTCCTCTTGGATCATTTAAAGTGAAGAAATAAATTTCCTTTTTACTTCTGCTAATTTGGTTTTCCATCATCTGCAACCAAAGAGCTTGGATTTATATCTTAAGTATGTATTGGAACCCAGCTTGCTGCCCTCAGCCCCTGTATCACTTCCTGACATCTAATCATGTTTGTAAAGAAGCTTCTATCACAACGGGGAGCCTCTTTCCTCCATCACTCCCTGTTGACTTGACTTTGTCTCCAGTCTCTTACCTGACAAACAAGAAGCTCAATGAGACACAGTGAGGCCTACAAAGAGAAAAGTGAGAGGCAGACTGGTGGGCCACGACATGTTAGCTGTGAAAGAATGCTGCCTCCATTCTCCCTGTGCCTTCTCATTTCCACAAGAACCATGTCATCTTATTCTCTGCAGGCCCCTGAGGTGGATGTCCCATCCCCACGATCAGTTCTGAGCCAGAGGAGTAGCAACTACTCTGCTCCAGCCTCAGATTCTACCACTGAGCATTAGATCATAACGTCTACCGAGTTAGCTAGAATGTTCTGAATGTGGTCACTAGATTCCTGGCTTGTCTCCTTGACCAGAATTACCTTGAGAACCTTCTAAATGCTGACAGTAGGGGACACTTGCCTTTGCTTGTTTAAGAGGTGCCAGGCCCTGAGTTCACACGGTTTCAGTTCAGTAGAAGTTCACAGTGATCCAACCAGATGGATACCATTGGTGTCCCCTTTTGAAGAAGAGGAAGTTAAGGCTGGCAGAGTGACCTGCCCAATATAAGACAACCAATAAGTAGGAGAGTCAGGATGTGAAGCCAGGGGTCTGGTTCTATACCTGTGCTGTTAACAGTCCAACTCTCACCCTTTATTGTAAGTGCCTGAAGACCCTGGATTTCCCAGAGATGGATGAAACGTCTCCTGTTCCACAAGATTTCCCTCTAGCATCAGTTTCACAGTCCTACAGGAAGTGGGTATGTGTCCCCTCCCCTTGGACACAGAATATGTGGTACTAAGTGACAATCAAAGACACAGATTTTTTGTCTAGTTCTCATACGACACTCATTTTCAATGACTAGCACCATGCTAGGGAAAGCTCACACTAGATGACAAGGAAAAGTCACATGGAGAGATCTCGGGTGCTTTGCCTAACAGATCAGTTGATGAGTGGAGATGCCTCCAGGTGGCTTCTACTTCCAGTCAGTGGGCCACCCTGAGTCTTCAGGTCATCCCAGCTGAGACTTTAGACCTAAGAGAGCACAAACAAACCCTCCTAATTTCTGATCCACAGAATGTTAAGCAACTGGGTCCTGAAATGCCTCTTTACATAGAGGAAGAGAACAGAACGTCAGCTCCTATCCACAGTCTGCAGAGTTCTAACTAAGCAGCATTTGGCTTAGCCCCTAATGCCCAGTGACAGGTCCATCATAGTTGGCTAGCCTCCTGTATCACATCATTTTTACTGGACTTCTTTAGTACCAGCTGTGAACCTCAGCCCTCCTGTCTGTACTCCGGATCATCTTGACACCAAATCCCACCCCACCGACTGGACTGGACTTGTTTTCCTTTCTGAAGTTGGTTCTAACCACCCCTGTCCCTCAGACTTTCTCTCTAGGACTCAGTTTCATGGGTCACTTTTTTCCTAGCCATCCCTGTCCATTTTTAGATGGCCCATTCGAGAGATATGAAAATGGAGATTTAGCAAAATAAACAAAACAGTACCAAGTGGCATCTCTCAAATCCAATGTGTTGTATTATATTCAACTCTCACATGTTATCCATTATATAGATGCAGAGTCTGACACTCAGAGGGAGTAAACCAATTTTGCTCTTGGAGTTTTTGTTAAGTTACCACAGTGTCCCCAAACATGCCGGGCCTTGGAAAGCTGAAGACGAGACAGATCACAGTTTCCAAAATTGAAAAAACAATTGGTTTCCTTTAAGGCAGGAAATCTACCAGGTGTTACAATAAGACAGCAGTCCTGGTCAAGTTTTCTTCTCCCTTGAAAACATTCCTCTTGTAATCAAAAGCATCTAAGGAACTCAGGTGGTCTTTTCTCAGAAATACATGTGGTGGCTATAGCTAAAAAGACACGCATGCTCTTCACCTTGGAGAATCTAATACTATAATGTCTTCTGGGTATTGCCTTGCGGGCTCAGAGGACATTGTTTGAAGGAGATATAGGTATAAACACAGGCACTGCTACTCCGTAGATTTGCTGTGTGACTTGGGTAAGATGTGAACCGCCACGGAGCTGCATGCCCTCATCAGTATAGTGAGAGAATAAACAGGATGCATCTCATGGGGTTGCTGTGAGAAGGCACAGCGCCTAGAACATGATACTGTTCAAGATCGATTGTTGTTATTACCCGTGGAAAAGAAATAGATTCTTACCAAATAGAAGTAAGCAGGGTCGCATTAAATTCTAAAAAAGTCCATCAAAATACCTCAAACTATAGTATAAATATTCTCTAAAATCCCACTAAAAGGCAGAAGTGCCAGCCATTGAACTCCCAAAGAACTGTTTGTTTACTTCTTTAGCCATTTGCTTCTGTGAAGTTGCTAAGAAACATCAAGACACCGATTCTCAGCAACTGTAAGATGCTAATCTCTTAATTACATTTTTCCTCTGGACAGTGCGGTGGTTGAAGGACCCTGCTTGAACTGAGGGGCTTGATGGCACAGCCCCAACTTTCTTTGTCTCCACTAAGAAAGGAACAAAGGGAATGAAGGAGGGAAGAAGATATGAACAGAATATTCAGAGTCCCATGTATATGACACAGAAGAGATTCCATAGAAGTGAGTGAGAGAAGATCCGATTGGAATCCTGCCAAAGCATCTCCAAAGGGCAGTTGCCTGCCACAGAGCACTGTCCACTGAGGAAATCCATTCAGCATCTGATTTCTCCTGCTGTGGTGCAGAGTGAAGTGGGCTCTGACAAGGATGGGAAGCATCTTTGTGTTAAATACTGCCAATAAAGGCCGTGGCCAGGTTACAGCACTCAGTGGCAATCCAGGGCCTCGGACACCCAGAGACCCTCAGCTATCAGCTGGGTCAGCGCCTTAGGAAGGAGGGAGTGAATCTGGCTTAAGAAGGGGACTTATCAAGATTGGGATTTAAAAAAAAAAAAAAAAAAAAAAAAGATTGGGATTTAGGATCACAGTAGCCCAAGGTTTCATAAGAAGCCCTTGATGTAGGTTTGGGTTCCCAAGCTTGAGAGCATCATGTTTGGTATCTGTTGGTCTGTGTGTGCGTGTGCGTATGTGTGTGTGTGTGTGTGTGTGTGTGTGTGTGTGTGTGTGTATGTTTGTCTGTTTCACACACAGTAGACATCTACTGTTGCTTGGTCTCTCCGTGATTGGTGTCCCATCTGCATTACTCACTTTATCTCCTCTTCTACTTTTCAATCTATGGAGATTCAGCTGAAATTTAGCCCACCTGCATCTTTAAATGTAGGTACTTGTGACTTCAGCCTGTCCAATTAGAGGAAAGCAAGGCTCTGGGCTAAGTAAGGGCTTCAGGGAGATGACAGGGAGGGAAAACAGAACTAATTCAGTTCAATCTTGAATGTACTGCAGTTAGTGTTTTTTTAATTCATTTTATTGTTTTATTTGTTTTGTTATGCATTTCTCTTTTGTTTTCCTTTCCTTCAGTTCTGAGAATCAAACCTGGGGCCTCACACATCCTAGACACATGCTCCACCCCAGAGCTACATTCCCAGTACTGTAATTGTTAAGGCATCTCTTTAGTAGTGCAGACAGAAAGACAGACTGCAAGTCCTAGGCTCCCAGCATCATCTTCTAAAAGCAGGAAGAGAATGAAATCCATTCAGAGGGAAAGACAGATAAAAGAGCCAGAGAGGGGATAGAGAGATGGCTCAGAAGTAAAGAGCATTGGATGATCCTCTAGAGGACCCAGGTTCAATTCCCAGTACCCCACAGCGGTTCCAGAGGATTTGATGCCCTCTTCTGGCCTCTGCAGGCACTGCACACATTTGATTCACAGACATATATGCAAGCAACACTACTCATATACATAAAAGTAAATCTCAAAGCCTTTTTTAAAAGATCAAGTGGGATGATCTAAAATATAATTTATCCTTTCAGCTCCATGATCAAGTTTCACCTGATAACTCTCCTGGAGACTTTCAGCTCCTGGATCTAATAATTCCCCTTTTATTGGTTTTGTGTGAATTGAGTTTCTCTCTTCAATGGTTTCCCCACCATAATTCTGATGTAGCTAGACAACACATGGTGCCAGCTGCCTATGGTAGGCAAGTAAGGCCACAGTCACTCAAGGCTATCAGTTGACTTTCCAGCCAATTCCATTATTCAAGTGCACAAACACATGTAGGCAAACTATTGTGTATTTCACATGATAGAAGGGAAACAGATACATGTCCCAAACCAAATGTACAGATAGATGCACCTTCAAGAACAGTTGCAGCAGGTGTTGGAGATGGCTGCTCCTCATATACCTAATGCAGCAGGTGTTGGGGATGGCTGCTCCTCACATACCTAATACACCAGGTGTTGGGGATGGGTGCTCCTCACATACCTAATACACCAGGTGTTGGGGATGGGTGCTCCTCACATACCTAACGCAGCAGGTGTTGGGGATGGCTGCTTCTCACATACATACCTAATGTAGTTGGTGCCCCATCTAGATACTCCACCCAGAATCACTAGAGTCCATTTCCATGCTCACCATTCTGCTGCAAGTAATCAGAGCCTCTGTGTTTATGGGAAGGCTGCTCAAGCTAGAGAATCTTGCTTCCCCTCCCTTTTACAGATCATCATTCCCCAGACATTGAAACATCCCCATGGGACTCCTACACCCAGTGCTCAGGAAACATCGCCTAAGAGGGAGCAGCAAATAAAAAAGTAAGAGTCAGAGGTTCAGAAAGTGTTGTGAGATCCTGCCTTCTAGCTATGATAGGAAAGCTATCATCATGAAATTTCAACAATATGGCTGCCTAAGCAAGACCTGAGCAACTTCAACAACAGTTGACATTCCAACACAGAAGGAAGAAATCCCATGGAGCCCCACCCCTAGATGAAGAGCTATAGGCAATTACCAATACTGAGAAAGGAAGAATTAGTCTTCCCCAGAAATGAGCCCTCTCATTGGTTATCCAATACCAGGTGATGGATCCTAGAAACATATAAATGCAGGCAACACAGAAAGGAGGAAGTAGGTTATAGTTACATGTTGACTCATTCATATGCATATGTAACAATGGCTAAAAAAGAGGAAGCTGGGAATTTGGGAGGAGGCAGACATGAGATAGGGAGAAGGGATGGAACTGCATAATTACATTATATTTAAATAAAAGTAAAAAGAGTAAAATAACCCTGTGGACAGGTTTTTGCCATTGGCTAAGAGAAATATTAGATACCCCACTGGTCAGCCATTTGACAAGAACTATTCTGAGACATATTTTTAAACAGGCTGAGTTTCAGGTGACTCCTGTGATGGACGGCTCGAGAACGTATCCTTCATCAGCTGTCTTCCCTTTCCAGTGTCACCTCCACACTCCTGGGTGGTCCCCTCACACCTTCTGAGAGAACTGCATATGCTCAGTCTTGCTCCAGTTCTGGTGTTGTACAGAAAACAAGAAGTGTCATCAACTCCCCCTCTGGGCATCTCTGCTATGCCCCAGTGGCGATTTCTCTACTTTGCAGCCCTTCTTCACTAGGCAACCCTACCTTTTACAGATGTCCCTTCATGATCCTTAGAAAGTCATCCCCTTCTCTGCCTGCATATCCCAAGAAGAGAAACAAAATTCTAGAAACTCTCACAAACCTTCCACCCACCCCAAAATCTTATCACTGTAGTCAGGCAGCAAAAATAGATTTCCCCCAGAAGGGGATGGCATTACCACCCAAATATGATTTACCTATAAATAGCAAAGCCGAGCATGGGCATGCACAGGCTCCCACCTACTTCCTCTCTCACCTCTTGTCTCACCCTCTCTGCCTGCCTTATGGCATTTGATGCAAAGCTAGCCTTCCTGAATGAACCACTTGGAGTCTCCTAAAATATGCTACACTACCTTCCTCCTTCTGCCTTTTTAGATGCTATTTCCATCTGCCTGAAATGTCTGGTCTACTCAGAGGTTCTTAAAACAAGTTTCCTTCTCACTCCACCCAGATTCTTGTGTTCCAGAACTTTCTCACGAGAGGGGAGGGAGGAAGGGGGAGAGAGAGGGAGAAAGGGGGGAGAGAGAGAGAGAGAGAGAGAGAGAGAGAGAGAGAGAGAGAGAGAGAGAGAGAGAGAGAGAGAAACTTGAGAGGGATCAGTTCAGGAGATGGAGTTTCTTCTCAAAACAGATAATCAAGCCAGCCTTGGGGATAACCTGCCAGCTGTTACAGATGGAGTTGCAAGAGTGGGTAATGGCATCGTTCCCAAGGGTCAGGGAAAAGATAACCACCCTTCAAGTGCTTTGCAAGGTGACTTTAGAGGTTCAGGAGCCCAGGAAAGAAAAAGGTGGGGACGGCACTCCTGGCCAGTCTCTTCCTTACATTTTTGTTAATGGTCTTCATGGTGAATGTGAGGAGGAAAGGGATGACTGAAGGGAAGGAGAGGGGAGGGGAAGAGAGAAGGGGGGAAGAAGAAAGGAAAGGAAGGGAGGCAGGTGGGCCAAGGGAGCCCAACTGAGAGGAGAAAGGAAGTCTAGGGAGTGGGAGGGGGGGTTAAAAAGGTGGAGTGGGGGTGAATGTGATCATAGCACATTATAAACAAGTTTGATACTGTCAGCCAATTTTTATTATAAATAAATGAGAAAGTAACATTTCTGCTACCCCTCTCTCTTGCTCAAAATCTGTGTATTTCTCATGTTAAAGGAGAACAAAAACCTGTTAATAACATTTTTTTTTGCTTCTTGCACTAACTTAAAAAAAATCCCCTTTCTATTTACAGACAATGACACCTTTTGTTTCTCTGACCTTTATATTGATGGCATGAAATTTTTACATAAGCACAAGAGTCAAAAATATCAACAAATATTTAAACAGATCCACATATATGTGTGTAAATGAGACAGTGCATACATAGATTACATAATCTAAGCACTGATAGTGCTTGGAAATTACAAAAGCTGTGAATGTAACACAGCTAAAATTTGTGTTGGAGACCCAGAACAACAGGCCAGAGTAACTAACCTTGCTTATGCAAAAACGTCTCTAGGAGGTATATCACTATATACAATAAACATATGCCAACTTCACAAACAAAAACATCAAACAAAGAGAAACAATGTTTTAGGGGCAGGGGTGGGGTGGGGATGAGTCCTTTCTCTCTTGCTAGCCCACGGCCATCTGAAATGTCAGTGCAGTAGGCAGGAAGGGAGGCAGTCCTCAAGGGCTCCAAGTCCCTTAAGGGCCTTAAAGAAGACAACACTCCAGCTTCCCTGGGACAGCAGAAACCAAAGAACATCTGAGCTTTCCTTTCTGTTCCTTCCTCTGGGCTTGTCTAAGCTGGAGATCCACATTCCTGCATAATTGCAGAGCTGAAAACCCATCCTTTTAGCTGCCCTGAGCTCTTCTGAAGTACAAGGTGGAGGAAGTCTCCATCCTGGGAAACCTGAGCTGTGATGTAGGACAAAGGCTGTTCTGTCTTTGATAAACAAATGAAGCTCCACATTAAAGGTGCTTTCTGATCCTCATTTAAAGAAGCAGGCCCCAAGGAAATGAGCCCAGCCCCCCCCCCCCCCCCAGCAGCTTTCCACATCAAGGCTGGAAAGCACTGAGGTTAAGCATGCCATATCTGTCCTGACATGTGCTTAGAGACAGGCAAGACAGGCGCTTGGCCTCTGACCTTTCTGAGGGTGCCTGCTTGTGAATCCAAAATCATTCAAATATATTTAAGGGACCCCCGGAAGCTGTTCCAACCACTATGGAACAAGCAAGAGACCAGAGCCTGTAAATGATATGACCTCAAATCCAATGGCTTTAATGATTCTAGGAATGGAAATATATAAAGATGTGAATAAATGAAAAGATAACTTCAGAAGAAGTTTAGAAGAAAAATAAGATTTACCAAAATTTATCTGTGGGATAACACATTTGGTATTAGCTAAGGCAGTCAGTGATGGCTCCAAAATATTTTGGTCTGAAACACAGATAATGAAAGGAGCAGCCTTTTAAGATGTGACTAGGATTCCTGGTCAAGGGAACAGTACTTGTGACAGCCATGGACTTCAGTTTCTCCACAGTGTGTTTACCTTCCACAGATGTCTTTTCCACACACCCTACCTACCCTTTTTACTGTGGCTGAAGGATGTGGCTTGGAACAGAGTCTAATTTCTAGTCTCAACACAATGGAAAGTGACTAATCTGATTTAGTCTCAGTATTTCTATCTGTAAAATGGTAACAAGAGCAATGCATGTCTCTTTCATAGGGTTGCTGGGAAAATAAAGACAGCGAATATTGAAAATACTCAGTTTCTTTCTAAGGAAACACAGAGCAACAGTTACTAGACTGTTACTGATTATCCCTTTGGACAAATTCTGTAAGAAACTTTCATATGAGCTAAAAACCACCTAATCCTTAGCCCTTGTCAGAAACAAAAATGAGAATTCTGAGTCAGGTCTTACTGGAGTAAGTCTGGTATTGATTATTGTGAAACAGAGGCAGGTTTGGTTCCAGGCGTTTCCTATCACACATTCAATACCTTGAGTATTCTATATCTATGGTCCTCAGTGTGGTTTAGGGCCGCTTCTTCTCTTCTTTTTTCCAATAGAGATCCAAAGAGAAAAAGAGTCAGGAGTTGGCCTTTGAGGTTCAAAACAGGGCTTTGATACCCAACAGAAGAACTTCAAACTTGAGCAAAAAGGCGTTTTGAGTTATGAGAGATAGTATCTTTTGAGTTTCAAAAGAACAAAATTCTGAGCTAAATAATAGGCATAGAAGAATATGCTCACTGATCTGCAAGAATAAGAAAAAAAAAAAAAAAAAAAACCTCCAGGTCAGAAAGAAGAGGCAGAGAAATGTGACACTTGGACCCTGTCAGGTTCTCTGGCAAGGCCAAGTTCAGTATACTGTAAGAGTTAAGATTCAAACAGATATAAAGGTATAGAGAACCTCTTCTGACCCTTCAAGTGGGGACCAAGAAAGTGAACAAAATCTATGAGCTCATTATATACTTACTGTTCAAGGAGATTTATTTTCAAGATAAACCTCTATCACCAAAGTAATGGACCAGGGAAAATGCAGTTCAAAACTGACTGACATGAAAACAATATGGCCCCCATGTTCTCCATACTCTAACTCACCCTGTCTCTTAGATCAGAAATGAAATCTGACCATATACAGTAGTGTGGTGCTAGACCAGTGGCACTGAGCTTTGAGACCCCCAAGCTTATGCTGTCAATTTTCTGGATACCATAATGTTGAACCTTTCACAGGAATCGCGAAGTGTAGCCTTGACAAGGAAGGCATGGAGGTGGCCTCTAAAGATGGACATAGTTCAGTTCATCTCGGAATGCACTCTGAGCTCTCTAGAAGACAGAAACCATGCCATGCAGTGTTAGCTTTCCTAAGTTTATAATGACTCTATTCACATTTGGATCGATAGACATGAACTATGATGGTCTGAATCTGTGATGTTCCCATAGGCTCATGATTGGAACACCTGTTCCCCAGCTGGGGTGCTATGGAAGACTGCGGGAACCTCTAGAAGGCAGGATCCAGCTGATGGAAGTAGGTCTCTGAGGATGCAGCTTGCAAGGTCATATCCATAGTAGGTTCTAGCCAGCTGCTCTGCTTCCTCATGCTCCTTCCCCATGAACTCCACGTAACTTCCCCACCATGATCACCAAACCCTCTGAAGCCAAGAGCCAAATAAACCTTTCCTCCATTACCTTTCTCCTATCAGGTCATTTGGTCCCAGAGACATGAAAGTAACTAATACAATGTGTAACATCCTCCATTTCCCCAGTGGAAACACTGGTCTTCAGCATGTGAAGACCTCAAGAGCAAAGCTATAAGACCCAGAAACTGCCTCTGGGAAGAAAGCTTTCCATTAAGACTCTCCCTTAAAAGCAACTCTTAGAACCCAGACGATGAAAACAAGGGCTTTCTTTAATAAAATAAGGTGCATGCATAGTAAGGCTTATTCTCAACATAAGCAACCTCTGTGGGTCATTTCATCTCTGATTCCTGGCCTGTTCACTCTGCACAGTTCAACATCAACCAAGGAGACCATCTTCCTCCAGCCTGTTAACACCCACAACAACTTTCTCTGATAGGAGCCAGATGCCAACTCATGCACTTCTTTCTCACCATGCCAGCCACTGCTCTGACTTTCCAACTTGCTTCCACATGGCTGCTGAAAGAGCATTCACGGTTGCTCAAGGAAATAGCTGTTCTTATCACTCTCCTCTCTGCATAAGAAGACTCATCTCCTTCATCTCACAGGGTTTTAGGCACAACTAGGGGAGACCACCCATCAAAAACAGCCACCACATCCTCCCACAAAACCATTAGATGATTCCCAAGTCTATAAAACTCCATTACTTCAATCCCAACATCAGCCATCCTCTGTGTATAAAGTTACAGACATAGGAGAACTATCTGTGTGGGGATGTCTTTATTCAGTCCACATGCCTGTTTCTATTTTCACTCTATTATTTCATTTCCTAATTTAGCAACCCCAGCACTCAGTGAGTTATTTAGCAATTACCAGGGACACACAGGTCTAACACATGGCAGTGAGGAGAGAGGTTGACAAATGCCCATTAGCACCAGGCCCAGTAATGGCCCCATAATGTTACCATCCACTTAGCCAGATGAAGGTGGCTGTATATTCTAGTGAATTTTAAAAGGTGTCACAACCCAAATTAATTCTCAGCACATTGGGAAGAAAGTATTTACTCCCACTTGGGATTCTGAGGACAACTACAGAGAGATAGTTGCATGTCAAAATAAAAATACCCTAAGTCAAATTCACCTGACGTGTTATGGACCTGGTTGGAAGCACATTTGCATTTGACACTCTTAGTTCATTCAACAAATATTTACTGAGCATTAATCACATCCCAGGCACAGTGTTGGGCTCTGAGAAAAGCAAGCATGATGCACCACAGTTCCCAGCCTAGAGTTTCAGGAATGAAGTAACCATAGATCAAACATAATTCATGAAATCATTAACCAGACAAAACTGCTTACAAGTATGCATGAATGTTGTTTGTTACTAAAAGAGGAGAGCCTGGGATCATTCTGAGCCTCAAGCAAGATAGCCTAGGGTTTGAGTACACATAATTTACCACTACCTGTTCTTAGATACCTTCCAGAGCTTCAGAGTCTTCTACTACATACCCTCCCAACAAAATTCTGTGAAAGTGCTAGGGACACCACAGCCCAGTGGTGGGCACTTTCTTAAGACTTGAATGTGATTCCCAGAACACACAAAAAAACCAGATGGGGTGGCAAGCCTCTGTAATCCCAGAACTTTTCCAGCAATATGGGAGGGGGAAGCAAGAAAATTGGCCAGAAGATGGTAGGCCAACTAGTCTGGGTCATGCTACACAGCAACAGTAACAAGAGAGCCCCTGCCTCAAAACAAGGTGGAAGATGAGAACCGGCCCCCTAAAGTTGTCCTCTGACCTCCATACACATGCCAGGACACACTCACACCACACACATGTGCACACAAAAACAAATGTTTAATAGTTCTGTGAAAGCACTAAGACAATATACATATCTACTCCAGAGTGAGATCTTAACAAAATTAAGTGTAACAGTCACATCATTCCCCTGAGCACTAAATTGTGAGTTCGCTCTTACCCAAAGAAGTGTCAGCTAAGCCTAAAAGAAGAAATTTTCAAGATTAAATGGGCCACAAAAGGTCAGCAAAGTGAACCTTTACCAAGAGTTACCCCTGGGGAATTTAGCTAAAGGCCCCGGATCAGTGATACTCTTGTTTTGTCACGATCTCCAGGGGGTTCCTAAAAATACCAGCTGGAACACAGAGCTGCAGACGTTTCATGCTTGCCTTTCTTGAAACAAGTAGATGATATGGCTTTCTCTTCAGGGCTGCCATGAGAAGCCTTAAGGCACTGTCCATTAGCAAGGAGTCAGGGCAGTCTCAGCCCTTGACCTGATACTCAGAATTCTCATCAAGGGCTTGAATAAAGACTAACAAAAATCTCTGTGCTGTAGAAATCTCAGCCTTTACCTTGTAGCCAACATGCCATGTAATAGCACCAGGATCCCAGAAGAATTCCACCAGCTGGTGAGGAAGGCTGAATTACACAACATGAAATTTAACAGAGATGAACACAAGGTCCTGCCCTTTGGGGACCAACAGCCATCTGGACAAGTCCTTTATGGGGAATCAGGTGTGAACGTGTGTAACTCGATTGCGTTGCCTGCAAGCTCAGTAGTAGTCAGGCAGACCATTTCCGTTGCGTTATTTGAAACAGAGCTCTAGAGCAAAGGAAGTAACCTATCTTTGTTCCTTTATTCCTTTATTCATTCCTTTCCTCTTTCCTTCACTCCCTCCCCCTTTCTCCTTTTATAGTTGCAATTTTTTGAAATCTCACTATAGATCGCAGGTAGCTGACTCCAAATTCACAAACCTCTTGCCTCAACCTCCCAGGTGCTGGGGTTATAGGTGTGTACCTCCGTGCCTGCCTGAGAGGTGACATTTCTGTCCTTTGTTTTTTTGTTACAGGCTTGGGTGCAGTTCAGATAGATAGATACACAGACAGACAGACAGACAGATACATGATACATAGATGGATACAAAGATAAATAGGTAGGTAGGTGGGTAGATAGGTAGGTAGATAAGATAAGATAAGGTAAGGTAAGGTAAAGTAAGGTAAGATATTGGCATTCTTGTATAAAGTCAACTGGAGAAGTGATTAGGATTTAAAATCATACCTTTGGTGGTTGAAGAAATTAAGAATAACTAACACAGGAGAAGATTTGTGGGGGTCAGGGGTCAGCACAATAAATGCTCTTTCCAAAGAGAGAGCATGCATGTGTGCATGTGTGTGTGTGTGTGTGTGTGTGTGTGTGAGTTAATTTAATTCCCAAATCCAACCTTAAATTCTAATTTAAATTCCATTTCCTCATAAGATACGTCTGTACATGCTAATTACATTAGCCTACAAAACCTGACATAATTTTCCATTGCAAATTTTTAATAAACTATAAAATCATAGCTTATTTGGACCAGAGAATGAGCTAAACACTTAGCATACATGGACTCACTCAGTCCTCACTCCAGGCTCATTGTTGTTTCTACTTAAAGATGAAGAAATTGAAATGGACATAGATTAAAAGATAGTATGTCAGAGAGAGATAGCTGATAAGTGGTTGGTCTGGGATATGTATGTAGAGGTGTCTTGATGCCACATTTAACACTCTGACCACAACTTACATGCAGGAGTGAAGGCAGACTCATGTCATGGGCCACACTTTAGATTAAAGCAATTTGACAGAATGTCTGTTTGCCTTGCATGCTTTCTACCAGATCAGAGGGTCTTGGGGGACATGGACACTGTCCCATTCATCACCACATATCTGGTGCCTGGTGCATGGGAACACCTATTAGACTCCAGTGAGTGACTGAACGAGCAAGGCCGGCTCATTGCTGTTTCGGCTGCCTGACCTCCTACAGAAAGTGCCATAGGCAGGATAGTTTGCTTCCTTTAGAGCAGAAGGTTGAAAGTCAGAAATCAAGTACCAAGCAAGCCACACTCCCTAAGGCACTAAGGAAGACTCTTCCCTTGCCTTTTCTAGCTGTGAGTAATTGTTGGCATGCTTGGTTTATAGCCATATCCATCCAGTTTCAGCCTCCACTGGGACATGGCCTCCCTACATCTAACTACCTTCTTGTCTCTAAACCTCTCTTCTCCCAAACACACCATTAGAGTCACTGGATTTAAGAGTCATCCTTACTCATGACTACCTCATCTTAACTTGATTATTACTGCAGAGATCCTGTTTCCAAATAAGTTCACATTCACGAGTCCTAGGCAGAATGAATTCAAAGAAGGAAACTCACTAGTCTAGGGCAATTAGTTTAGAATATGAGCCAATATTAGTAGGACGGCACAGTTTACCAGAGAGTATTTGGGGAAAGGGGCAAAAATTCAATGGTAAGACATTAATTCAATGGCAATAAAACTAAATAAAGGTCTTTTGTTCAATCAATACTAATGCTAACTGAATACACAGAACAAGCCATCAACTTGGGATTTCCCAGCATGAGCAAGGTTGTTCCTAACACGAGCAAGGTAGAGCTGTTACATGGAGAGTCTCTGAGCTGAGCTGGAGGAACAAAACTGCAAAGAAACAAGGAAATACGACAGAATAAAGTTGACTCTGATGAACTACAGAACCCCACAATCTAAATGAATTAGCTCCCTATACACGAGAGAGACAAGAGACTGGCTATCAGTGATGAACGAAGTTCTCCAGATGAAAACCCGGTGGCCCCAGCTCAGAGTCCAGCCCTCCTCCACTACTGGCACTGTTGACTGGAGTGACTTCACCCATACCACCGTTGAGCTCAGGACATCCCTTGGCATGGATTCTAGCCAATGAGAAACTAGGGCCAGTTGTTGAGGCTGCCAGTAAAGAAGTACAGATTCAACTGTGCTGAGTGTTGTAAGTGTGTGAGGCTGCACAGCTGCTAAAACCATCTTGAAACCGTAAGTGGGGAGCCATGAAGCTGCCAAGAGCAACAGTAGATCCCGGGAATGAAGCCATTCATACGAAGTGTAGCAATGGCTACATCCCATGACATGATATATGTCCTGAACAAGCCCTGCCTGGAGTCATGCCACTCATACCCTGTCATTACGTGAGTTAATAATTAAATTTCATTTTGTGTTTTATTTTTAAGCCAGTATGGATTGGATTTCCGAGAAGCTATAGCCATATGACACTTAATAGAAACAGCAGTCACGCTGCACAAATGGCATGTCAGAGGTCAAAGAGCCCAAGATCAGAGTGCCTTCTGGAAATGACGGAGGGTGCTGTATGGGCTGGTGAAAGAAGGATAAATGCAGAGGCTGGTGAAGAGCTCACTGGAGGGACTTAGGTCAAATTAAATTGGAGCTTCGTGGTGAGGATAATATCCTGCCCAATTCTGAAATCCCTTGGTTTTCTCAATCTGTGTCCAGAAATCTTCACAAGATAGTGAACATTAGCCCAAGAGCAGCAGCCCTGCCTGAGTTACGGTCTCTGATTGTAATGGGCCTGCTGTTGGATACTTTATCCAGATCATCAATCTTCTGGGCAGGAGTAAGAATTATCACCCTAGGCTTTGTAAGCCATGATCCTTGGTCATACTGATCACATGCCTGGCAATAACCTCTGTATCACATGACCTATGGCCAAGTCTCTCCATCACTGAGTACTTGACATTTAGGCATGAAAAAGGATGCCAGAAAACTCCACTTCTGGGCCCCAGATAATTCATAAGAATAGAAAACATAACTGGAGCCTGAAGTCACAGTTGAATGTACATGTGGTCATCAAGCCTCATATTGAGCTTAGCTACTGTCATATAGACAAGAAAGCTTGTCCTAGGACTGCCAGAAATTCATTCTGCCCATTCTACACCAGCACTGAGATGCATCTGTCTGTTCTGGTCTGCAGACTGGACTAGGCAACTAGGCCCAAACAGCTAGCATTCTCATCTCTGCCACATAAAAAAGGCAGTGTCTTTTTTTTTTTTTAAACAGGACCAAGCAGAAGAAAACCAAGTCTGTACAAATGGGCTCACAGCTCCATATCCAAGTAGCAGAGACAAGAGAACAATTTCAGATAAAGCTAGAGCTCTAGAAAAGTTTGAGGATCTTGGTCATCTGTTTGTCTGACTCTTAATTATCTGCCTAACCCTCTAAATTATAGACCCAATGAGAGCAGTAACCTTGTCACTTTGAATCAGTGCTATATCCCTTTTATTTAATGATAATATGTCAAAAGCACTACAATATGGCTATAGGTCATACAATATTAATCCTTTCTCTCTTTCTCTCTGCCACCCTCCCTTCTTCTCTCTCTTTCTCTCTCTCTCTCTCTCTCTCTCTCTGTGTGTGTGTGTGTGTGTGTGTGTGTGTGTGTGTGTGTGTGTGTGACCCTTTCTACAATTTCCTGTCACTAAGCTGAGGTGCAGGCTAAATAACTTACACACATCTACATAAACAATGTATGTAGTGAGGACTGGAATCCAACACTAGTGGTTCCATAGTTCATGCCCTCACTATTACTGTATGTATGTGACCTTCCAACTATCTACAGTATTTATTTGACAATAATTTATGGAGTATCTACTACACGGCAGCCCTGTTTCCTGGTTCTGGTGATTCATCTGTTAGCAACAGAAATAAAAAGTATATCAAAAATCTGAGAGGATGAATGCATGGATAGATGGAGATGTATATGTAAGTGGATGGATGACTGTTAAACATGGGTAAACTGAGGGACAGACAGATAGATGCACTGATAGACAGATAAGCTTATGGACAGAGTACTTGGAGGATTAGCCAATAGCAAAGCAAGTCTCAAATATGTAGACAGAACCCATGATCAGTAGATGAGGCTGCGGGCCTCTCTTCCTGAGGTTTGTTCTTGTATTTTCAAAGATAATTTGTCTGCAGCATGCACACAGACACCATGATTATAATCCTGGATCTATAGTTAAAACACACAGCTGGAAGGTAGAGCCTTTGCCTAGAAGCCTGGCTCCATCCGTTTACCATCTGTGTTATCTGGAACAGATCACTTAACCCCCCAAGACCCTTTTCCTCAATTGTAAAATGAGAATAACCCCAACTACTCACACAGTTGTGAACTGAATATTATTTGCTATTGTTTAAAGCCCAGTTCAAATGTCACCTCCTTGGTGTAGCATTTGACTCAACTCAATTCAACAACTATTTATGAATTGTGCCCTTTTTGCAGACTCTGTGCTGGGGGCAAGGACAGAGCAGTAAATTAGACAAATACAATCTTTGTGTTGGAAGATATATTAGTTAAGACAGAAAAAAACAAAGGAAAAAACAAACAAGAAGAATTGAGAGACAGGGTTGTGATGAGAATACTATTAGCTTCTTTGATGTCCCCAAACTTTTCACTTGAGTGGATGCTGTGTATTCATTTGCTTCCACTATCAAACATGGCTTTTAAAGTGGGGTCTACACAAATTGAACAAAGGAAAAAACTTAAAAATAGATAAAAAGGATGGGAGTGAGGAAGAAAAAGACAAGGGGAAAATCAATCAGTGAAACCGTTAGGACACTCTGCCTATCCATGGCAATAATTAGTCGGGACTTCTTCACAGAAACTAAATCCAGAGGCACACTCAGTCTGCTGTGAAGTGATGTCCACATATTTAGATAGAATATGATCATCCTGTCAGAACTTACAAATCCAGAAATCTCAGATGAAATTACATAAAGATAATAAGCAGACTTTAGCCATAAGAGATGTTGGGGGTAAAATATCTTGTATGCCTAGACCCAGAGGGACAACTGTAGAACACTGAAAACTGCTGATGAATGTTTCCCACTCTTAGAGCTGCATCCCTTTGCTACATGACTCTGACAATTTCCCATCAGCCCATGGACTGAGCTCATCAATCCTTTGAACTTAACAGTGCCCACATGGCTTGGTCAATGAGACACTACGAGACATTACAAGAGGCAAAACCAGTAGAAACAGAGAAGTGTTTGCACTATGGGGTGTGCTTTCTTGCCATTTTTGAAACTTTGCCCACTCTTTCTTGAACTTCCAGGCTAGCTAATCTTGCTAGAGAATGAAAGACACATGGCTGATTCACACCAACTGCCCCTGCTGACACTAGACCAACTGCCAGGCACAAATGGGGCTATTTTCTAAAAGACAGCCCCTGCCAGGCTGCCATCTGACTTCAGAGATCAGCTGGGTGTGCCCTCAACCAGAAAAACCATCTGATCAACCACAGAATTTTGAGAAATAATAAAGTCCTTAAGGTTTAAAACTGAAAGTTTTATGTGATATTTTATGCTCTCAAGTTCACTAAAGAACAGACTTGGGCTGAGAAGACCGCTAAGTCAGTTAAATGCTTGCTGTACGAGCATATTAGTTTGAGTTCAGATTCCCGGCACCCACTTAAACAGCCTGCCACAGAAGCTAGCAAGCCAATTTAGCTGAATAGGTGATCTCCAGGTTGAGAAAGAGACTGTGTCTGAAAACATAAAGTGGAGAGTGTTGAGGTTAACACCCAATGTCAGTCGCTAGCTGGATGCACCCAACTGTACACAGAAATATGCATATATTCAAAAATACTTTAAAAGAAAAGACAAAACAAGAACTTTGGGTACCCATGACCTCCCGCAGGCTGAGTGAACAGGCTGTTGTGGGTAATGTCCTTCTCTTCTGTTCCCTGTTCTTCAAACAGAAAGATCATTCATGCAGAGTTTCTTCTCAGCAATAGAAACACATGAGCAGACCACTCTCTGGAATTTAAGAGAGTCTACATGTATGCAATAAGCACTGAATATGCAAATTGCTTTTGAAACAGTTATTCAACATACACTAGTTGAGCACCAGTATGGGCTCCAACTTCTCATCACAACAAAAGAGAAGGTAAATTGCATCCTGCCTCTATATGACTGAGTGACTATATCAAGGATTGTAATTTAGCCAGATCCACTTGGCCTAACCCAGCTCACCACTCCCATTACTTTTATGCTTTGGGCCCCTAAAGGCCTGGTCTCCAGCTTTATGTCCTCGTGCCCATATTGGAAGGTGAATACACCCTAGTTTCTCATTCTTACATAGGACAGTGAACAGCCATGCTGCATAGGTCCCTCCACTGAGCAGCTGGAGCAAGAAGTGGCACTATGACAAGTGTTGGGTCTTATCCTGGATCTTTAACAAAATATCTACCTACATACACTCATCAGCACTCAGGAAGGAGGGACCTCTGAGTTCAAAGCACAGAGGTTGGGAAGACAGAATCTGGACTCCACTGAGTCTGAATTCAGAACTTAACTGTTTATGTTAGTCAACTTCTCTGTACTTTAGTTGTTTTCTAATTCTAACGGAAATCAGTAAAAGTCACTACTCAGCCATGTTATTGTAAGGACTTAATGACAAGAGGCACATGCATACAACTACCTGGCTGTTGGTGGCAAATGTCGTGTATGTCACTACTTTTCAGTATCCTCTTTCTTATTCCACTTACACTACTCTCTGCTAATCATACTGAACTCTTTTCATCCGTAAAATTAAGACAGCAATGTGTTTATATTATAACATCAACCAACAAATCTGAGGATTAAAGAACATATAGCAACAGACAGGCAATGAAGACCTGTAGGTTCAGGATCTGGGAAGCCCAGACAGGAAGATCACAAGTTCAAAGCCATTCTGGACTACATAGTGAGTTCCAGGATAGTCTGGGCAACAGAATGAGACACTAAAAAATTAAAAATAAGCAAGAAAATAACACATATAAAGGGTCTAGCATAGAGACTAGAATTTTATAAATAGTAAGGAATAAATTATTTTGTGCCTTGGTGTCCTCATTTATAAAATAACATAGATAACAGAGTTTCTGTATAGATCATGCTTTGATACTAGATTTGAAATGGATACAGATTCAGTTAGCATTACCTCGCCTACTGTTGCAGACATCTAATGTGTGGCCAGGGTCCCACAGCTGGCTTGTTTAGTCATCACATTCTGAGCCTCTCTGTAACTACTTACAAAACAGGAATAGTCACCCCTTTACACACACCCTGAAAGTCAAGAAGAGGGCAAATAATTGTTCAAAGCTACAGAATTTACAAGCGAAGAAACAAGTCTGAATCATGGAGTATCTGTCTTCAGCATCCATCCATCACTTCCCCAGCCTTAGGCCACCATAACTATATCCCTGCACAGGAAAGGATGCCATAACCAGCCCTTCTCTGCTTCCTAAGAGAGTGATGTTATTTCACAGCACAGACTTCCTTTTGCTCAAGGAAAGGCTGTGAACCCACACAACCAGTACTGTTTCTCCACGGAGAGCCAATCAGCCGCCGAGTCCCTGGGGCTGTGACTTGGCAGCCAGCCCCTCCTGCGCCCCCAAGAGCAGATGGCTGCCTTCGAGGCCATCTTTCTCCAAGCTCCTTCCTCATACCCCAGGAACCTTCAGTAATTACTGCTATCATTCTTACATTAAATAAGACTGAACAAAATCAAGACTCCAAAGGTGCAGCAAAAAAATAAAACAAAATAAAATAAAAATAAACAGAAGCATAGGCACACACAAACACAGACACAAGCACAAAGACACATCCAGGCAAACACTTAGTTGCCACAAGGTGTTTTAAAGGCAGAGACATGAAAAGAGACTCTGGGGCATCACACTACCACAAACCTGCTTGCACGCAACTTTAATCTGGCTCTCCCTTACAGGCAGATAGAGTGTTTTTTCAAGCTTTCTAGCCCCAGTTTTGCCTGCAAGGAATATGGCAGGGGGTATGTAACGTCTATATTGACAAGGATCATCCCTGTTTCTCTTGATTCCTAACCAGTGTTTAAAATTGATGATCTGAATTACAACATTTCCTCCTTAAAGAAATGACTTACTAGGAAGAAATGTTTGGTTTTCCTTCTGTTTGTTTGAAGCCTGAACCTTTCCAAGTTGAGGTCTGTCCAAATGGTCTCTGTTTATAAAAACAGTTTCTTCTCCAACTTAAACAGTGCTTGCATTCCTCCTCTTCAACCTCCTATCCCTTCTTCTCCTCCTCTTGGTCTTCCTTTCTTTCTTTCTTTTTTTTTTTTTTTGAAGATCCAAAATCTAGCAGGCTATTATTCTGAATCAGGGTATCCCCAGACAAGAATCTGCTGCAGGAGGCTAGGAGAAGGGACATCTGTTGTAAGTACCCTGGACTCCTTCTAAAGGGAGGGGAAGGAACAAAGAAAAGCAGCCTGCTGCTCAGTCCAGACTTGATCATCATCTTACAGAGACTTTATGATGTTTCCAAAGAAATTAGCTTTTCTGCATAGAATTCACTTTATTCTGCAAAGTTCTAAATCTGTTCTATTCCTTGCAGAGGCTTCCAAAGAAAGAGGCTTGGCCCTCGATTTCAGTGTCTTAGCAGCACCCTTACTCTTAGGGTGGGTGGTAGGAAGGAGTAGAAGAAGCAGGAGAAATAAGACAAGCAAAGTGGGTATACAGCAAGCTAGCAGACACATAGATGCATGCGCATCCCAAGAGAACCATCCTCACATCGTTTTTGCCTCAATTCCCTACTATCTCAAAAATCACTCTGGAGGAGATGACAAACATCTATAGATCAGTATATCCACCTACCTGCCTAGTTATCACCCATCTATCTGTCTGTTCATCTATCTATCTATCCATCTATCCATCCATCCATCCATCCATCTACCACCTACCCACCTGTCTATATTGTCACTTACCTTAGTATTTTAACAGGTAAACTGAAGTACACCAAATACATCCTAATCTCCTGTTGCACATCAGTCTATATGGCAGAACAACTTGACTGTAGCCGGTGAGTAGAGACTGACTCAGAACTCTGAACTTCAATCCCAAAGTTCTTAATCAAGATCTCACTGAGTCAGTAATTCTTAATCGTTATCATAAAGAATGTCAACATTCATTCAGCCTACATTTACTAATTATGTGTTAAGTGGAGGCACTATAGCTGGTGCAAGATGAACACCTGGGAATAGCATCCATGGTCTTGGGAGCCCTATATTCCCCGAGCCACCTTGAGTGTGTGCAAGCATGCATGTGTGCACATGTACTTGTTTATAGAAGACCAAGAGTGAGGCTATACAAATTTACAAAGCACCATTGCAACACATGCTTAACTACATTGAAGAAAATTGGTCCTGACAGCACAGGATCCTGAATGACCCTGTTGGTCATTCCAGAGATATCAGATACTCCACTTGGGTAGAGTCTCAAGAGTGCTACCTGGCCTAATTTCTCCTCTTCCAGCTAGGCAACCAGGAGAACTGGCTGCATTTTCTTTTCCTAGCAGGGTGCTAATTCCATCATTACCTTCCTTCTCCCATTTCCTTTTAAAAGCTATGCTCTGTGGATTCTCCTTAAGTCTTTAGGGAATTCCTTCAAGACAATGCCATTGCTCTGGATCCAGACACAGGATTCAGACCAGTCATAACAGGTCTTCCTATATCTCAGTTAGTGAAATGATTGTGGGGTTTTTTTGGGGGGTGGCTTTTTTGAGACAGGGTTTCTCTGTGTAGCAGCCCTGGCTATACTGGAACTCACTCTGTAGACCTGGCTATCCTGGAACTTACAGAGATCCACCTGGCTCTGCCTCCCAGTGCTGGGATTAAAGGTGTGTGCCACCACTGCCTGTGTAGTGGAATGATTTTTAAGGAGAGATTTTATTTTAAAGTTTGTTTTAATTATATAAATAAAAAAGCAGTCTGGGTTGATATAATTCCTATGGCTTGATAAGATTCAGCCTCATTTAGCTTTTATGTGATAAAAAGGGTGAGCCTTCCAAGTGTTCTAACTATCCTAAAAGTGATAAATATAAGACTCAAGAGATGACAACGCAAGGGAGATGTAATCTATGAAAATTCCTCGGTAAGGATATGGAAGAATCAACCACCCTTAGAAATAAATGCTATTTTTAATATAGAAGAGTAAGTCCACAAAGCACTTTTAGGAAGATTTGTCCATGATTTAAAAGTTCAAAATGAGATTATATCCATAAATGACATATATGTTGATTATCAACCATTTGTATAGGTCCTCCCAGAATTCATACATTGGAACTCTAATCCCTTACGTCTCAGTGCAAATACAGTTGGAGATAGGATCCTTTAGGGTGTAATTGAGCTCTTTATATATTTTGAATATTAACCCCTTCTGAGATATGCAGCTTACAAATACTTTCTCCCATTCCATAGGTTAGTAAATACTGTCTAGCCATATAAGTTAGCAATCATGCTCATCAGTATTTACCTAAGGACACTCACATCTCATACTCACACAAAAGTCTGTATGTGGATGTTTGTAACAGCCTTTATTTTGAACCGACAAAATGTGAAAGAAACCAATGAGTGAGCAGATAGACACAGAGTGGTACACCCAGGTAACAGAATATTACTGAGTTGAGAAAGCCAAGGCAAAGGTTAAAAAGTCACTTAAGAAGGACAGAACCAGAACCCTAAATCAGATTTGACATTGGTTCTTCTCAGGTGCTCACCCAGTGCAGGTAAAGGAAATGGGCTACCAAGCTATAGAAGACTTGGAGGAATTTAATGCACATTACATGTAAAAGAAACCAACTGAAAAGACTCCATGTTAAACCATTCCAACTGCAAGATATTCTGGGAAAACAGGAGGTATAGACAGTAAAAATTCTGTAGTTGTCAAAAGTAAAGGAGTATGGAGGGTGGGACCTTGAGCATTTTAGGGCTCTACATGTTAATGTAATGCCAGAGCTAAGCCATTACATACATGTCCAAATTCACAGAATGTACCACAACAGGAGCGAACCTCACACAAATTATGAATTTTGGGTGACTGCAATGTGCTACTGCAGGCTCATCAATGAACAATGTACCATCCTGATGGGTGATGCTGGTAACTCAAAATGTTGTGCATCAACATGTGAGGTCCAGGAGTATATGTGATCTCTCTGGGTCTCCCTCTTAATTTTTCTGTGAACCTAAACTGCATTATAAAAAAAAACCTCAAAGAAACAAATGACATAAGGAAAAACCCATATTACCAGCCTGTCTCACTGGGAGAGCAGAATTACTGCTGTGTTGCTCAGATGACCCTGTGTGACCTGCTGATTTGAGCAGAGCTGACTGCAACCATTTTTGTAGTATAGATCAGCTAAGGAAAAGCCACAGCCTGGTGACCACAGCTGCACTGAAGACAGGCAGAGGAGTTCCTGGTAGGCTCCTTTGTGGTCTCCTTCTGTGTGGCTCTGCTTAGAATCTACTTATTCCATTGTTTCGGCGACTCCATGAGCCCTGTACCAAACGGATCTCCTTGTGCTGCCACACTCACCAATGGATCTAGTTCTTAAAGTTAAATCACTTCATTCTAATTAACACAAATTAAAACATCACACAGCTGCTTAAAGAAGTTCTTAAAGACACATCTGCCCATGCCAAACTCTCCCAACCTGTACCTGGGTGAGTGTCTACCCAGACAGAACATTCAGTCTGAAGCCATGGAGCTATGCGTAGTGTTTTTCATGATTAATTACATTTTTATCCATTTACCACCACAAAAGAATAAGCCACCATGATGGAGTTGAAACAAGAAAGAAATTAGCTTTATATCCTCTTTTTAACTTATACATTCTTTTGTCTGCCTTCTGTCCTTCCTCATCACCTAATAGTACCCTTTCTTGGTCTCCTTTCTGAATTTAGACTATATGTACACGCATAGCTTCATATCATACACATGTGTGCGTAATTGGGTATATATATACATATATTATATCCATTATGTGTATATATACCTGTACACATTATATGTATGTGCATATGTATGTATACATCTGTATGCATTATATGTGTGTCTGTATTATATACGTGTGTGTGTGTGTGTGTGTGTGTGTGTGTGTGTGTGTGTGTATGCCTATATACATAATAGGCTAGGAATTCACATATGAGGGAGGACCATGCAGGTTTTGTCTTTTTTTTTTTTGGTCAGTTCACTTAGTATTGTACATTCAAGTCATCCATTTCTTGGAAATTTCATGATTTCATTTTTCTTTACAGCTGGATAATACTTAGTTTTGCATATGTACCACATTTTTATTATCCAGTCCTTTGTGGAGAGACATTTAGGCTGGCCCATTCCCTTTCATAAACAGAGCAGCAGTAAACATGAATGAGCAAGTATCATTATGGTAGGGTGTGGAGTTCTTTGGGTATGTGCTCAGGATCAGAATGGCTGGGTCAAATGATCATTCTATTTTTTTTAATTCTTTGAGGACCCCCCCCCCCATTAATTTCCACAAGGGCTGTATTAATTTGCAGGCCATCAGCAATGAATAAGAGTTGCTCTTCCCCCACATCCTCTCTAACATTCGCTGTCATATTTCTTAGCAACAGCCATTCTGAACTGGGTGAGGTAAGTCTCAAAGCAGTTTAATTCCATTTCCCCGATGACTGGGGATATTAAACATTTTTTTTTAAAAAAATAGCTATTGGCACTTGGTGTTTCTTCTTTTGAAAGCAGCTTATTTCATTAGCCCATGTGTTGATGGACTATCTTACTTCCTTGGTGTTTAACTTGCGCAATTCTTTGTAAATTCTGGGCATCAGCCCCTGTCTGAAGTGGAGCTGATAGAGATTCTCTCTCATTCTGGGCCTGTGTGTTAGCTCTGTTGATGGTTTCTTCTGCTGGGCAGAAGCCTTTTCTCTTCATGTGGTCCCCTCTATCAATCCTAGAGCTGGTTCCTGTGCTTATGGAGCTCTGTTCAGAAAGTGCTTGCCGACTCCAAGATCTTGAGAAGGATTCCCTGTGCTTTCTCTAAGTAGTTTTTGTATTCCAGGTTTTCAATCAACGTCTCTGATTTTTTTTTTTTGGGGGGGGGGGTATAAAGTAAAAGATATGTATCTAGTTTCCTGTGGGTAGACAAGCAGGTTTACCAGCACCCTTTGCTGTCCTTGTTTGTTTTTTGTTTTTGTTTTTGTTTTTTTCTGACTGTGTGCTTTTCTACATTTGTCAAAACTTTTTTGGGCATAGCTTTATCTGTTCATTCCAGGCCCTCTATTTTGCTTCCTTGGCCCACCTGGTGTGTGCCATCGCCAGGCTGTCTTCATCACTACAGCTCTGGAGTGTAATCTGAGGCCAGGGACTGTGGTAACTCCAGCTGCGCTCTTTCTTCAAAGGAGTGTTTGGCCACCCCTGGTCTTTTATGGTCCCAGATGAATTCTTAGCCTGCTTTTTCTAGACATGTGAAATATATAACTGAAATTCCGATGGGTTTCACATTAAATCTGTAGATTATTTTTGGTAGTATCACCAATTTCTTGATAATAATTCTGCCAATCCAGGAGCATGGAAGGTCTTCTAATCTGTTGGGTCCTTTTCCCCCTCGATTTCCTTTTTTTTTCCCCCAATATCTTGAAGTTTTTATTACAGAGGTCTTTCCTTTATTCCATGAGGTTTATTCCTAGGTACTTTTTGTTTGAGCTATTGTGAATGAGATATTTTTCCTAGTTTCTTTCTCCATTTATGCAGAAGAAAACTCGAGCACTACGAGAATCCCAGACTCTGTATTTGGGGTTTTGCTTTGGTGGTAGTGGTGGTCGTGCGATTGCTAAGGCAGGATATTCACTGCAAAGTCTAGGCAGGGCCTCAAAGTAGGCAACCTCGTGACCCAGCCTCATGTGCACTCCTGTGCTGCTGTGGCTTCTGTGTGGTTACACCTGCAGAAAGGGCCTGGACTTGTCTTTCCTCTGCTTAAATTGTTGGTGTTCAAATAAACTCTATGTGTGTGTGCATGAAGTAAAACTCTTATTTAAAAAATTGCCAAAGGAGCTTAAGAGATTTCTCAGTAGTTAAGAACATTGGCTACTCTTTCAGAGAAGCAAGGATTGATTCTCAGCACCCATGTTGTGATATAGGGCCATCTGTAACTCCAGTCCCAGGGGACCTGATGCTCTCTTTTGGACTTTGAGGGCACTGCGTGGCATGGTGCGGCATGGCATGCCATGGTGAACATGTATATACATGTAGGCAATACACATAAAATAAAATTAAAATAAAAGTGTTTAAAATGCACCAAAATATGAGTGATAACAATGACTAGTCAAGAACACATACTCTGTCAGGACCAGTAAACAACACAGGCACCAACCCAGTCCCTCTATAGACTTCCTCAAATAACTAGATGATAATACTTCACTTCCCCTCAGAAAAAATATATATCCTATAGTTAGTGACTTCTTAGCTTTCTTTGCCTTGATTTTCTCCACTGTAAAATGGGCATCATTAGACAGTCTCCTTGCAATACAGCTGTGAGACTCAGAGGTCAAATAAAGAGCTTGCCCTCATCTCATTTCACTTGTCATTATCGCCCCCCCCCCGCCGCCCCGAGATTTTCCTGCAAGTTTATTTCATGTGCATTTTCAGTCTAGCAGAATATACTATTCTTAAAATAGCTCGTTCATTAGGAATACATACAGATAAGGTCAAATTAATGTACGAATCTGTGATTTTAGAACAAGAAACTGCTTTTTTCCTCCAAAATTCTAAGAAATGGCAAAAGAGTATTTTGCAAAAATCTCAAGACTGGGGCATGGGAGTGATTAAAAGCACTAAGCACTCAAGCTGATGACCCAGGTGCAAGACACTGAACCCACATATAAAGCCAGTGGTGCATATCTGTGATCCAAGCGCTCCTATGGTGAGATGAGAGAGTATTTTGGAAGCTCACGTGCCCGCTAGCCTGGAATACACTGTGGGGCAGAAATAACTCAAATCAAGGTGGAAAGGGAGAATCACACCTAAAAGCTATCCTCTAACCTCAACAGGCATGAGACATGGCATGCCAATGCCTGAACACACACACACACACACACACACACACCCACACACACACACACACACACACACACACACACACACACCACACACACACACCACCACCACCAACACCAACACCACCATGTGCACCCATACACAATATTAATTATTAATTTTAAAATAGATACACAAAATTCCACAGCAATGTGCAGATCTACATGGCAGTGAGTAACCTTCACATTACAGAGAACAACTGTTCTCACAAAAAACTAAACTTGAGCTCCAAATCTAAAATACAGAAAGATGAAATGTCACAGGCTTCTAGGGCATTCATGAGTTAAAAAATTGGGAGTTATACTCAAAGAATCTCAACATACACAGTGAAGACACATGATGCACAAAGCTTTACAAATTTAAGGGAGAATTTTAAAAATGGAAACTCTATGTAAAATTTATACCTCAAAGTTGGAAAATCCATGCAAAATAAATGAGTTCTTAAGAAAATATAATTTACTGAAGCTGACTCAAGAAGAAGGTAGAAAATTTGAGTGGAGGAAGTCAGAAATGCTGTCAACATATATATACACTGAAGACAAGGTGTCAAGGAAAGCATTTTGGAAATAGCTACCAAAATTAAAAACACATATACCTTTCAACTGAGAAATCCCACTCCTGGGAGTCTATCAAATAGAAATCAAAATGCTGGGGGCAAAGGATATGAGATCAGGTTATTAATGCAGAATCACTTGGGGAAGAAAAAAAGAAGTGAAGAAAACGTCCAACCAGAGAAAAGCTGTAGAGTCACTCAAATGAGCTACAGTTTTTACCAGTTAATTTGCAGCAGCTTCCAGAATGAGTGGATAGTGAAAACAGGCAAGAGGAACCAGAGAACAAATGTCAAGTTGTGCAAACAACAATCAACATAAATTATTTTCTATGTGTGTGCATCTATATAATATCACGAACATAGAGAGGCTGCAGAAAGCCACATACAAAGCTGTAAAGCCCGGCTATACAATAAGGACTGGGTAGAAGTGGGTAGGGAAAACAGAGGAAGGCATTTAGCTACAAGAATGAAATCAAGCTGGTACTAACCTAGAAGCTATGTTCCTATTGCCTAGCTTTCATGGTGTGCAAAGTTTCATGGATGCTACTGGAGGTGAAAAGTAATCATCAATCTTACCCAGCTGGGAACCCTGAAAACTACAATAACAACCACCCTGGAAACAAAATGTCCACTGGTACAAGAGCGGCACAAATGTTATATGACTAACTAACCACTTTCTGTTTGAATTTAAAGTCTTCTCCACAAGACAGACTTACACCTGCCACTGTTAACAGGACCAAGAACTGAGGGCTCCATAGGTCATAAACTGTAGTGGAGAACCTATCACTATTATTCTGCTAAATCTAATAGACATAGTATAAAACACACTCCTAATGACTTATCATTATACCAACAGACAACTTCCTCTCTCAACTATTATCAGAGAAACCTCTATTTCTGAGACCCACAACTGGTCAACTTGCAAAACATGTAAGTTTGTGAGGTTCACAACCCTAAATGGTACCTATTTAGCACATCCCTCCTCCCAAGGCTTAGGGATCATCAAGGAAGAGAGGTAGGAAGACTGTATGAGCCAGAGGAATGGTGACTATAGCAAGATAGTATTTTCCAGATACAATAAAGCAGCTGTAGATACGAAGAGACATCAGCTATGACAGCATCCCCAAGACCTGAGCAAGATCAAACCTAGCTGAGCAGCTATTGGCAACTAATGACTGCTGAGAAAGAGAGTAAGTTATCTTCAGTGACATGACCCCTGAGAGGCTATATATGTTCCAGTCGATGGCCATATAACCATGCACATGCAGACAGCACTAAGTAGACACAGTGAGTTAAAAATAATAATAATAAGAGGACATACAAAGTTGGGAGGGAATAGTAATGAGGGTTGAAATTAGAAGGGAGGCTGGGCGGTGGTGGCACACGCCTTTAATCCCAGCACTCGGGAGGCAGAGCCAAGCGGATCTCTGTGAGTTCGAGGCCAGCCTGAGCTACCAAGTGAGTTCCAGGAAAGGCGCAAAGCTACACAGAGAAACCCTGACTCGAAAAACCAAAAAAAAAAAAAAAAAAAACCAAAAAAAAAAAAAAATGAAATTAGGAGGGAAAGAATTGGGAGTGAACATAATCAAAACACATATGTATGCATAAAATTTTCAACCAATTAAAAAAGGAAACAATGGATTACATATAAGTTAGATGATGAAATGCTTTCAATGCTATGGTTCTTGCTACATCTCTTGATGTAGAATCATAGATGTGTATATCTGAGTAAGCATGTCATGTGTGCATATTTGTTTTATGATTATAGCTATTGCTTTACAAAAACATAAACATATGAAAAGGACCCAAATCTAGACTTTGCAAAGATAGCCTTGGCTATCCTTTTGCACACAATAGAAAATCCGGAAACTAAAAAGGTAGAAAGTTTTTCAGCTCAGTCCATCAATATTGGTATATATCACGTACATACATACACACACACACACACACACACACACACACACACACACACACACACACACACACACATATCATATGCTGGAGAAAAGCTGTAGCCTAGCTCCCACATTTAAACAGGAAACAAACCACTTGCCAATCATATCCAGGAATTATTACAAAACCACAGTCACACAGGGCTCTTGTAAATGATACATGTAGAAAACTTTAGAGTCCTTATTCCCATCCTTACGACAAGGAAGTGTGGAGCAAACTGAACATCAGTGAGTTTTCCATCAGAGAACTAAAGTCAGAAGGTAACATCATCATTTTGAAATCTAGAGATGCATGTTTCACAGTGGGTTCAAGTCAAGAGCTGCCTGGCAAAGCACCCTGAAGCCCCCATTGGTGGGAACACTTAACTGATAATCCTGATGAATCACTGCGTTGACTGGACTAGTGTGAGTTTGGAAAGCACAGGGAGCCCTATGATAGAGGATACGTGATTGTGTGATATTAATTAGGTATCCAGAATTCTATCCCATTGTGACACTAACTACTCAGCACAGGCCACACAAGTTCGGGAATTGAGGTAATTCACTAAAATGACTCACAGTACTGTGAATGCAGTTTCTGTTTACTGTTTTTCTTATGAAGGATATGACTGAATAGCAGCTAAGAGGGAGAGTCGTGGGGTGGGGAAGCACAGGGTGGGCAGAAAAGGGAAAGCTCTGTGCCTTCTCTGTACTCTGTACCTACCTGGTTCATCATGGTCACCAGTCTAAAACACCCCAGAATTCCAATGGCCCCTCAGAACTTTCCTGTGGATATTTCCTGTAGCAGAACTGACTGACTAATTAGCTGAAATGGTGACATGACTTGGTGTCCAGCCCTTCTCCTAAGGTGGGAACTGGAGCCAAAAGTCACAAACTCAAACTAAGCTTGGTCTGTCATCTCAGGAGCACACAAATGACTGTAAATTCCATGGACATTTAAAACCCTTTGCCAGGAGCCAGGAATACAGACTAGATATATTTTTATTTCCTTTCTTTCTTTCAAAAATTGTCAGTGCTCTGCATGGAACCAAGGGCCTTGTGAATGCTTGAGGCCACTGAACTCTAACCCCATTCCTGAATACATATTTTCTGTTATACTGCAGGGTCCCCTACTATTTCATAAATTTCATCTCTAGAAATCCCATCAGAATGTCTTCTGTGAAGAGCAGACTAAGACCTCTTGTGGATCTAAGTGGTGGAGAAAAGAGCTACCCACTTCAGAATAAGCCCAGAAATGCCCAGTGGACCTTCAATAGGAAGAACTATACTCCAGAGGACTTCACCTTGTCTCACCTCGGGGAGGACAGCCCCTTACTGCAGGCCCCCAGCTGCCTTCCTGCTTCAAGGAAAAGAAGAAGTTCTGAACACCATGGCAGCCACAATCATCCTCAGCCCTTGCTGCCACAACCACACTCCAGTAGGATGACCAAAGGAGCTACCTCCCTATGATGTGGAGGAGTATTCATAGGAACCTGAAATGCATAGGGGGAATAAAAAACACTGGGCATATACGAAGCTTCTAGCACCAAAAAAAAAAAATCACAACCCTATCAAGAGTCAGGTTCACATAAGCACTTCACACTAAAGGGCTGTTTATGTCACACAATATCTTGCTATGGTGTTCAACAGCAAGACATGCTAAAAAGCAAATAATGTGAGGACTCACTAGCTTTAGAGATATTAGTGGCATTTACTAAATTACAGATTAAGAAGCAAGCATGCATTTATCCAAATAGACCATAGAACATTATTTCACAAATGTTAACCTTCATATGCTACCTACAGCTCAAAAAAAGAACAGCCACTAAAATCCCAAAATAAATACAAACAAAATAAATATTCTACCGTATGATCCAGAAATGTCATTACTGAATATATACCCAAAATAATTTTAAATGGGCTACTGAAGACATCTTCAGTTATCTACATTAAAAGTAGAATTATCCACAATAACTAAAACAGAAAAGCAATGGTGTCCATCTCTGGATAAGTGGATAAAAAAATGTAAGAGACTATCACTGGACTTCACAAAAGAAAAATTGATTGTGGATATGGCTTGGTACATAAAATGTCTACTGTGCTTGCATGAACATTGGGGTTATGGTCCTTAATATTCACAGAAAATCCAACTTAAGTAGAATGCATCTATAATCTCAACTCCAATAGGGAGACACAAGCAGATACCAGGAGCTGACTGGCTGGTCAAAGCAAAATTTTGAGCTCCAGGTCCAAAAAACTGTCTCAAAAAATAAGGTGGAGAAGAGCAGAGGAAGAGACCCAACATCAATCTCTGGCATCTCTTTATGCAAGCATGGCCATGTACATCTACACTCAAACACAAGCACACACACACACACACACACACACACACACACACACACACACACACCAGCAGCAGCAGCAGCAGCAGCAGCAGCAGCAGCAGCAGCAGCAGCAGCAGCAGCTATACAGAGAGACAATGAGGGGACAGCCCCAAAGCTTAGAATATCTGTTGCCTACAGCCATAGGACTGAAATAAACTGCCATTTAAGAACAGTTTACCTAGAAAACCTGTCACTCAAGAAGGAAGGAAAGACAAACAATTCCCTAGACAAACAGAAACAGAAGAAATCCAATCACCATTTGACTTGTCTTAAAAGAAATACTGATGGTAGGCCTTCAGGTGAAAAGACAGGATGCTAGGAACATGAAAACTTCTGAACATAGAAAAAGTTCCTACGGAGCAAAGACCTTGGTCAGATTAAGAATACTACTGTAACAGGAGTTGCCAACCACTTTTCAGTCTAGCATAAATATTAAAAGAGAGAAATATTTTAAAAACAACTATAGATATGACCTGTTAATAAGTACACAGTATAAAAGTTTAGCATAGGAATCTAAAATGCTAAAAAAAAAAAAAAAAAAAAGGTTAAGTTTAGAATGTCTGTGTACAATTGAGCTTACCTCTTTATGATTGGAAAAAGACTCTAAGGTATTGTATGTGAGCCTCGTGATAATCAAGTTGAAGAAAGAACAGTAGTAGACACACTGAAGATAGAGAAGTAACAATGAATTCAGCCACAAATGACCTTATAAAACAGGGCAGCAAGAGGAGACGACAGAAGAAGGTAACTAAAAAGCAAAGACTGGTCAGTGTGCTAAGACTAAGAGGCTGGATACTCAGCCCTAAACCAGACACCCATATCTCCTCCCCCAACCAAGGCTCAGGACATACTGTGGGAGAGGAGGCAGAAAGAATGTAAGAGACAGCAGTGGATGGGGAGGGGTGCTGCGGCATGCTGACTTCTGGGCATACCATGGCCATTGCAACCGTAACTCGCATCAGCCATAGTTACCTGCACAAGACCTACGTGAGATCAATCCAAACAAGCTGAAGTAGCTATTGGCAGCTGATAGCTGCTGCAGAAGAGAACTTCATTCCTTTTTAGGGATGTGACCACTGGTAAGTTTCCCACCCTCCAGTGGATGGTGCCACACCCATGCACCTATGGGAGGTACTAACTGGATTTAGTGAGTTGCTAAAAGCAATAAAGGAAAGCAACTTGAACTTGAAAGTAGGATGTGTTGGGAAGCATATGGTGGGAGTTGGAGGGGAAAATGGGAGTAGATATAATCATATTTCATTTACATATATACGAGTCTCTCAAGAATAAGGAAAAAAATCAAAGTCAACTAACAAAAAGGAACATTAAGTCCTTAATTACCAATAATCTTTCAAATGTAAATGTATTAAATTCTTTAGTCCAAAGATATAGAATGGCTAAATGAATTTTAACCAAAAGTTCCATATAATTCATTAAGCATAAATCATGAAGAAAACAGAAAATCAGAACAGAGTAATAATGAAAAGGAAGAGTGAATCAGTAATCAAAAACCTTCTGAGCATAAGAGAGACTCAGTACCCTACCAAACATCTGAAGATCAGCTAATGACAAGCTTTCTCATCCTCATCCAACAATCTGAAGATATTTCTAAGCTGTTTATTCTGAGTTTAGCAAGTCTCTGAAGACAAAACCAAATAATAGCCTTAAAAAAATGCTCAACAAAACATATATAAACTGATTTGTGAGGAAAACAAAAGCTACAAAATGACCAAATATAATTTATTCCTAGCATGCAAAGATGGTTCAACATATGCAAATCAATAAAGGTGATACATCACATTAACAGAATATAGAATAGATGCTGTGTGAGCATATAAAAAGACTCAGAAAAACCACTCAACAAAATTCAGCATTCTTGGGGCTTGGTATAACCAAGTGTTAGAACACTTACCAAGTATGCATGAGTCTCTGGGTTCCTTCTCAAACCCTGAAAAATACTCAACAATGTCCTTCAACATACTAAAGGCACTATGGCAAACCCACAGCTAACAAACAAACAAACAAACAAACAAAATCTACAAAGAAAATGAACACTTAGCTTTAAGATTAGGGACAAAACTAGGATTCTTAGTATTGACACTTCTGTCCTGTATAATACTCAATATCATATCCAGAGAAACTAGGCAAGAAAATGAAATAAGCAAACTGCATCCAAAATGGAAAAAAAGAAATTGAATTTTCTCTGTTTGCAGAGAATATTATCTTATATATAGAAAACATTCAGGATTCTACCAAATTTCTGTTAAGATCAATAAGCAACTTCAGTGAAGCTGTGGGTTATAAAATAAACACAGAAGTCAGTTTTGTTTCTATATTTAGGAAACATGAAATTAAGAAGACAACCTCTTTTGCACACTTTTTAAGAATCACTGGAAATTAATTTAACCAAGGAGTTTACATATCTATATCCTGATAATGAAGCTAGAAAGTAAAAAGAAATAAATAGATTAGGAAGATCAAAGAGAACCATCTAGAAACAGAGCCACAACTATAGGGAAAAGTGGAAATTAAAACCAAAGAAGCCCGGTTCAACAGACTTAACAAAAACTAGGGATGGCATAACCAAACACAGGTTCAGATAACTCCACTTAATCATTTTTCCTGTTGCACACAAAATTCAACTTCAGATAAATTAAGGACTTTGGTATTAAAATTAAAAGCAATTAGAGAATATTACATGATAATAGTTTTATAATGTTGGGGGAATATGAAGCTTGAAACAATATGAAGTCTCAATCACAGGAAATATTTCAAGGGAGATACTGACTGATTTGACAGTGTATTATCCAAAACATCTGTCTGACAAAATACTGCAAAGATAGTCCCAAGACTGTTTCAAGTAGGTAGCCTTGTAAGTGAAGTTATTTACACTTCAAAGGCTTTTTTAAAAAAAGAGAAAGACTCACATATTTTAAAAATGGAAAACATGAGTAAGAAATCCTGAAAATGTAAATAGCAGATACATGAAGATTTGCTTGAGTGAACTAATAATGAGGGAGGGCCACTGTCTCACTAACGTTGACAGCTTGGCAATTTCATCTTTTATCCAGTTCCCAGAGCTGGCTAGGTACAGATCTTTTCTACTGTTTTGATTTAGTATTCTTTAATTATTCATGCTTTTCCACTATATATTTGTTCTTTGTTTTCTAAGATCATTTTTTGTTGCTAACCTTATTCATATAATTTTTGAGGAATTTATAGACATTCAAAAAGTCTACTTTTGTGTTTGTATTAGGTTCCCGGGGCTGCTATTTAAAAGTAACACAAACGGAGTGACTTCACATGACAACAATTTATTATCTCACAGCTCTGGAGGCTAAAAGTATAAATCAAGACGTCAGCAGGACCAAGTTCCCTGTAGTGTGCTGGGATGGAATCTCTCTCTCTCTCTGCTTCTTCCTGGCTCTGGTGGCCCAAGAGTTCTTGGCTTATAGCAACATCACCTCAATCACTGTCTCCATCTTCAGACAGCCTCTGTTCTCACTGTGTTCTTTGTCTTCACACAGCACTCTTCTCTTTAATGCCATCCTTATGAGGACATCAGACATGAAGGTTTCCTGTTCCGTTCCCATATGAACTTGAGTAATTAGAGATACAGGGACCCTTTCAGATAAAGGCATTTTCTGGGATACCAGAGGAAAAAACTTTGCTGAAAACCTCCCAGAAGACAGTTTATACACAGAGACTAGGGCGAATCTTAGAGAAATGTTGAATACAGGAAGCAACCTCAAGCTGGTTGTAAACTGTATAAACCCACTTATATGACATTCTCGGAAGACTGGACAACACTGGCTGAAAACAGTAATTGTCAAGGGATATTGGGAAGGTTTACCATAAAGGCAGAACACAAAAGATAGGTTATATTGGGGAGTAGTGGGTCTCAGAGAATCGCTCAGTTCACAAGGCAGTAGTCACGTGAACCTTTATATGTGCTTAAATTCATAGAGCTGTGATTAGGTTGGTCATCTCCAATTCAAAATATCTGAACTCCCTTAACACTAAGAAGAAACCATGGTTTGAATACAAGGTCTCACTCTGAGTACAGGCTGCCCCCAAACTTCTGCCTCAGCAAAATAACAAAGTTTCTGCCAGACTGCTCAACAAAACTCCTAAATCGATTGACCTGTGTATCTAGTAGGGCTAACGAATAAAAAGTCCCACACCAGCTGGGCGGTGGTGGCGCACGCCTCTAATCCCAGCACTCGGGAGGCAGAGCCAGGCGGATCTCTGTGAGTTCGAGGCCAGCCTGGGCTACCAAGTGAGTTCCAGGAAAAGGCGCAAAGCTACACAGAGAAACCCTGTCTCGAAAAACCAAAAAAAAAAAAAAAACAAAAAAAAAAAAAAAACAAAAAAGCCCCACACCAGGAATGGGTTAACTCATGAAGTTGTTGGCCATGACATCTCATAGATCCCCCAAAGTACAGGCTACTTTCAGTGATTTTGGTTACTTACTGAACTTGGTGATAAGACACTGTTGTTGAAGACACTGCATATTTAAGTTATAACATGGGGAAATCAAGCTGGTACTCATCTGAAATTTCATCCCTGCTAGTTATCTTTCATAGTTCTGGAAGGAGTTGTACAAGCTTCCAGAGGAGAAAGGTAATCTTTAGTCTTATCCAGCTATAAACAGTGTGGGTCACAATAATGACCATCCTAGCAAGACATGCCCACTGGTGCCACAGTGGCATGAATGCCATGGAAATAACCAACCACTTTCTGTTTGGATTTAAGACCTGCTCCATAAGAGTGAAAAGCCATACCTGGCACCATTGGTGGTGTCAAGAACCAATGGCTAGACAGGTCAGAGGCTTTAGGGGAAAACCGACCACTATTAATTACTCCGCTAAACAGGCAATATACTAAGCCAGCTCATAATGATGTATCACTAAACATATAGATAAGTGCACCTCTCACCCCTCATCAGAGAAGCTTCTTTTTGCATTAAATTGTGATTAACACAGAGATCCCACAACTAGTAAAAGTGCAGAGAATTAGAGTTTGGAATGATCATCTCTAAATGGAACATCTATATCATACCCCCTCCTCTCAGGGCTCATTGTGGAAGAGGGTGGCAGAAAGATTCTCAGAGTCAGAGACAGTGGATGAATACAAGGAAATGGTGTTTTCCTAGACAAAACAAGAGAACTGTACATACAAACTGAGAGCAGTGGGGACAGCATGTGCAAGACCTGTATAAACTCAGACCAGAAAACTCTCAGTATCAAGAGGGGAGGTAGGCGTGAAGTCCCTCCCTTGGCTGAAGAGCTATTGGCAATTGATGGTTGTTGCCAAAGGGGGTGTCAGTTTTCTTTAAGGTTATGACCCTTGGTAGGTTGACAAAGCTCCAGTAGAAGGTCACACACCCAAGAGTAACTGGACAGGACAAACTGCACTTGTTTCATTGTTGTTGTTGTTGTTGTTTTGTTTATTTGTTTGTTTGTTTTGCTTTGTTTTAAGAGGACACAGAGTTGGGATGGTAAGGAAGGAAGAGTTGACCTGGGAAGAGGGTGAATCTGATCAAAATACACTGTATGAAATTCTCAAAGAACTAGTGAAAAATGAGAAAAAAAATAAAATCCTAAACTTTTTGAGTGATGATGTAACATACAAGTAGCTCAATTACATGTGTGGCTGCCCTTGCTTACAGGTGGTTCAGTGCACTCACACCAGCCTTTAAAGTACTAAACAATATTATATGAGATTACATTTTAGACATATATACAATCATACATGAAACAGAATGTCAAGCTTAGACTTGGATCCCATCACCAAAATATTTCATTATGAATTTGAAATATTCCAGAAACACACACAAAAAACCCCCTAAGATCTACAACATTTACAGTCTCAACTTTTTCAATCTGCACTTTTAAAAAAGTTTAATCTCACAGTAATAGAAATAAAATTAAACACATCACAGGCTAGTGTTCTTGGGTGTTCAGACTTTATAGTTTTAATGGTTGCAAGCCAACCAAATATTTTGACTAAAATCCTACCCCACTGCTATTTCTGCCTCAAGATAGTCAGTCCCAAGCAGAACTAAGGGATACTGGCATGTTCTCACTTTGTGTGTCCCGCCTTGATTTGACGGCTTCTCCCTGGTGAGGACTGGAATTCAGCATTGTTTACTCATCACATACCACACAACTGATGATGACACAGACAACCTTACAAAGTCACAGAATTTCCTGAAAAAAAAAAAATCAGAGAAATGGTGGGAGTGAGCAATCCTGGTGTAATTAATTCAGCTCAGATGTGAGTCCTGTTGCAACAGACACATCTGTAAAGGCCTGGTCTTTCCTTTCCTATAAGGATTATAATGACTAGCATCATCCTATTATCATAGTATTCTGCTCTTTGCATTGAAAAACACTCAGCACATAGGGGCATTGAGTATTTCTTGTTGATTTAGTCCCTGAAAGAAATGTTTGTCCAAGGCAATGTATAATTTTGATGCAATTCTCTTTTGGGTTCTCAAATTGTGGAATCTGCACAATTTCAGTCCTCTACATAAAAAATTCCCCAAGCTCTAAGAAAATGCTAGTATATAGATATATAAACAATAACTATAATGAAGATGATAATAAACACCTACACTACCTGGGGTATATTTCTTACTCTTAATATAAGTACATCTACCTGGGGTATATTTCTTACTCTTAATATAAGTACATTATTCTTAAGAGAGATGGCTAGGACTCTGTCTCTCATGATCCAATGTGCCAATTATGCTGATCAAGAAAACTGAGAGACTCTTACACAATGGGAATACCTCAGAAAGTCTTAAGCATCTTGAGCAGGGTCAGATGAGATCAGACCACTGGTGAGATGGGCTGGAAGGGCTAAGAATGGCCTCTGGACCCACTGTCTGGGCCTGATTCATTGTACGCACCTCATTTCCTGTTTCTGGAATCCTGGAGAAATGAGTGACCTCTCCGTGTCTCCTCTGCACAATGGTGATAGAACAGTAATGGCTTCATGTCGTCTTGCAGATTCAATGGATCTGCTCAGCAAATGAAGACCTACACAAACCACTGCCATCATTTTGAAAGTGACAGACTATTTGGGGTTTAAGTGCAATCTGACATAATCTGTTTTAATAAACAAAGAAAACCAAGTTTCTTGCTTTGCTATGCAAAGTGGGAAAGAGGGAGGGCTAGGAATGCTGGGCAGGACTGAATTTTCTGCCCATCATGAATTGTTTGTTTTAGGATGGTCAATGGTTGAGGGGCATGTAGCATGAATCTTGATTCATGCAAGACTCCACCAATTACATTTAGCAAAGGAAACGTTGAGGCTCTGTGGGTGGAATACACAGGAGTGCCCACATACAACGTGTCGCTGCAATTAGGAAAAACAACCAGGCCACAGATAATGCAAAGCCTTCAGTGTGTAAAGGTGAGCACAGAGAAGTCATTCTTCGGAGAGAGTGAGGAGAGTAAGTGAAGGCAAGAGCTTCAGGAGCAGTTCAGGAATTTCATAGGAAAGTGAGTCCAAGAGCAGACAAAGAGGAAGAAGAGAGAGCAAGTAAAGGAAGGCATGGGGGTGGGTTCCATTTGTCATGCAGACTGGCTGGATAATTCTAAGAATCTAGCCTTATCCTACTGCACTAAAAAGACATGACTCAAATCCCAGGTCTATCAGCCACTTCCCTAGTTTTGTATGATGAGTCCTTTAAGATCCCCTCCCTATAAAAACATTAGATAATACATAACCCATGTATGGTGCCATTGTTGAATATAAAATAGAAGAGAATTCAATACCTAGTCCTTAACTACACATCATTGTAACTAACTCGTGGTCAAACCCATCAATACTTTTTATTTATATAAAATGTCCACTGTATTGATCACTAAGAGATCACAAGTCACCATTAACAGCACAGCAGAATGACCAGTTTGGGAAGTGTATCCACATATGGTCACTTCCTTGCTGTTTACAAGGTACATCATCATGTTTCTTACATCTGAGCCCCAGATATGTCTTCTTGTTCCTGAGAGTGGTACTTCCTCGCCCCACTCTCCCCTACTTAGGTGATAGCTCTGGCAAGGTTTACTTTCAAGGGAGAATGTGTGTCCATTACCTCTGATCACTAGAACATTCAAGGGTGGGGATGGTGGATCAAAGGGCTGCCTCAAGAGCAACTAGAATAGAGAACAGTAATGGGAAGCATTTACAAAAGAAGAGACCATCAGATGGTGGCAGTAGGGGACAGAGTGAGTATGTAGGAGGGACAGGGGAGGTGGTACTCTGGAGCACAGGGGAACTGGAAGGTCTTTATTCAGCCTAGCCTGCAGTACCCCCTAAGTGTGAATGCTCACAGAGATGAACAATGGGAAACAGCCATGACACCATACAACATGCCCTCCTCCATGCAATCAAGAATGGAAAGCAAACAAACACAAAGCCAACAACCTGGGCATGGTGCCCAACCTGCCAATCATCTGCATAGAAAAGCAAGCAGACAGTCTAAATTCCCAAGGGAGCCCACTACCCATACAGGAATATAATGCATTGTTTATTAATGGCTCAATTCTTAGCCATCTTTCAGTTCCATGGAACACTTTTCTTTGAGTAAATTTTCCTTAAGCTTTTAAAAACTTCAGCCACTAAACTTTGAAAGTAAATAGAAAATTTCTAGAAAAAAAGCCTGGGTTGATTCCCCAACACTTTGGGAAGGGCAAATACACAGCATTTCCCTTTGCCCAGAACTGATGTTTCCTTGTGAAAATCTGTTCTTGTTCATCCTTCCTGGCCTTATTACCCTTGCCCTCCTTAATGCTAAATGGTTTACAGACACAATAAGGAGCTAAGGAAATACCAGAAAGTATCAATGCCTTCTTTTCACCCCTGTGACTATAGGAAAAGTCCACTTGGAAAGTCCCAGACACTAGAGGGATGACCTCAGACCCTGAGTCTCTACAGAATCAAGAATGGCAGTATAGTATAGAGATGGGTCAGTGGATGTGCTGAGTGTCAGAAGCCATCTAAATCTGAATGCTTTAGCACACCTCTGTAACCCTTCCATGCCTTCTGCAAGATGGGAGGCAGGGACATGAGAATCTCCCAGAAGCTCACAAACCAGTTAGCTTGACATGTAGCCCTGTGAGGAGCAACACCCAAGCTTATGCCATGACATGTATATACAAGCACACACACACACACACACACACACACACACACACACACACACACACACACAGAGGCACATTGAAAATTTAGAATGATAGTACTACTGGAAGAAAACCAGGAGAGTATGAAATGAGGAAATGTATTTTCATTTTTATGAGTCCAAATGATGTACAGTATGTGAAGAGAGGGCACTTAGGTTAACCTGGAGGCTAATTATTTCTAGAAAGGATTCACAAAGAAAGAAATACTCAAACTTCATCTAAAAGGCAAAGTTGAACTTGTCAAGGAATTTGAGATATAGGGTTTTTCCCCATAGGATTTTAAAATTAATGCCAAAATGAATGATTTTTATAAGAAGGCATCTACAAGTTCACTACAATGAAACATAACATAGTTATGTGAAATTATTAAAAATAAAACAGCAAAATGTCATTCCAGCCAGGCGGTGGTGGTACATGCCTTTAATCCCAGCACTCAGGAGGCAGAGGCAGGCAGATCTCTGTGAGTTCGAGGCCAGCCTGGCCTACAAAGGGAGTTCCAGGAAAGGCACAAAGTTACACAAAGAAATCCTGTCTCAAAAAAACTAAAATAAATGTCATTCCAGTAAAAGAACAAAATTATTAATAAATGAATCAGTAACACAAACAAGAACACTACAGACTTAAGAATGATGCCATAAGAGATAGACGTTGAATTAACAAAAGACATGATCATTGTAGAAGCTCTAAGCATCATGGAAAGTTATTCATGAAAAACAGAATATATGTATGAGTTTGCACATGCAAGTTTGTGCATGACACACACACTCAAATCATTCAGACTTCTATGGAGTAGGTGACAAATGCCTGGCTTAGAGATTCACAAATCAAGACTCCTATAGAAAGAACAGTTTTAATAATGAGAATTTGACCAGATTGCTTATTATTAATTCTTCAGTCTACACAATTATACATGTATGTGTCTACACCTGCATGTATATTATATTAGTCCAATCTTGTTGCCAATATCAGAATGCCACAAGCTAAACAAATTTTACAGGAGGTTTTATTTTGGCTCAGGTTCTAGAAGAACAAGGTCAAGGGCCCACCTGTATCTAGATGTCCTTACTTACAGAGTCCCCAAGTGATACAGGGAGTCACATGGCCACAGAGAGAAAGAGTGGGTTTTGTCTCTCTCTTTTCTTATAAAGCTGCCAACATTTCATCATGACAGCTCCCCACTTATCTACTTCTAATCACCCTCCCAAGGCCCCACTTTCCAATGATGGCAGTCACATAAAGCTTCCAGTTTCTCAGTGTCTCACAATGGGCATTATAAACTTCAATGCATGAGCCCTTGGGGCACAGTCATACCATATCCAAATCATAGCATACATCAACAACTTGACTGTACTTATTAGGTCATAAAGAAAATCTAAGTAAATTCCTAAGAGAATAGAAATTTTAAAGGTACATAAAGAAAATAACGTGGTAAATTTAGACATTATGAACACCACAAAACTACTCATTTGGAGATTTTAAATGGTTTCTAAATAACTTGTGGGTTACATGGATATTTAAACCTGAAGTTATGACTTGTTTGGAAATGAAGAATAGGAGCAGCACACATCTAAATTAGGCAGGGCAACAGTACTCTGAAGCAATGTTGTAACTTTAGACACTTATATTCAAAAACAGACAAGACTGAAAATGAACGTCCTAAATATTCAACTCAGGAAGCCTGGGGAAAGAACACTGAAAAAAAGCCTAAAGAAAATAAAAAGAAAAAATAAAGACAAAAGCAGAAATAAATAAAATGGAAAACAAAAGAAAAATGAGACTTGCTAGGGATAAAATGGGAAGTTAGCTTTGTCAAAAGAGCAATAAAATAACAGCATACTTCCGAGCCTGCAGATCAAGGGATAAAGAGCCAGATCACAATGTTACAAATGATAAAGAAAAATCTCTACAAAGGTGCTGAGCTTTATACACTATATAAATTTACAGAGATAAATCTGAAAAACTAAATAGATTAGTATGAAGATTTTTGAACTACTAATGTAAACTCAAAGCAGGAGGTGGGTGAGGCAGCATGTCATTCTCCTGAGTGGCCAGCCCAGGTGGTTTAATAATGGAGATCTGTCAGTCTTCTCGTCACAGGTGAACAACCCGATGTAACTATTTCATCACACTAGGAAACAGTTCAAAACTCCCCAAATCATGCCAAAGACTAACATAAAACTGACACAAAAACTAAAGTGTGTTTTACTACAAATAAATATTCTCAAAATAATACAGGAATTTAGTACACAAATACAAATACCAACATTGAGAAATAATAAACCAGTGAATTTATTTTAGAAGCGTTTTCACCCTCAATACAAGAAAAGGAAGGTAGTCTTCTCGGTAATGTCATCACAATAGTCCATTGTCATTTCTGAAAGTCAAAACCTTCATTAAACAAAAGGGAAGTTATAAACAAAACTCCATGTGTTTATCAGATGATGAAAGTTCTGGAAAATACCTGCTTCAATCACAAAAAAAAGAAAAGAAAAAGAAAATCAGTGGTAAGCTTTTTTTTTTATCTTTTTTTAAGCAAGAAAGGATATCCTGTAAAGGATATAGAACTCAATTCTATAAACATCTCAGTAACAATTACACAATAGAAGTATTACAAATAAAGTTAGAATAAAGTATGGTTACCATTAATATTCAAGTTATTTTGGCCATTCTAGACTTTGTAGAATTATTTTTAAACGTGCATGAGTGCCTTGCTAACATATATGTCTGTGCACCACATGTGTGCAGTGCCTGAGGAAGCCAGAAGAGGGCAATAGATCCCCTAAGACTGGAGTCACACATGGTTGTAAACCACTATGGGGTGCTGGGAATTGAACCTGAGTCCTCTGTGAGAGTAGCCACTGATTTTAACGGCTGTGCCATCTCTCCATCATCAACATTGTACAGTTTTAAAAACTGAAAGTTACTAAAATTATAAATAAAACGTCAAATTGTCATTATTTGCACAGGTTGTAATATTCTACCTCCTAAAAATTGGTAAAATCAACTTACTTTTAACAAATAAGTAAGTCACTAAATTGACTGAGAAAAAAATCAATATCTCTTCCAAACACTACAGAGAATTTATAATGAGGAGAAATCTCAACAATAAGAATAAATAAATAAATGCAATGTCTGGTCATAAACATAACAAAATAGGTGAGAAAAACAGCCAAAACAAACAGAAGTTCATACACAAACTGAAAGACATGCCATGTTCCTTGACTTGTAATCAAGTGTCTTCACCTGTGGCCTCTACTAAGGCTGTCCACTAAGACTCTCAATTTAATGCTTTAATGAAATTTAAACACCCTGCAAAGCAAACATGATATAAGATACTCTATGTACCCGGCCCCCAACACAATCTGGAGTTGAGTGATGGAAGAGTAGGCAGGGTGTCTGCCTTCCTCCTGGTGAGCATCAGAAGCTGCCAGAAGCTGTTCACTCATTCATCTTTCTACTCACCACATTCTTTCAATAACTGCAGCTTCTGGGTTGGGTACATGGGTAATGATGCTGGGAAAACTCATGATCCAGAGGAGGGGAATTAAAAGCATTTCCGATGGTGATTCGAGTAAAAGTAAATACAGATTGACTTTAAAATTTTAAAAATCAAAACTAAGAACACATTAGAGGGGACTGGAGATGTCTCAGCAGTTAAGAACACATACTGCTCTTGCAGAGGACCCAAGTCTGGGAATCAGCATCCATGTCAGGTGACTTGCTAGGGTGTCTAATACCTTGGCCTTCAAAGGCACTGCACTCTAGTGCATAGACACATGCACAGACAGGCACACATATAATTTAAAATAATAAAAACAAATCTTAAGGAGAATACATTCTAAACCTATTCTCTTTAAAAATGTAATTATCAGTGAGTGAAAGACACTATAACCCTAAGATACTAACAGCAAACAGAGGGGAGGCAACTGAGGTTGCAAAGAACACGATGTATCACTGACAAAGCAGTGAGCAGGAGTGGCCAGGCCTCTCCACCTCCTGATCAACCTCATTTGGATTTCTGCCCCCACTGCATGCATTAAAAAGTTTCCTGCAGGTTCTGAAAAAAGCTTTAGGTTTCTGATAAAAATAAAAACTATAAAACCAACAAACCCAGGACATATGCCACCAGCCCTGATAGTCACTGTTCAAGACGAAGTAGCTGAGAGACTTAGAAAGCCCAGGGCTAACTAGCTTGAGCCTATGAACAAATGCCAACAGCTTCCCGATTCTAGACTTGTTGGTGTGTAAGAAAAACAAACCCTTGTTTGCTAAGTCACTGTTAAACTTATTGCTGTTCCTTACAGAGGCCACATGCAATGCTTTTAAAAGCATAATATAACCCCAGCATGAGAGGCTGAAACAGGATTATGAGTTCGAGACTAGCTTGGGCTCTAGAGACCTAAATAAACAAACATCATCAATAACAACAGGGGCTGGAGGCTCAATGGATAAAGACACCCGTCGTGCCAGTATGGAGACCCAAACTTGAATCTCCAGCACTCACATGAAAAGCCAAATATGACTCCTCATTCCGATAACCTCAGCACTCTGATGGGCAGAGGAAGGAGAATGGCTGGGGCTTGTTGGCTGTTGGTCAAGCTCCAGGCTAAGTGAGAAATCCTGTTTCAAGGGAATAGGTAGAGTGATAGCGCAGGACCCTTGACATCTGGGCTCTGTGTGGACACATGTGCCCACAGACACACATGTGCATACACTACATACACACATGGGGAAGAATAAGCTCAGAAAGGACAAAGTAAAAAGGAGTCTCTTTAGCCTTCAGATTGGCAGCAGTACACAGAGCAAACACCCAGTGCCATCAGAAGGGGAGCCATTGCCATTATCTCATGATATCCCTTAGCACCTGTATTTGGAAAAATCTATTTTTCAGCAGCAATCAATCACAGTTTTAAGTGGGTCTTCCCTTTAACCCAGTTGTTTCATTTATTAGACTTCAAACGTCAACTTTCCTTCACTTTCATAAACATACCTCAGGAAATCAGTTTAGGGAGGGAAGACTGAACTCAATTTCAGGGCTTTAGTTCATTCAGGCTCCACTGCTCTGGGACTATGATAAAGTAGAGAATCATAACAGATGGGCGTGGCAGAGTGGGGCTGCCCACTTTCCAGTAGATAAGAAAGACAAAGAAGGGAGGAGGGATGGGGAGGTAGAGCAAAGGGACTGGGGACAAGATATAAGCTACAAAGATGCTCCAGTGACCTACCTCCTCCAACAAGCCACCAATGCCTATGGCCCAAACAAATTAGGACACGTCAATGCATTAATACATTGTTAAGGTTAACACCCTCACTTCTTTGTAAAATTTTTATTACATGTTATTTATTTGGTGTGGGTATGCACATGTCACTACGCATGTGGCAATCAGAGGACAACTTTTAGGACTGTGTTCCCTCCATCAACTGTGTTGGTCCTGAAGATCAAACTCATGTATTCAAGGTTGGCAGCAAATACCTTTACCCACTGAGCCATCCTGATGGAGACCCAAACACTTATTAACAGAACCACCAGCTTGGCACCAAGCCTTCAACCCACAAGCCTTTTGCAGGACACTTCATATCCAAACCTGACTTCATTTTTAAAATGTGTGTGTGACCAAAGATATATACCCAAAGATACTCACTGTTCGATGTGTGTGTGTGTGTGTGTGTGTGTGTGTGTGTGTGTGTGTGTGTGTGAAATTATCAGATTATAAAAAGGGGGGACAGAAATATTTTAAGAGCCAGAGGATCAGGTAGTTGTCAAGAGCTACACCCATAGTCTCATCAACAACGTGACAGCCTAAACATGAGCTAAACAAGGACAACAATAGACATGTTAATATGGATGGGGAAACCCCATGTGGCCCCAACTCTACATAAAGAACTACAGGCAACTAAGGAATGTGGAGACAAAGAAAATTTGTCTTCCAGGGAAGAGTACACCAATTGGTTATCCAATACCAATGATCAGCCCTGAAAACGTACATACAAGTAAAGTTAGGCAGACTGAGCAGGTTGTGTTTAGAAATATATATGTACATACACACATAAATATATGTGCATGTAACAATAATTAATGGAAAAGAATCTAATAATTTGAAAGAAGGCAAGGGGAGGTGTATAGGAGGGCTTGGAGAGAGGAAAGAGGAGGAGCAAATTATGTAATTACATTATAATCTCAAAAATAAAAGAAACAATTTTTAAAAGATATGCTACTTTTGAAATGTAAGCTTTTAGACATATTGGTTCTCAGTAAATAATTTCTGAGTGAATAGAAATGAATTTCTAGCTGAACGAGTGATCCCAATTTTATTTAACAAATAGAAAATCCATAAATATAATTTTCAAAAGCACAGAAAATAGTATTAGAGGATGGACACCCAGGCGTTAAAAATGGAGATGCCTCGGGAGAATGGTAATGAACTAGGATGGGTATGCAATGGGCCTGTTCTCTTTCAACATTTCTATGTCATTTAAATTTTTTGATAAACACACATTCACTAGGGGATTTTAAAACTAAATACATGGAAATCTGCCTTACATGTTCGGCAGTTGGGAGCTGCTAATGTAACTCATCTATAGTGACAGAAAGCTCACACTGAAGCAAACTACTGTCGACTGCTTCAAGAATGGCAGATATAAACTCCAGGAGCCTGGGCCAGCTTGAGAAGGGCTATTCAAAACCCATTAAAGTGAGGTTCAAGCCGTGTCAAGGCAAGCACCTGGCATTGAGTAGTCACTTTCTTGGGATGGCAATGCAGTTCGAGACTTGCATGACAACCAGGTACTTGTGCATGCCACTGCTGCACGTTGCCATGTGGGTAACCGGATCCATTAACAGCCATGACTGCAAGAATGAACCTGATGAGGGTCATTAAATGTAGATAATCATTAGACAGATCCCCACACGCTATTTCCAAAGTCTCCACCAAAGAAGCTGAGCTGACGGAGTAGTGTGTCTCTCTCTACCAGGTCTCCCCACCACCCAATCAGCTCCTTCCTTTCTACACTGAACTGGTCCTGGAATGAACCTTTTCACCAACTGTATGATGTGAAAGTGCAAGTGATGCAGGTTTGGGGTCAGTTCACAAACATTGCAACTTTCACCTCTGAAATCAGCTAACCTATGAAAATGGCAAGTGGCCAAGACCTCCTGATTATGAGAATATGGAGATAGCTCATGGTGCCGGGGTGGGGGATGGAGGGTGGGGGGATGGTAGTCTCCAGAAGCCAGCTTCCAGCAGAATGTCTATTTGCCAGCACCATGAGCAAGTGCCAGGCCTTGGGAAGCTGCCACAGGAACTGCCTAAGAAACTACAAATGATGTCAGTTCTATTGAGTCAACATAAAGAACTTTGAAAAATAATAAAGGGTCATTTCAACCCTCTAGGTTTGAGGTAGGTCATATGTAGCAGTTGATAACGGGAACAATACCCTGTTTTCCAAGAAGAAAGTGGTCCCAGGGAGGGAGTAAAGAAAGTTATGCTGTGGAGGCAGAGGGAAGGAGGTACCAGCGTGTTTGTAGAGAACAGGTAAGTGGCTTAAATTATTAGTCACAGTGTTCTCTCTTTATATGCTAATTTCCTGAAATGCACTACTTCAGAGAAGATGGTATTATTACCCTATTTCAGAGGTGAAGAAATGGAGGTTTCGGAGAATCACAGAATCTAGTTCAAGATCACCTGACTTGGTAAACCCTGGAGCCATGCTGCTTTGAAGTTAGTGACTCACCTGGGAAAGAGCAATCAGAAGACTGTATCATCACAATCAGATACTCATAAAAGGATGCTAATCTCCATGAGTTGCAATAAATATGGATAAATAAAGATGCTGATTTCTAGAATTCTAGTGTTGAAACCATAGTTCATTGACTTCCTTATGATGCTATTAATATAGCACAAACCCAAAGAAAGGATTCCAAATTGATCAATTAATCTACTGGGCACCTAAGATATGTGCCCCAGGAAGAAAAATGAAAACACAGTTTGCTGCCTTCAGAAATACCATAGTCTATGGCAGGGAAGAGAAAAATCACAGTACAGTGTGATGCTTCAGATAATGTAAATCTATACAAAGAAGTGTTTTAAGTACAGGTTGGAGAAAGCCTCTGCTGTGTGGATATATCAGTAATTGCCCGATATCTTAACATAAGCTCAGATCTTTCCATGTAAAAAGCTTGGATTTGTGTATTAGTACTACAAGTACTTCACTGAACCCACAAGAAGTGGTCCATAGCACCATGTGTAATTTACAAATCTAAGCCAAGACGCTAAGACTCCCTAAGGTGACCTTTTCCTCAACAAAAGGCAACCTCATCTGAGCCACTTGCCTGCACGGTGGAAAGAGCAGGCTCTGCAGCTGGACTTGCCATATGACGGAGAGTCCAAAATGTCAAGGAGTCATTGACTCCTAAGTCTGTGCCAATGCCGAGCAAATATGGGTTCTTGCCGTGGTGGAGCTGGGCTCAGCCCCAAAGTGCCAGATGGTACTGAGTGCTCAAGAATAAAGCCATCTGCAGAACGACGCCTTCTACGGCTGTTACAATTTGTACTGATTACCAGCCTCCATCAGAATGCCTTTAGGATGCTTATCCACCAATAATCCTGCCCCCTTCGTTACAGCTCTGAATCGAGGACCACATTTTTGGTTATAAGAACGGGACAAGCATATTGAATAAATATTCCCCATGCCACCCACTGATGTATGACTTAATCTACATTATTCCACCTACATAGGAATCTCATAGACAAGTGGATGATTTAGACCCTGTTAGGAACACAAGGGGCTATGTGACATTGACCCTAATTTTGAATTAGAACTAAAGGATTAAAACATTACAAGAATTAGCCGGGCGGTGGTGGCGCACGCCTTTAATCCCAGCACTCGGGAGGCAGAGCCAGGCGGATCTCTGTGAGTTCGAGGCCAGCCTGGTCTCCAAAGCGAGTTCCAGGAAAGGCGCAAAGCTACACAGAGAAACCCTGTCTCGAAAAACCAAAAAAAAAAAAAAAAAAAAAAAAAAATTACAAGAATTAAATACAAATTTTATTTGCCCAACTATGATTGCTACCCCCCCAAACACACACACACACACACACACACACACACACACACACACACACACAAATCTGATTTGACCACAAATGGCTTATGAACTGAATTTGGCACAAGTTCAACCATGTACAAATATTTGGGAGTAGCCTGCAGACATAACGTTTTCTGTTATTTATTTAAGACGAGCTGGAAAGATGGGTGACAGTTTACAGATGTATGTTCACTAGGTACTATTCTTTACTGAATCAATTTTGGCCCTAGTAGGTTGATAGATTATTTCTTTGCAGCACTCAAAGCATTAAGGTACTCATAAAATGAGTTAATGACCCATTTAAAAATGCCCTTTATGGAAAAAACACACTTTTCTAAGAAACTGATATTACATTATCTTTACCAATATAATATGATAGAATCTGCTAACATAGAAGCCCTGGGCAGCCTGGAAGTTGTATGGTGACCAACAATCTATTTGTTATTGCCTTTATTTTTTTTTAACTACCAACTGTCAAGATTCTATCCTGACTCTACAAGTCCACATTATGTGGTAAAGCTCATGGATTACAACTGACTGCTTCCAGAGATGGCTCAAGGGAATCTTGAACCCACTGAAATTTCTGCAGCAATAATCAAAGTTCTCTATCAGCTATTGGCAACAACTGGCTTCTCAGAAATGTTTTAAGGACATTTGTGCCACAGGTATTTAAGGAAAGGTGTGCAGGCACCTGACTTGGGCTGTCCCCATCACACTCCAGTGAGTTATCAGGCATCAGCAGATGGTGAAAGATGCCCTGGCATGTTGTAAAAAGAGATAACTGGAAAAAATGTGGGTTTTCATTGATTGGTGTGCATAGTGCTACTCCACCAATCAATTTGGACTCATCCACAGTGACAGCGGAGAGATGCTGCGTAGTGGAGCTGCTCCTCATGCAATCCTTCCCCACCTGTACTTTCTTCTTCAAAACCATTCATGTTGCTCTTTTTGTAGTCAGAGGACTGAACCCGCCTTTAAAAATCCCAAGTGTGATGTCATATAAAGTTCAACTTGCTCTATGGCTTTTGTGACCTTTGCCAGTGAAATCAGTTATTCTTCCAGGAGGAAGATGTCAAGGGCGGGACACTCTGTTAGGACCCTCTTATGGCTGTCAATTTGTCACAAAGGAAAGACTGAAGGGCTGTGTACATGGTCAACAAGGCCCTTGTATCTCTGGAATACACTGGAATGTAGCGCAATGCTCCAGAACCTTCTCCTTCATAACTGAGGTGGAAGAGCAGAGCTCACTGACTAACACTGCTGGTCAGAGAGCTGGTGAGGAGCTGGCCTATTCCTGAGAACCCTTCATCATGACTGGCTGAGAAAGTACAGCTAATTTTTCCAAAGGGATAAAATTATGCAAAAATTCTTTCTAGAAAATGAAGAAAGGATCCAGTAATAATCTTATTTTTTGCCTCTGAGTAACTGTGTGATTTTTTTGCTAGTCAGGCAGAGGGCTACCTGTAGAAAGGGAAGTGGTTTTCTTTTGTGAGATTTTTATATGATGCCCTGATCCTATCAGATGTTCCTTCCCAAACAGCTATATTAATAATGAAGTGATCTGTTCCCTGCATTTCATAGTACATTAGGTCTGTTCTGAGAGGTTAATCTTTAAAGACTATTTTAAAAGGCTCAATACCAATGCAGATATAGACAGAAGCTAGATTTTCATGTCTGATACTTAAATTTCAAAGCCTTCTAATGCAGTCTGATTCTTACACTGTAGCTAGTCTTTAGAGCACAGTGGTTGCTGTTATCTTACACTTCAGAATGAGTGGGCCCCTTAACCTGCTAGATGCCCCCCCACCCCAACCAAAGGCCTAATTTCACAGTGCCAAGGCCAATTTGGTCCTGTTTTATTTATGTAGAACAGTGACACCTAGTGGTAGGGAAAGCAAATCACAAAACAGAATTCTCTAGTGACAACACCCGCCCTTCCCTGGGAATAGAACAAAACGAGCCCCCTAAGGGGCTGTCTTAACTGTCTTCTTGGATGAGCAATAAGGCACCCAGTGGTACATGCTGAATAATAATCTCAGTGAGCTAGACTTCTCCAGATACCCTGGGAAAAGGCAAACCCAGAATCCTGCCCAAGGTGGGAGGATCCTTGAGAAACATGGAAGGTATTGATGTCCTAAAGATGAAGTGGGAGCCGGTGGGGCCACCACAGCTTCCAAGTAGTCAACTGAGGACACTTGAGATTTGTCCAAAGGCTGTGGACTAGAAGACATGCTGAGAAAATTATATCAATAACAAAGATGGAAAATGAGCTACAAAGATGAATCACAACCAAATACTCCCTCTGCACTGTCTTGAGGCTGTGACTCAAGAGCTGAGAATGGTTATCCTTCCCTTTGTTAGAGTCAGCGACATTTGTCTGACAAATGCCAGGTACATAGTAAATGCTGAATGAGAGGGGGTAGGAGGGAGGGAGGGAGGGAAGAGGAAAGAGAGAAAGGGAGAGGGAGAAAAAGAATGTAAATCAGGCCAGATAGGTACTTCTGTGAAGACTATATCAGATAGGAAATACATTCCACTATAGCTAAGGCAGCTTTTAGCAAACTGGATATAGGTAATCATGGTAGTACCATAGTTGATATCCAGTATTCCAAATTATCCTCCATTAGCACTGCCATTTAGCATGCGGAAAGCCAAAGCACAGTTCACAGAGCAGGGCTGCAGAATGACGGGATCTCAGATCGCTGGCTCAGGACCCTGCTCCTTCCCACCTTATTCTACCTTGTAATAACCACCTTGTAATAAAGGTGGTCAAGTTCAAGAGAAGGACTTCATTGTATCAGAGAGATAAATCAGGATGTTCCTACAATGATTCTGTTATACAGAGGGAACCTGTCCTTACAAGCCCCCTTCAGTGAGCTGGCCTGAGAAGCCACACAGCCCCTTCCATAGCTGCAGGGAGCATGAAGCCCTTCCTACACTAAGGACTTTGTATTTCTATACAATTAGCATATGTTACATGACAAAGCTCTCTCTTCCTCTGCTCATTCCTCTCTATTCCTTTTTATGTCTCTTAATATAACAAGTTTATTTTTTACTAATTATTTTAAGCATACATAGTTGTAGGGTTCAGAGTATAAAAATGTGATACATATAATTTGATAAGCAAATCAAAAGCACTAGCAATTTTGTGCATATACATTGAACTATCACAGTCTATTCCATAAATATGCATGGTTCTTATGATTTAATACAAATGGTATTTTTTAAGACAGGTTATTGCTTTGTCATCCAAGCTGGCTTCAAATTCGCTATGGAGCCCAGGCTGGCCAGGAACTTATGACCCTCCTTCCCGAGCGTCACAAGTTCTGGGATTAACATGTGTGCCAGCACGCCTTGCTGAACAAGAAAATGTTCCAAGGTGCAAGGTGATGAGGAAATGATAAATACTTTCAGGTCTTTCAAAGAACAAGAGTCTATCATATCTTAAGAGTTCCTGGGAACTGTCTGAACTAATTAATTCTTTTTACACATTCTTTCATTACAACAATAATTTAAATCTAAGACTAACCACATTCCAGGGCAAGCCCCATGCCCTGGAGGCAGGAGCTTTGTGGTTTTTCTGTTTTGCTTTTTTTTTTGTCTTGCTAGTTGTTTATTTGTTTTTTTGCTGGGGGAGTTGTTTTTAGATAAAGAAAGAATGTAGAAGTTGGGTGCTAAGGAGGTGGGGGAAGCTGTGAGGAGCTGTGGGAGGGGGAAGAATATGATCAAAATTTATTCTATGAATGTTTTCAATAAGTTAAAAACATAGTAAAGAAATCTAAGGTCATAACAACAGCTTGGCTTGCCTTCCTAGTCTCATGGTCATTCCAAATAAGAGAGAGGAGAAGACAAGCACAGGCTCACCCACTCATCTGCTCACCCGCTCATCTGCTCACAGGCTCACCCGCTCACCTGCTCACAGGCTCATCTGCTCACAGGCTCACCCGCTCACCTGCTCACAGGCTCACCTGCTCATCTGTTCACAGGCTCACCTGCTCACAGGCTCACATGCTCATCTGCTCATAGGCTCACATGCTCATAGGCTCACATGCTCACAGGCTCACCTGCTCACAGGCTCACCTGCTCACAGGCTCACAAGCTCACATACTCACCTGCTCACCCACTCACCTGCTCACAGACTCACCTGCTCACAGGCTCATCTGCTCACAGGCTCATCTGCTCACCTGCTCACAGGCTCACATACTCACCTGCTCATAGGCTCACATGTTCATAGGCTCACAGACTCACCCGCTCATCTGCTCACAGGCTCACAGACTCACCTACTCACATGCTTACCTGCTCATAGGCTCACATGCTCACAGGCTCACATGCTCACATGTTCACACACTCATAGGCTCACCTACTCACATGCTTACCTGCGCATAGGCTCACCTGCTCACAGGCTCACCTGCTCACCTACTCACAGGCTCACCTACTCACAGGCTCACCTGCTCATAGGCTCACATGCTCATAGGCTCACATGCTCATAGGCTCACAGGTCCACCTGTTCACAGGCTCACCTGTTCACAGGCTCACCTGCAGGGTTTGTATCAATGTCTGTTACCTGAATATGATGGGAGATGAAAGGTGTCCAATGACCTTTTTGGACCCAAAAATATTGTGAAACGGAAATATATTTGTTATCCCTGGTTCCCCCAAATGAAGTCAGCTAAAAAAGGAAACCAGATATCCAGTGCCACTCAAAACCACTCTCATACTACAGATGGGAGAAATCCACCATGATGGCCTCAATGGAGAGTGCCCCTGTAGAGTTAGGGAAGAACCGAAAGCCAGAAAGTAAGCATAAGCTACCATCCCTTCCTTAAACAAATCCATCTTTATTTCACTTCCCCCACTGACAATGATAAAGAAAAGCTGTTGTCCTAGTTACAGCATCCATTGCTATGATAAAACACCGTGACCAAAAACAACCTGAGGAGGAAAGGGTTTGTTTCAGCTTACAGACACGCATCATACTCTATCACTGATGGAAGTCAGGACACAGACTCAACCAGGGGGTATCCTGGAGGCAGGAGCTGATGCAGAGGCCGTGGAGGAGTGCTGTTTACTGGCTTGCTCCTCATGGTTTGCTCGAACTGCTTTCTTATAGAACTCAGTGTCCCCAGGACGGCACCTCTCACAGTGAGCTAGACCCTCACACACTAATCAAGAAAATGTCCCATAGGCTTGCCCACAGTCGAATGTGGTGGGGGTATTTTCTCAACTAAAGTTCCCTCTTTCCAAATCCCTCTAGTTTGTATCAAGTTGTCATAAACTAGTCAGCACAGTTGTCTAATACATTTGAGGCACCTAGAGTCTCCACATCTCCTTAGCTATGAATGGCAGGGGCTTCCTTTAATCTGAATTTCCCCTACTTTGGGTTTTTCACTCCTCATATTCTTTAGTCGAGAATCATACATGGTTATATTCTGAGTCTAGTGTAATTCCGCATTTACAGCTCATGGTACCCTTGGGCCTGGATCACCTCCTCACATGACACTGTTTTTCATTTCTGTGCTGACAAACACGCCGTTTCAACTGTCACTTAAGCACCCAGTTCAAAGTCTACTGTTATTTTAGCTCCATATTGTCAAACAGGTGGATTTATAAATATGTTACCTGAAGGAAACGTTCCCCCAAATAGCAGAAGCAGAGACTTTATTTATTTATAATTATTTGTTAGATTTGTACAAATGTTCCTGTTGCTAGAAAGCCTCTGGCTAAATACAAATTAAAACGCTTTTGAATGTAGCGAAAACAGCAGTGGCATCATTTTAATTACCCATTGGGGGACGCCAGGCAGCAGAGATGTATTCATTTCCTTCTTTGCTTGTATAATGTGACTGCCTGCTTAGGGATATGAACCTCCTGTCTGCCTGTTGATGGCACAGGCTACCTGGCCACATAATCCATCTTTACATGATTCTGGCATTCAAGTGCACCCACCATATGGGCAGGGAGCCAAAAATTGACAAAGCACAAGCGATTCATTTTGTCATACTTTCAGAGTCGCAGGACCCATTGTCCCTTCATAGTAACACCCTGGTATTGTTCATCAGAGCATGCTATTCTCTTCCTCTTTGAAGGCTTTATAGGGAAGTAATTCTGGGGCTATGTCCTGGACCAAGAGACACCCACTCTCTGTCTTCTTTTGACTTCTGATTGCCCTACTCATTAGACACATGGATATAAACAAGAACTTTAATCTCACATGGGACCACTGTAGGATCACCGAACTGGGTGCAAGATACTTCTCCCTCTTCAGGACTCAGGATACTACAGTGTTCCCTGTTCAGTATATGGTAGGCAACTTGATTTCGTGCATCATCAGTCACTGAGGAATATTAATACCCACACTCACTCACAGAGTTATTTTCAGGATAAAATGTGGGAGACAATACTTCAAAATATATAAAGAGTCCACAAATACAAAACTGGGAAAGAACAGCCCAGCTGTCCTCTAGCTTGTGTAGTGAACTGAACTGATTCATACTGCAAAGTAATGTTCGCCCAGCTGTACCTCTGGCAGGTGATGTTTAGCAAGCATTTGGGAGTTTTGATGTTCAAATGACAAGGAAAGGAAAGCTTCTCTGTAAAAGAAAAGCTTCTTCTTAAAAAATTAATAAATGATTGTGCACTTTACATATGTAAGGGTAATGTAGTTGAACCAATATATCTGCCACTCAGCTGAAGAAGAAGAAGAAGAAGAAATTGCAAAAACTGAGTAGGTAGGGAAGATCTGGGAGGAATTGAGAGGGGGAAAAACATAGCCAAAATATATTGTTTGAAAAAAATTAAATAAAATCTATCTAATAATAAAAATAATAATAAATCCCTGTGGTGGTGACGAAACTTTTGGTGGAGTTTCTCTACATGCATATTTGTCTCTAAACAGTGTGTCACAATACACACAGTTGTTACATTTGTGATGGTTACTTTTGTCAACTTGACAGAATCTAGGACCACCTGGAAAATGTGCCTCTGGGCATGCTTGTAGGGAATTATTTTGATTACATTAAATGATGTGGGACAATCCATCTTATAGATGGAAGACGGGTGAGGGATCCTGGACAATACAAAAGGAAGGCTACTCGATCCCATGCATTCATCCTCTCTGTTTCCTGACTGTGGGTACAATATGCCCTGCTGCTTCAAGCTCCTTCACCCTTGACTTCCCCTCCATGAAGGACTGTACCCTGAACTGTGAGCCAAAATAAACCATGATGTAGTGGGTAGCCATTCCAGCTTTGATCTGGAAGTTCCAACCCCCATCGAGGCTTCGGCAACTGTCACGCCTACAAGGCGGGGCCAAGGAAGGAGCCTGGAGACCCAAGATCGGGATGGGCGAGCACTCTCTCTTGGTTCCTGGACCCTGGACAGTGGAAGTGGACAGAGCAGAGCTCCAGAGAACACTGCTGGACTGCGATGCACTTTCCCCAGACCCCGCGACCTACCTATCCCTTCATTTGTAAGTTACCCACTAAATAAATCTTCCTTTTAACTATGTGGAGTGGCCTTAATAATTTCACCAATACCATCTCTTCCTTAAGTTGCTTTCTTGTGGGTATTTGAGCATATAAACAAAAGTAACAAACAGTATGACTTGTATGTTTGAAAATGATAGTATTATATTGCAAGGACTTTGAGGCAACTTTATTTTTCTTTTATTCAGAGTTTCATACATGTACCTAATGTGTTTTGACCCCTCTTAAGATGATTCTTAAATGTTTCTTAAACCAGAGAAGGATAAGGTCTTATTTAGTACTGAACAGGATGACATTGGATGAACAGATTGCCACAATTCACCAGTAACGGACATAAGATCACTCCATCTAACCACCTTTTATTATCTTTTAGTGCCTCAATGTTGAGTTTCTCTGGATAGTAGTTCTCACGAGTCTATAGGGGTCTCCTGAAATAAAGACCTTCTTAGGTAACAATGAATACAACAGCTTTCTGATTCACTAAGTCTGAGCCCAGAACCCCAAGGTCTGCCCTTTTAGCAAGGTCTCTTGTTGCTACAGTTTGGATATGATTGGACCACTCTGTGCTCACCGTGAAGTCTGACTTGTGTTGAGAGATGATGAGGTGCACTAGTCACACCTTCTGTCTCTGTGACAGAATGCTTGACATAAAGAGCCCAAAAGGAGGAAAGACACATTTTGTTCCAAATGTTCAGAGGTTTCAGTGGACCACAGTGGCCGTGTCAATTCTGGATTTGAGGAGGGAGGTAACATCATGATGGTAAAGGCATAAGGCAAAGGCTCTTCACCCCAGGGCAGACAGGAAACAGATTGAGGAGAAGGCACCTGGGACCAGGTATAACCTTTGAAGGCCCATACCTGTGACCTACTTCGCCAACTAGCCCCACCTTTTGATGTTTCCTGTATCTTCAAAAAAAAAAATCTACCAGCTGGGGACTAAGACATGGGAGGCTGAGGAGGCTGTTTCATATCCAAAGTATGTCATGGGGTTTTACAAGAAGACTGTGTTGTTGAGGGCTTAAGGCCTCTCTGCAGGGACTGGGTTCATGCGCTCCATAGTTAGGGCATGCTTGCTCTTTCTCTACTAGAGTTACCATGAGAATAAGCTGTTGTGAGGCTGAGCATCATGTTCTGTCTGCTGTGTTCACAAACACTTTCCCTTCTGCCTTGCACCATGTGATCAAGCACTACCTAGAATCATGTTTTTGGCTCTAGAAGGATGAGCCCAAAATAAATCTCTTTTCTTTGCGAATTATCCAGTCTTGGACATTTTGTTTATAGCAACAGAAAACAAATTAAGTTGCAGTTGACACTGACATGGCTGGTCTAGAGCTACTCTGTGATGACCACTGTTTCAGGCTCCATGTTAGAGAGGAAGGGTATTTTTATAAAGGATAAACACTCAGAGCTTTACAGAATACCATCGAATCATTTTGCCAGGCAGCTGAACTGGAAATTTTAGGTGCTCCATTCTCTAAATTGTCAGCCACCCTGCTGAAGCATCTTTTTTACAGTTGCTACTTAGTCCTCCCCACTAAGAAATAAGCTTTTTCACGCTTATTAGATGCAGCACACAGCATCCTGGGAAGGCTATAATGAATGGGTGGGTGGTTGTCTGGGTGTCTGAATTCCTCTGAAGCATCCTGACCCTGGGGATGGAAAAGATTTAGGTCTATGAGCAAAGAACTAAAATTCCTTCTATAAACAGGATGTGCTTATAGAAGGATCCTACTTATTAATTTCTTACATTATAAGCTCCTTTGCTCCCAGCCAATCTCTGCACATCCAAAGTGGAGGTCATTCTCTCCTCACTCTCTCGGGGTTCACATGACAGGAGCAGCAGACCCACCAGGATGTGTTTCCACTGTGAGCCATGCACTGGATCTTGCTCCTTTTGCAGTGTCTATACTGCAGGCATCACTGCTTCCAGCGCACGTGCTAATGGTCACAATGGTGACAGGTACAGCTTCCAGCGGCATAGGCACTGCTCTAAGGATTCTGCACAGAACCACTTCTTTACCTGTCACTGTACTCCATGTCATGGCTGTGACTCTCGTCATTTAGCAGATAAAGGTATAGAACTCACACCACGGGTAATGAAATCCAGATCTGACCAATTCCCAAGATCACCCTTCCTCTCTTTTTCAAACCAGTCAATAGCTGTTGCTTTCTTTCTTCACAGGCAGCAGGATTCCTACTTTAGGGGAAATTCAACATCAGCATTGTTTCTATTGATTCTGCTGAAATTATTCCCGAGGATCCCACGTTATGAAGGCAGAAACATACAGAGAATTATTTGAACAACATATTTATTTCCTAGAGGAAACTAGTTTGGCTCAGTGGCCCAAATCTTCAACAGGAAGGCTGTTAAGGAGGGCTGAAAATAAACATGAAATTTAATTTGAAAACATATTTCCTGGCTCCCCTCTGTCAATCAGATGTCTATTTGGTGTATGCCTGCATCTAATGGCTGTGAACTTTAACTGAACAGAGGCCTGCCACAGGCAGTCAGGAACACTGCACCACAGGCCATTCGCATGCAGGGGGTGTTGCCTCGGCTGCATCTTATTTTTTGTTTGGGGAGCTATGGAGAGAGAGCATCTTAGCTGCAAATTGTGCTATGAGACAAGATGAATGATCATCAGAACACAGTCTGCAAAAATTTAAAAATATAGATAAGAAAAGATATTAATATCCTTTCTAAGGTAATCAGTACTTTTTGTTTGACAAAAAAATGGCCCACTGTTTATGGTTTATGCAAATAATATATGTTAATGCCAAGGCTGCACAGCCTATAGCTTTGCATACAAGTGTTTGTGGAAAATACATGCCAATACATTTTAAACCTCTTCCTCATATAAACACAGAGATTTCATAAATATACAGCACCTTGTTCTTAAAAACATTTATTATAATTTTATGCAATGCAAATCACATTAGAATAAATTATTTCTTGCTAAAACAGCAAAGTCAGCAAAATTACAGGGAGATATAAAGTCTCAGCTATTGTGTACTCTTCAGTTACATCAAAGTGAGCTGACACACTCCTGGATGACACTCAAGAATGCTGTTAGCCAGTGGGGTCCCAGGTTGCTCTGGCATCCCAGGGACCCTCTGTGCCAATGGCTGTCTAATCTTGCCTTTACTGATGATCCTTTCAAAGCAAACTTTTCCTGTGGATTGACAGTGAGGACTTCTAGCCATGATTTTCTAAAGTGTGACAATCAACCCTGACGACTAAGAGCTATGACTGAAACATTTTAAAGTGATTGATTAGCATCCTTAAAATGTAAAAAAAAAAGTATATATCTAAAGAGTCATTAATACTCTAACCATAATCTCACTCAAGAGTTATCAGTTCTCAAAAGTATTGCTGAAGACCTACTGTGTGTCAGATATGATTCTTTCATAGAGATGAAGCAATGGACATGATAGACAAAGCCCATGTCCTTGTGGGATTTAGTCTCAAGGTGAGTAGAGTGTAAAAACATCAGAGAGTAACAAGTGATGTACCTCCACAAGTGAACTGGAGGATAGTCATCTTTGATGGGTAATTAGGGAGTACTTCTCTTAAAGTAAACTTAAAGAGGAGATAATGCCAGTCATATGAAGGTAAGGGGCAAGGTAGTCAAAGCATAGCAAAGTCAAAGGCTGAAGGAAGAATGGTCATGGGGACGATCGGGTGGCAGAAACAGAGAGGGAAGAAGAAGGACAGATGTGGGTCAAGTGGGCTGGAGTCCTAGAGGCCACAGGATGGAGTTTAGCTTTTAGTACAAATGGATGAGGAGTCATTGTTTACACAAGACACTGATACATTGAGAGATGTCACTGCATAAACAAAGGATTGGGAAGTAGAATGAGAGCACATTAGGAAGGAAATCCCTACTCTGGGTAAGAGATGAAGCCAGGCTGAACTGGGTACTAGCAGACCTACAAAAAGGAAGCCCCATTTCAGTTATAGCATTGAATGCTAGAAAGGACAGACCCTGTTGACAGGCTGAAGGTTGAAAGGAATAGACAGAATAAAACAGGCAGGTATAAACATAGTCTTATCATTCAGGAGGCCTAGGCAGGAGAATTCCAAATGAGAAACTCAATGATGTGGCCTACATAAAGAGTTTAAAACCAATCAGGGTGGGATGAGGAGAAGAGGGGATCTAACTCATCAGTTTTGTTTTGGGTTTTTTATTATTATCTTGTTTTATTGTTTTATGTCAGCAGGTAAAAAAAAATCAGGTCCCATTTCTAAAGGAAGAAGATGTACAGCAATCAGAACAGTCATTTCTGACACTGACATTTCTCCATGGAAAGGCCAAGCCTCACACTGAATACTAAAGTTGGACTCAGATGTGCACATCTGGAGCATTAAGAAGACAAACTCTGCAGGTGTGTTGGCCCATTACAGTGTGTATCCAGGGTACCACTTACTTCACAGAGTACCCCTAAAGAACCAACTCAACAACCTGTGTTCCTAGAACATTCCATTGCTCTGAAGGTATCGATCATTTATGACTACTTAATGAATAATGTCAATGTGCAAACCATTTCAGAAACGGTGTCCCCATTCTCTTTATGTCCGTTTCTGAAGTGTACAATTATCAGTCCTTAATTTATAAACCCTGTCTATATTGGGAGGGGGAGGAAACAAAATGGTGAGGTTTTAGTGTTCCCACTAAACTTATATTGAAATTTAATTCCTGGTAGTGATATGGAGAGATTTCATCCAGCTATGAGATTTAGAGGTACAGCTTTGAGGGGTGATGAGGATTAGATGAGGCTATACTATGACTTTATCATCTTTTATGTAAGAAGAAGATAGATGCAAGCTCTCAGGCTTTCTCTGCCTCAATGGGCAACATACCACACTGCCTTAGCACCCTTCAGAGCATCCTCGACAGCAAGAAACTTCTCACCAGACACAGCCCCACCAGCCCAGACCTCCCATCCTCCCGAATGAGGAGCTGACTACAATTTTACTCTTTAGAAGAATACACAGTCTGTGGTATTCAGTCATAACACCAGAAAACTAAGACAAAGCAATTCTTCCAGCTACAGAGCAGAGAAGCTACATCCACACCACATGGGCAAGCGGAGGTGCAGGATACCTCCCTTGTAGATACTCCAAGCAGGAATCTTCACTGAGGTGACAAAATGTGCACAAGCTGAGAAGAGGGGAGAAGATGAAGTGAGAAAGAAAGGCAGTGCAATCTGAGTGGTGCCCTGATGTGAGATCTGCAACGGCTTCCGTTGTTTTCAGTTAACAGTTTCTCTCAGTGTTCTAAGCAGTAAGAGGAGCAAAACTCTATCTCTTCAGCTAAGTCCCCCTTCCCTGAGTGTTTACAACAACTCACGCAGAGTGTTGTAAATATTCCTGCCTCTGTCTACCCTTTTCTTACACGCCCAAAGGAAACAGAGTGATTCTCCTGACTGCCAAATTTAGAGAAAATGTCCTTGGTCCTCTCCAAAGCAAGCTGTCCATAGAATGCAGAACTTCTCTGGTCCTTCAAGCAAGCTCCCATGAAGACAAGATTATCCCAACCAAGTGTCCCCTGTGCCTCAGCAGGTGATGCAGTCATATGTCCTAGTTTCTCACACTAAGCCTTAGTCCCCATGTGCCCTTGGTCAGTTATAAAGATGGCATGTGATCCACCATCAATCTGCCACTCCCTGCTCATTCAGAACTCAGGAAAAACCAAAAGGATGCCCACGTACCCTATCTTGGGAATTCAAAGACACACTTTCAAATTCCCGCAATTTTCACATCACTCTAATACTCTTTACCTAGACAAACCTCCTTCAAGACAAGAAACTGGTGCCCAATGACATTAACTACTAGTCCAAGTTCACACAGCAACAAAGTCATGAATCCATGTTTCTAAATCTTAAACTCTAAAGCTGAAAAATGATGGCAGTACTGACCTCCAGTTCCACAACTTTCAACAACTCTCCTCATTTTAACAACTTTTACACAGGTGTGTAGTTAAGAGTAAATGAGAAAAGTTGGCACACAGTAGGCCAGATTCCCCTTGAGATAAATCCCCACAGATTAAAGGCAGTTTAAAAACTAAAGGGAAAATGAGACAATCCTAAAGGCATAATAGTTGAAGCTTTTTATGCTAAGAACTAGTTATTGATATTTTACCTTCACTAAGTACCTGCAGTAAATAAGTGACTTCCACCAAAGTCAAAACTTAAAAAAGCTAGCTTTCTTTTTTGTAAGGACCACATTTTATAATAATGTCAATTATTCTGGTACTTGGCAGAAAAAGAGAAACCTTCCACGGGATTTAGGCAGCCATGCTTTGTTCCAACCTGTCAATAAGTGTTGTGGCTGCCCCCGGCCCACCTAGATGATGTATGCACAGGTCATAGGTACTTGTGAATATGGAGCTAGGGTGCAAATTATAGTCACCCTGCTCATTATGTGAACCCAAGGCTTAAAGAGTCCAAGACTCGTGCCTCAATGAAAAGATGGGCTGATCCTATGCTTTCTGGAGCAGGTAGAAACTCCATCTTGGAACTGTGTCACGTGCATGTGGCCCCACAGGCAGAAGGACCAGAAAGCTGCAAGAAAAAGCCTGAGTTAGTGGCTACCTTGAAATCCCAGTGGCTTTCTGATTCTTGGTTCTGGGTCTCATTCCTGCTAGGTTTCCAATGTCTGGTTCCAGGCTCTTGGAAATTCTGACTCCACTCCTTATTAACTTACAGTTTGTGTGTGTGATGTTTTGTCACCCTTTCCTGGTTTCAGCCTGCATGATCTCTCACTTGCGTTTCAAGGCATGCCGACACACTGGGCTTTTTTGCTGGGTTGGAGGCAACACAGTGGCTCATCACTGTCGGGGAGATGGCATACCCTGGGAGGTTTGAAAAGGGCAAGCTTGTCTCTGCTTTATAAAGAGATAACTGCTCTTGTGGGAATTATACACCACGAAAGGTATTACGATCACCCGAGAAACCACTACTACAACCATCCGCTCTTCAGCCCCAGCCCTTTGCTCTCCGTCTCACCTGCTCACGTACTGGACCTCAGCAAGGCATTTTGTCACTAGCTCCTGTGATGTGTCCCCTTCCTCCTACTTCCCACGCCTGCAGGCGCCTGCCCACCCCTTCCTGGGTCCATTCAGAAGTACAATATGCTCCTAATTTCAACCATGCTTTTGATAAACTGCCAACCTAACTCTTCTTCATTTTGCTATGCCCATAGGGTGAAATACCCTGCTCTATGTGGTTCATCCCCCCTTTTCTTTGTGTCACAGGCTGAACTATATCTCCCTGAAATTCAAAGTTGAGGTCCACAAGCACTTTAGAATGTGCTTGCATTTGGAATCGGAAGGCTAAGAGGTGATTGAAGGGTCCTAATACAATATGACTGCTATCCCTATTAAAAAGATGACAATGAGACACACACACACACACACACACACACACACACACACACACACACACAGCATGAAGACACATGGGGAAGATGGTTTTCTATATGCTGAAGAAGGAATCCCTTAGAAGAAATGAATCAGCCAACACTTGGCTCTTGGCCTTCTAGCCTCCAGAATGGTAAAATGGTGCACTGCCACTGTTGAAGCCACTCAATATGTTGTTCTTTGTTACAGCAGCTGCAGCATACTGATGTACCACCCATTCACCCGAGTAGTAAAGCACTGCTGGATAAAGCTACACAATCAGACAAGTCACTATGATTTTCTACTGTGAGCCCTCGCTAGACCCTTGGTGTTGCCTAGGAATATTGCTCCCATCCTGACAGCCTACACAGCCCCTCTCCTCAGTGACTATTTCTAACTATTTCATATCTCCAAATGCACCTACATTCTGTGTCCTATTCTCTCTCAATGGCATCTTCACGCTACTTCACAACCACGCAAAGGCTGTTGGGGCATCCCTCCAGCTTCCTACCCCACATCTCCAACCCCAAATGGATGTCCTTCTTTTCATCACTCACATTCACTCCCACCCACCTGGACTCTACCTTCTTAAAACCTCTCCTCTACTTAAAGCCACTCCACCTCCACCAGTTTATTCCCAGCACTGTTTAAAAAGTGCTCAAGTCTTCTCTGGGCTATCTCAATATATCACTATAAAATAGGTACTATCAGAGCTGCCCATAATGAGTGCCATTTACAAGTGCCAGGCACATGCCTGGAATACCACAGACATGCATGATCTCACTTGAATTTCAATCACAAGGGCTTTTTGACATGCATAAAAGGATAAGAGTATGTCACAGATTGTTCAGGTAAGGGAGAGGAAACAAGTATCATTATTCTCCCAGTAGGTAGTAAAGGAGTTTAAAATCTTTATTTTGATCCCTACACTCTGACATTCTGGAACAGGCTGTGTTGATGAGACCCCCAGAGAATAAAATACATTCCTTGTCACATGAAGAGGCTGGAATGAGTTGTACAGCACAGGATGGGTGAGGGTACTGGCAGTGCCTGAAGCGATTTGTATGCAGAAATTGTCACGACAAATAAAAGGCTTTGTCTGTTAAGGTGTGGTTCCTCTATACACCACATGGTGAGAACATGCAGAGAAGGCAAATAAAAGTGCTGTCCCAGGACAGCACACACGGAGGAAGCTGGCCCTGCAGCAGGAATGGGGGCAAGAACACCTGTGATTACAAACATCACTCTGTAAAGGCGCCACCAGCTCCTCAGGTCAGATACCATCACGAGGGATGGCATCCCCAGCCTTCATCATCAGAACCAAGAGGCAGGGCATTTGGACACGTCCCAGCAGAATGCCCACCTCCTCCTGTTATTCACGTGGATAAGGCATGTGGCATCCACAGTACTGTCCATCAGCACTATTAAAGAGCCAACTAAATCCAAGTCCAGGTACTCTAGGTGCCCAGAGGGGAGAAGAACCAACTGTGTGGTGTTATGGTCTCAATCTGAAATGCCCCACACAGACTCATGCATTGAGCACTTGTTCTCTGGCAGACGGTACTGTTTTGGCAGGTTGTGGGCCATGTAGGAGGTGGGGCCTGGCTGCAGACAGTTGGTAGCAGGTGGATCTGGGTGGATATCAGCTTGGTAACTTCCTGTCATGCTCTCTGATTTCTGTTCTGTCATAATGTAAACAACCTCTACTACACACCCCCGCTTCTATGAAGTGAGCTGCTCAGCAATGTCTTCCCCGCCATGATGGATGGAAACCCCCTGGAACTGTGAGCCGAGATGTATCTCTCCATCCTTATGTTGACTCTGTCAGGTATTTGATCACAACAACATGAACATAACCAGCATATGTCAAGAGCTTGTGATCACCACAATACAGTGTTCTTCACCAATTCACCCCACTCTTATCCCTTTCCCAAGTGAACCAAATGTACTTTTACCCAAGTTTTCTGATGCTCTCTACACTGACATAAATTTCATTATTTTTGGACGTTTTTTTACAAAAGGCCAAAATAAGTAAAACATTGAGCAGCAACCTTTGGAGAAATTTCTCTAAAATAATTACTCCAAGAATATAAAATATATAATTGTTGAAAGGAAAACAAAACAAGGCAGAGTTGTTTAATAGACTGTTGTACTTCCTGTCACTCATGCTCGTTCCCCCTTTCAGACAGACAAGCAGCTTATCCTAGCAATGGAGTGACATATACAGAAAGTCTTATTACTTCTGTCTTTGAGAAGTTAAAACTATTTTACTTTAAAAACCTAAGGCACAAACGAATGGAAACACATGAACTATGAACCAATGGCTGAGGGGTCACCAACTGGATCAGGCCCTCTGAATGGGTGAGACAGTTGATTGGCTTGATCTGTTTGGGAGGCATCCAGGCAGTGGGACCAGGTCCTGTGCTCATTGCATGAGTTGGCTGTTTGAAACCTGGGGCCTATGCAGGATCGCTTGGCTCAGCCTGGGAGGAGGGGACTGGACCTGCCTGGACTGAGTCTACCAGGTTGATCTCAGTCCGTGGGGGAGGCTTTGCCCTGGAGGAGGTGGGAATGAGGGGTGGGCTGGGGGGGAGGTGAGGGGGGCCATAGTGGGGAGAACAAGGGAATCCGTGGCTGATATGTAGAACTGAATTGTATTGCAAAATAAAAATAAAAATTAAAAAAAAAAAAAACCTAAGGCGTGAGGGAAACCAAGCAGCAGAAAATGCAGGTGTAAGGGCACTCCTCAATAAAAAGAATCTTCTAGACTCAGAAATCTATTCCATGGGATGGCACACACTCAGTTGGAGGGACTGGACTACAGTCATCCTCTTACCAGTGAGATGTCCCAAAGGTCCCAGCTGATTTCTGAACCCACAGGTAACACTAATATAACACAGTATTAGTTCCTACGCCAATAATTTAAAATACAAAATACTCACAAACCTGGAATTCTTTGAGTACCAGCATAATGCTGCATCTGGACACAGATGTATCAGAAATGTAGAGAAGGCATGGAACCAAGAACATGAATTTATAAAGACGGTCTCTCTGAGACATCGGAAGCATTGAGCTAAGGAATCAGTCTTAACTACACAAAAGATCTCAGCTTCGACTGCCACACTCAAATCAACTGTAAAGAAAGCATGCAGATAAGACAATCAGATCACATAAAAATGTATTTAGTGGCTTTTAAAAGGTGACCATTAAGGTATATGGCAAACAGATGGACACAAAGGTGGGCGAATTACCATCTGAAGAGTTCTTACAAGTCAGTGAAGAAGATATATTTAGAAGAAACCCAACAAAGGACACAAGTGGAGCTATCAACTCCCCTAAAAGTGCAAACTTCAGAATCATATTCAGCATCACTAAAGAAGTACAAAACAGAATAAATTTGTTTTGCTGGGTCATCGAGAGGGCTCAGCAGGTAAAGGTGTCTGCTGCCAAGCCTGAAAACCTGAGTTTGAGCCCCTGGACCCACATGGTCAAAGGAGAGAACAAACTCCCACAAAATGTTCTCTAACCATCACTCACATGCTGTGACATATGTGCCCGCTTACAAATTAATAACAAATTCAAAATACAATTTTAAAAAATGACTTTTAGCTATTGTGTTTAAAGAAGATACAAAAATAAGCATAACCTCTAGTTTTGTAGGAAAAAAATTAAAATGTTTTCAACATTTGCTGGTAGCTGTAATGTGATGAAAATTTTCTTTGGATAAACAGTATATATAAAAACCCTGATAGAAGTTAACTATTTATCAGATCTGTGGGAGCCCGTTCTCGGGTTCCTCGTGGCTTTACCCAGCAGGTCCGCATAGAGGATGATTGGGACCACGGGCCTGAGTGCAGGTGTCGGGGATGGTCTGCACTTGACTGTGCTGGGGGAGGAGGTCTTTTACTCCACCCCTTGGTGTCTCTATAAAAACCCTGGGGCAGAGAGAGTCAGGGCCCGTTGGAAAAGGTTCCAGGCCCTCTCGAGGCTATCCTTTATTTTCTATCTGTTTATCTCCGCAATAAATCCTTCTATCTAATATTTCCTGCTGCTCACACTCAAGAAAACTCTGGGGAACTGTGGGGTTGGTGATAGGTTGATCCTAATCCTAATGTCCAACCATATGGAAAACAAGTCAATAAAAAGTTAATTAGATAAATAAAACTGTGTCAGACAAACAAGGTGGAAAATGCCTCCTAATGTGCCCAGTGCCTCAGCTCCTAGGCATCCGAGCATGCACTTGGGCCAGGCCCACCTTTCCCAAAGCCCCTAGGCAGGTTTCTCCAGTCAATGGCTTAGAGATGACACAGATGGTCAGTGAGGAATCAGCAGAGAATTGGCCATCCTTTACTCAGTCTGCAACATGAAAACATCACAAGCTGGTACCAATGGAGAACTGCAAATTTCTGAGAATCTAAACATGATGTGAGCATCTTAAACCCACTGGATATTTTCTTAGGCCTCCAGGTCAGGATCTGACACACCAGTGAATGTTGAATCTATTAGCTGGATCTGTTTCTCCTACAAACAGACCCATGATGTGTATGAAAGATATCTCTCCCATTATTAAAGAGTCTTTGTCTTATGAATGACAAATCACTTCCTCCAGAGCATCCCCTGAGCATGTGTCTAGTGGAGTTGAAATTTCATCTAGGGCCACAGTCAGTGAGTGATTGCTGGATTCTGTGGATTGATGGCCTAGAGCCACCAGCACAAAACTGATGGGCCATTCATTTTTGCAGGCAGAAATAAGTTCAACACTCCTCCTAAATTAAGGGGAAAAGGGCCCATACCTTCCAGGGGAAAAAAAGGGAGACTTCTTAATGCATTGCTCCTATATAAAACCATCTCTCTGCAAACCAGATATAAGCCAATGTAAACTGCACAGGGCTGTAATGGGACTCAGCCATCTATGGCTTGGGATGATTCTTGAGGAAACTTGGTTCAAAATGCAATAGATTAGTCCTTGCATAATAAAACCATGTGTATATATGCACAAGTCACAGTCTTTCACAGTGTGCATGGTTTCTGCTATGGTTCCTCATGGGCTTCAGGGTGCTCCCTGAGGATACCATCTATAGACATGCTCTACTGGTGTTTTTCCATCTCAAACATTCCTGAAAGAAATCCCAAAGGCTCTGGGTGTGATCTTTGGCACTGAAAAGGAAAAAGCAAGTATGTATTTTCAAATGTTCCCAATTCTTCATTAAAGATCTTCATGGATGATCTGTTTACTCCTGTCTTTGTGATAAGGAGCTATCATCTCTTGTGGGAATTCAATGTTTGTTCTCCTTGACCAGTAAGAACACAAATGATGTATTAAAAGAAAGATGTCTGGTTCACTCTAGTGACACTTAGGTTTCTAGAGTATTGTAATCTTCTCAGGATGCTAAAAATTCACAAGTGGAGAAGGCTGTAAGTCACAGAAGTTTGTTTCCTGCAGATAGAGTTTGGAAGTTCAAGAACAAGGTACCAAGACTCCATGTCTCATGAGGGACAACTTCTGGGCTTATAGATGGTGCCTTTTAGCTTCATATTCACCTGGCAGGTGACTCTGGTCTTGTCTATCCCTAAAAGGACACTAAACTAACTCCTGAGGACTCCTCCTATAACCTAATCACCTCCTGATACCATTACACTGGGGATTAAGTTTAAATTATGAATTTAGATACCACCACACAGTCCACACCACATACAGCATTTAGCTTTTCAGCTTCCAGTTTTATCAAGTGTTATATCATGTGTACCACAAGACACCCTCCCCAGGTCTGTGTTTACTTTTAAAGAAAGCTGGGCTAGAACACATGTACTGAAAACCCCAAGACGGCCATGAATGTAAAGATTAGAGTTTTCTCGCTTCTCAGTTCTAGGTGCAAGCTGAACACCTTGGTCCCTGCCTTCATACACCATACAGTCTGATGAGGGAAGATCAGGAGTAAATAGCACCATGAATATGTAATTATGAATCACAGTAAGAAGAGCTGAGTCTCTAGTTCCACAATAGAAGCATGGCTAAGTAAGCTATGGTTCACCACACTGGACAAATTTCAAACATGCAGTAAAAATGAAGCTGTATGAATACAGCTAATTGCATAAAATATTTATTTAAGGTATATCAATAAATGAAAATAAAAATATGAGGTAGAATAGATTGTAAAATATCCACTTTCCATTGAAAGAAAGAACAATGAAAGGGCACAGAGCTCAGACTTCTAGCTGTCATGTACCAATCACTAAGCACTTAGCTGCTAGGTACTGCCACCTCTTTTCTAGGTACTGCCGCCTCTTTTCTAAGTACTGCCGCCTCTTTTCTCAGTACTGCCGCCTCTTTTCTCGGTACTGCCGCCTCTTTTCTAGGAAGGCCTTTTCTGCTACTTTACCCTCTAGCACAGGAGTGGGCCAAATCTGGCCCATTGCATATTGTTGCAATTTTATGAATTGAACTAAGGATCTCACACATGCTAAGCGCATGCTTCATCACCGAGCTACCTCCCGTACTGCTGCCTCTTTTCTAAGTACTGCCGCCTCTTTTCTCAGTACTGCCGCCTCTTTTCTCGGTACTGCCGCCTCTTTTCTAGGAAGGCCTTTTCTGCTACTTTACCCTCTAGCACAGGAGTGGGCCAAATCTGGCCCATTGCATATTGTTGCAATTTTATGAATTGAACTAAGGATCTCACACATGCTAAGCGCATGCTTCATCACCGAGCTACCTCCCCAACCTGCAAATAAAATTGTATTGAAGCACAGATCTGCCCATTAATTTACATGTACTCAAAGACTACTTTTACTCAATGCTACAAAGAGTTGAGAGGCTACAGCAGAGCGTACACAAACCTCAAAGACCAAAATGTTTACCATATAACCTTTTAATAAAAAAAATCATTCTCTGTACTAGTCTACCCAGGAATCTGGAAACTCACCTGCTAAAATCACAGTTTATTTAAGAAAGCACTTAGAGTGTGCCAGTTTGCAGAAACAGTTTCCAAACATTGTTCATTTTGCTCCCTTACGGGTTTTGTAAGTAATGTGATAAAAAAAAAAAAACAACCCTACTTTTCACTTGAGTAAACTGAGTCATGAATTTAAAAGACTTGTCCAAGGTAAAGTTTCTAAAAAAGGAGAGAACGACAACTCCAACAGCACTGATTCAAATAAACTTTGAGATTCAGTTTTGCTTCTTCAAACTTCTTAGACTCATAGAGACTACTCCCACGTCAGCTTCAAATTTTGTGAACACTATTAAGTAGACCAGACATCAACTGGAAAGGTTATGGTGCAGCCAGGGCAAATTAAGCTTCTGGACAGATCCTAGGGGTTCAGATAGTCAATGACATCAACTGTGTCTCGAGTAAGTAGATGACAATAGAAGTTTCTGGAAGGGGTTAAAAGAAGGGCGCTACCTTTGGTTCTTAGAAATTTTAGATGAATGAAGACCCCAGGGAATAGGAAGAAGCAGAGTGCTAGAGAGGTCCCCAAAAATCCACAAAGATACCTCCACTGTAGACTACTGGCAATGGTTGAGAGAGTGCCTGAGCTGACCTGCTCTGGTGATCTGATGGTCAAACACCCTAACTGTCGTGGTAGAACTCTCATCCAATGACTGATGGAGGCGGATGCAGAGATCCACGGCCGAGCCCCAGGTGGAGCTCCGGGAATCCAATCAGCAAGAAAGAGGAGGGATTGTACGAGTGAGAGATATTGAGACCGTGATTGGAGGAAGCACAGGCACAAATGGCCAAACTCGTGGGAGAACATGAACCGTGAACCAATGACGGAGGAGCCCCCATGGAACTGGACCAGGCCCCCTGGATAAGTGAGACAACTGATGAGCTTGAACTGTTTGGGAGGCCTCCAGTGGGACCAGGACCTGTCCTTGGTGCAGGGGTTGGCTTTTTGGAGCCTAGGGCCTACGCTGGGACATTTTGCTCAGCCTTGGTGTAGGGAGGAGGAGACTGGACCTGCCTCAGCTGAGTCTACCAGGCTGAGCTGACTCCCCAGGAGAGACCTTGCCTTGCAGAAGTTGGGAATGGGGGGTGATTGGGGGGAAGGGATGGGGGATGGGAGGAGGGAGGACGGGGGTATCCGTGGTTGATATGTGAAATTAAGTTAATTATAAAATAAAAATATTCAATAAAAATAAAATATTGTTAAAATTTAAAAAAAAGAAATTTTAGAAGATAGGCAAGTCTAGAGCGGGGGGTACACAGACTGCTAAATAGAGCCAAAAATGCACCCAAAGTGGCCCACAGCACTGAAGTGTCATGCTCTGTAGAGCTGGAGTGAGGAGTAGGAACTTAGTATGTCATAGATTCATGTTTGGTTTTTTGCTCTGGGCATAACCAAGCATTGCAGAGTGCTGTGTCTATATGCATGTGTGTATAGAATTTTATAACGAATTCCTTTCATTTTATTTCTCCTTATATTATAATTAGGGTATGATGTTGGCTTTTTAATTATGCATATATATTGGTTATGTTATGTTTGCGTTTCTCATTTCAAGAGATACTAAAATTTTTTTCTTATAAAAATAGACACTCGCCACAAATCCTTCGACCTACAATTTGTCCTGCCTACAAGATGTTCTGGGGGTAAAGACAGAGCAGAAATGGTGGGAGTGACTAACTGATGGCTGGCACAGCTGGAGACCTGTGAAGGCCAGGACCCAGAAGTGGAATATTCCAGAGACCTAGGGTAGAACTAAACATAAATGGGGGGAAAAAGTCAATGAAATGGTTCCTATGATATTCTGCTATGCACATAGATTGGTGCCTAGCCCAATTGTCATCAGAGAGGCTTTACCCAGCAACTGACGGAAAGAGATGCAAAGACCCCAAACCAAACATTGGCAGAACTCTGGGAATCCTGCAGAAAAGGAGAAAGAAGGGTTGTAGGATCCAGAGGTGTCAAGGGCACCACAAGAAAACCCACAGAACCAGCTCACATGGGCTCACAGAGACTGAACCAACAACCAGGGAACCTGCATGGGACTGACCTAGGCTTTCTTCATATATGTTACAATTGTCTAATTTGGTGTTCTTCATGTGGGACTCGTAGCAGTGAGAGCAGGGGCTGTCTCTGATTCTGCTGCCTGCTTTTGGGACCCATTCCTCCTGCTGGATTGCCTTATCCAACCTTGGTGAAGAAGAGGGTGCCTGGTCTCACTGTAGCTTGCTATACCATGGCTGACTGATATCCATGGAATGCCTGCCTGTATCTGAAGAGAAACAGCGGAGGAGGAGTGGACAGAGTCAGGGAGGGGTTACTGGGAAGAGGGGAGGGAGGAGAAGTTTTGGTCAGGATGTAAAACAAGAAAACAAGCAAATTAATTAATTAATTAAGAAATTGACATTGGCTAAAGGATCAGATCAATAAACTCAAGAAGTGAGGGGAAAGGTGTGAGTCTAGGGTTGAGAGAAGCTGGGGAGAAGAACTACAGGTTTGGGGTGAATCAAATGAGTCTGCAAAGATGCGGATTATGCCAAAGTCTTCATACACAGAGGCCTTTTGACTAAAAATAATAAAGATGAAGTTTCAATTAACCCCATATAAGATAGTGGACATTCAGGATTCATGTGATCCCATGCTCATTTGTGTTAATTGGTACTTTCATTTCTGTTCTGATTAAACAAAGTCTGTAAAAGTGTACACAAGAGAACTTAATCAGGTCTGGGCCCAGCCCTCCTTGGATATAACTCACATTTCATGATGGGGAGTGCGTGAACATATTTAAAAGCAGAAAACAGAATGTCCTGGACCAAAAGATCATAGGATGCTCCTCTGCCTCCTTCATGGATTGGAGGTCCAGTCTCTTGTTTCCTCATCCATGAAGTTCAGACCTGCTTCTCACCACCTGTGGACTCAGACTCATGACTTCACAGACATCGTGTCTACCCACATGTGGACTCGGACTCACGACTGCACAGACATCATGTCTACCCACCTGTGGACTCAGACTCACGACTGCACAGACATCGTGTCTACCCACCTGTAGACTAGGACTCACAATAGCACAGACATCATGTCCACTCACCTGTGGACTCGGAATCACAACTGCACAGACATCGTGTCTACCCGCCTGTGGACTCGGACTCACAACAGCACAGACAATCGTGTCTACCCACCTGTGGACTCGGACTCACAACCGCACAGACACCATGAACCATCAGATTCAATAAGGAAATCCTCATGGTGTAAATGCTCCCAGCTTATTTCACTCACAGAACAAATGAAGTATTCCTGGGGTAAACTATACCATGGTCAGACCTTGAACCTACCTAAAAGGAGGCTATACCTTTGTATTTCTCATGACTTACTGAATTAATGGTTCTACTGCCTGGGTAAGGAAGAAGTGCACCAGTATTCACTAGAAAGCCTTGCACTGACTACAAACTTTCCATATGCTACGATCATTTGCCAATAATGGATACTAGAAAGATAGGGTCACACCATGGTCAGGGTGCATCTCTCGGACACCTGCTTTACCACTTCTCAGCTATGCAAGCATTACAAGACAGTTGATCTGAATCCAAACTTATCTATACTATGAAGTGGCTTAAGCATCAATGGTAATCTTCCATTTTCTCTGTCTTTACTTTTCTTATTTAATTTTCTACTCTGCTCTGTAATGAATTTTCTTGCTGTACAGTTCTCATATAATAAAAGACAAAACCCTTACATGTTTAGCATGATAGGTTTTGACAAGCAAGTACTTCTGAGTTACTTCCACAGAAAACAAGCTATAAAGCACTCCATTGCCTCAGAAATCCCTTCATGCTCCTTCCAGACCAACTTCCTGCCTGTCAGAGACAGAAGACTTCTATCCAATGTAGAAAAATAAGGTCATGCTGAAAATTACCTTTTTTGTCTGAATGGCACTCTTTAATTTCAAAATGTTTTTGCCCTACATACATGATGTCATACAAAGTACTGCCCTTTCTAGTGTAGCCATTAATGGTCCCTCAAATGAACACATACCAAACAAACAAAAGACTTATATAATAAAAAAATTAATGCAGTGAAGAAAGAATGGCCAAAATCCATAAAACAAATGCTAACTCATGCTGCTGAGGATGTGGAGTAAGGAGAAAACTCATCCATTGCTGGTGGGAATGCAAATTTTTACAGTCACTGTGGAAATCAGTATGACAATTCCTCGGGAAGCTGGCAACAGATCTACCTTATTATTCAACTATACTACTCTTGGTCATATACCTAAAGGACTCTACATCCTACCACAGAGACACTTGCTCAACCATGCTCATTGCTGATTTATTCTTAACAGCCAGAAACTGGAAACAACCTAGATGTCCCTCCACAGAGGAATGGATAAAGAAAATGTGCTGCATTTACACAATGGAATATTGCTCAGCTGTTAAAAATGAAATAATAAAATTTGTGTGTAAATGGACAGAATTAGAAAAAAAAATCATCCTGAGTGAAATAACCCAGACCCCAAAAGACAAATATGTTATGTGTTCTCTTACATGTGGATGTTATAAGTTGTCTTCAATAATCAGACTACAATCTATGTAATAACAGAGGTTAAGTATAGAGCAAGGGAAGAAAGGGAAAGGATGCTCCCTAGAATGGGGAAAAAGAATAAACTGTTATGGATAGAATTAAAAGGATTGACCAGGAGGATCAAATGAGAAGGGGGAGGAAAGAGTGCTGTGAGAAAGGATTAGAGGGAGGGGCAACTAAAACTAAAGGTCATTTGAGGGCGTCATATGGAAACCTAATATAGTAGAAGCTTCCTAACATGTATACATATATGAAAGGTGATGCAAATGGAATTACCAAAATATAGGGAAGATGGATCCCCAGCCAGGCATCTCTTGTAACCAAATGAAGCTTCCAATTCAGGGAATGGGCTACATATAATTGAGTTGTTGGCCAAAGGGAGCCTATGGGAACCTCCAAACAGCCTAGTCTATTGCCAAGGCTATTGATTGCTCTCTACAAACTGATGGTAAGGCCCTATTGCTGGATACCATACTTACACAACTCTTTGAACGTGGAGAAGCTGAACCGGTTCCTACCTAGAGCCTTCACCCCTACTGACTAGTGTTCATGGTATTGGAAGGGACTCTGTGTGCAACCAAAGGAGAAAGACAAACACCAACCCATCTACAAATCCTTCTATCTACAATGGTAACCTGCCTGCAAGGTGCACTAACGCAATAGTGGCACAAAGCTTTTGGGAGTAACCAACCAACATCTGACTGAATGTAAGGTCCACTCCATGAGATGGAACCCATCCCTGGCACTGCTTAGGTCATCTAATTACACCAACATCTTGGGTATAGCTCAGTGCAAAAGCATGCACATAGGCCTGGTTTGTATTCCCCCGAACACATGCACAAGAGGAATGCCTATTTCAGAATGCAGGAGTGAAGAAGGAAAGAGGTGCAGCAGGACAATACCCAGGAAGGAAGTCTCTATTGGTGAAAAGCATGTGATTCAGTGCCAAGTGTCTGGAGCACCTTGGGGGAAAGAAGCTACAGTGAACACTACTCAAGGAAACGGCCTAACATTTCCATAGGAACCGTGAAGGGAAATGAATAGACAAGGTCTAGAACAACAGAAGCCATTTTTTTGCTTCTCAGGGGGAAGGAACGGCAGTGTTACAAAGAAATGCAGCTAGATTCCCAGCCAAGTGTGGTGGTGCAGGAGGATGGTGAATTCCTGGCCAGCCTGAGCTACCCAATGAGATTCTGCCTCAAAAATTGTCAAGGGAGGGAAGGAAGCAGAAAGGGGAGGAGGGTAAAAAGGGAGGGAGGAAGGAAGATATATTCATTCCTGTCATTCCCTCATGATGACAGTAACTTCTCTTATGACTCAAGACACACTTGAAATCAGTTCAAAATTTTTATGTTACATAAGACAGTACTTATTATTATTGTTTAAGCCAGAGACTCTACCACTTTCCACCAACCATTCCCTAATTAATAGACGGCCATCATTTTCGTTTTCAAGCTAAGAAGCTGAAAATTAAAGAAACTAAATGATCTGTTTGGTCATGGAGCTTATATTTAAGATAAAATCTGTCTCACTAGAAAATCCACACTATTTCTACTAAGCTTTTCTACTTCTTATAAAAACATTCCAGTCAAAGCTAAAGAAAATAAATGAAGAACTAAGAAAACTTAATTAAAAACTATATGATGCATAATTTATACAACCAGAGGGAAAGCACAGCTTGAGAAAGTGAGATCTGTTCTATCTTTCATTGATGTTCTTACTTGATTTTTAACTTCCGAAGCCATCCAGGAATGTCTGCAGAAAGCCTGCATTATATATGAGACACTGTTAGAAATACAAAAATGAGCAAATTAATGGCTGTAAGCTTGCACCTCAAATTAAAAAAAGAATGAAGCAAACCTGACATTGCCGAAAGAAAGCCTGGGCGGGTGGGTGCACCACTACAACTGAGCATAAGACTCCACGTTCAGTAAACGGCAGGAAGTCAACAACAGGAATGAATGATACAACCACCTTCAAGACACCGTCAGTCTGTATGGAACACTGTTCCCAACACAGCAGAATGTACACACCACTGAACAGTCATCAAGCAGCTCACATCCAGGGGTGTAGCCTAAACTTCAGCAAATTAAAGGGATTAAAAATCATGTGAACTATTTCCTGTGACCACAATGGAATTAAACTAAATCTCAGTGAAAGGGAGAACTTAAACAGGGGAATTAAACATCAGATTTCTAAATGATTCACAAGTCCAAGAGGCAATCTTCAAGGGAATAAAAAATACTCAACTAAATAATAATGAAAGTAAAACATTTCAAACACATAAAGTGCAGTTAATATAGAGCTGACAAGGAATTTGTCCAACCTGTGTTCTTATTTAAAAATGAGGAGGGGAGAGTATGGCTATAGTTTCCAGGGGTTCTGATGAAAGAGCCCACTTTATCCTCCTACAGCAAGCAAGGGCGCCAGTTTCCCCTGCCTATGCCCACCTATACTTCCCAAGAGTTTCCTATACCAGCCCCCACAGGGAAATGAGCATTTGAACTATACTGAGTCCTCCTCTGGACACTGCAAATTCCTCCACTGAAAGAAAAAAAGCAACTTGAAGAAGAAAGAAGGAAAGAGGGAAAACAAGAAGCCAATCAGCAAACTACTCCAGAGGCAAAAGTCCCAACCAAAAACAAACAGCATGAAAATCCAAGATAAGATGTCTCCTCCACCAGAGATTAATCCCACACTAATGGCACATAAGGATAATGATCTACAAGAACTTTTAGACAAATAATTCAAAAGAATGACTGGAAACTTAGCCAACTACCTAGGGCTAGTGAAGTCATGGATGTTAGAGGTGAACCTAGAACCATCACTTTACAAAATCAGCATAATCACTAACCACAGTCTAAGTATTTGTTCTTGTATCCACAGGTAAGTATAGCTCTCATCCCTGCATCTAAGAAATTCCCTTTGCAACAGACAGACACCATTTCCAAAACCCACAACCAATCAAAATGCAGAGTTGTGGAGCCCAGTCCTAACTGATGCATCTACATATAACCACACGGAAGGCTAAGGGAGCACTGTGGAAGAAGAGGAAAGAAGATCACAAGAACCATGGGGACAGAGAGATTGACGGATGACAGACTGTGTCCCTAGGAATCTCAGATGGTACACCCATGAAGTCTCACCAACCTAGCTGCCTAAGCATGACCTGAACAAGTACAACAACAACAACAGACATGCTAATATGGATGTGGGAAAGCCCAGGAGGCTCAATCCTAAACAAAGAACTGTAGGCAACAAGGAATGCTTCCCCAGGGAAAAGCACACCAATTGGTTACCTAATACCAAATTGTCAACTTTCAATATATAATACAAGTAACAGTATACAGACTGAGCATGTCCTCCATCCCCTCTGTCTCCCCCACTCCTTCTGCCTCCTCTTCCATGGAGTTCCCTGAGCTCTGAGGGGAGGGATTTGATGAAGACATCTCATTTAGAGTTGTGTGTTCCAAGGTCTCTCTCTCTCTCTCTCTCTCTCTCTCTCTCTCTCTCTCTCTCTGTGTGTGTGTGTGTGTGTGTGTGTGTGTGTGTGTGTGTGGTGTGTGTGTGTGTGTGTGTGTGTGTGTGTGTGTGTGTGTGTGTTCCCATCTGCTGCAGGAGGAAGTCATCTGATGATGGCTGAATAAGGCACCAATCTGAGTATAGCAAAATATCATTAGGAGTCATTTTATTGCTTTTTTTTTTTTTTTTAGACCAATAGTATTTGGTTTTACCCTAGGTCTCTGAGCTACCTAGTCTCTGCTTCTTGGTTACCCTAGCAGTGTCAGATATGGGTTTCATCTCATGAAGTGGGCCTTAAGTCAAATCAGACATCAGTTGGTTACTCCCGCAAGCTTTGTGCCACCATTGCCCTAGCATATCTTGCAGTCCAGACAGAGTGTAGATCAAAGGTATCATAGTTAGGTTGTGTTTACCTTTCTCTTTTGGCAGCCTGCAGCATACCTTCCTATGCCAAAGACAGTAGAACACAGGGGTAAAGGTCCAATGTAGGCACCAGCCTGACCTCTCCATGTTCAATGAGTTGTGTGAGTGTTGTCTTCAGCAGTGGGTCCTTGCTGTCAGTTTGTGGAAACCAACCTAGTGTATAATGACAGTCTTTTAAATAAACAATCAATATAACCCACCATATCAGTGGGCTAACAAAGATAGATGTAGCAGAACAATACAACAAAATGCAGTATCATTAATGACAATAACTTTTGGCAAGTTAGGGACAGCTGATACTCAAATCTGCCTGATAATGATTCCCTACTAAAAACACTATTTCCATTTTCCTACTCCTCGGTGGGAGAACATGGGCTGTCTTACTGGTATATGAAACAAGCCAAGGCTGTCCACTCTCACTGCTCTATCTCAATATAGTGCTGGTATTTAATCACTGAAATAAAGAGGTAAGAACCACTATACGTGATATGAAAGAAGGAGGAAGAAATAAAACCATCTTGGCAACAAACTCCCAGCCCACTGAAAATTCTAGAATTGGTAAGTGTGTCCAGCAACAGAGTGCAAGATAGATCAACATAAAAAATTCAATCCCATGTCTATAACCAAATGATGAACACGTAGAAACAAACATTAATAATATAATACCTCTATACACTTGCTTTAAGGGAAATGCTTTTAAACATAAGACATGTATAAAATCTGTATGGAGAATATTACAAAATGCTAGTGGAGATGATGAAATAATAGCCATGTAAGTAGAGAGACACACTGGACTTAGAGATTGGAAGACTCAGCACAGTAAATATTTCAAGTCCCAAAAGTGATATACAGATGCAATATTCCCATCAAAATCTACTGAAGGGTTTCATAGAGGCACACAAGGGGGTACTAAAATTTATGATCACCACAGGCCCTAGCGTATTTACAACAATCTTGAAAAAGAAAAGTAAAGTGAAAGGAATCATTCACATTAGGCTTCATGTATAACTACAATAATAGCGTGGCATTGCCAGAAGATAAACACATAACTCAATAGAACAAAGCATAGCCTAGCAGTAGGTCCACACAAATATGTCCAAGAGATTTGGGACAAAAAAATGTGAAAGCAATTAAAAGAGAAACTGTAGAGTTTTCAACAAAGGATGTTGGGGGAATGCGACAATTTTCACGGGCAACAAAACAAACATAGATTTAAACATACATTTTTAAAGAAAGCTAATGCAAAAATGGGACAGGAACATACACATAAAGAATAATAGTATACTGTTTTTAGTATTAAAAAAGAGAAAAAAAGATTTGAGGTCTTAGTAAGTAAATAATATTTAGACTTGACATCAAAATGGTGAACCATGAAAATGTCATAAACCTACTCAAAATGAAAGTCTGTAGACTGAGGACACAGCTCAGCAGTCGAACACTTGCCTAGATTGCACAAGGCACTAAATTTGACCCCCAGCACCACAAAGAATTAAAGTTTCTTATTCTACAAAATATTCTATTAAGAGGACAAAAAGACAAGGTGCAGCTGAGAAGAAAATATTGTGATCTACAAATCACAAATTCAATAAAAAACAAGTGTCTAGAATAGGGAAGTCTCAAAACTTGACATAAAAAAGCCAAACAGTGATCTAAATGGAAAGTGTGGTCAACAAAGGAGCACACTGAAGAAGACATACAAATAGCAAATAAGCACTGGAAGACTGTTCAACATGGTTGTCCATTAGCAACATGCAAGCTAAATCCACTCTGAGATACCACCACATACCTACAGAATTAAAACCTGTAACAAACGCAGTGCTAGAGAGTCTGCAGAGACCTGCACCAGCTATACATCACTGGTGGGCATGTAAAGTGGGACCACAATTCAGGCAAATATTTTGACAACTTCTAAGAAAATGAAATATGCAGCTGCCATTTGGTCCAGCAATTGCACTTTTAGGCATTTGTCCAAGAGCAATAGAAGCTTATGTTCACCAAAAGAGGGGAGGGACATATTCATGAACATCTATCAAATTTATGTATAAGAAGGCTAAAAACACCTAAGAAGTCTTTCAACAGATGGACAGTTAAACAAGTTGGGCTATATCCATACTATGGAATACAGCATAGCAATAAGAGGAAACATATAGTGATACATATAAAAACTTGAATAAATCATTAAGTCAGAACAGTAAGTTAGAATCTCTATCTCATTAAGAAAAATGGAATCATTTAATATACAATAAAGTTGATAGAAATGAAGGACATTCGGTTAAGTTAAATAAGCCAGAAAAGTTCCTGCATACCACACATTTACTGTCCTATATGGAAGTTGTTGTTATTTTAAATCAACTTAAATCATACTACAGAGCCATAGTGACAAAAACAGCATGGTACTAGCACAAAACAGACATGTAGACCAATGGAATAGAACAAAGAATCCAAAAATAAACCCTCAAAGTTACAGCCACCCAATCTTCGAGAACTGTGTCAAAACACACACTGACCAAAAGACAGCCTCATCAACAATTCATGCTGGAAAAACTGTAAAGTCAACCTGGGACTGGAACTATGTCTAAATATCTCACGCTACATAAAAACTAATTCAGCCAACAGAAGATAAGATCTGCTAGAGGAAAACATCAGTGAAACACTTCAAGAGACAGACAAAGGCATGGACTTTCTCAAAAGGATTCTAATAACATAGGAAATAACCCCCATAAATTAAAAATTGGGACTTTATGGACTTAAAAATGAACACAGCAAAGGAAATAATAACGGAGTGAAAAAAAACAGACTACAGAAGAGGAGAAAACTATACAGAGGCTTAATATCTAGAATCTATAAAGAACTCCAAAAATTAAATACCAAAACTACATTTCGATCAATAAATAAGATAATAAATTTAATATACAGTTCACAAAGGAAGAAATGTACCCGATAAATATTCTAAAATGCATTCAACTACCTTAGCCACCATAGAAATGCAAATTAAAACTACATTGTTATTTATTTCACCCTAGTAAAAATAGCTATCATCAACAAAACCAAACAGCAATAAATGCTGGCAAAGATGTAGGGAAAGAGGACGATTTACACTATGTAGATGTCATGTCCAGCCTGTTCAGCCACTACAGAAATCAGTACAAAAAAATCCTCAAATAAAATGGGAAGAGAGCTCCCATGAAACCAGACACACCACACCTAGATATTTATGTGAAGGATTCCAAGTCAATGCCCACAGTGATCTATGTACATCCATGTTTATAGCTGAACCATTATGATAACAGGAAATAGAACAAGTTTAGATGTCCATCAAATGCATGAAAAGAATGGGCTAGTTATTTTTAAAATGAGACTTTATTCAGCTAAAAGAACAAAAATTTATGGCACTGAATGAAAATGGATGGAGCTAGAGATCATTGTGTTAACAAAACAAGCTACGATCAGAAAGACAGATACTGTATATTTTCTCTCATATGTGGAATCTACATCCAAATGTATATATCCAGATAGATGTAGCACATTAAGGTGAAAGGGGACTACAAGGGGGAATGAAAGAGTCTAAAGTGAGGAGAGAGGGGGAACAAGAGATGATGATAAAACATGCGATGTGAAAGCAATGGGGGATGCAATTTTCAGGGAAGAAAGAAGCCAACAAGAGGTGGGCAGAACATGGAGGAAGACAGTAGGGGAGGATGAAAAGAACATAGCAAAATGACCTATAGATAGGAAATCATCACAATGAAACTCATTAGCATTCTAACTAAAAGGAAATTTAAGTTTTGAAAAAGAAAGCCCATGGAGATCGGTACAGTGTGATCCCCTGTCCGCGCACTATCTAGACTAGACAAACGTAGAGTGGGAAGTACATTAGCAATGACCTATGCAGGGAATGGGTGGTTAGGAAGTGAGAACCAAGGTCTGAGTTGCTTTCTGAAATGATGAAGATTTTCTATAATTTTGATAGTGAAACAGTGAGTGTTCTAAAAGTCATAGAATTGTTCTCCCTAAACAGGTGAGATTTAGGTGAATTCCATCTTAATAAAGTTAATAAAAAAATAATAATAAGGGCTTACCAGGAAGTGGTTATGGCTGAATTCAGTTCTTAAAGAGGAATCAGAGAAACTCTCAGAGGGTCCGATGCTTGAGTTGACTAGTGCTGCAAAGTTATGTGTACTGTTTGTTTCTGGTTATAGCAGTAAAATGTTCACGTTATCCAAAATAAGAACTGTGGCAAAGCAAAACGCAAACACTAAAATCACACATGACACTTAAAAAGGCCTCAGAGTACAAGTAGTTACTGGAGGAAGAGACTGAGTATGGAGAAAAAAACCATTCAAGGCCTTGCAAAGAGCCATATGGAAACTTACTGTAGAATCGTCCCCATATATATGGGGGGTGTTAAATGAAGTCACCTTATAATGGAGGGACAATACATCCATTAGACACACCATGATAGTAAATAAAAAGCCAAGTGCCAAGAATGGGTTACTTCATTTTCAGTTACTGCCCAATGGGGTCCCACATGCCTTCTTAACATTACAGATTGTAGCCCATGGTTTTGGTTGTCCTCCAAAATTTGATGGTAAGACTCTATGGCTGAAGACATTACATTCTTGAGCCACAGAACATGGAGAAATCAAGCTAGTACTCACCTGGAAGCTTCCTCCCTACCTGTTGGCTTTCAGGGTGTTGGAAGGTACCATGTATACTACCAGAGGGGAAAAGCAATTATCAGTCTCACACAACTATGAGCCCCAAGCTGTAACAAGAACAATCTCTTTTCTATAGAAGGTGATGGAAGACAAGTTAGTTATACATCTCGATAAATACGAAGCTGAGTGTAATAATCTTTAGCAAATCTGAAGGAGGAACTGATGGAAGTGTCCCAGTCCTTCCACATACTCATGAGGTCACAGACACCTTCGACCTGCTGATGTCAGACAATGTCATCTCCTTTCTTGCCCCAAAAAATACTGTGGTAACTGTCATAACAATAAGGACAACTAAGTCACCATACCAGGCACTAGTCAAAAAGTAATAGACTTCACCCATGTCCTCAGGGTTAAATTTAAATATTTTATTTTTAACTTTATTTATGTGTATGTGTGTTTGTGTGTGAGAGGTTATGCCATGTGTGAGAGTGTGTCCACAGAGGCCAGAGGATGGCATGAAATTCCCCGGACCTGTAATTACAGGCAGTTGTGACTGGATGTAGGAGCTGGGAATCTGCGGAAGAACAGCAGGAGGCATCTCTCCAGTCCAAGGTTAAAAGGAAACATGTATGATGTCATGGTTACATGAGGCTGGTGAAAACAAGCTACACGTCTGAAGAGGGACTTAAGAATCACACACAACTACAGACGAGAACGATATTTTCAAGAAAATTTTAGACACCATCTGCTTTTTCGCTCTCAAGGAAGTCGTAAGAAACACAGAATCTGTAAAATAAGAGGAAATCACAAGGCAATTTGCTTTGCTGAGGAAGAAAAGAGAAAACTGATAGAGCTGAGGAATGAGTTCAGAGACAGAGAATGATTTACAGAATTAAAACATTAGCGGTGCTGAGGAGAAGAACTGACAACAGACGATCCTTATCACCTTGCTGAGTGAGCGTGACAAATGTAAGCTCTTCTTGATGGAGAGAAACAGCAGCAAATGATAAAACTAATTACAACGGTGTTGATATTGCTTTCTATAGATGGCATATGGTCATGCAAATGACAAACCAGAAATTCTCGAAAGAACACAAAACCCAGGAAATAAAAATATCTTCACAGTAACGTGTCCACAACTAAATCCAGCACACCCAGTGCTCATCCTGCATCTATCTCATGCCCCATCTCGCAGGAACACAGCCTTCTATGCTTGTTTGCTTTCTTTTTTTAGACAGGGTCATGCTGTGAAAGTCCAGGCTGATCCTGAAAGGGTGATCCCCTGGCTTCAGCCTCCTGAGCACTGAGACTACAGGTGTGTGCCATCAACTCAGTTAGACTCACAATATTTTATATTAACTCTGCAAATGAGGAAACTGAGGCCTCCACAGTAACTCAGCGCTATCAAGACCGCGGGGCACAGGTGGGATGCATACTTGGAGGTGTGAATTAAAATTTCTTGTAATAACTTTGAAGAGAAAGGCACACAATCCAGATGAAAAATCTTCACAACACTCTGATGATAAAAATAAAGGAAGCAGAATCAATGTTCTACGAGCCATGTCTCTGGATGAGACAACTCAATACTGCATTGATTTTAAGTCCTTAAGCATTAATCTACAAACTTAATATTATTAAATAAATTTCAAAAGTGATTTTGTATGGAACTTGACAACATGACTCTAAAATTCATCTGCAAATATGGTCTGACCAGAATACCTAAAAAGATACTGAAAAGGAATAGCAGGGGCAGGGAATTAAGGGTGATGAGGAATGGAATATTACAAAAAGGAACAAGAACAAAATGCTGCTGCATTCCCTGCTGTGGCTGAGACCAATGCAGAGGTAGAGTGATGTCGTATTAAAAACAAAATACGAACACAGACCCAAATTTCTAAGTCTGTACTAGGCCTAAAGCTGATGTTTATGGTATACGGGGAAACAACATTTTCAACAAATAAATTTAATAAAACAATTTAAATCATTTCAAAGGTCTTCTTACTCCAAAATGATCTTTAAATGAACAAAAATCTGAAAAAAAGTTTAAGTCAATGAAAGAAACTCTAAGCAAATATTCCCATCTTTCCCACTATGTTTTCTCCTCGACACTCCTTAGCATCAAAAAGCAGTAGCAGTTTGCTAACCATTTTGTTTGATACCTGTCTCCCAACACCGAAAGTAAAGTGCCACAAAGGCACAATTTTAAGTATTTATTGACAGTGTCTGCAAACATTTCTAAGATGCAGTAGCGGAGCAAAAAGGCCATCTGCTGAAAACCTGAACGAGGAGTTGAGCCAGGACTGACGTGCAAGACCACAGTCCCAGGTACTCAGACCCAGAACTGAGAGGCTCACAGGTCAAGGAGTGTCTGAGTCTCTGTGAAAAATCAGACAGGAATGGACTCAGTGGGCCTCTATTTCAAAATAAAAACAAGGAGGGGGCAGGGCTATAGTTGAGTGGAGAGTACTGGCTTAACATGTATGAAGCTCTAGGTTCAATCCCCACAAAAAAAACAATGATAGCAGATTTGAGAAAGTTTGTCTAAAGCATAAAAGCAAAGAGGAAAATACCAAGAAAGGATACATCCATAAAACATAAGGTGAATTAAATTTCTTTCCACATCAAAAAAGGCCCACAAAATTATATGATGGATTGAAAAAAATTTGCAACCCATATTGTAAGTATACTTATGATTAAAGAATGAGCCTTTAAAAACAGTAAGAATGAAAAATGGACAAAAAGATATCCAAAAAATGTTCATAGCTAAAAAAAAATCACTTGAAATATGTAACATCACAAAAAACAAAGAACTAAAATAAGAGAAATACAGTGTGCTTCCTCAGTGCCTGAGAAAGCCCAGTCACGCTTTGTCTTTTGCCAGGGTGCCAGGGGACAGGAACTCTGACACTCAGTGAGTGGATATGATTTTACTGTACTGTTTCTGGAGAACAATGAAATAATTCAAATTTTATGTCTGCCTGACCATTTAGAAGCAATTCCACTTAAGAATTGTCTCCTAAGAAGACCTTTTCATGCACACAAACAACAACAGGGATCTTTGATTCACTGCCATCATAAGCTTTTAACAGCACGCAGCCTAAACGTCTTTCCTATCAAATAAATTAGTGTCCATCCACTGTGGGCATCCTTCTCATGCTGCTGTATAACAGTGCAGGTTGGGACTACATAAGATAATACTAAGCAACAAGAAGATCTTTTCTGGCAGCATGGACAATCTTCCCATGTGCTTCACAAGGGCCCTCAAGGCAACCTATTCAAGCAAGCAGCAAGGATTTCACCTGGGAACATACCAGAATGCAGGTGCTCAGGCCGCATTTCAAACCTCAGAAGTTTTTGGTACAAAGCCCAGCAATTTGCACTGTGTCAAACCAGTATTTTTGTACGTCTGGGATGTTAGAATAAAATACCTTATATCAGGTAATTTATAAACAATAGAAATTTATTTGTGAAGCTCTGAAGGTGGGAAGACCAAGCAGGGCCAGGGCACTGACGGATTAGGGGCAGCTAAAGGCTGACTCTCCTTCAGGGGAACTTGTGTTGGTACATGGTGAGAAGGGACACAAGCAAAGCCGTCCCTCTTCCGAGGACACCATGAATTCCTCACAAATTCATCACTTCCAGAAGGACTCCTCTCTTGGTGTGATCATCATGGGAATCAAGTCTCAACATATGAAACACAGGAGAGACGCAAGAGACCTTGGCACTTTCTGAGATCCCATGGCACACTAAAGGTTGAGAACCACGTCTACAGCTCCAATAACAGACAGCAGAATGTTTATAGCACCAGTCTCAGGACGCAGTTACAGGGAGGAAGAGTTTTCTCCCAATTATATCTATAAATTCTGACTGTGATCCCATCATCTCATTGAAAATTAAGAAATTCCTGAGGGAAAAAGTTCCACCAGAGAGAAAGTGGGAAAGGGAAAGGGTGAGAGAAAATCATGCTATGTAAGCAGCCACTATGAAATAGACAAGAGATTCAAGTGAGAGAGGCCATCCTCCTCCTTATACAAAAGCTAAAAAGGAGTAAGACTTCAACACTCCACATGTCTGGAGTGAGTTTATGGCACAAGGCAGCAAACTTTCCGACTGGTTTAATAAACAAGATTAAGAAAAAGAATAAAATGGAATAGAAGCAACGGCATAGAAGACCCTCAGAGACGCTCAACATTGAAAGTTTACAGCAAAACTGGGATTCTAGAAATTCCTCCCAGATCAATATTCATGCAAAAAATTTTCCAGTTTTATTTATCTTTTAGTTGAAACAGAATTACATCACTTCCCCCTCCCCTTCCTCCCATCAGCTCCCTTCCAGCTACCTGCCCTTGAAGCCCTCTCATGTTCCTCCCCCATCAAATTCACAGCCTCCTTTTCTTTGACTATTATTGTTACATACATATGTGTGGTGGTTTAAATAAAAACGGCCCTGCACAGACTCATATATATGAATGCTTGGTCATCAGGGAATGGCACTACTTGAGAGGGAGTAGGAGGTGTGGTCTTGTTGGAGGGGGTGTGGTCTTGTCAGAGGAAGTGTGTCACTGCAGGTGGGCTTTGGCATTTCAAAAGCCCAAGCCTGTCCCAGGGTCTCTCTTTTCCTGCTGCCTGCAGATTGGGATGTAGGACTCTCAGCTCTGCCATGCTTCTTGCCATGATGATAATAGACTAAACCTCTGAAACTGTAAGCAAGCTCCCACTAAATGTTTCCTTTTCTGAGAGTTGCCACAGTCATGGTGTCTCTTCACTGCAATGAAACACTGACTGAAACAATATACAAACGTAGGTATGTATGTGTATTTACATATATGTAAATACACATATATGTATGTATACAAATACACAACCCATTGAGTCCATTTTTGCTGTTTGTGTATATATAGTTTCAGGGCTGACCACTCTGCACTGGACAACCAATAAGGGGGCTCATCCCTGGGAGAAGCTAATTCTCCTTCTCCCAGTAGTCACTAGTTGTCTGTAGTTATCTAGGGTGGGACCCCACAAAACTTGCCCCATTCCATGTTAACATGTTCATTGATATTGTCATTGCTCCAGTCATGTTTATCCAGCCATTTCTAGGAGACTGTTTCACAGCAGAGTTCCTGGTATTCTGGCTCTTAAAATCTGGACACAATGCAAAGATCAACAGACCCTGGGGAGTCCATCCCGAGTGGATACTTCTACACCACAGCTCCCCCATCCCCAGTGGATACCTCTACACCACAGCTCCTCCATCCCCAGTGGATACCTCTACACCACAACTCCTCCATTCCCAGCGGATACCTCTGTACCACAGCTCCTCCATCCCCAGTGGATACCTCTGTACCACAGCTCCCCCATCCCCAGTGGATACCTCTACACCACAGCTCCTCCATCCCCAGTGGATACCTCTGTACCACAGCTCCCCCATCCCCAGTGGATACCTCTGCACCACAGCTCCTCCATCCTCAGCAGATACCTCTACACCACAGCTCCCCCATTCCCAGCGGATACCTCTACACCACAGCTCCTCCATCCCCAGTGGATACTTCTACACCACAACTCCTCCATTCCCAGTGGATACCTCTGCACCACAGCTCCTCCATCCCCAGTGGATACCTCTACACCACAGCTCCTCCATCCCCAGTGGATACCTCTGTACCACAGCTCCTCCATTCCCAGCAGATACCTCTGCACCACAGCTCCTCCATCCCCAGTGGATACTTCTACACCACAACTCCTCCATTCCCAGCGGATACCTCTGCACCACAGCTCCTCCATCCCCAGTGGATACTTCTACACCACAACTCCTCCATTCCCAGTGGATACCTCTGTACCACAGCTCCTCCATCCCCAGTGGATACCTCTACACCACAGCTCCTCCATCCCCAGTGGATACCTCTACACCACAGCTCCCCCATCCCCAGTGGATACCTCTACACCACAGCTCCTCCATCCCCAGTGGATACCTCTACACCACAGCTCCCCCATCCCCAGTGGATACCTCTACACCACAGCTCCTCCATCCCCAGTGTGTTCTGGCATGTACATGCAGACACACACATGCAAGCACATACCAAAAAGAAAATCACTTTAAACACATTTAATAAACACAATAAAATATAAAACATGGAGTAACAACATTTAAGCACTTAATATATGTCACACAGAATTCTGAAAATTACATAATCACATAAACTGAGATCCTGGAAAAAAAAAAGTTACCATTTCACAGATGAAAAAAACTTGTTAGAAGATCTTTGGTAAATTCCCAAGGCCGCCAGTTAGTGGTCAGTGGCCTAGCCTGTGATGGCAGGTCTTCTGTCTTCAGAACACACGGGGAAACTGATAAGCAGCTCGTACAATGTGGCATTGTTAAAACTGCCCACAGACGCTGAAGGTCTAGTCACTAAGGCATTAACAGTGCTTATCTTTGGGCCATGGGATTAAAGGTAATTTAATTTTTTTATCTTTGAAATTTCTTTTGTCTTGAAAGATTACATATTACTTAAGCTACGAGAATGATAAGACACAGCTGGTGGCTTATTTTATGCCTTATTAACAAAAAGAATGAGTCAGAGTCCAGTAGAAGGACATGAGTCCTACAAAACCCCAAGGGAGTAGAGACACCCTGAAACATATGGAGTTTGAAAAACAAATGGTCAAATCAGTGACAGGTAAGCCATGGAAGATGTGGCAAAACATAGATTCATAGAAATGGGTTAATTTAAGATAAGAGCAAAAGACTTGCCATAGGCCATACAGTTTGTAGATTAAAAAAAGGAAAGAAAGAAAGAAAAAAGAAAAACAAATGGTCCTTTAAGGTGACATAGGAATCTGAAGGTCGGTGGTGGGGAAACCATTCACAACACCATTTATCTCCCTTCAAGACTGCAAACACCCCAAACACTGTATACATAGGAAGCTCAGGAAAATTTCGGCTCACAGTTCCAGTGTGCTCTATCAGAAGGAAAAGTGGCTCCAGCACACTCTGAAGATTAGGAGTCCTCAAACAGATGGGCTTTTCCTGCTCTTTGGACACCACCACAACAGTCCTTGGACTCCTCAAGGAAGTCTGTATTTGCTAACTATAAGGGTCGCTGAAGTAATGTCTGTGTCACACTATCAACAATAGCAGTGCAATGGCTTGGTCAGTGCAAAAGGATGATTGCATGGCTAGAGTACTTCAAACGAGATGATAAAAACATCTTTGGGTAAGAATATGTCACAGTCAGGCTGCAGAGTAGGGATGTGTGGGCAGAAAAACATCTCTAGTGTTTTAAAGATTAGCATTTCCATTTGCCACTGATGAAGATGAAGAATCTCTCCAGCAACACACTCTAAAGTGGCAAATCTGTGCAGGAATCCATTGTTATGGTGAATTATATGATCAAACAGTTATGCATCACCTTGTGAGAGGATTGTTTGAGGCATCTGGGGAGATGGCCCCCTGCATAAAGTACTTCCTGTTAAATGAAGACCAGAGTTCAGATCTCAAGCACTCACGGACAAAGTTGGGTGGGCATCATGGTCATCTGTAATCCCAGTGCTCTGGAGGCAGAGACAAGGGATCCCTGGGGCAAGCTGGCTAGTTAGATTTAGCAAATCTATTAGCTTTTAGTGTAAGGGAGACCCTGCCTCCAATTGTAAAGTGAGAGAAATAGAAGACAACACTTGATATCAAACTCTAAATTCCAGATGCACAAGCACAGAAGTCCATGCATACTACATATATGCACCCAACACATGCAAACATACATACACAACATATACAAAAAAGGGATTGTTTTTCTTCACTCCACTAACAACAGCACTGTGAGGCTTTCTTTAGATAATAAAATAGAAATGAAAGTGTGATATAAACACTTTTAATTCAGGTTTGAAGAGTCACTGTATGTGTGTTCAGTGGTATTTTCCTCCCTGTAATAAAATCATTAAAATCTCTAGGTAAGTTCAGAAAAATGTGAGATAAATGTAGCAAACCTAAAACGGACATGAAATATGACCTAAAAAATAAATCCCTTTATGATTTTAAATCTGAGAGTTTGGGGTAATTTGTTACTGCAGCATACCTTAGTATAAACCAACTGGACATATTACTGGATCCCAACTTTCCTAATGGGAGAGTCACCTAACACCAACAATCACTCACTCATTCTTAAAAGGCTGTGCATCTCAGAGACAGGGAAGCTGGCCTGAATGCATCTTCCTCTTTGAAAAAGAAGGTGGATTTTACTCCTGCTTGGATTTAATTATTCGAACTACTGGTCTTTCTCTGCAGTACACAGTCCCAGACTAATTTTCTCAATTGCTACTTCACCTTGCATTCACATACATTGGTATCAAAAATCTCCTTTCTTTCTCCATCTCCTATAACCTCTGCCACTCCTGTGGTAACAGGTTTTATGAATCAGGACTTTTCCCACGGGAAGTGAGACAGGCCTTCAGAAAGAAGCCAAAAGATAGCAAAACTGAAATTTCCTTTTCTAGTCAATATCCCAAGCCTTGAATTAAAAAGCAATTCAGGGCCGGGCAGTGGTGGCGCACGCCTTTAATCCCAGCACTCGGGAGGCAGAGCCAGGCGGATCTCTGTGAGTTCGAGGCCAGCCTGGGCTACCAAGTGAGTTCCAGGAAAGGCGCAAAGCTACACAGAGAAACCCTGTCTCGAAAAACCAAAAAAAAAAAAAAAAAAAAAAAAAAAAGCAATTCAGATTAACACTGTTTTTTTTTTTTTTAAAGGAATTCAGATTCCAACTGTCATTCATAGTTCTATCCATTGATAACTACACAGTTGTCACGGGCAATAAAACTCAAGTATCTGCCTTCTAAATAGTTCATAAGAAGTTCTTTGGCATCTCTGAAAACTAATAACAGAGGGATCCTTGAAAGACATGAAAAAGAAAAATATAAGGAATGCTGGTAATCATGAAGAGACCCCAGTACACCAGAAAGAGAGCAACAAGAATACCACTACTGCTGCCACCATCACCATCATTAAATACAATAGCTCTTGCAATACAAATCAAGACAGTAGTTGGACTCTCCAAGGAAGCTTGTATTTGCTCAATAGAAGGTTTGCATAAGCAAGGTGTACATCACACTATCAACAATTGTATTGCATCTTAATTAGAATCTCTATTGTTGTAATAAAACACCATGAGCATAAGCAACTTGAGGCAAAAATGGTTTATTTGGCTTACATGTTCTGATCACAGCCATCATTAAGGGAAGCCACATCAGAGACTCAAAGCAGGAATATGGAGGCAGGAACTAAAGCAAAGATCATGAAGGAGTATTGCTTACTGGTTTGTTTCTCATGACTTGCTCAGCCTGCTCTCTTATAGCACTCAGGACTACTAGCCCAGAGGTGGTACCACCCACAATGTGCTGGGCCCTTCTGTGTCAATCACTAATTAAGAAAATTCACTATACACTTGCCTACAGGCCAATGTTATGATGGCATTTTCTCAACTGAGAGTCCCTCTTCCTAAATGACTCTACTTTGTGTCAAGCTGACATGAAATTAACCAGTACATAACGGAATGCCTAGGTAAGTGTTGAAGGTAAAGTAAGCAGGTGGCATTTTATGGTGCCTTGCTACAAGCTATATGGTGTTCTAAGAACCTCACATGAAATTACTCTTTGGCCACTCCTAAGCTACCTGAGCATTTATTCTCCATGTCTTATAGATGAGAAAGTGTTGTCTTCAATTATTTATTTTTGGCAATGCTGTAATTGGTTGTTCACAGGCATTAGTAAACAGATACTGAAGAGTACAATCAGATGTGAAGGAGGGATACCCGAATTCCTGAACCAGACATGTATTTTCTTCTAGAATGGAGTAGCCTATAGAGAACCATCTGTAGCTGGAGAGTTTCTCTCCAGGTCCTGCCAAGCCCCACAGTCAAGTAAACACACAGAGACTTTTATTACTTATAAACTGTATGGCCGTGGCAGGCTTCTTGCTATCTAGTTCTCATATCTTAGATTAACCCATTTATATTAATCTATAAATTGCCACGTGGTTCGTGGCTTACCGGTATCTTAACATCTGCTTCTCCTGGCGGCAGCTGGTGGAGTTTCTTCTCTCAGCCTTCCTGTTCCCAGAATTCTCCTCTCTCTTTGTCCCGCCTATACTTCCTGCCTGGCTACTGGCCAATCAGCACTTTATTTATTTATTTATTTATTTATTTTTTTCTTTTAACAGAAGACCTTTATTTTAGGATAGTTTTTAGATTTAGAGAAAATGTTCAATAGTAGCATTGAGAGTCCTCACATACTACCCAATTGTGTTTCTATTAGACCATCTTATAATGCATTTATCATAACTAACAAACCAATATTAATACATCATTATTCAAACATTCATACTGGCAACATAATATACATTTCTTAGTGTTTCCATGATGTTCTTTTCCTGTCTGAGGATCTCTTCAAATTGTCATATATGATTAGTGATCATGGCTCCTCAGGTACCTCTGTACCTCTGTTTCTCAGCCTTTGTGTGTGTGTGTGTGTGTGTGTGTGTGTGTGTGTGTGTGTGTGTGTATACATTCATGTATTTACAGAGTCTGTAAGAGGATATTTGGTGTCCTGCTCTCTCACTCTCCACCTCATTCTCTAGAGACAGGGTCTTTTACTCAATTTGGAGCTATGCTAGTGACCAGCAAAGCCCAGCAATCCTTGGGGCTGTCTTCTTTCTGCTCTGCCCTCTGTGCTGAGGTTACAGACATGTACATCTGTACATAGCCACAGCTTTTCACTGGACTGGGATCCAGACTCAGGAGTGGTGGTGAAGCAGAAGCCAAATAGTCCCTTTCTTCCCCAAGTTGCTTTGGTCATGGTATTTCATCACAGCAATAGTAACTCTAACCAGGACAGCGGGTAAAAGCATTTGCTGAGTATGAAGACCTGAGTCTGGATCCCAGTCCAGTGAAAAGCACTTTATTTATTAACCAATCAGAGCAACACATTCACAGCATAGAGAACATCCCACAGCAACCATCACTCCCACCAAAAGCAATGATATGAGCCAATAATAAACTGAGTCTGGAAGCAAAGATCAAGAATATCAGATACTTGAGGGGCTGAAGCAAGAAGAACAGAATTTCAATAACTGCCTGGGCTACAGATCAAGTTCAAAGCCAGCCTGGAGAAGTTAGTGAAGACTATCTCAAAATAAAAAGCAGGAGATAGAGAGACAGCTCAGCAGCTATAAGCACATACTGCTTTTGCAGAGGACCCAAGTTCAGTTCCCAGAACCCATGTTAGAAGACTCCAACTCTAACTCCAAGGGATCTGACACCTCTGGCCTCTGTGGGCACCTGCACTCACATGCATATATCCCCCAAACAGACATTTATTTTTATTAAAATTTAAATTAAATTTAAATTTAAAAACTAAATAAATCTTACAGAAATTTTAAAAGAGTATAGAGATTAGTGATAGAGTGTTTGCCCATCATGTATGAATCTCCAGGTCATTTGGCTCAAAGCAACCAGTATTTCTGTAGTAGCCATGACTTCAAAAAAAAATTCCAGAAAGAATATTAAGGTAAGTTATTTAGATGAATCTGAATTGCTGAATATTGATACTTTCCATCAGACATTTGTCAATTAACAGGCAAAACATAGGAAAGGGGTATTTGTTATTAAGGATCAAACTAGGAGAGGTGTAGACAATTTCATGGGGCTAGAGTTACAATAAATTGGGTTCAAGCTTGCCAGATTAGCAAGAAATTAAGGAGTAAATGTTAGAGATGAAGCAAATAACAGACAAGAAAAAGCAATATTCAACACCAGTTTTCCTCTTGAGACATCTGCCCATGAAGTAACACATGGAAGAAGCCTTAAGAACCAAACAAAAAGGAATTTTAAAAGCAGAAATAGGGCCAGCGAGACAACGACTCAGCAAGTAAAGGTGACTGCCGCCAAGTCTGACAACCTGAGTTTAGTCCTTAGAACCCAAATAATGGAGGGAAATAATCAAATCCTGCAGGCTATCCTCTGACCTCCATAAGCATGCTGTGACATGCAATGCCCCCCATAAGTGAATAAAATGTAAAAAAAAAACAAAAAAAAAAACAGGAGAAGGCATAGTTCCAGAGAGACAAAATCAGAAGTGAAAAGCTGTAGAAGAGAGGAACCGAGGCACAGGAGGAATGCCATCCATCTTAAGTCAGCTCTCCCATGGTGGCCATGGTGCCCAATACCCTGCTATCTGACATAGGAAAGCCACACAGGACAGTAACAACCATCTAAAGCCTTGACAGTTTCAAAGATATGAGACCCAACAACCAGCTAATATCTGAAAGTTATTTTGATTTGCATTTCCATAATTGCTAAGGATAATGGACATTTTTAAAGATATTTCTTACTACAGGCAACTACGGAATGCTGATGGTGGGAGAGATGGTTTTCCCCAGGGATGAGCCCCCTAATTGGTTTTCCAGTACCAAGTGCTCAATCCTGAAATCATATACATACAAGGAACACTGAACAGGTCAAGCAGGTTGTGTTTATATATTTGTTCATATACATGTGTGTGCAAAAATAACAATTAAAGAAAAATGGGCTATAAATTTGAGACAGAACAAAGGGGACAGTGGATATGGGAAGACTTGGAAAGGGGAAAGGGAATGGGCAAATGATGCAATTATATCTTAATTTCATAGTATGGTGCCATACTAAAATAAAATCTTACAGCCTGATCTTGTAAGAAACACAACTTAAACATGTGATCAAATAAAGGCTGAGAGAAGGGCTTGGAAAAGTTACAGCTTGAAAAGCCGAAAAAAGATGACACAACCAGGCTCACAGAAAGAAGGATGTCTTTAAGACAAGAGAAAGAAGAACGCTCAAAACTGATAAAATGCCCAATGCTCTTGAGAGATGAGCACTCTAATCTGTCTCCAGCTAGAAAAGTGACATAAAAACTAAAAAAAGAAAAAGACATAAGCAAAAAGAAACAAGCAGTGTGTTTTCCTACTAGGAAAACCGAACTCATAATCAAACAAGTGCAAAATATGAGGAAGGAACTTTGAATATTAACACAATTAGCTGTGTTTACCTAATGAAAACATGCTTGCTGCAGCAATTGGCAATGAGGTAAGGCACAAAGTGTCCGAGTTGATCTGAACACTATGAAAGCTTGCCATACTCTGGATTATAAACTAAGTCTGAACTACCATCCGAGACTAAAGTTGTTTGTAATGTACTGTTTGACTGCATCAAAGTTAAGGTACAAGTTACTAAAAAGAGAAAATAGGAAATCCTAAGATGTCCAAAATTCTTAGAAATGAAGGAATGATATTACTGAGGATGAAGGGTTGAAAGATTTTTTAAAATGACCATGAAAATTAGAAAACATATTCTCTGAATAGTAATGAAAACATGGTCAGTAGGATGTAGACATTGTAACTGGAGGGAAGTGTGTACAACTTTAAGTGGAACTAACAAGGGAGTAACAGCTAAAAACACTAACAAAAATCAGGAAAGGAGCCAAATAAAGCAGAAAAGGAGAATAGTAAAGGTGAGAACATCATACACAAGGAAACAGATAAAGAATCAAAGAAGCAACTGTTGATTCCCAAAACACATACAAAATTGATAAACACCAGAGAGATCTACAAGAAAATGAAATACAAGTTATAAATATCAAGAATAAAAACATCCACAATGTTACAAATCCTGCAGACATTTAAAGTTGATAGTACAAGAATATCAAGGATAGCTTGATTATAACACATTTGAAGATGCAGAACACAAAACTCACAAATTAACCAAACTGATTCTAAAGTCAGCCTGAGTAGTCCTACCTGAAGGAAACAAACAGGTAAGTTAAAATCCCCAACACAGAACCTCTAGACTCTCAGAACTTCATTAGTCATTTTATCCAAACGCTTTTGCTATTTAACATCTGTCTTACAAAAACCTCCAGAGGGCAGGATATAAATGTTTTACATTGTGATATACATACATACATGAAATGATGAACATTTCAATGACTAAACCTGACAAGACTATGTAATAATGGAAAATTATAGGTAGATTGTTCTAGTAAAGTTGTATATAAGTTTTTAATAAAAATTAAAATGCTATTTGAAAAATGCTTTCATTTTAAATTTATCCATTAATGGAATATGTATACATATATGTGTGCGTGTATATATTTCATGATATTAACAAAAAGAGAAAAAGTCCCTGGGAATGGGTATTTTTCACAGTAGTACTTTCAGGGTAACTAAAAGCCAGAATCATCCTAAACACCAATTGCACACATTAATTATCAGCATATTGACATGATGGACTACTACACAATAATGGAAAAAATGGACTGCAATGGGATCTCTCTCTCTCTCTCTCTCTCTCTCTCTCTCTCTCTCTCTCACACACACACACACACACACACACACACACACACACACACACACACACACAGGTCTAACAAAGCCAGATACAAAACTATTCACTTTAGCCGGGCGGTGATGGCATACGCCTTTAATCCCAGCACTTGGGAGGCAGAGGCAGGCAGATTTCTGTGAGTTCGAGGCCAGCCTGGACTACATATTGAGTTCCAGGAAAAGTACAAAGCTACACAGAGAAACCCTGTCTCGAAAAACCAAAAAAAAAAAAACAAAAACTATTCACTTCATAACTGTCTACAAGTAACATTCCGATCAACAATAGTCTGTGGATTAGTAGTCAAGATGGTTCTAATGGAAAGAGGTAGTGACTGTAAGGAGCACTAGTCTCTGGACAAAGTATTTTGGTATAGATGGTGGCACCGCATGTTTGTATCACTCTCTGACATCCCCTCATGCTACATACTTAGGATACATGCACATTCCTGCTTATGTCATATTTCCATTTAAAAAGAACTCCAGGAAAATCCAGTCCTGTTCATTACTATGCCGACATAAGACAAAAGAAAAACTCTCTGGACTTAGGTTATTTGTCCAGTAAAATGAGGACTGGAGTCCAGGTGAGATATTTTGTAGTTATCATTTTCATCTGCTTCTAATGGGAAACACATCCACTCGTGACTCACATCCCCCAAGGGCCCACGCCTGACCTAAGAATGTTCCATCTCACCACCCTATCAGTTGACCTAGAAACAAGCATGCATCCTACAGTAGGTCAAAGATTCATTTGTTTTGGAATAGTTTCTAAAATTGTTTTGGATGCTAGTGATAGATCCAAGGGTGTTGTGCATGCAAGATAAGTACACTATCATTGACTTACAAGAACAACTATTTCCTGAATTATCTGACAAAACAGCAGATTATGTCAATGAGACTAATAATTAACTAGTGAACATAATCCTGACACTGTTATCATCCTGAAAGAGCCTTCCTGAAGGAAAAAAAAAACCCATAAAACAGAAGAAAGTAAAAAACAAAGATTTTGATGGTAGTGGTGGTGGTGATGGTGATGATCATGACCAATGGTGGTGGTGATAATGGAGATGAAGACAATGGTGATGATGGTGATGTTGATGATGATGGTGGTGAGAATCATGCTGATGGTGGTGGTGATAATGTCGATGATAACAATGGCAATGATGATGATGACCATGATACTATGTTGATGATGGTGATAATAATGACGGGGATGAAAATGATGGTGAGGATCATGATGGTGCTGATGGTACTGATAATGTCAATGATGAAGCTGACAAAGGCAGTGATGATGACAGCAATAATGAAAATATTTATGACAGTGACAGTGGTGGTGCTGCTGCTGCCACCTATGCTGATGATGATTGCTGTTTATTGCAGAGACAATACACAGATCTGTACAGAGAGATGATACACGGATTAGTCATGGAGACCTCTAAATAGTGGCAGCAGTTTGTGAGACCCTGAATACAATCATGTTTAGTCATGGGCTCTAAGTCCTTCTTTTGTCTAAGACAATGAATTTGGTTTATAGCACCTGCATCCAAACTGTGACTTTAAATCCCCAGGACATCTTCCAACATTATCCATCCTAATGACCTAAGGGGAATAAAAAGTGTACTCGAGTGCAGCACTCTGCCAGGAAGCTTAATTTTTTTTTGTTTGTTTGTTTTGTTTTGTACATCTTAGCTTTAGTGTAAAGTCAGGTAAATTTTCTAATATGCTCAGGAATATTCTGTCTTAGGAAAAAAATCCTCCAAACCTGTCACAAAACACTGATATCTCAAGAAAATGTACACTATTACTCAGAAGCACCTCAAGGCACCTACATTGTCATTGCTCCTACAGGGTAGAAGTCCCCAGTTTCCAAAGAAGAGAAATCATCAGACATGGGTTTGCATGTCTATAATTATAGCACCTGGAAATTTGAGGTAAGATCACAAATTTGAGGCAAACCTAGGTTGTAGAGTGAGACACTGCCTTAAAAAATATAACAGACTTAGGGAGGTAATGACAAATGCAGATCCCCACCAGGGACAGTCAGATAGGATAAGATGCACCAACTTTGAGACAAGATCACAGGTGATAATGTCGATAAGCCAGTCTCATGGGACAGCTGCCACTAAGCTCCACCCAACTGAATGTGTGTGTGAGATTTTAAAAACTGCTTAGGAATACAATAAATCCACAAGGTGAGTAAAGTCTTGAATAACCACTTTCCCACCTCTGATTTTGAATACACCTTCTTTATTCCATTGAATACACACAATACTTACACTATTACTAACATCCCTTCTCCAAATACCACATATTTTTCTTCCTTAAAGAGTCATTTCTTTCCAATATAAATAAGGTGGGGATGCTTCAGCATGTATTTATTTAGTGAGACGACATTATTTTCAGAAAATCAGATGTCTTTACCTGCACAATCTCTAGAAGGAAAATTACCCTTTACCAACAGAGGCTCACATTTTATGTGTCACTTTTAATGGCCTCAAAGTCCTAGTCTCAACCAGCGATATTTGAATTACTTTTAATTTATCAGGTAAGGTGTAGAGAATAACTTGGAATCTTCTTCTGGAAGCATGTCAGGAGCAAAGGTCCTCCCTTGGGAAGGTAGTGTTCATGAGAGTCTTTTTCCCCAATTCATGCTGCTGAGAGCAACCCCCGTGCAGAGGTACAGTGATGTGGCTGTCACTCTCCAGGCAGACACCATACTCTGTAATAACAAGGTGTGCAGGGTTCTCTGAAATGACTTAATATAATCAAAAATCTGATCTGAACTATTAAAGAAATAGAAATTTTAATCTAAAAACTGACATCAGTGACCTTTCAAATCATGTGTCAGGGCTCTTGTAAAACATGCATTCACAGGCTACTGTTTGTCTGACTTACTTGTAGTAAAAGGTTCTTTATGGAGAGAGAGATTGCATTGTTCAGAGGGGTCCATTGTTAAGAAGATGGTTTCCTTGGTACATAGTGAAAGTAAAGTGCTGTCTCCTCTGCCACAGAGAAGGACTTGAGGATTCTAGTGACAAACCATTTTCAAATAATAAAAAAATGCTGATAATTTTATTGATGTTGGTGGTTTAATCAAGAACTTATTATCTACAAAGTAAGGGCAAGGTGGCATCATGTATATTTTTCACTTAATCCTCTTAATTCCTAAGGCAGGTTCTAGTAAGGTTCTTTTCACCAAAGAAGAGGCTGAGGTGCAGAAAGGTGATTTGCTTCCTTCTCAAGGTACCAGAACATGGACTCTAATATGTCATCAGCAATCATGTCAGACTACTCATGCCACTCACTTCTTACTAAGTTAGGGGAGGCTTTGAAAACCAACTACATAAATGTTCTACCTTGCCCAGAGATTCTCATTTCTTGCTCTCTCTCCCTAAATCACATTATTCTTCAGTCTTCCCTAGATACTAAATGTCATAATGTTATCATGTTTCAGTCCAGCTGCTCACATTCAACCTCTCTCGAAGACCTCTCCAGGTTATGTCACACCCCTCTACCTTCTCCTGCAGCAGCAAAGCTCAAGCCATCCCCATTTCCTCTAAGGTCACAGCAGCATTCACCCCCACCCCAGTGCACACCTAGCTTATCCCTGCATAGCTCCCCACTACCACAGCTCGCCTACACTACCCTCTGCCTGCCTCTCTGGAATGCTCACACTTACAACATAAAGTTCTTGAAAGTTGTAGGCTCCCACAACGATCTTTGCCCCTTTGCTGTGAATTCTCTTTCATTCCCCACTATCTGCTGAACTCTTACATACCCTCGAATGTTAGAGAGTTTAGAGCAGACCGAACATCTCTCCCAGGGCCTTCTGACTCTCCTCTGAAATCACAATCAAGGCTTGTGGACACACAGATAATAGGTCCTGTACTTATGCTATGATTTAACAATGAGCTGGGAGGCTTTGGACAAACATTTGAACTCTTATTTTCTCACATCTCCAATACTGATGGTGTCAGGGTACTTCCTCAGAGGGTTGCTATGAAAGGTAACTGAGGCAAGGAGAGGAAATGCCTCACTTATGGTCCCTGCCTTGTGGTAAAGACTCACAAGTATCTGCCAAAACCTTGATGTAACAATGTGGATCTATTTCCAGGAAACACAATTGAGTAAAAATATCCAGAATACTAATGATATTTCATATCTACAATGTACAGTGATGATATTTAATATCTACAGAGGTCAGTGATATTAATATCTATACTGGGCAGCAATGATATTCAATATCTACAGTTGGCAGTGATGATATTTAGTATCTATGGAAGTCAGTGATGATATTTAATATCTACAGAGATCAGTGATGATATTTGATACCTACAATGAACAATGATTATATTTAATACCTACAGTGAACAGTAATGATATTTAATATCTACAGTGGGCAGTGATGGTATTCAGTATCTACAGTTAGCAGTGATAGTACTTAATATATACAGAGCGCAATGATGATATTTAATATTTACAGTGGGCAGTGATGACAACTAATATCTACAGGAGTGAGGGAGGTGTGTAAACCATTCCAGCCAACTTGTCCCCGTGGCCCTTTCTGGTTTTCACCAAGCAATGAATGACACCTGGGTTGACATAAACACTCACTATTTATACACTGAATGAATGAAAGGTCCAGATGTGTCTTAAAGAACAGATGAGGGAGATGAAATAGCATCTCCATACATTTTGAAGTGTTTGACAAGTCTGATCACCCAAGCAGTTGGAAGTCTGTGCTCTAAAATAAGTTCCAGAAAAGGACGAAGTTGACAGATACACAGTGTGAGTAAACATCACATTGGACACTGAGTGGAGCTCTGAACATGGTACAGATGGTCACGTTTATGTTTTATATATTTAACTCTAATAAAAGAGTTCATAAATATCTTCATCCCAAGTGTAAAAGGAAATTAACCTCCATGTCTGAATTACAGCCAATTCTTCATTAATTGTGTTTTTTACTATCGCTTCAATAGGAAAGATTTCTCGCAGAAGTAGCTGGAGCTTAAAAATGACTCAAGTGACTAGAATGTAGGAAACTGTCATCATGCCACAAATGCGGAGGGGGAGATGAGGATTGGCTTGATTATCAAAGCTCCAGTGGACAGCAGAGAAGTGATTTCAGGAGAATGACTTCACCAGAGCTGATGTTAAAGCAAAGGGCAGAGAGCAAGCCCCCATGGCTCAGAATGAAATATGGGCAATGAACAGCAGATTTAAAACACTGAAGCATCCTGGAAAATATTAGAAGGCTTGGTGGATGAGCCACAATCCATAAATAAAAGCAGCAGTGAGTTAAAGGGATAATTGCATAGGTAAAAAGATACACAGTGCAAGACAGAAAGGAACCCTTACACAGACTGCGACATTTTCAGACATATTTCCAGTCCCCACACAGAAAGAAAAAAGAACAGGATTCCTCTGGAAGGAGATGACAAAGCAAGGCAGATGGGAGAAACAGCCCCCAACCCCTTCCTTCTTTATTTCAAAGGAAGCAACAACATGAGGGGTGAACTGAATTTCTTTGTATTAAACAGAGGAAGAAAACGCTCATTACCACAAAAGCATCCAACAGGAGACCCAATATACCATTGAAACCAACCAGCTATTACCAAGAGAACTCTCATCTGTGAAAACTATTCTTAAGCCATTAAGTCCTAAGACCGGCCATCTGATTTCATATGTCCAAGTCTGCAAAAAAACAGATGAATCAATTTTATTTTAATCTATTTCGATCTTTGAACTTGATGAATATCTCACTAATCTCAAATGAGGGCAGACAATTAGCAAAACAACCTAGTATTTGAGTGGCTTACATTGGGTTATCCAATATTTTCATTAAAGAATAATAGACTATCAAAGCAGCTCCAAGCTTACAGCTGATCTCACACAGTCTTACTAGGATTCTGTCCCAAATAATCCTAGCACCATACCTGAGATGGTGGCAGACAGAGTGGGGTACAAATTTGATCTGATCAAGTGTAGTCTACTCTTCTTATGGACTGAATTTCAAGCTGGGCAGTTAAATCTGACGGGGGGGGGGAATTTTAAACATGATCTAGATCAAACTGGCATGAAATGCACAGAAGTAGGAGATAAATAAGACTGGGGCTCTGGCTTAAAAGCACTGGACCAAGAGTACCATTTCATCTTTGGCCCCCTATGCTATCATGATTAAATTATACGGGGTTGGAGTCCCAGTCATGCCTGTCACAGGCAGAGGATGGCCTGCATTACAAGCTGGCGATGATTAAGTTTGTGGGGGAATCCATCTGGCCTTAGACACACAGGAGCCACATGTACATGAGAGAAGACTTTGTCTGAGGCAACCTGGAATGAGGACAGAACATCAGCGATGAACATGGGCTGCACAAGGAGCTCAGGAGCAAGTGCTTCCTGGATTGCACGAGGCCCTAGTATACGGACAGGGAAAGGGAGAGAAGACAGAGGGAAGATGGGTAGGAAGGAAGGAGGAAGAAATCTAGCCAGCCAGGAATATGGAATCCTGTGGTGGTATTGTGTTCCCCAAAATATTGTGCACCCTAATAAACTTATCTGGGGTCAGAGACAGAGCAGCCACTAGATACAGAGGCTAGAAAATGGTGGCACTCACACCTTTAATCCTAGCATTCCAGAGGCATGGATCTCTGTGAGTTCAAGGCCATTCTGGAAATAGCCAGGCATGGTGACTCATGCCTTTAATCCCAAGAAGTGAGCCTTTAATCCCAGCAAGTGAGGGCAGAAAGCAGAAAGGTATTTAAGGCGTAAAGACCAGAAACTAGAAGCATTTGGCTGGTTAAGCTTTTAGGCTTTGAGCAGCACAGTTCAGCTGAGAGCCATTCGGATATGAGGACTCAGAGGCTTCCCATCTGAGGAAACAGGATCAGCTGAGGAATTGGCAAGGTGAGGTAGCTGTATCTTGTTCTGCTTCTCTGATCTTCCAGCGGCCACCCCAACACCTGGCTCCAGGTTTGTTTTTATTAATAAGAACTTTTAAGATTCCTGCTACAGAATCCTATTTTCCTAAGAATGGAGGAAAAAAAAAAAGGTGTAGGAGACAATATAGAAACAGAAAGACAACTAGTGTCCTGTCCTAAGAGAACTACTGGTATGAAGCCCCCAGCAGTCAAGGGGGTTGGTGAGCATGATGACATTTATAGTCATATAAAGCAGGCAGAAAAGCCTGGTGTAACAGAAGACACCTGTAAGCCTAACACACAGAAAGTTGAGGCAGGAGGACAGTGGGTTCCAGGTCAGCTTGCACTACACAATGAGACTTTGTCTTGTGAAGGCAATACAGACCCCATCTTAGGATAGGGCCACCATCTTAGACCACCTGCTGTACTCAGTTCCAGGAAGGACCTCAGGAACATGCCATGACAACTTGAACAGATACAGAGCAGTATGTTCCTGCAGACATTCTGCCTGTGGTTTATGGCCCTTAAAGATATCTAGATAAATCTAGATAATCCTGCTGAGCAGTCCAGATAATCCTGTTTAGCAGGTTGTGGCTTCCCACCAAAAGTCTAACCCAATGGTTTCAAATGTGGTTTCATACCCAAAGTCTAGACCAATAGTTTCAAAAAAATCACCTTGCCCCATATCCCTTCTACCCAATTCCAAATTGCCAATTCCCAGCTTGTGGTTTTTCCCTATAAAAACTCTCTACCCCTGGGCTCGCAGCTGCCACCACATTTCCCTCCATCTGCCTGGTGGTGGCCCAGGCTGAACCTGCCAATAAAAGGACCCTTATGAGTGAGGTAACCCAGACTCAGAAAGACAAACATGGTATGTACTCACTCATAGGAGGATACTAGATGTGGAACAAGGATGACTGGACTGCTACTCACATCACCAGGGAGGCTACCTGGAAAACAGGACCCCAAGAAAGACATGGGGATCGCCCAATGACAGAGAAATGGAATGAGATCTACATAAACAGCCTGGTCATGAGTGGGGGTAGTGAAGGGCGAGGGTCGAGAGAAAGAGAGCTTGGGGGAGCGGGAGATCCCAGCTGGATCAACAACAGAGAGGGAGAACAAGGAATAGGAGACCATGGTAAATGAAGACCACATGAGAATAGGAAGAAGCAAAGTGCTAGAGAGGTCCACAGAAATCCACAAAGATACCTCCACAACAGACTGCTGGCAATGGTCGAGATACAGCCCGAACTGACCTACTCTGGTGATGGGATGACCAAACACCCTAATTGTCGTGCTAGAAACCTCATCCAACGACTGAGGGATCTGGATGCAGAGATCCATGGCTAGGCCCCAGGTGGATCTCTGGGAGTCCAATTAGCGAAAATGAGGAGGGTTTATATGAGCGAGAATTGTTGAGACCAAGGTTGGATAAAGCACAGGGACAAATAGCCAAACGAATGGAAACACATGAACTATGAACCAATGGTTGAGGGGTCACCAACTGGATCAGGCCCTCTGAATGGGTGAGACAGTTGATTGGCTTGATCTGTTTGGGAGGCATCCAGGCAGTGGGACCGGGTCCTGTGCTCATTGCATGAGTCGGCTGTTTGAAACCTGGGGCCTATGCAGGATCACTTGGCTCGGCCTGGGAGGAGGGGACTGGACCTGCCTGGACTGAGTCTACCAGGTTGATCTCAGTCCTCAGGGGAGGCTTTGCCCTGGAGGAGGTGTGGATGGGGGGTGGGCTGGGGGGAGGTGAGGGGGGGCGGGAGGGGGGAGAACAAGGGAATCCGTGGCTGATATGTAGAACTGAATTGTATTGCAAAATAAAAATAATAAAAAAAAAAGAAGCAGCTACAAGACACAAGGAAAAAAAAAAAAGAACCCTTATGTGCTTGCATCAGAAACAAGCTCCTTAGTGGTCTCTGGGGTTTCTTGAAATGGGTACAACAGTCTCAAGAAACAAGATAAATTCATTTTAAAGAAAAAGACCCTCCTTAAACATCCACCAGTTCCAGAAAGTGCTGATTCCTCATACATGTCAGTTCCGATCAGCCAACACGTCCATGCCTGCTTTTCTCTTTGGCTAGGCTGCTCTCAAACCTGGAGAGGCAGAAATCATAGCCAATAATGTAAAGGAAACAGAGATAAGACAACCCCCTCCATCTTCTGACAACAGGCCACCCGGTGTGAAGCAAGTCTTAGAAGCAAAGCCCAAGGTTTAGGCAACTGCAGAAGTCCATATGTTTACATTCCTGATACACCACTATAAATTTTCACAATTTATAGGGGTTTTAAAACCTTCTGTGACTAAGTAGCAGGAAGTCACAGCAGCCTTCCAGAAGTTTCATTCAGAGTTAGCAACAGAATAGAAAACAAGTAGAAAAATAAAGATATCACAATTTAAGGTAAGTAAAGATGCTTCAAGCCCCATCAAACAGACCGGTGAGATGGCTAACAACCTGAGTTCAGTCCTTGGGACTCACCTGGTAGAGGAGAAAACCAATTACCACAAGTTGTCCTCTGGCCTCCACACACATGCTGTAGCACGCTTATGAATCATGAATGCATACATATATACAAACATACATATAAAACTTTAAAAACGTCCCTTTGTATAAATCCCAGTCACTTAACATCATAACTAGGTCTGCTACGGTCTGCAATAATAGTTAAATCTAGTTCCATCAATTATGCATATTTACTGACCTGTTCAAAATACTTTCAACCTTATTTCCCGTGTAAAGTTCACAACAGCCTTGTAATACTGGCACTGTCCCTAGCCCCATTTTATAGATGAAGGAAATACACCTTGCCCAAGTCATAAGAGTTAGCCACTGAATTGGTATTTTAAGTAACTGTTGCAATTCTTTGCTCTCTTTTGGGGGAATGGCTTAACTACTATAATGAAAATAATTATCATTTCTTTGGGGATTTCCCTGTAATTTACATAGATTTGTTCAAATGACTAAAGCACAGGTCTTTCTAATGCCAAAAACACAGTAGAGTCAAGGACTCTGCAGCCCAGGATGCTGAACTGGCTTGGAAGACCTTGGTCCTCACTGGTGAGATATACTATGATGTCAAGGGCCACCAGGGTTGTGATTACAGGCTGGCACTCTGGGAAGGGTGGGGGCTTGGCTGACCCAAGCTCACAAGTAGGCACAGACAGACACAGGAACACAGGGAGCCCCTCAGCATGAGCAGCTCGAGACTCACTCTCGGAGTAGCAGCCTGGGAAGTGAATCAAGTGGAGAATCAACAATAAATCCTTGAAACAACTGTTCAGCCTCATGTGCCCGCTTGCCTCCTAGGACACTCTCATCACTCACATTAAGAGTTGCAGCTATAACCAACCCTAGGACCTCGGAATGAAATTGGTGCCAATGGACTCCTCCTTTGGAGATGCTGGAGCCATAAATCCGAAGCGCACTGGAATGCCAAGCCGACCGTGGCACACAGGTGCTGTCCATCTTCCGATGGCCCATCAGAAATGCTTCTCTCTTGTAAACAAGCGTGGGTGTACTTGTTACGGTTGCTTCTATCCTCCTGCCTCTCTGTCTGACTTCACCACAAGAATGGAAAATGAGTGAGCCGGCTGGGAAAGGAATTTCTAAAGATTCATCCGGATTGGAATGTGCCTTCTCTGATCAGGAAAAGATTTTGTTCATAACACCCAAGAGACAGGGCTGTAGCCCAGAAAATGGTTTCTCTTACAAGGGACACTTGTAAGGTTGCATAGTGAGCTAAGCATAATCCATGCCTGCCAGTCACAGGCTGGTAGCCAGTGCTGCCTGGCTGGCCAGCTGGTTGATGAAACAAATAAGTGAAGGGATGAATGAGATGACTAGTGAAGAGGCAAGCATGTGAGCTTTGACATCAGGACCATCAGGGCTAAGATGCGGCTCAAAATCAAGCTTCTAGGAGACTTTGGCCAAGTTACTTAACCTCTCTGAACTGTCAATTCCTTGTCAGAGGACAATAGCAGCCTTGGGGAAGCACTTCTGTTGTTGCCTGTTCCGTTTTGCTTCCTCCCAGTCTCTGCTGGTTTTATTTCCTGTAACGTCCTGCTTTGGGTTTGAAGAATTCTCCATCCGCGGTACCATGGTGGTTACTTGGAAATGAAAAATAAAATAGCTAATTCTCTTCTAAGGCAGTAGGACTGCTTGAGACCCTCATCCATTCCTGGGCAGACAGGACTGCGACCTAAGAATAATGGTGGCAGCATTCTTTATTGGGTTTTATTATGTCCAGATGAACAGAAATAATGACTGACTGTTTCCTAATGGACCAGTGGACAATCTACCTCAGGGAAAATGCTCAGCCCTCACTGCAGGTAGCTGGGGGATAGAGTCTTTTTCTGACATTGTTGTAGCTGGATTGCTGGGACTGAAATATCCCCTGTGAGCTCACTGGGGTCACGAAACTAACAAGAAACTTAACCAAATTCAAAAAGACCCTCCCCAGCTATTTGAGCAGGTACAAAATTGTTGTAGGAGTCTTGCCTAGCAGAGCTGACTGCAAGCTGTGCAGGGGACACAAATAATGGAGACTTCATGAGTCATCACCACCCTGGAGTGAGCTCTGGGGTTCTGCAGCTGCAGGAGTCCCCCACACATCTGTGAGTAACTCCTGAAATGACGCCAATAAGGTCCTTGCTTCTCCATGCTGGACTTGAATGGCTTTATTGCTTTGGTCTGTTGCTGCCCTCTCTGTAGGAGATTAGAAAAATATTCATCAGGAAAAGTCCCACAGGAGCCACTTACCAACTAGGTAACTTGATTCCTTGGGACTCAGTTCTCTAACCTGTACAATGGAGACAATATCTACCTAGTGATGTCGTATGGGGATGAAATGAAGACATATAAGGAAAGTCCCCATACTGATAGTGTCTCCTCAGTATCAACACACACACACACACACACACACACACACACACACACACACACACACACACACACACACACACCTTTCATCCTCCTCAATAGTCTCTTGTTTATTTACCTGGCATGGCTGCTACAGAGGTGTAAATATCAGAGGATATGGTAAGTGCTGCCTGCCTCATGTCCCTAATACTGAGGATGTAGGTTTTCATGAGGCAGATTTGCAACGTGCATCTGGTATTATACTTCAGGCAGTGAACTAGTCCATGAGAGTTCACAAAGGAATTAACCCCCAATGATTTGCAAGTTGAGTGAAATAAGTTCAAGAAAAAATATCAGAAAGGAAAGAGGGGCTATAAGCCATGTGGAAGGGAAAAGAATAAGAGAAGGGGTAAGAATGTTTGCATATATGGAAATATCATGATGTCTTACTTCAAACAATTAACATATGCTAATAAAGTATTAGAAAGAAAGGCTTAAAATCACCATTTGCTGTAACATGATAATTGCTGTTATAAGACTTCACACAGAAGTGATAAGAACACAGGGAGAAAAAAAAGGAGAACACCCTAGAAAGAGGTACAAAGGAAGGAAGCCCTGCTGTGGATGGTACAGGAGAGAGCAGAACAGGCTGCCGTTGAGAGTGGGAATGAGGCATCTTCAAGATCCTAGAGCCTGGTCCAGCCCACCATAATCCTTCCATGGAAGGCTGCACACCTTATATTGCAGTACACCATAATCCCACACCCATGGAAGGCTGCATACCTTCTATTCCAGCACACCATAGTCCCACGCCCATGGAAGGCTGCACACCTTCTATTCCAGCACAACATAATCCCACACCCATGGAAGGCTGCACACCTTCTATTCCAGCACACCATAGTCCCACGCCCATGGAAGGCTGCACACCTTCTATTCCAGCACACCATAGCTCCCCCTAATGGAAGGATGTACACCTTCTAGTCCAGTCCATCATAGACTCCCCCATGGAAGGCTGAACATCTAGTCCAGCCCACTATAGCTCCCCCTAGTGGAAGGCTGTACTGCCTTCTATTCCAGTCCACCCCACCCCACCCCCTGGGAAGGCAGCACAGCCTCCTAGGTAGCCCCTATTTTCACAGTTGGCTGATACAGCCTGCTCTTAGGACAGTGGCCAGAATAGCACTGTTCAAACATAATCTGGTCATGCTCCCTAGCACAGACCTTCATTCAGATCACTCAGTTTGTAAACTAGAATTCTTGAAATTATATCCCAGGTGATCTGTGTGTCTCTTACACCATTAGGCATTCACTTAGCTCAGGGCCTTTGCACCTGCTGATTCATCCTCATAAGCTGCCCCCATTATTTATAAGGCTCATTATATCATAGTATCTAAATTTATCACCGAGTGTGCAACTGAGAATAAGCTGAGCATAGGACATAGCCATGTCTTCTCATGTGGGCATCATCACAGTATTCCAAGCCAAACATGTGAGGGATAAGTTAGCTGCAACTCCCATCTCACGCCCTTGACCTGCTGGGTAGAGATTTCTTATGTGACGCATGAGAAAAAGTGAGTCCATTGTCACATCAGGGAAGAGAGTGGTAGTTGAAGCTGGGAGAAAGGAGAGACAACACTACTTTCTTTGCAGAAAGCCTCTCCAGAGAAAGTGTTATCAGTGGACTTTGAAGGATACTGATGTTTACTGGTGGACAAGAGAAGGAAAAGCCATCTTTCCATGCAAAGTAAGAGTACACGCAAGAGGCTCGGCTGTGAGCAAGTGTCACCTGCCTGGGGACCAACCAAGAACCAGCCGGAAGTGAGTCTGAAGTGCAAATGCTGGGGACCAGTGATTTTTCAGGCACCCCAAGACATGAGATAATAAAAACCTTCTATGTCTTGGGATAGCCTGCAAGTAGACAGTGAAATGGCAAGATTGGTACAAGCAGAGCTTTCCCTACCAAACCGTAAGTTAAACCCAGATTTTTTTTTTTATTGACAGAATGAGTCCCTTCAGCTAGACCACTCTTCAGTCAGGAGCAGCCCTTCTGAGTGAAGGGCACAAGGTGGGCAACAGCTGCCCATCTTGCAGATGCATGCCAGCCGCACTCACTGTCCAGATTCATCCTCTGGATTCCTCCCTGCTGATGCCCTGCAAGCTGGGCTGTTCACATCCCCGGCACATCAAACAGACAGCAGATCCAAGGTCTTCATAGAATAACAGAATGAGATGTGTGCATGCCCCTGGGGCCCTTGATGGATCAATCTGCCAGTTCACAAACGACACATAAATGCAGTGGGTGCGACCGCCACTCAGTCACCAAGGCCCTGCATAAATAACATTCCATTTAGTCAGTGCTGAAAAAGAAATCCCTGTGATGAGGAAGAAAAATAACAAAACAGCCAGACATTAAGCTACAAGTTAGGCCTTACACAGCAAAGATCTTCTTGTCCCTGGAAATTCAGTGCTGCCTTAGAGAGAGACAGTGGCTGAAGGAGACCTTGTGATATGCAATCAGACTCTGCTGTCAGGCAACTGGCCCATCAAAAAGATGAATGCAGAGCCAGGTAGCTGACAGCTCAGGAGGGAGCAGGTGTGTGGAGCATGTGGTCCCACGTGATAGCACAAAGGCCTGCTCTGCTGGCTGCCAGGCACCGTCCTAGGCACTTCCTTCAGCCTACCTCACATCATCTTCACAGGGATGTGGGAGCCATCATCCTCCCTTTGCAGATGAGGACACGGAGGCATGGAAAGATGAAGGAACACGTCAAAGTTCACTCAAGTTCATTTACAGAATCCCACTGGATGGCCATCAACAGCTAGGTAGACCAAATGTGATCTATGAGCTAGAAACAGGCCTCAGCAATTAAGACCACTTGCTGAGGACCACCAGTCCAGAACACCCACTTTGGGTGGCTCACAGCCTCCTCTACCTCCAGTTCCAGAGGATCCTATGCTCTCTTCAGACCTCTGTGGCACTCACACACAAACAAACATACACATAAATACAAAAAAATAAATATTTTAAGACAAGGTTGTCTATATTTTTATTTGTCTATAAAGAAAAATAAAACTACATCATCTGCAGGAAAGTTTGTAGAACCGTAACTGGAATCACTGTGTTAAATTAAATAAGCAGATCCACAAAGACAAATAGTGTGTTTTCTCTCATATGCAGAGAGAGAGAGAGAGAGAGAGAGAGAGAGAGAGAGAGAGAGAGAGAGAGAGAGAGAGAGTGTGTGTGAAATTAGGAGAAGGACTATGAAGAAAGAAGAAGGAAACTCGAAGAAATCAGAGGAAAAAGTGGCAGCAGGGAAAAAGTTAAGCTTTTACTCCTAGTCAGGATCCAGATGAAAATATATGCACATAAATTCATATGAGAAGAGGTGGAAGGTGGTATCACGGGGGGGAAAAGAAGTGGCAAGAGGGTAGGAGAGGGAGCCAAGATGAAGTATGAGCAGGGTACAATGGCATCCATTATGAAAGTGTCCTCACAAAACCCATTACTTCACACGCTAACTAAATCTTTAAAAGGCAACATGCCAAAGGTCCTGCAGTTCATCAGCAGCTGAGTCAGATGTGGAATCCAGGCAATCTGGTTTGAGAGTTCCTGGGTGACATTAAAGGAAAGGAACATCTCAGCAGCAAGGGACCTGAGTCTGCATCTTGGTTGCTCCTACCTCCCACGCATTTGGAATAGTTGTTGCATCATTTGAACCTTGGTTTTCTTTTTTTCTTTTCATTTGTTTTGAATGCATATGAGTATGGTGTATATGTGTGTATATGCACGTTCGCATGTGTGTGGGCACCTGTATGTGTGGGCCCATGTGCATGTGAGTATGAAGGCCAAAGGCTGACATTGGAGTAACTTTCTTCATCATCTCCCCTATATTAACTGAGGCTCTCTCCAAAGCCAGGGCTGACAGATTTAGAAACTCTGGCTAATCAATTTGCCTCCCCTGTCTCTGCTTCCTAAGTGGCTGGCATTACAGGTGGGCCACCATACCCATCTGACTTTTTAGAAGGGTTCTATGATCAGAACTTATACTTTCTCCACTGCACCATCTTCCCATCCTGAACCTTAGTCTTCTCAACTGTAGAGCAGGGAGTGGCAGTACTCACCTCAGAAGGGCTTTCATCAATGAGCCAAGAACCAGCTGGGCAGCCAAGCAATGTTTAGCTATGTCTCCAGTTGCAAGGCCATCCTGGGGGCTCTTGATGTAGCTGCATGATTATATCTCACCCCATGCACCCACCCTGTATTCACCATACACACAGATCAAACCTCCCATGCATTTGCCTACATAGCCATCGAATAGTTCTCAGGGTAAAACCTTTCAGCATCTGGTAGGCTTTGAAGGATGATGTTCTTATCCCAGAAGCACTCACGGGAGAAGTCCACAAACAGCCATTAGGTCTAGTCATGACAAGAAGATAGTCCCAACATGCCCTGGGCTGCTGCAGCTGTGGTAGCCAAGGATTCCTCAAGGGATTGGACTGGCAGAGCAATTTAAAAGATGGCCCACTCAACTTTGAAAATTTCTTTGTCCAGACAACCACTAACATTCAAGACACTTTCAGTCTGTCAACTTGAAAATGGCCCACCCAAATGTCTCAATAATAACCACTGTTCAGAGGCTACAACTGTCAAGTTCTCATTAATTGCTGGGCATCAGGTTAGGTGTTAGGGTAAAAATGATCCATAACATATGGCCCCTGTCTGGGAGGCACTCTTAACCTTTCAGAGAAACAAATTCCCAATTAAAGTAAACTCCATGTTGTTTTTAAATTTTATGTTATTTACATATTTATTTACTCATTGTTTTGAAAGAGGGTCTTACCATAGGGGCCTAGGTTGACCTGGAACTCGCACTCAACCTCCTTATAGTTCTGTTTTCAGTGTATTGTTTTGTTTAAGTGCTTCTGTGGTTTGTCAGGAAGCCCAGGCTTTGGAGACGGACAGAATGGAGAATGCAGCTTGTGGGGAAGGACTCTCCATGGAAGACTCCATTCCCCAGTGGGTAGATATAAATGGTACCAAAGCTCAATGATTTTAAATGTAAAAAAATACATATTGATATATATTGGAGCAGAGGGCTGATGAAGTCAGCCGAGATTGAAGGGAGACCTCTCCCAACATTCTGCTTTGATGCCTTCTAGAAACAAGACTCGGGAAGTGTGGGCAGATGAGGAACCAGACACTATCTCTGTGACATTTAGTTACCTACACCACATATAGCAGTTGCGGAGTGTGCGCATGGAGGTATGATGTAGCACAGAGCTACAGAGCATGGTGAGAGCCAACTTCTTTTTCCTAGAAGAAAAAAAAATGAGGTACTTAGTCCTTCTGCTCCCAGGGTATTGTTGAAAAGCCCTGCAGCACCTTAGAGTGACAAATCTACCTGCACTGCAGAGCTGAAAGGCATCTCCATCCTTGACCTGCCCAATGCTTAATGGGTAACTGCCTCTCCTGCTCCTATTACGTCATAACCACCTCTGATTCCCAAGCTCCATTTCGACTTGTAACATTACAGGTGTGAAAATGAAATGTCAAAGTTTTCTCACTCTCCCTCAGAAAGAACGTAAGACAGTTGCAGATGGTGCATTCCAGGGCTCTGAATGTCTTTCACTTTTCCAAGTGTCTTCCTACAATTCTGAAGACACGGGGCCTGCTTGAGAACCACTGACTTTTACAGTTTTGTCTTATTTTTTTCATGTTTCCTTTGAAAGGTTGAGGTTTGCAAGAATTGTAAAATATTACTTGCAAGAAGCCAAAGTAATAGTTTCTGAATCCTTTGTTATGTCCCTGACTCACACTAAAAGTTTCCAAATGGCACATCCATCAGAATCATCTGAGGTACCCACTGTGATGTGTGTCCAGAATCCCAACCCATCCCAGCACTCTCGAGGCTCAGTTAGGACATGAGTTCAAAGCAAGCCTAGGCTACAGAGCAAATTCAAAGCCAGCTTGGTCTATGTAGTAAGATCTTGTTCCATAAAATCATTATCTGGAAACATAGCTTAATAGTAGACCACTTACTTAGTATGCACAAGGGCCCAAATTCAATCCCCAGTACTGCTGAGGTAAATGTGATGACCTAAGTATCAGAGATGAAAAAGGGGAAGGACCAAAATCATGTCACTCAAATGCAAGGACGTAACTAAACACAGGTGATTCTATATGTAAGTCCTCCCCTCTAACACATGCAAAAGGGTCATATCCAGATGCATGAGCAATAACAGGATCAAGGTCACACTGTATAATACTTTTCTTCAAGAGTTGGTTAAAGATCGTGGCTTAGACAACTAAACTCACCTTGACTGCAAAAGTAGAATCCCCAGAGCCTCCTCTCTGTTTTGTGGTGACCAAACTGTTCTAGACTAAGACTCTGCAAGCTCCAGCTTGATATTTCCTTTCCTTTCATGCTACAAGGTACAAAAGCAGAGTATACTAGTTGTGAAGGAGGCTACACTGCTTAGAAAATTAAAAAAAAGAAGTACCCAGCATTTTTCCATCCCTTTAGAGAGAATTTGCCAGCTCTTGGGGCTAGACCATAATTCTCCCCTCCACTAGTGGATCTTTGAAACCAGAAAACAAGAGGAGGAGGGAGAGGGCCAGAAAGATAATAAATATGAGGATGTAGCTCACTGAATATCCCCTCCCTTCTGGGTGCTACAACTGTAGAGACCTGCACCTTTGGAGGATGTTTACTGAGCACTATGACATACCAGTCATCAGAGTAGGTTCCAAGGAGACAGACAAATGGAAGTTGCCTGATCTTATGAGAAACATATCCTACAGCTTCTTCTTCAAATACAGCACCACTAAATAGAGTAAAATGATCCTCAGAAAAGAGGCAACTGGCTCTTTCCACAGAGGAGAAGGGGAGCTTCCCAAGGTCTGATCCAGGTCTTGAAGTGTGACTTGCTTAAGGGATAGAGGTTGCTGCAGCTTGAACCTGGAAGGTTCCATAAATATCCATGTCTTATAGTCTTTGTCCCCAGCACTGGGAGGTGACAGAGCCTTAAGGATGTGGAAGATGAGGAGAACTAGTAGAAAGAAGCAAGATCACTGGAACCATAAGGTTGCCATTAACTGTTATCTCACCTTACATGATGCCTCACCACAAACCCAAATGCAACGGAGCCAAGTGACCACAGACTAAAACATTTGAAACCATGAACCAAAATAAATCTTTTATGTCAGTGTTATGTCATATGGATTTGAAGCTGAGTGACTGAGGAAAAACACAGCACTGAGCAAAGAAGGAGTCGTGTACAGGACCATGGGGAGATCGGCCAGCACTCAGAGCCATCAGCATAAGCATCTCATGCCAATGGCTGAAGCAGGTCAGATGTCAGGTGAGGAAGCAGTAGGATGAAGTTGTACCAGGGACCCAGGTGGTGAGTTCTAGGAACAAGCTCTATGGTTCCATAAGCCAAGTCAAACCATGCCTGTCGGAACCTAAGAGTCTGCAGCCACATCCTGGGATCATTATAAAGCTATTTAAAAATTGGCATTAAACATTTGCATAATCCCCAACATATCCTAAGCACAGAATAAATTCCATTATTATTATCATGTGCAGTCTGATCAGAGCGTCAAGTAAACAAAATTATCTGCAGAAACAGAAACATTCAGCCTCCACTGACGCTGTAAGTGAAATATCAGGATGCATGGAGCTGATTGGAGTGTAGAGTATGATACACTGAAGAGCATGACAGAGCTCAAAGCCAAGTACCAGCCTTTTCTCACTGCATGGCTTGGAAGAGGTTGCCGAGCCTCTCATACACATACACACTGAGGATGCTAACAGAACCAGCCTCCTAAGGCATTTGTGGAGATTCGCTGTGACTCTGCATGAAGGAGTCGGTCCCCATTAGCTGTGATACCTACTACCCTCCAAGCCATTGCTACTTGAGTGGATCAGGAATGTGTTTTCTTTCTCCTTTTCTAGGAAGTACTGATGGGAGAACAGGACCATCATTCATCTCTTGGCAAAAGCTCTTCAGATTTTGTACATCCTTACTAAAAGCAGAATGACATTCCCTGGATGGGTGGCAGCTATCAATACCAGAAATGCAAAGCTCTGTTCAGCTCTGGACACCGTCGCCTTGCTTCTGCTGGAAATTGCACCAAGTTAACCACTCAAGAATACCTCCTGTCCTGTGATTTGTATGGAGGAGTGAGGGGAGAAAAAAAAAAAAACCTTCGGTCAGGAAGATCCAAACTCTGATGGCAGAAAGAGCAGGCAGAGGCAGGACAGGAGCCTAGTGGGAGGGTGGAGAGGAGGAAGGGTCCCAGCTGTGCCGCTCCACTCCGGATAGCAGCAGTAAGCATCAGTTAGTCCCCAGCATCTGCACAGGAGGGCCAAGTGCAAAATTTCCAGGCTTGTGTTGTCTGTGAGTGGAATCCATTAGAATGTCGTTTGTTTCCTGCAAGAAAATAATCCAGCCTGCAATTCAAGCCCTGGCCGATAAACATGTGTTTATTTAAAAATCAATCTTAAGTCAAGGTCTCCTTTCACATCCTTTGCATGATATAGCAGAGGGGCAAGCTACAAGCTCCACCTCTGATAACCACAGGTCTCTCCCAGAAGTGGAGGTACTGCAGATCCAGATCACAAACAGACTGTGATTTGGGGAGGGACACCAAGACTGCCAGTCACTCGGTGGGTGATGGGAGAAAAAGCTTGTCCTCTCTAAAGCAAGGAACAGGGTCCCCACCAGGATTAGTGTACTGCTGATGCCTACAGAGACCAGGACATGCAACTGAGCAGGAAACAGGAGACAGGTCAGATCTTTGAACACTGTGCAGACACAGATACGCACACACTGAGAGATAAAAGTATGCACATCTATCCACACACTCTTACACATCCCTATCCACGCATAAACACATCCATACATTTACACTATACACACATAGACACACATCCATACACACACACACACACATACATACATACATACACACACAGCAATGTACACGCACATCCATCCATATACACACCATACACACATCCATATACACACAAATTCATCCCCACACACACATATGTACACACACATTCATATACACACATCCATCCTTATACACATATACACACACACACACACACACACATCCATATACATATACCATCTATACATATACGCACTGGTCTATATACACATATACATAGATACACACACCATACATACACCTACCTACACATACACACCCATATGTACCCTGTTCTAGCTGCTTTCTGTTGCTGTGATAAACACTGTGGGGATTTGAATGAACTAGTCCCCCACATTCTCAGACATTTGAACACTTAGCCCCCAGCTGGTGTCCCTGTCTGTGCAATTTAGGAGGTGTGGCCTTGCTGGAGGAGTGTGTCATTGGAACAGGTGTTGAGAGTTTAAAGATTTGCACCATTTTGAGTTTGCTTTCTATGTGCTGTTGGAGACATGAGTTCTCAGCTGCTGCTCCAGCAGCCATGCCTGGCACTTTCTGCCATGCTTCTCAGCCATGATGGTGATGGACTCTCATCCCTCTGGAACCCTAATCCCCAAATAAGCCCTTCTTTCTATAAGTTTCCTTGGTCATGGTATTTTAGCATAGTGATAGAAAAGTATCTGAGACAAAGACCATGACCAAAAGCAACTTGGAAAGAAGGGGTTTATTTTTAGCTTCAGATTACAATCATTCATGAAGAGAAGCCAAGGCAGGAACCTGGAAGCAAGAACTGAAACAGAGACGTTGGAGAAACGCTGTTACTGGCTTGCTCCCCAGGCTTTCTCAATTTGCTCTTCTACATCCAAAGAGAGCGCCACCAACAGTTGGCTAGGTGCTCTCACATCAATCTTAACCAAGAGTGCCCCACAGAATTGTCTACAGGCTTAATCTGATAGAAGCAATTCCTCCACAGAGGCTCCCTTTTCCCAGATGACTCTAGTTTGTGTCAAGGTAACAAGAATGAACACCAGTACACACATATACCACACATTCATACACTTGTACCATAAACGAACACACACATACACACGTGAGTGCACATATGTGCACATACACACACACATCAGAGATACCCACATTCATGTATACACAGGCACACAAACTCATACACATACAAAAATGTCCCAATGTACACCAAAACAACATACACAAAAGCCACACTGCCACACCTGTAAATATATGCCCATCTCCCTAGACAGATCAGAATGGACCCATTGATATCAGATCTCTCTCTCTCTCTCTCTCTCTCTCTCTCTCTCTCTCTCTCTCTCTCTCTCTCTCACACACACACACACACACACACACAAGTCTGCACACATGCATAGGCAGCAACTCATACCCAAATACATGAACCCCACAGAAAAACACACCTACATACATATGGGCATAACTTCCACACAGAGAGATATACCCATCCAAACAAACAGACCCTCCAGTGAGGGAAGGTTAATGTGATCCTGGCAGCCAGCTTCTACCTAGGGACTGACTTTGCTCTGGAGACCCACCACTTTGGCGGTGAGACCACCACTTTAATCCACTTTTAGTTCACACTGATGTCCCCAAGAATGAACCCATTTTCAGTTCACACCTAATCTGGAGATGAAATTGAGCTCTCATATACAAATGTCTATCAGACCCAGGGAAAGTACAGCCTGGGTAGGAATGACTATAAGTCACAGCAGCACAGGATGAGAACCATGGCAAATGAGAGAACCCATCTGTCTAGGAGACAAAAGATGGCCATCACCTGGTACCACCAGGCTGTGACTGTGAGATATGGACCCCATGCTTTAAGGAAGACAGAATTCCATCTTTTAACAGAAAATCTCCACATTTTAAAACATCAGTCACAGATTTAAAACCTTGCCTGAGCAAACCAAACTGGATAGGTAATAGAAAACTGTCCCTCTGCTCCAGTGGAAATAGCAAACCTGAGAAGTCATGGATGACTTGTATGAAGAAAGAAACAGGGTACCATTCCCACACGTACTACTCCACCCAGGTCAACATTACACCTGCACCAGTGGCCCGGCCTCTAACCTTGGGCCTACTCACACTGGCGATGCTGGGAGGAAGGCTCTGCATCCCTGGGACCCAGGAGTTTGTCACAATACCTTTCCTCAATGTAAAAAAAATGAAAGAGGGAAGGAAGGAGGGAGTAAGAGAGCAAAGGGGAGAGAGGTATCTAACACAGCTGTCCCTAAAGAGTCAGATTAATCTGCTTTGCTACCAAGAAATTCCCTGCTCAAATGAATGACACAGTTGTGTCAATTTAAAGTAAGTACCAGTGCAGAGGACATGCTTTCATGTATATCTCTGTACACATCTACATACATACAAAGCATATGGATAGGTGCAGTGTGATTTCAACTCTGTTGGCTTAGACACTCACAGGTGGAAAGCCTAGAGAGGAAGGACCCACATGTGAGACATTATCACAAGAGTGTCCTCAACACCTAGATACTGAATTCTTGATCTGCTGTACCCCAGAGAGAAGACAACCACTGGACAGGTCCCGTCATCATCCTGGGCTTCTGTTTACTCTCTACAAAATAGGAAGACTTTAACCTTTAAATGTCCAACTCCTACTGTGTGTCCCACCATAAAAAGGGGTGGTTCTATTTGCCCACATAAACCCCTAAGGTTAGGAAGTGAAATGATTTGCTAGGCACCACGAGGTGTCAGTGAGAGTCTGAGCGAGAACTCTGCACAGCAGGCGTGCATCCCTGGCAGTGTGACTTAACCTCACTGAATTCCCTTACAATTAGGAAATATTTACTTGTGTAAAGGCCTAGGATAGTAGGCACACAGAGAGAGCTCTGTCCCCAAACCAGCAGTTGCTGGGATATGAAGATGAAACACAGTCCGTAATCAGAAATTGCCTACAGCTGTGCTTGCCTTGGTCCACACTATGGGTTTTAAATGCTGAATCTGGTTTATACTTCTGTTTAGAAACAGACACAGTGACAATATTACAAACCTTGCTCTCCATCTCTCCACAGGTATAGGCAGGCTCTGTGTCTTGGCCACTCCCCGTGAAGGCCTATTTACCTTGCCTTCAAGGCTCCCTTGCTCACTGCATCACCTGTATGGCCCAGTTGGCTCTGCTCTTGCAGCCTCTGGACTAACCCAAGAAAGAGAAACCTCAAGAACATGGGAATCCTGTAAATCCCAGAGGAAGAAGAGACTCTTCTAAGAGGGGCATGTGGCTGTTGTGGATTGCCTATCCCCAAAGATAAATATTTGCCTGCCAATACAAGAAGCTAAAGTACCCTGAACCACTCAGAGGATTTTAAAACCAGAAATGAATAGAAGGTAACTTAGTGAACAAGTTTTTTTCCCTCACAATTCACAAAACTTCTTAACATTGACTTACAAACCATTCATCTGAAAGCATCTTTCCTTCTATCAATTTGCAATTCCTCCTTCCCTCAGAAGGTCACATCACAAGGAGATCAAACAAGGCAGGGTTTGGAAAGAGGACACTCTTCCCAGCCCAGGGACATGCATCAGGTCCAGGCAAGACCAATGCAATACTCACTGCCTGGCTTTTAGAGTTTGAATCTGCAATGTCTCCTACAGACTGATGTTTTAAGTGCCTGGACCTTGGCTGGTAGCACTATTTAGGGACTTGTCTTAGGGTTACCATGATGAAACACCATGACCAAAAGCAACTTGAGGAGGAAAGGAAGCAGTCCACTGAACTCGAACTGGGCAGGAACCTGGAGGCAGGCCACAGAGGGGTACTGCTTTCTGGCTTGCTCCCCATGGCTTGCTCATCCTGCTTTCTTATAGAACCCAGAATCACCATGTGGGAAGTGACACCACCCACAATGTGCTGGGGTTTCCCACATCAATCACTAGTTAAGAAAATGCCCTACAGGCTTGCCTACAGCACTTTCTTGGCTGAGGTTCCCTTCTCTGAGATACCTCTAGCTTGTGTCAAGTTGACATAAGAACTAGCCAGCAAAGGAGGCTTCTGGAACATTAGGAGACAGGACCTAGTTGAAGGGAGTGGGTTACTAGAAGTAGGTCCCTGTGGCGATGTTATCCTGGCACAATTCCTGTATCACTAATTTGCTCCAGAAAAATGTGAATGCCTTTTTCTACACACTCCTGCTGCAAGGACCTAAGCTGCTCTGCCCTTCAGCCATGATGGAATGACCCCCCTCACCTCGGGACCAAGAGTCAAATAAGTCTTTCTTCCTCTGAGCTGTTTCTGTCAGGTGTTTTCTTACAAGGACACAAGGATTGCCTTTTCTCTCAAATGAAAATAACAAGACCCTCCTCTCAAACTAGCAGTAAGGATACAGTGGACAACCTGTGCCGAATTCACAGGACTACTCTCTACAGCAAAGCTGCTCCATCAGCTTTTGTATGCAGATCACGGTGAAGTAGAGCTGTTGGTTATTTCATCAGTACAGCTCCAGTTTTTTATATCAGTGTCTGGCACACAATAGGTATTCCATAAATATTTCTCTTAAAAATTACCAAAGTGGCCTGTATACCACTATCCCAGATAAGCTAGAAGTGGCCCAGTGTACCTATAACCCTGATAAGGAAACAGTCACTTGCACACACCTATAATCCCCAATAAATTAAGAGTAGCAGTGTGCACCTATACTGCCAGATAAGCTAGGAGAGGCAGCATACACCTATAATCCCAGCACTTAGGACGCAAAGGCAGAATGACCAGTTCTAGGCTACCTTGGGCTACAAAGCAAGAGCTTGTCTCAGAAAAGCAAAAGAGATGACGTGTATATAGGTACTGATAGATCAAAGGACCAGATCATTAAAGGAACAAGACATGGAATTTTCACCAGCTAACAACACCTCTAACTTTTCTCCGTTGGACATCTAGAAGGTTTAAGCAGACTATGAAGCTCTTTCAACTTCAATAGATAAATTTTAGTGGGTAGCTGTTCCAGCTTTGACCTGGAAGTCCTACCCTCAGTGAGGTTTCCGGTAACTTTCACGTTTACCTATGACCTGCCCCTGAGGCAGGGCCAAGATGGGAGCCCTTAAGACCTGAGATCTGGATGTACTGGCTCTCTTTGTTCCTGGTGATCCTGAATGCTGGATGTAGACCAAGCAGAGTTCTCCAGAGAACCCAGCTGGACTGCACCTCACCTCTCCCAGATCCTGTAACCAACCCCTTTACTAGCTGTAGGTTACCCCCCAAAATAAGCCTCCTTTTTAACTATGTGGAGTTGCCTTAATAAATCCTCCAATACCAAATCTCTACACAAGTTATATTTATTCATCACTGAGCAGACATACTCTTGCATTCATTTTGTATGAATGGTTACTCATATTTCACTGTAAGAGAACTAGATTCATCTCATCCCTCCTGGATGCCAGGAACTTGAATGTATACCTTCATCTCACCTTCTAACCTCACCCCTAGTATCCCTGGAGGTGGACATCAATGTCAAGTCAATTCACAGCACAGAAGACAGAGTCTCTTTCTGATCAATCCACCCCTCCCTTGAGGCCACACAGTTGTTAGGTGGGATGTCTGTTTGTAAGCCTTGACCTTGATCACAAGTACATAGAGTTCCCTATATCCCTTACAGGATAGGTCAGTTGAGCCTTGCAGGGTGTTGGGGTACTATTCTGGAATTCTTAACTTTCATTCAGTTCATTGTGCTCTTCTGGGTGATAAACTAATATGACAACGAGCAACGAGAACACTAACTCAGTTATGAGCCAAGTTCTTTCTCAAGATGAGGAACACTGGCATTGTGTAGAGGGCCAATCGGCCTCAATCTAACCATATACAACCCTCTCTTAATGCCATCAACTTAGCAAAGCTTGTTTGAGGTGACCACAATATGGGCTAGAAGGATGCCCTTGACTCAAATAAGATACATTCATAAAAGCTTGCTATGGGGGATCTGACGAGGATGGTGGTAGTACTTATTCCAGCATTACTGAGTTCTACCTGGACCAGTGAAAGGCAGTTCACCGAGAGGTACACATACGTGAGGCATCTTTAGAGAGAGTCTAAGTCATGAAGATGGTCAGAGCTATAGCTAAGGATATGGTCCAATCAACCCTGGGCACCACTCTGGCAGAAACAATGACCGCCTTCTTGTCTTTGGCTATGATTTTGAACCTGGACCCATGTGCTCTCCTTGGCAGCCATAATCCTAGCCTGAGCTGGCCCCTGTCTCAGGAGCATTTGGTGAATGGGAGTTTTCAGTTCTGGCTGGACTCCAATGCAGGCAAGCTGCAGCCTGCTCCTCCAGACTGGGTCTTGACAATCAGAATCCCTGACAATTGGCTTCTCAGTGTTGTCTGGATTTTTGTAATGCCCTGGTCCAGTGAACAGGAGCATCTTTCAGAATAAATGGAGTGGAACAGAATTTCATACTAGGATTCATTTCCTTTATACACACACACACACACACACACACACACACACACACACACACACACACACAAAGCGTCTGCTTCCAAGGATCAAAACAGAACTTTTAATAAGGTTATGGCCTCAGGAAGCCCAGTGGCTGTAGGCTTGCTCTTTGCTATTTCGCAAAATGCTTCACACAGATTCCACTTCATCATGCTCCCATGGTCAAGAGTTCTCCGGAACACGGCTGGGCTGCCAGCCCCAGCAGCTTGCTTCTTCCTCTCTCCTCCATCTCATCCCTTTAAATCATTTCTCTTCCTTTATGTCTGAGCTTTTGTTCTGGGGGAAGGAGGCAGATGACAGGGATCCTAAGAGAGCCTGTCACATGTTCTTTCCACTCCAATAATAAGGAGGTGAGTTCATGCACACATAGAGTCCTGAGTGGAATTTTTTCTGTTTTTCACCTTTCAGCAGAAGACCAGTTTCACCAAGACCTACATCCACATTCACAGTAGGTTTCCCCAGGGCAGAACGCAAGAAAGAACCTTCTAAATCTATAACCCACCACTCAGGGCTCCAGCATTCTCCCTGGATTTTCCTATCCGTCAAGCAAGCTGGGACTGATTTGGGATCTGAGTTGTTATTAATGTATCATCTCTACTTTAGGAGCAATCAGAGTTAGGTGTCCTGTAGGATTAAGCCAGTGAGATGTGCCAACTTGGCAAAGATGACTACGATATTTTCAAGCTCTGGCTGGCACAGGGAAGAATGATGTTAGCACTGTCCGCTGGGGAAGAGCGCACACAAGAACACATGCACACATGGGCATGGTGTGTGATTCAAATCTCAGCTTGGATACTTCCTTGCCATATGTGATCTTTAGCCCTTCGCATCTCAACAGTAGGGATGGACTGTTCACATAAAATAAAAAAGTACAGATGAATATGTCTCCCCTATAGTCCCCGTAGATATTCTCTTTCTTGCCCTCCCTCCCCCATCTGCCATGAACATCATTCCAGTCCAATGGACAAGGGTCAGAGCTCCAAGTCTGATTGTGAGCACCTTCACGAGATGCCCCAACACATTTCAAACATAACCCATCATCTTTTCCACACATACCTGATCAGCCTTCTGCATCCCCAACATCCCTTGTAAGGACCACCTTATTGCCCAGTTCTCTGGGCCAGAAATCAGCTCCAATGCTGGGCTTTCATCACCTGAGCCCTTCAAATCTGCTTCCATTTCTTGGCTTTATCTTCCTCTCTCTGTCTCTGCTTCCAGCCCCCTAATCCATCCCACACCACACTCTCTAGTAGTGTGGTAACTCTTCTCCTGACATCCTTTCTTGCCCATTCGAACTTGTCCCTCCAGCCCCACAGCAGGGGAAATGTTTCTAAAAATTCAAATAGGAACAGACTCTGCCCTGCTTACCAAGTCTTCAGTGACTCCCTACTGCCCTCAGCAGCACCAGGTGCTGTGTGCTGTGCCGTCTATGTTCCTGCTATGACTGCATTCTAGGCGCTCTCACCAGCCCAGCCCCATGCCTTCACTCTAAGACACAACTCATTTCTGTCTCCTGAATGCATCCTTTCTAATAAGTCTACACTCAGCCCCCCTTCCAACTGCAATCCTCCACCTCCCTGCCTAGTCAGTCATATTTCCTGTGTGTGTGTGTGTGTGTGTGTGTGTGTGTGTCCGTGCATGCACGCATGTGCTCTTCTAGGTCCTCTTCATCTTCAGAATTTTAACTTAACCAGTTATTTACTCCATCCACGCTTCTAATCCAGCACCTAATGTGGAACATTCCTTTACACTGTGTGAATACATGCCACTGTGATCAGTTTAGTAAAGAAGCTGACTGGCCAATAGCTGGACAGGTAGAGGTCATGTGGGACTGGCAGACAAAAAGAGCACAAAAAAAAGGAGGAGTCTCAAGGAGATGCAGAGGAAGTAGGAGATAAACTTGCCATACTGAGAAAAGGTACCAAGCCATGTGGCAGAGTATAAATAAGAAATATGGGTTAATTTTGTTATAGGAGCTAGTTAGTGACAAACTGAGCTATTGGCTGAACATTTATAATTAACAGTAAGTCTCTGTGTGGTTATTTAGGAGTTGGCTTGCAGGACAGAAGAGTCCGCCTACCACCTACCATAATATCTGGTGCTCAGCCTGTATTTTGTAAATGTGTAAATAATTTGGAAGTCAAAGGTTTACCTAGACATAACAAAGGCAAGCCTACTCTCCCTGAGTATTTCCACTGCGTGTATCAGCAAGCCTTATTTAAAAGAATGCACTTAAAATTTTTAACAATATGTTTTGATTATATTTTCCCATCCCTCAACTCCTCCTCACCTCCCTACCTGTCCAACTCCATGCTTACTTTCTTCTCCTTCTCTCTCCAAAACTAAACAAAACAAAAACAAAAAAGAAAAAATTGAAAGACAAACTTAAAAAAAAAGAAGATCAATAGGACAAAAATAAATAGATTATAGATATAGATAGATAGACAGAAAGATAGACAGAAAAGCAGGCACGTGTGCGCATACACACACACACACACACACACACACACACACACACACACACACACACACAGACTCTTTTTGTGTTGGCCAACTACTCCTGGGCATGGGCCTTCACTAGAGTGTGGTCAACATTCTCAGTGACGCTCTATTTGGAGAAAACTGATTTTCCCTTTCCCAGTCAGTATCAATGCAAATAGCTTCTTGGTTAGGGATGGGGGTTGTGTGCATATCCCCTCTCAGTGCTGAGACTTTGTTTGAAACCAGTACAAATCTTTTTCTTTCTATTTCTTTCTTTCTTTCTTTCTTTCTTTCTTTCTTTCTTTTTCTTTCTTTCTTTCTTTCTTTCTTTCTTCCTTTCTTTCTTTCTTTCTCTCTCTCTCTCTCTTCTCTCTCTCTCTCTCTCTCTCTCTCTCTCTCTCTCTCTCTCTCTCTCTCTCTCTGTGTGTGTGTGTGTGTGTGTGTGTGTGTGTGTGTGTGTGTGTGTGTGCGCGTATGCTGCCACAGTCTCTGTGAGTTCTTACGTGCATCAGTCCTGTTGTGGGGTGATGATATTTCCCCTTAGAATCTTCTACCACCTCTGGCTCTTACACTCTTTCTGCCTCATAGATCCCTGAGCCTTTAGGGGAAGGGAACAAACCTCATTCTTATCTAGTTGAAGACCCTGAGAGATAGGAGAGAGGCATCAGGCATGTCCTATGGCCTGAGCCATCCTATGAAAGTATTTGTAAGAAAGCAAAATGTCACTTGAAATCCAAGTTCTTCTGGAAGTTCAAGAGCATGGTGCAGCTCTGGCAAGCACCCCATCTTGCATATCTGCATTGCATAAGGGGGACTGTGCAGGTAGCTGTGGTGCTGACCCAAAGGGTCCTATTATCCTGACAGAGGAAGAAGATCCGGCTGCAGGTTAACAATTCCGAAGTCTTGATTAGTGAGAAAGGGCAGTCCCAAATCTCTCTGGGCCCCCAGCAGAGATATCAACATGGAAAGAACAGTTGCAAGCAAATGATCCAATGGCATGAGACAACAAGGCTAGATACTCTACTGTCCTTACAGTGGGTTACAGCTACAAAGCAGTAACAACCTAAACATGGAAATTGATATCAGATAAAATCTCTTAGGCAGAGACATGATTAACATTTGTAACCAATGACATAATCAACACTGGCATTGACCTGGAATGGTATAATGATTAAAGAGAGCAAAGGTGTTCAAATGGGTAAGAAGAAAGTGCCTGCTTTGTTTATGTTCATAAGGTTGTATTTCTTTCTCACCTTCAGAAGTGAGCAGATGGGGAAAATGGGCACAGAAGGGATCCAAGAAGAAAGCACACTGACTTACCCTTTTGAGGTGTACTGAAAATGCCACAAGTCCATCCAGGGGCTCAGACAGTGAAGGGGAGAGAGATGATGTCTCACTAGAAAACCCAACTTAGGAGTTTAACAAAAAGTTAGACCTTTATTGTACTGTTCTATCATCTGAGGCACCATCTCAGTGGCTGGAAATCCGACAGAGTCAATCCTTGACTGCCCAGCGTTGAGTTAGGGGACCCACTTGAAGATCCCTGCCCCCCATAATCCCCATCACAGCATCAGAGAAAAAGCTGCAGAGTCCAGCACTGCCCCCACACATGATACCTGCCAGGAAGAAAAGGAAGAGCGACAGGAATTTCAGATCATAAGGCCAAGAGATAGTAGCCAAATACTTTAATTATTTTGTAGATATCATATGCAGAGTATAAAACAAATTATAGCTGGGTGTGGTGGCCTGTACCTGTGACCCCTGTATTCAGAAAGCTGAATCAGCAAGAAGTTCATGAGTTCAAAACCAGCCTGGTCTAAATAGCAAAACACTACCTCAACAAAGCCAAAATAAATAAATAAATTATAAACTATAAATAGATAATATGTAAAGAGATAATAAGTTAATTAAATGTTTGAGGAAAAGTTAAAGTATTAGTGTATTTTTATAGAGTAAGATGCACTTAGCCAGGCAGAATCTTATGTTCGTCTGCTCTGATGGTATGAGCCATATCCCCTATCTAGTCTTTCCAAAGCCCAAATGGCATTGCAGACATAGCATACAGAAGCCTTCTCCAACTAACCGAACACCTACCATGTGCCAGGACCTGGGGCTTCCTCCAGGCCACTCTACAGTGCCAGCAAGCTCATGGTGAAGACTAAATCTGAAGCCCACAAAACAGCAATAATTGAGTTATTATTATACAGTTATAGCTAGTATTTTCTGAATGCCTCCTATGTGTACCACTCTGTTCTAAGTACACTCTCTACAATAGTTCACTTAACCCTTGGTTCTATGGAATACCTGCTATTATCTATACCCATTTTACAGGTGATAAAATAAAGGCCATATGAGTTTGGGTGACTTTTCTCAAAGTCACTCAGGTCAGTGATGGCAAAAGGTCGGCACTGGGCAGCCACAGAGCAGGTGGGTATAGGAGCTGAAGCAGGCTTAAGGCTGTGGGACATAAGAATGTTAAGACAAAGGGAACTGCTACCACACTCCAGCTCCCCACTTATTCCAGGCTAACCAAGCATTTTGGAGTCCACTGGAGTCCCTCAGCAGACTTGCTGGGGTGGAGGGGAGGGGAAGATCACCAGGTAAGAACCCATTTGGTTTGGGGCTCTCCTGAGAAAAATTCCTTATGGCAGTGAGATGCTATGGCATGTACCTATCATCCTAGAAATCAGGAGGCTGAGGCAGGAGGATTGGAAGTCAAACTCAGTTGAGAATGCATAGTAAGTTTGAGGCTACCCTAGGCAACACAGTGAGACCCTGTTTCAAAATGCTTGGATAGGAAGATGGCTCAGATAAAGTGACTGCCGTGTATGCATGAGGATCTGAGTTCAATACATAGGAGACAGACAGACAGACACATACACACACACACACACACACACACACACACACACACACACACACACACACACACACACAGCTGAGCATTACACTGTGCACATCTAGGCAGAGTTAGGAGTATCCCCAGGGTTTGGTGGACAATAAGATCAGTGAACCAGGTTCAGTGTAAAGATCCTGTCTCACAAAATACTGTGGGGAGCAATTTAGGAAGACACCTAGTATCTTTCCATGGCCTCCACATGGACACACACATACACACACGTGTGCATAGCTAAGCACACATAAGGACTCGTACACACAGGATAAAAACAAGAAGGTTGAAGCTATCTTTCAGTGGTAGAGCTCCTGTCCAACATGCAGGGGACCTTGGGTTCAATCAAGGGGCCAAAAAGAGGAAAGAAAATGATATGACCCGTCTCAAGAATGGAAAGTGAGCTCTTCAAGGAGAGAAAAGGACCTCAGGGGAAGGAGGCTTGGTTAAGCGATGCCTGTTCCTCACTCCTGAAATGCAAGCTGACGCACATTGCTTCCCCAGTGTGGACATGGTGTGCCTGATCATCCTAGAGGAAGATGAACTGAAGGGGGCCACAAGGACAGGGCAGGTTCATTAGGGAGGATGGGCCCCAAGCAAAGCAAATGAAACCCACACTCAATCAAATGCTTAACGCTAGTAGAAGGGGTCCTGAGAAAAGGCTGGGGCACAGGGAAGCCTGCACCCTCAGAAGCATGAGGCTTGCTTGGGCTTCATGAAGAGGATGAGGTGGGATGGGATTGGCAAGAAGCTGTTCAGGACATTTTTGCAACTCTAAAATTCTCTCTGCAATTGCTCGCCTCCCAGGGGAGGGTTAAAGGACTCTGACTTCCCTTCCTGCCACTAGCACACACAGCTCGATTTGAAGAATTGTCCCAATTTTTCACACAGGATCTCTTACTTCCCTCTTCTGTGGTTTTGATTGTTATGTAAAACTTGCTTTTATCTTAATCTTGATGTCAGTATTTCAACTGCTGGAAAAATCATCAACTCTTATACTTGGAAAAATTGCCCCCGAGAGTGAGTTTCCTTTGCTCTCAGAAGCAGCACACCGTTCAGAGCTATACTTAGCGCGTGGAAAAGCGTGCTCATCCCCTCATCCCCAAACCTTTCCTTCCTCACATCTCTTTTCAGAACCTGTCTCATGTTGCTTAGGACTCTGACATCCACAGGCAGCCAGCATCTACCTCCTTTCTGCATCACCTTCTTTGAAAGCAAATAAAGTGAGGACTTAAAATAGTTAATAACTAGCCTAAGGTCATATGGTTTATAGCTGTAAAGATTCAAAATTATATATAATTCATTTAATTTTATGTGTATGAATGTTTTGCCTGTATGTATGTATGTTTAGCATGTGCATGTCTGGTGTCCATGGAGGCCAGAAGAGGGCTATGGATCCCCTGAAATTGGTGTTATGATGATTAGGACCACTATACGGATGCTGGGAATCGAACTTGGGCTATCTGCAAGAGCAACAAGTGCCCTGAACTACTGAGCCATCTCTACAACCATTGAAGGAGGTTTTAAAGAGTTATACTACAGGAAAATCATGCTATAGTTAAATGCTATAGTTAAAGCATTTACTATGCAAAGTGTGAAGACTAGAATTTGGGGCCCCATAACCTACAGAAACTTATGGTGGGCATGGAGGTGCATCTGTAACTCCAGCACTTGGAAGGCAGAGAAAGGCAAGCTTGTCAGCTAGATTGGCTGTATCAGTGAGCTCTGGATTCAACTAAAAGAGCCTGCCTCAATCAATAAGGTAGAGAGAGATGGAGAAAGACTCCCATTGTCAAAGCTCAGATTTTCACATTTACAATCATGTATATATGTGCCTGCACATACGCACACTAGATATATGTACCTACACAAATGTAAACACACAAATACCACACACATATACATATGCACACACACAATTATGTACAAAACCACACATCTACACACACATTAAGGGGGAAAGTTAAACAAGTTTGGGGAACTCACACTTCCTTTCTAATTTCAAAATATACCCAGAAGTTACACTAATTAAAAGTTAATTAAATAATTAAATAATTAAATCATAACACCAATTTCAGGGGATCCATAGCATTTAGTACACTATGGCTAAAGTCTATTACCATAGGATGAATGAGGCAAAAATCTAGAGACAATATAAAATTAGAGTCCATGACAATATTCATAGAGTAGTGTCAGTGAACAACCTGTGCAAATCAACATGGAAACCCTAGAGTGTAAAGGAAAGTGATTTTATTAACCCATAAATACAGCTAGATTATTAAAATAATCAGGAAGATGTGGATAGGTATATGCCTTAGATTGTTCAGGATATTACTACAGAAATGAGATGTACATAGAACATGAGGATAGAAGGCAGCCACTCACAAATAATACCTTGATTCTCTCCATGAAATACCATGTTTTCCGGGCACCCTGTCAGGTATAGGAGTGATGCATGGCTTCAAGGCAGTTTTGCTTCTCTGCTGTGTTAGACTGTTGAGGGCTTTTCTAAACAGTGTTTTCAATGCATTGTAATTCTTTATCTTTCCTCGTCTTTCTTCACCAGCACCAATAGCATATGTTCACATGGGGATCATTTTTATCAACAAGGCAGCTTTGCTACAAGGATATAGTAGAGGTTTCAAGTGGCTGCCGACGCCTCTCCCTCCTCAGGAAGGTTTGCAGTCAGCACTGGATGTGAAAACCTGGGTCTGCTTCTGAGTGAAGCAAGAGCAAGAGAAGGAACACAAAGGATTGTCACACAATCTATCACGTTCATGCCCTGTCTGGATCTCCTACCCTGCCCTTGCTCTTGACCCTTCCTGCCACTGTCTCATCTTAATTCAGACTCGCTGCATCGGGGTAATGGCCCAACTGCTAGCTGACTTCTAGACGGTGTGGAGTCCTACCCCCAATGCCAAGCCACGGTCACCATCACAGCTCCCCCACTGTTTCAGGAAACCACCGAGTAAGCCAACCTTAGAACAAAGCCTTGCTTAAAGTTCTTTATCCCTATGCCTGAAGGGTCACAGGCCCAACCTCTTCTGAGGTCAAACAGACAGTACTGGTGAGTCAGCAGGATTCCAGTATTCTATTAAGCTCCCAGCCTAGAGATGTCTCCTTCCCACAGGGGACATACTTTGTTTGCATAGTAAAGACGAAGGAACATTCTTCACTTCCACAAAGAAATATGTTTTCACTCTGAAACTTCCTAAATCAGACAAACCTCCCAGGCTGGTTTTTGTTTTGCTCTCTTTGTTTTTGGTGGGGATGTAAGTGAAGGAAATATGTTACAGCTCTCTTTAAGACAAACAACAGTCAAGTATGCCACCACCTAAAAGGAAAGCCATGCTCAGCTTCAGCATGGGGGCTGTGGCTGGGGAAGGCAAGAGCTTGACAAATTGGGGAACATGGGTTCCACCTGAAGGAAGAGGGCAGTCTGATTGGACAGCAGCCCATTGCATCCTGATGGGAATGTGGGTGTGGTACGCTCTAAAGAGAAATTAGAAATCGGATTTTTCTAAGAGATTTTTTAATTAAAAATTGGGAAATGGATTCATTTTGTCTAACCTCCGACAAGGCTGAAACAGTGAAACACAGTATATCTACAAACCAAGTGCAACCATTTATGACCCCCCAGACCTATAGAACCTTCTTTAACCTCATCTTTCAGTGCCAACCTGTCCTATTCTACCCACTTTAGTCTCATCCCCCTCTGTGAAAGCCAAAGCCTATCCAAGTTGGACAGGCTTGGAAAGGTCCCATTCTTTTCCCAGCTAGAAAGATTCCTGCAGTGCAGGTCTCAAATATGACCTCCTTGATGAAGTCGCCATGATTTCCTGGTAGTTTATCAATGACCTAATCTAGCTTTTTAACCCCCCTGAACATCACAGCACAAGCCCATGTTGACACCATGTTCATTAACTCCCCACTTGGTGATGTATGAATGTCTTAAAAAATAAGAATTCCACTTTATTGATCTCTGTGACACATGTGCTGGTAGCCTCTTGTGGGGTTGCAGAGCATAAAGGAAGGAAGGAGGGATGGATGGACTGGTAAGCAGCTGGACATACAAGTGTATGGAAAAGTAGATGGATGGACGTACTGCCATGTGGGTGGGTAAGTAAATGGATGTGTGGAGAAATCTGTGAACGGATAAGTGAGCGGCTAGATAGATGGATTGAAGTGTTGAATGACTGTAGATTCCTTGGCCAGGGCCTTACATAGAAACACCAAGGACTAGTACAGGCACCTGGCTTTAAGTTCACAGACAATACTAAATTCATTTGTTCACTGGGGTCTTTGATTTTTCTTTCCTTCACTCAGCTCTTTCCATGGCTCGTTCCTTTTTATAATCTGGGCTTGAACTTGGATAAAACTTTCTCAAAAAAAGCCTTTCTCAACCTTCTCACACTGTCCCAATCATAAATACCACAACCAAGTCAACAACCATTACACAATTATGCTCACCCATGATTCTCACGGGCCAAAATTCTTCATGTACTTCCTTTTACCCATTTGTGTGCTTCCCTGCTGCTTTCCGTAGAAAGTTTCATGAAGGCATTGCTGCAGGTTGGTGCTGAGACTGCATATGGGACGTTGTAGATACTTAATGGAGCGAATTGGTCGATTACTAGTGAGAGAGATGATTAAATGGGTGGAAACTATCAGAGTGCCTTCTTTTTCCTTTTCCTGTTTTCTCTGTGGGGAATTAGGGGACAGACTCTAAGCACTACACAAGCTGATGTCACAGCTGTGGTCATCTTTCCTTGGCTTCCAGTGTTGGGATTCCAGGTGTGCACCATCTCAGGAAGCTGTTGGCTGGCTTGTAGCAAAGAAGACGACACTGGGATAAGAGGTCTTTCCTCATCAACACTGCTCCTAGAAAGCAATGTGCTAGGACTGCTAAGATCCTAGGATGGATCCCCACAGAGGTCTAGGTTTGAGACTATGGGTTACTACCGCTGCGTAACCTCAAAAACCACTCAAGTTTGCTAAGACTCAGTTCCCTCCGCCATGTGAAAATAATCACAGCAATACGAAATCACAAGGTGCTTTTGAGTATGAAATCAGATCATCAGACTGAAAAGGGTTCAGCACAGCGCTTTTCCCAAGCTAAATGCCCTTCTGAAAGCTGTTGTAAGTAGAGAGCTGGGAGGCCACTGTGCCATTCGCCCCTTGTGTTATGAGACTTGGACTAGAAAAGACTAATGACCAACGACTCCTTCCCATAGCACTTTACTTACTAAGGCTCTGCAAATTGTGAGCCAGGAGAAAAGTATCATAGAGTAGACCTTTGTCATAAGCCATGTATCCCAAACTTAGGGATCTGATCAACTTAGAGGGGAGATTCATGGTCTTCCAGTACTGTGGCAGAGGGAGAAGGGTGCCATCCAAACCCTGAGCCAACAGCATCAAGAACCACTATGCTAGCCGGGCGGTGGTGGCGCACGCCTTTAATCCCAGCACTCAGGAGGCAGAAGCAGGCAGATCTCTGTGAGTTTGAGGCCAGCCTGGTCTCCAAAGCGAGTTCCAGGAAAGGCGCAAAGCTACACAGAGAAACCCTGTCTCAAAAGAACAAAAAAAAAAAAGAAGAAGAAGAACCACTATGCCAGGAGGTTCTTGTTGTAGACAGACATCCCCCTGACTGTGCTACTTTCCAAGGAGACCTCTTCTAAACTGTTGTATTTTTGCACACAATTTCCTTGGAGGTCAAGTTACCACATAACTGAATCTTCTCTGTGGGCCCAACATATGTCAGCACAGTATTTTGCTAAGAAAACTCATAAAGAGGATTGCCAGCTGCAATACGACACTCACTCTATAATACCGTCAGTCTAATTGTTTCCAGAAGCAAACAATTAAACAGTTTATGAGAAAAACTCTATCTGTGATTGTGGGGCCCCCGCACAGCTGCTTCCTTGGTAAGGCAGTGGCAGACTAGCTGGTGCCGATATTAAAGTACGGTGTGTATTTAGCAAAATGGCACCTAAATGCATCATAGCAGACCTTTTGGGGAAATAAACAACATCCCAGCATATTTTTGGAAGACAAATATTCAATACTTTATTTAATGTGTGGTTTGCACTTAGTGGTTAATCTAAGACAATGAGGAGAGAGAGCCGTGCTTCGCGTGGCTATTGAGGAAATGGAGAATTGATTGCGAGGATGATGGAGGGGTTTTAAAGAGGACAATTCACAAGCCACCGATGCCCTTTGTTGCCTTGTGTCTCCTCTTTCTAAATTTGACTATAATCCATTCAGAGACCCTCTTATCACATTCATCTCTCCTCATTATGACCCAAGTGATTAATTATTAAACTTTTCCCTCATGCTTTTACAACTCTCAGGCTTCATTTTTCATGAGTAAAATAGCCTTTTTTATCCAAATGCAGCTAACCATACATACACACACACACACACACACACACACACACACACACACACACACACAAATACATACACACATCTATATACATTATATACACGCATACATACATTATACACACACACATCAAGCTTTGCCATGTTATGTTATGTGTTATGAATAGTTTTCCATTGGCACATTCAGCTGGACACTTGCAATTGTTAAATTGTTAAATTTATGGAAAGCTAGCTGAACAACACTGGAGGAAAGCCCAACACCTTGATTTGATAATTAGTTGGCATAATTAGTTGCTGTGGCCCCAGAGTATTCCATGAAACTCCTTTATCTGTGACATGTTTATTCATAGAATCAAAGCAACAGGGAAATCCTATCTTATTCCAATCTCTACCTGTATTTCCAAAGCCGATCTAAATCATTCTCCGGTTTGGAAGCTTGCACACAGTCCCAGATTTAATCATAGGATGAAAACAGAAAAGAAAATGGAAGCAGTAAGGCAGATTTAAAACTCACCAGTTACAGAAACACAGTGGGGAAAGCCACTTTTTTCTACCAGCCTAATGCAAAGCTCCGAGGGACTTCCTTTCATGCCTGACAGTCTGGGATCACCACCGACCACAGCCTCACTGCCTTCCTCACTTTGCCTTCCAGCAAACAGCCTAATCCGCATTCCCCACAAATACCGCCACTATGCACAAGCCAAACAACAGCATAAAACAGGAAAAGCAATTAGATTTAAATCTAGTCCTGCCCACTCCCCACCAGCCTTCTTTTTCTGCAGTAAGATGCTCCTTGGTGCAGTAACAAATATGATTCCCGTTTAACACAGTGTGAGGCAGGAATGAAATGCAGATCCGTTAGTGCTATTCAGCCACCTGATGACATTTCCAACTCCTGAAAGGGGACTCTAAACACAGATTACTAACAAAAACCCTGAGTGCTTGGTAATTATTTATATGTCATTCCTACATAATCAATGTCACTCCAGCACTCCCAGAGCTGAATTCCTTGCCTTGTGCAATGTTCTCTGACATTCTGTGAGTCAAATTACAAGGATCTTGAGCTTGGTCTCTGCCACCGACTGTATTTTGCCAATGATGGCCACAGCCAAAGAGCATTACCATAATTGGAGGGGATGAGAGAAAACTGAATGAAGCCACATACATTCACACACAAGTATAAGAAGAGAGAGAGAGAGAGAGACAGAGACAGAGACAGAGACAGAGACAGAGAGAGAGAGACAGACAGAGAGAGAGACAGAGAGAAACATCCAGAAAAAACAAATGTCTCCTTTAAAACGAAGAAAGGAACCATGGAACTAGTACAATCAGCCATTAAATCTGGCTTTGACCAAGACCTTAAACAACTGCTCTCTCCTCAGTGTCATGGGTCTCAGCATGACAGACAGGAGAGCTGGAACTTTTCAGCATCTTTCATCAATTCTTTATGTATCCATGAGTACATCGAGTGGCAGCTTCTTGGCTTCTCCAAGGCAATACTCCCACCACACCACAGGGACTCCCTGCAAATTAACATTCTTTTCCTCTTGCCTGCCTGGCCCTCAAGTTTCCAAACATAACAACAATCTAAATGAAATAATGAGAGAGATTCATTCTAATGCTGTGGAGGGAACTGTTTTATTGCTAAGGCACCAAAGAGAACTTAATTGAATATACTGGAAAAAGAATTGGAAGGGGAAAGGAGAGAAAGGAGGGAAGGAGGGTAGGCAGCAGAGATTGATGCTGCACAGACACAGACACACAGACACAGAGACACAGACACACACACACACACACACACACACACACACACACACACACACATACACACATAGGAAGAAAGGCCTGGACAGACATAGGAGACAAGCCACATGAAGGTGAATGTAAAAAGCTCCAAGATGGCAGTTCTGCCAGCAGCCAGGCTTACAAGCCCTGAGAAAGCCCCTCAAGTGGTTCATATCATACGCATGTCTTCAAGAGCGGCACCATACTGGATGGGGTAGGAGCTGTCAATCTTCGGACACGGACAGTATCAGGCACCCACAGTACTGAGGTGGTTACAAAGCACAGCTACAAACTCCATGGAATTTCTTCTATGGGAAATGGGTCAAGTTCCAGTGAGCTGGTGACCACTTTGACCCCTAGAGCACAAAGTGACAGATGTGTGACATCAAGGAAAGGTCAGAGAGGACTGTATCACCTCCATCTCTGCCATGAGAGCATTTTACCTGGGACCTCTAAGCTTCACTGTGAGATGTTTTTCAGGCTATTGTATTAGTCTGGGTTCTCTATAGGGGCAGAACTGATAGAACACCCACACACACAACACACCACACACACACACACACACACACACACACACACACACACACACACACACACACACAACCAGCATTTTATTATATACCTGAATTCTATAGGGGAGTAGGCTCATGGATGGCAAGGTTGGTTTGTCTCTGCTACATAGTGTCTGGGTCCTTAGATGAGATTGTCTGAATGGCTTATGATGGAATCTTCTGGAATGTCTTTTTTCTTGTCATAGCTGACTTTATCAGACCACCAGTCCCAAAATCATGATATGAAGACTTATTATTAGTTATGAATGCTCAGCCTTGTCTTATGATTGTCCCACTAGCTCTTAGAACTTATTTTAACTTGTTTCTCTTTATCTATGTTTTGCCTTGGGGATTTTTACCTTTCTTTCATTCTGTATGTCCTACTCTGTGTCTGGCTGGCTGGCAGCTGCCTGGCTGGCTGGCCCAGGGCATCTCCCTCTTTTTCCCTTGTTCTCTTCTCCCTCTTCTCTCCTGAGCCTAGATTCCTCCTCCTACTTATTCTCTCTTCCTGCCAGCACCACCTGTCTCTCTACTGCCTAGCTATTGGTCGTTCAGCTTTTTATTAGACCAATCAGGTGCCTTAGGCAGGCAAGGTGAAACAGCAATACATCTTTACATAATTAAACAAATTCAGCATAAACAAATGTAACACATCTTTGCCTAGTTAAACAAATGCAACATAAACAAATGCAACATAGCTTTACATAGTTAAAGTAATATTCTACAACATAAGCAAATATAGCAAACCTTTACATAGTTAAAGTAATACTCTACAACAGCTGGATGTCTCAGCTGGTCTCCAGGACAGACAGGAATTCTAAAGAAGTAGGTCCTAATGCCAGTGAAGTGAGATTGAAGATAAGCAAAGAGCAAAGGCCTCTTTCTTCCATGTCTTTTATATAGTCTGCCATGAGAAGGTGTGGTCCAGATTTAGGGTGGGTCTTCTGACCTCAAATGATCTAGATTTAAGGTGAGTCTTTGTCTTAGTTAGGGTTTCTATTGTTGTGAAGAGATCCCATGACTACAGCAACTCTTAAAAAGGAAAACATTTAATTTCGGTGGCTTACAGTTTCAGAGGTTTAGTCCATTATCAGCACAACAGGAAACACGGTAGCATGCAGGCAAACATGATACTGGAGAAGGAGCTGAGAGTTCTAAATCTTGATCTGCAGGCAACAGGGAGTGAACTGTGACACTGGGCATAGCTTAAGCATAGGCGACCTCAAAGTCCACCCCCACAGTGACACACTTCCTCCAACAAGGCCACACCTACTCCAACAAAGCCACACCTCCTAACTGTACCACTCCCTTTGGGGGTCATTTTATTTCAAAGCACTCCAGTCTTTCTACCTCAAATAATTCAATTAACTAAAAATCCCCCACAGTGTGCTCAGCAACTTGGGAATTTAGATAATTCCAGATGTAGTCAAGTTGACTATCAAGAATATCCATTACAGTTACCAAGATACGAGTAAATCCAAGCCATATGAGGAAGCTGTACACAGGAAAATAAATCGTAGATAGGGGTTTTCATCAACCAATCTTTGTCTGACCAGCCCAGGTCCAATGAGCAGGAAATGAACCTTCCCATCAGGGTATGCAGCTCACCGCCGTAATCCCAGCACTCTGGAGGCTAAGCCAGGAGGCTCATGAGTTTGAGACTAACCTGAGCAACAGAGTGAGTTATATATGTCAGGGTTACATAGTGAGATCTTGTGGGCTCATCCAAAAAAAAAAAAGGGAAAAAAAACAGCTATGACAAAAACAATAACAGCAAAAACATTTCAGAAGATTCCATCATAAGCCATTCAGACAATCCCATCTAAGGCCCCAGACACTGTGTAACAGAGACTAAGCAACCTTGCCATCCACAAGGCTACTCCCCCACAGAATCTAGGTGTATAATAAAATGGTGATTGCTTTTCATTATACAGTGATACCAAGCTACAACGTATGTGTGATGTCATTTCTCCCATGTAGTAACAATTTTTACATGATTAGCCTTAGTTTTAACACATGTAAAATGAGATGAGATAAATGGCTACCTCATGGTGTGCTCTGAAGAGAAAACAGAAAAAAAATAATAAAAATTACAACCAACCAATGAGAATTTGCTTACATGTCTGAAGATGTTATATACATTATATCACTTAACTCACTTTGACAAATGGGAAATTGTGGCACAGATTGAATATTGTCTTGTCTGGATTCACACAGAAGAGGTAAGATGTGAATTTCAAATTAAGTGTGTTAGTCTTTAGTGTATCCCTGGCGAGTGTTGGCAATTACCTGACACAACTTAGAGAAGTAAGGGATGTACTGAATCATGATCACAGGTGGTGAAGTCTATGGTTGTTTGGCCTCAAATACGTTCTGAGCAGAACATCATGATGGTGGGAGTGTGCGGTAGAGAAAGCAGAGAGGGAATGCAGGAATCATCCAGGAATAATACACCCCCAAGAATCACTCACAGTGACACTTCCTCCAGCGAAGCTGCATCACCTGAAGTTTCCACAACGTCCAAAATTTGTGGGACCTAGGTTTTAACAAATGAGCCTGTGGAGATTTCAGACTCAAACCATAACGCCGGGACCCTACTGCCCAGGCTTCTTATCACTCTTAAAAATCTATCCCGAGATGGACAAACATACACAACACTGTCTGACACACTGTGAAGAAATGTTTCTTGCTGCTGTCATTGCCACTGTTAAGAATCTGATAATTAACGGGCACAGACTCGGGAAACATGAAATTGAGTTTCCTGCCTCTCCTGCTTCAGCACCCACAGGTGAGTTCTGCAATCGTGTGTCCAGCCTTCATAATCCTCCAGCTCTCAGAAAACAGGGAGAATATTCATATTGTGTATTTCACATGCCAAAAAGGATTTCAATTTCACGCTGTACTGAATCTTAGAAATGCTCCCTTTAATCCTGTTTTTATTCTAAACCAGTACAAAAACTTTAATATTTCCTAATGGAGTGTACATTTATACATTCCTACCAATCTACTGGCAATTTATGAGGAGTCGGGCAATAGCCAGTAAGATAAGCTTGAAGCTTTGGTTCCTTAGGTTCAATCAGTTAACCTAGGACAGCAATCACCTTTCCGGAATGAATAATGACATGGAATAATATTTGGATGGAGATAAACCCTTTTTGCATAGAAAATTGCATTATCATGTACAGTATCTCAGCTGGATATGTACGTTTACCAATAAGGATATTGCTTCATGCATTTTTATCATGGGGCTATTTGATTCAGAGATTTCCAGAGGATTCTGCATTGAGGGAGGAATGCTTAATGTTTGTGGAACATGTGATGCTCTCAGAGTTGTTGGGGGTTGGAGGATTGGGAAGGCGGGGGCGGGGGGGGGGGGAGCTGGTCTTTGCAGCCTTTGAAAGGCTGCCACTACACCTTCCCAGGGGTCCTTCATTCCACTTAGCAGAGGAGGAACAGCTCGCACTGCACAGTGAGACAGAGTTCTGTAAAGAAATGGCACTGAAAATAACCACCATGTCAATTTCAGCTAATGGGGCACGGTATGGGCTCATTTCAAAGGGGGAGGGGAGCAGCATGCAGCCATTAAGAAAGAAATGTCCCTGCCATACGTGATCATGCCACCCAAGTGCAGCCAGGAACCAGCAGCACAGGAGAGAGACCAGCACAGCTCTCACATGCATCAAGATACCCCTACTACTGTCCATGTCCCAGACAACCATCAGGGCAGTACAACGTTAAGTGATATTAGTAAGAAAATACCTGTTCCAAGACCACTACCACTGAGTGGGGCTTCAAAGACTTCTATTGGTTTGAAGAATAAGATGAAGCCCTGAATTCCACTGCTTCGCTTTCACAGGTGCAATTGTCTGAACATTCAAATGCACACACCTGCTCACCAGCTGACACATTTAGCTGACGGCACCCTTTTAAACTCGGGAAGAGCGAGCCAGCGAAAACCTTCCCTCCTCCTACTCCCAGGGTCACTGAGATGCTCAGACAAGATTCCAGCTATGAAATTTCTGCAGGGCTAGATTCTCACTGAGGAGTATCCATGCCAGTGTGCTGCAGGGGTGTTGAGAGTGTCCACAAGAGCTTTCTAATGCTTTCTGGAAGTAGAGTGCAGAGGCTACATATACAAACACTGGTACCAGGGAGACCCAGGCTTGATCCAGATCTGTCACTCATTCCCCTATGCAAGTGCCAGCTCCCTCCTTGGTGGGAGGAGCAACAATAACATCTACCTGATAAGAGTTGTGATGATCAGTGAGGAAGGGATGCCCAGACTCCACACACCACCAGTGAGTGTGGCTGTTGCTTATTCATTTGACATATTAATATCCTGTCATCTCTGCTGGGAGCCCTCAGCTGTCACATGCCATACCAAGAGAAAAGCCAAGAGGCTTGACCTATATGAGGACAGTAGCACAGCTCAGCTCTGCACTGGGTGCTGTCCACAGCTCATGAAGCTGACTACCAATCATCTTGCTGCCTTCTGCAACAGCACACAGGAATATGTAATTGTCATATTCATAGTTTCTAATGACCATAAATCTAAGAAGAGAAGAGCCATCACTAGTACTCAGGAATAGGGAAGAGGGTATTTTGTCATGACAACTATCAAATCCCTATCACTTCTTTCTGATTCTTTGTGGTGGTTAATATTGTCTTTTGACTCTCCGTTTGATCCTCTCCTTGCTGCTACACAACTTAGACTCTGATCACTTTCAGCTCTTCTTACTTCCAAAAACTTCATCTCCACACACATAGCCGTACCTTTGTGTGCTATTCTTGGGATGCTCAAATCCTAGTCTGTGTTCAGTACATTCCCTGCAGGTACAGATGACAACCTCTGCAAAGCCTTCTCTAAGTCCCCTCTGTGGTGTTCCCTGACTGACACACCTTTTATACCATGCCAGAACACTGTAACACCATACAGTGCTCAATGAATTCACTCTAAAACATTTGCCAGGCATTGCCACAATCTGGTATTGCTGTAGGCACCGGTAAATCAATGAGGGGCAAACATAAGCCCCACCTTAAGCATCTCACAGTCCAATGGAGCAGGCTTATAATAACCTGAGAATCAATAGGTAAGTCTGCAGAACACTAGGGCATGAACAACAAGCTTAATGGGCAGTAGGGAGGACTTACCAAGGATCTATCTTAAGAACTACAGGATAACTTCATCAAGAAAAAATGAAGGGAAACTGCTCTGCACAGAGGATACTATATTTGAATATCTGCCAAACATAACATCTTAAAAGAACTTCCCATGATGTAACAGAGATTATATGAGGATATTAATCATAAGTGAATTAATGTTTATTTTAGAACATGCTAGAGTTTATTTTTACCAAAAACATGCACATTAATAAATTTCAAAATGACACACAAGAAATTTTATATTATGTGTGCTAGATAAGTTTTGTCAACTGGACACAAACTAGAGTTACCTGAGAAGGGTGAACCTCAACTGATGAACTGCCTCCATCAGACTGGCCTGTAAGAAAATCAGTGGTCATTCTCTTGATTATTGATTGATGTGGGAGGGCCCAGCCTACTGCAGGTGGTGCCACCCCTAGGCAGGTGGTTCTGGATGGCATGGGGAAGCTGGCTGAGCAAGCCATGTAAGAGCAAGCCCATAAAGAGTGATCTTCCATGGCCTATCCTTCAGTTTCTGCTTCTGGGTTCCTGCCTTGAGCTTCTGTCTTGGCTTCCCTTCATGAAGGGCTGTAACACAGAAGCCAAATAAACCCTTTTCCCCCAGAGTTGGTTTTGGTCAATATTTTATCACAGCAACAGGGGAGCAAACGAGGTAAAGATAAAATGTCATGATGTATAGGATAAAGACTGCCAGGGGACACAAGTGAAAGTCTGCAGGTCACATACATTGATAGTTGTGGTGGTTACATTTTTATGTTCATTAACAACCTCCACAAAATTAACACTCATAGTTTGTAGATCTTATTGAATATAAATTCTGCTTAAATAAAACTGAATTAAAGGGTAGTAAGAAATTATTTAGTGTGCATAAAAAAACCAAAGAACATAGTTCAGAATTCTGCATCTTTTAAAATACATTCACAAACTCCTTCCTAAAATATTTTTTATTCTTTGAAAACTTCACAAATGTATATAATGTATTTTGATCTTTTCCACCCCATACTACCTCCCCTAAGGTATCCCCAAGACTCAAGCCATCTCCCTCTGCATTTTCTTTCCTCTTTTTGTTATTAGTATAATTATTACTATTATCCCACATAGTATAATTAGTGCTGAACATGATTTAGTGGCTATGTGGCCATGCACTGGGGCATAGGCAACCTACCATCATGTAATCCCCAAAGAAAAATGACTCCTCCCTCCTTCATCAGCCATGAACTGCCAATAGCTTATCCTCTAGGGTTGAAATCTCAAAGCCTCCTTCCCTATTCATGCTGGAGTTTTGCCTGGCTTCATCTTGTATAAGTCTTATGCAGGCAACCACAGCTGCTGATAGCTGATGTACACATCATCCATGTCATGTCTAGATGTCAGCATTTCACAACGCTCCTGCCTATCCTTGGGCTCTTACGTTCTTTCCACCCATTCTTCCAAGATGTCCTCTGAGACTTGGATAGGGAGAGGTCAATCTAAATGACCCAACTATGGCTGGGCACTGAAAATCACTTACTCTCAGCACTTTGGCTGGTTATGTTTTAACCACTATTCAAGCAAAAAGAAACTTCTCTGGCCAAGACAGAGAGCAGCACAAACCTATAAGTATAAACACAAATTTTAAAAGGTAGTTTAACAACATGCCCATTTAGTGAAACAACATCCCTAGGGCCTGTGATCTCCCCAGTCGTGGGCTTCTAATAAGGTTTTCAGTATGAAGCATGAAGAATCCCTCCTGGGCTGGAGGATTCAAATCCAATTATAAAGTGGTTCATTACCCTGTGTCCACCATGCAACTGCTGCATCAGTGGATACCACTTGGCTGGCAGGTCGGTATGTAGAATGCAGCATTGGCAAGGCTGATAGAGAAGGGATGAAACCAGCCATCTTAGAAATGGCAGCCATTGGCCAAAGGCATACACATGACTCAATCCTTGACCCTTGCAAATTGTCACTAACAAATTTATGGCTACAATGCCCATTTACTCACCTTTCCATTCCTACTCCTTCATCTTTAATATTTTAATTTTTACTGGGTACATGGTTTTCCAGACAATACTCTTTCCCAGAATCTCCTGCAACTATTCATTCAGTTGAATCCTGTTCAATGGTAAAAGTGTTTCAGGGATTCCTGGGGGAAAAAAAACCTTTAATAAAAAGAGGAAATGTATGCTTCTTTGTCTTTTCTATCTTCTCCACTTAAAATGAAAGTCTATGGCTGGAATCCCAGCAGGAAGTATTCATTAAAAGTAGCCAGACTCTCTGATGGTCAAGGAGAAGCTAGGAACCATCTTGGACCAGGCCTGACTGAGAAAAAGAAACTAGTACTTATTGGAGCTACCATAATCTGAGCTATTTCTGCTACACAGAGTTAGCTAGGTCTTATCCTAACTCATACAAAGAGTTTCTTCATTTTACATTCCACATAAAGCAAGTGTGATTATCACATTGGTTGGCAGAATCAAACTTCAGGCAAATGCCTAAATACATGTGAGCAACACTGAATAAACTGGGCAGGTTATATTGATAAATTATACATAATTTAATAAATAATATTAAAGATTAAGAGGCCATAGATTTGACTGAGTATGGAGATAGTTAAGGAGTTGGGGAGAGGATAAGGATGGGGAATGATGTAAATACAGCACTCATATATGAAATTCTCAAAAAATAAATATAAATAAAATTTTAAAGTGAGACTATAAAAAAGATTTGGTCTAAATCTGGACAACTCAAAAAGTTATGTCTTTCAGGGTCTCCCTTGATCACAAAACCTATCATTAGGTTGAGATACAAGTGATTTTTTAAACTATCTTGATGATAGGGCACATTAATTAAGGTAAGGCATAAAGAACAACAGAGGTGAGCTTGGTAACTGCCATCTTAGTGAATTTCAGGAGTGTCTTCTGAAAAGAACAATGATGAAGCTGAAGAATGGGCTAGGGAGTGATCAAGAGCTTGGAAAGGTAAGGAACAAAGGATTTAGGATACTCCATCCTCAGGGGGTAAGGCCGAGCAGAGATGAGCCAGATAAAAACCATCACACTCTAGAACCATGAAGGAAACATCCAACACATGCAACAAGGCTGCCAGTGAGCAAACTTACCACTCAGGTAGGCCAACTAATTAAGTCCATTACACCATGATTTGCTCCCAAAATGAATTTCTCATGTTTCAAAGTGATTATGCAACACATTGTTCTGAGACTTTGCATGCACAGCTCATTTGCTTCACATAGCTCTCTGCGGTAGGCACTATGCCCCTATTTTTATGGACCGGCAAACTGGGAATTCAAAGGTTAAATAGCTTGCCTAAGGTTGCACCAAAAGGCAACAGTCAAAGTCCATAATGTCTGTGCACTGGTCGTCTGGATGTTTTGTTGCTTCAGCCTCCATGAGACACCCAAGTCCTCCAGGAGTGCCCTGACCTGAGGTAAATCACTAGGATTAACCACTTGCAGTGTTGACATGGCCATGGGTACTCCCTAGTGCCTCCAACGAGGTGCTTTTCAGAAACCCAACAGAGTTCTGGTTTATGAAGTGGCTGATAAACAGGGTTTCTGATGAAAATGTAGCACAACTGGAAGCAAGTTCAAGGTGCACACCTTTGTCAAATCGGCCAAAGTGAGAGGTGAAGAACTGCAAGTCAAGCCTTGGATGTGTGACAACTGAATTCAGCGAAGCAGCCACATGCACAGAGTGACAGAGCAGATGTCAAGGATTAGCTCATGAGCCATGGAATGCAAAGCAGGAGGCACAGGGGCACAGAGAGAGCACAGCTCCAGATACAACAGGGCACAAGACTCTCGAAGGCTGAGCGACCAAGTAGTGTAAGTCCAAATGACACAAATCAGTTGAAGAGTATATATAAGTCTAATTTCTTAGAAAAAATGTAAAGAAATATGAGAAACCTCTATTGCTTCAGCTTGCTCATAATTTACTAACTATTAAACATCACCCCATTCTCCCCTGAGGACCATGCACTCTGCAATACTCTCTTGATGGAATTAATAGGATCTACCACAAGACTTAATGCACTGACTTGAATCTGAGGTTGCTCATGTTTCAGAACTGACCAAGAACTACATGATCGCTATGGTAGATTCAGAGGGATAGGATCCATAGGCATCAACACTGAGACTTTGGGTGACATTATTAGAAAGGACAGCCCATCCTCAACACTCAAGCTAGCCAGATGAATGCACAAAGCTGCAGGGGAGTCATCATCACTGTACTGTGGATAAAACGTCTATAAATGAAGCCAGCATGAAGAAAAGGAGAGCCAAGAGATGAGGGATGGAGCTGGTGGAGGGAGGAAGCATTTGCTCACTCAGATGCACCTGGTTGACCATCCACAGCTAACCCTGGGGACTCTTCAGTAATATGATCAAATAAATTATCTTCTGCAGTTGGTTTCAGTGATGGTCAACCTGTCATCATGTGCTTCTGAGCCCTCCACCACAGTGTGCATTTCTAAGCTTTGTCATGCCTCACTGTATACCACAGACTCCTCAAGAGCAAAGAGGTGTGCATAGCACAGGGCAGCACCAAGCACAGTGAGGCAGACACAAGCCTCACTGAATTCATTTGAATCTATTAAATGTGCCCATGCAAAGACTGTTGTCCGTGTTCTAGACTATCATGGTCTCCACTTTCATTCCATGGATGCTACAATGCCCCCTCTTTATTTTTCAAACTTACTGTATCTAAAGTTTAAGCAAGTTCAATGTCAAAAAACCTCAAAGTTCTTTGTTCAGCTGCACACAGTCCTACCGATCTGGACCCATCCCCTGCCCCCCCCTCCCTCCCCCACCCCCCCCCCCCCCCCCCCCCCCGCCCAGCTTTTATTTTACTTCAAAAACATCCTTTAAGGAAATTCAAGGCTGGTACTCAAAATCAAATCTCGGCAAGGTAAATGCACTCCTTTATACAAAAACAAAACAAAACCAAAAAAGACTGAGGAATACATCATTTAAAGTAATAAAAAAAAACAATTTATGATCCATCTCTGATTTTCAAATGCAAAATGGGACAGAAAAGATGTCTGCATATAATGGATTTTGCAACATTTGCTAAAGTCCTACACAGGAAAAAAAAAAAGAGGACAAATGAGTCAAGAAGGAAAGCTCCTCCAACTACAGTACTTCCTGCAAAAGTACACACACATAGACACACAACTGTGTACAATATAATTTTAGAATGTAATAGTGATAGATTCTAGAGAAAACTATAAATAAAAGTTCAGAAAGGGAAAGTCCTCCACTGTCCAATATCTGTATTGTCCACATCCTTGTTCTCCCATGCTCCTTAGCAAGCAGATTCAAAGAGAAATGATGGTGAGGCAGTGGACACCCCTCACTGGACGTTTAGCAAGGTGAGTTGGAGGACAGGGAGAAGGTTGACTCCAGTCTTTGCTAGGGCACACCCTAGTCTCCTCACAAGCATCAGACAGATTTACACAGATTCCCCTGTAGGATGTTGAGGTTGGTGAGGGGAAAGGAAAGGAACAGTTGCCAATGTTAAGTTTCTCAAGGGTTTGAATAAGCCTCTGCAAGATCAGGACTCCTCTCCATCAAGTCAGGCCTGTTATCTAAAGTTCTAATTCTACCTGCTCTGACCAGGTCAACTCACCATCTTGAAAAGGAGGCCACTTGGACCCTGAGACTTTGGACTGTGCCTTCCACCAAGGTCTGTGCAGAACTGGCAAATACATGTATCTACAAACAGAAATGAGCCCTTGCTCTGAAGGCATTGTGAGTATTGGTTGAGGAGTCTCCCTGGGTCGCCTCCTGTATACCTGTCTGAAGGAAGCATTCAGGAACTGCCATGTCTTTAATCACTGTAAACTCAAGAAAATGCCGGTGTCAGAACAGTGTTTTTTTTTTCTTCATGTAATCAAAACCTGTGAACCCAACCTAAATCCTCAAAGACACCTTAAGTGAAATGGACATCTTTCAATAACCAACATCATAATGTCCCCCATGGGTCACCATCCCAAACAGACAGGTGATGGTGATGTGCATGGAGCCTTGCTCTGCAAGGCACTTTCAGGAAACAATCAGCTTAAGACATCACCCATCCAATTCACTTTGACTCAGATGAATAGTGTCACTGATCCTTAGAAATAGAAACAGCAATCGCAGAGTCATGGTGACAGCTGATTTACTACTAGCCAGTCTTTGGAATTTTTTCCTTTTTTTTTTTTTGGTTTTTCGAGACAGGGTTTCTCTGTGTAGCTTTGCACCTTTCCTGGGACTCACTTGGTAGCCCAGGCTGGCCTCGAACTCACAGAGATCCACCTGGCTCTGCCTCCCGAGTGCTGGGATTAAAGGCGTGCACCACCACTGCCCGGCTTGGAATTTTTTTAAAATAGTGCCATTCTGTAGTTGAAGTTTTCCTGTGTCCACCCAGCTCCTGCGTCCTTGCGTTTCCACTCAGACCCAAATAAACATATACAAGCTAATATTATTTAAAACTGCTTAGCCATTAGCTCAGGCCTACAACTAACTAGTTCTTACACTTAAACTCAGCCCATTTCTGTTAATCTAGATGTTGCCACATGTTCTGTGGCTTTACCTGTGTGCCTGTTACATACTGCTCCCTGGACGACGGGCTGGCATCTCCTGACTCAGCCTTCCTCTTCCCACAATTTTCTTCTCTGTTTGTCCTGCCTATACTTCCTGCCTGACTACTGGTCAATCAGCATTTTATTTATACAGAACGATATCCACAGCACTTCCTCTTTTCTTTTTGTGTTTGGATTTTTTGAAAATAGTACCATTCCCCCAAAATAAAAATAAAACTCAAATATATGATCATGGGTAGATGTTGCTACCAGTCCAACTAGAGGTAGAGGGTAATTAGTGGACAGCTGGATCATCTTTACTCATGCATGCATGGGATGAATATGTAGTCAGCACACAGTTCTGCCCCAGAAGCTGAGGATACAGCAGAAAACAAGACAGCCAACTGCTGTGGGATGGTCTGTATGGCAAATGTGTTGCTCTGATTAGTCAATAAATAAAACACTGATTGGCCATTGGCTAGGCAGGAAGTATAGGCGGGACAAGGAGGAGAATAAAGCTGGGAGTGGAAGGCTGAGTCAGAGAGACACTGCCAGCCGCCATGATGACAAGCAGCATGTGAAGATGCCGGTAAGCCACGAGCCACGTGGCAAGGTATAGATTAATGGAAATGGATTAATTTAAGCTGTAAGAACAGTTAGCAAGAAGCCTGCCACGGCCATACAGTTTGTAAGCAATATAAGTCTCTGTGTTTACTTGGTCGGGTCTGAGCGGCTGTGGGACTGGCAGGTGAGAGAGATTTGTCCTGACTGTGGGCCAGGCAGGAAAACTCTAGCTACAACCAACTTCCTTGTTCTCATAGTGGATATGTACCAGTGAGACAGCCCAAGTAAAAACAAGGACACAGATGAGCAACAGAGTCAAGATTATATAGTGGCAAGCCCTACAAAAGGAAAAGATCAAGTGATATGACACAGGGAACCTGATCAAGAGGCAGACAGGCTGTGGCCTGTGGCTGAGCATTGTTCTGATATCTATGCAGACATCAGGTATGAGGAAAGATTGACAAAGGGTTGATGGGAAGAGCTAAGGGAAAGAGCTGATCATGGGCAGGTTTTCAAGAAGGCTCTTGGAGTTAGGTTATATTAGTGTCTGTCCTCAGCATGATGATCATTTTCCACCACTTGACCCCACTCATCTAAAAGCATCTGTTGCGTCCACTCCCTGGTCACTGAGCAGCCAAATGCCCACTCTTCACCTCCCCAAAGGAAGACCACCAAGTGTTGTTTACGAGCCACTAACAAATGGGAGAACAAGGGCCAGGGCTCCAAGCTAGGAACAAACTTTGGCTACTCAGAAAAGAAAGAGAAAGGAGGGTATCTGGCTTATGTTATCATCAGTGATGGGATAAGAGTTGGTTTGGTTGGCATCAGTGCACAGCCTTGGAATGCTTGGAATACTGTGAGCACGGAAAGAATTCATGCACATCAGGGCATGAAACCTGGCCATCTAAGCATGGTCCTCACAGTCTACTGCATGAGATACAGGTAGGCCATTTTTACCACTCCAGTACCAGCACAGGGACAAGATAAAACTGACACATTTCATCAATCTTGTTTTGTCCATAATTTAATCTATCTGAAATCAGAATGGGTCAGATGATAACCACTGGCCAGGCAGTGTAGCAGGAGCCCCAAAACCAACAACTTCTTGGAAGAAGATTCTGGGGACAATATGGAGTACACCAGGACTGATGCCAGATCCACATCCTTGATGCACCTTAGTTTGATAATACTAGGGAGCCTGAGGAGAGGGACACATTGGGAACTGGGGTGCTCTATAAGTGTCAATCTCTGGAAATTTTAGGCATTCTTGGACCGATTTCCTTTTTTCTGATAGATGAATATACAGGACTAATGGAAGATGGATGTCTAAGGATAAGGATGCCCTTTCAGTGAATACAAAATTCTAAATGTAACAGTAGTGTCATGGTCTAATTAGTAGTGTTTTATTCTTAGTAATTACATGCATCAAAGTGCATCTTACAGATTCTAGGAAATCTGAGAACATTTACGAAGCATCCAGTGGCTGCCAGGAATTTTATATGTGCTATATGGCACGCAATCTTCACAGCAACACTATGCACTCCACCTTGCAGATATTAATACATATCTTCAGTGGAACATGGCTTGTTTTCAAATGATCCACATGCATTTAAGGAGCAGGTCATTCTTCAGGGACACCATGGCAGGCAGAGGTCATGGCCTCAGACATGTTCTTCCTATATCGTCGTGTGTCAATATCCCAATGACCCAGGCATGGTGGCATATTCCTGTCCCAGCATTTGGGAGTCTGGGGCAGGAGGACTCAGTTCAAGGCCATCTTGGAATATGTAACAAGACCTTGTTTCGAAAACAAAACAGAAACTTTAGCTTCCCTGCTATGATTATTAATCTTAATTGTCAACTTGATGAGATCTAGGATTATCTGAGAAATGAGCCTCTGGGCATGCTTACTGAGGGATGATCTTGATTAGGTTTACTGAGGTGGAAAGAACTATTCAACATTCTCTGGGCCAAGAGCCTGGGCTACATATCTGGCATCTGTGGCCAGGCATCAGAGAGTGATGAATGCTCACTTTTCATTTTTAAAAATATATAGCTGTCTTAAAGTCCCTCTGTGATGATGGACTGTGACCTTGAACTGTAGGCTGCAATAAACCCTCTCTTCCCTTAAGTTGCTTTTTTCAGGATATTTTATACAAAGGAAACTAAGAAACTTGCTCAGACCTTGTGGGAAAAACTTTTTTTTTTGAGGTAATTAAGACTTATAAAGACATAGAAACCTTTCATGGGTCAGATGGTAATATCCCCTGGGCCTGTTTGGGGACCAGACTCAGAAGGGTATAAACAATGGGGGATGGGAAGTGCCAGGCCTCTCCTGTTCATTGAGAACTAACTGGGAACTCTAACATCATTTAGTGGTTTCCAGCAAAGCTGCATCCAGGGCTCAAAACCAGGAGGAATCCGTATCTTGCTCGTATCTCTTACTTGGGAGATGGTGGTCTAGGACTGATTTTAAAACAGCACACTGATGTGGAAGAAAGGAAATACTGTTTGCCCACTAGACTCAGTAATGGTTCTAAGGTAGAGTTTCATTGGCTCAGCTTAGGCGTCATACCTACCACTCCCAACTCTTAGCTAATTGCAGATTTTGTGGTAACTGGCTTGAGTCTCCTGTCATCCTAGGGGGTGGGGTCAGCCTGGTCCAAACAACAGGAATTAGAAAAGTTTTTACAGAATCTCACTTGATACCCTGCAAAACATGATGAGTCATGATGAGGCCTGATGATGACCTTACCACCCTCTACCAAGATGCTAAAGAGACTAAGGACCAAGTCCAATTTACCCAGAACAGAGATTTTTTGAAGGCAAGATTATTCAGATAAACTATAAGCAATGATGCATAACCACCCAATGACAGAAGGACCAATAAATTATGACATCTCTCATCACATAGCCAGGAAATAGCAGGGACAAGGTCATCAATAAAATTATGGGTTTCTCAAAATCCATGCAGAGCCACCTACTGCCAGAAATATAATTGCCCCCTTCAAACACTGTGATGTTTCTCATATTTGTAGTGCCCAATGCTGTGCTTGAAGAGTACTGCTAATCTCTACTTCCTGAGGATTCTTCAGGATGTAGAGAGATACACAGGGTCACGCTGACTCTGGCCATCTGTAGTAGCACCCAGAATGCCTGCTAGAGGTCATGGGTGTCACTGTGAATCACCAGAATAGGAAGAGCTCGATTTTCTACAGTGCTTGTTAGCATGAAAATAATCATGCACTTCCTTCCTATTGTTCAGTAGCAGAGCCACAGGGGTCAGCCTGAGAGCTGCACATCCACAAGGCTCACCAAATGAGCCAGTCATGATGGAAACAGCAATCTATCTACGCGGACCCATATCGGCAGACTTCAGTGTGGACTGCCTCTAGACACTGGGCAATTTTCCGTCATGTTCTTCTGGAAATCAAGATTTGGGGTGAAGAAAAGGGGTGAAAGGAAGAAAGTACTCATTTATTTTAGAATATTTTCTTCAGGGATAGGGGTGTAGCTCAGTGGTGAAGAGATTGCCTAGAATGAAGAAGATTGAGTGTTCGACTCATCACATGCAACACACACACACACACACACACATACACACACCCCTTCTGAAATCATGTTTCCAAAGTGGAAGGCTAGAGCTTGATCCAGGTGCTCTGGCTGAAACAGCTGGCTGACCACTGCTAGCCACATCCTGTGAATCTGTGATATTCTTCCTCTAATCTGAGATAAGCAAGAGCCACAGATGCACACAACCTCAAGAAACGGCTCCTTTGCACAAATCATGGAAAAGTTGATCCTCCCGAGGTGTATTCCAACAAAGCTGTTGGCTCACTGCAGGGCAATGGAGAAATGTAAGCCCTCCATCATTCTCACACAATGCTTTAGATTGCCCAGAATAGGAGGAAACATCTCTTTTTCTAGCAGCCTGCCCCTGCTCCCTTGTGTGTTGTATGGAACTGGGCTAAAAGGATTGCTTAGGAGACCTGGGGTACCCAAGCCTGCACACTCTGAAGAAAGGGCTGTTCTGTGGCCAGGTAGCAGTATTCCCTGGGAGCCCTTGGAATATCTTGCCTCAGGATAGTTCTCTATGTCACTAAGAACTTGGGTCACACCAAAAATATGACAATATGGGCCCTATAGTGAAGAGCTGTCTGTGTTAGTCTGCAGTTTGGGAGAACACCATATTGCTTGTTCTAAGGGGAAAAGGCCAAAGGGAAAAGTAGCTGAAGTCAGTCACTTGGCACACCATGCTTATGGGAAAGCGCCCTTAAAAACTCCTGGACACTGAGCCCCGGGCAACTTCTTGAGATGGTTTGTGCTATCACTGGTGCTAGGTGGTTTCCCTAGGCTCCACGGAGAAGGCCTACCGGGAAACTCAGATGTGTAGTCCCAAGATACACACTTCTGGATTCTTCTCTGTGGGTCTTTTTCTTTTGCTGATTTTAAAGAATCCAGCCTCGCTGTACTAAACATTACCTGTAAGTTTGGGAGACTTTTCTGAGTTCTATGATGACTGGCAAATCATAGATACCAAAAGTGGTCAAGAAGACCCTCCAATCTAAACATGGAAGGAAGGAGAAAATGTCACAAGAAAACATCCCCTGAAACTGTTCCAGAATCAAATTTCTTAGTTTGGGGGCTTAAGGTGTCAACAGGAAATAAAATGGTGTGTGTACAAGAACTGTACGAGACACTGAAGACAGACAAGACTCTGAGGCTGCTGGGAAGTGAGCAAAGACCTAACTTACCACTCCGCCATGCTGTCGTGGAGGCTGCTTTGTCCAACCAATTCCCGAGCGCTTCAACTAACCTTCACTTCTGGGAAGGAGTAACTATTCCCTCTTGACTAAAACATCCAGTCTCAGAAATACAATAAAACTTTCCAAAGTGATCAGGGGGAGACTGGAGCGATGAGAGCGATACATAATGCCTCTCCCTTCTTCCTGTTCCCTTCTGATTGCTGTCTAGTCACGTGCCATGGAGACAATCGTACAATCCACATTTAATGCTCTGTACCTGGACCCAACGCCAGGGACTCTGTGCTCCATTCACATCCTTACCCTTCTCAATTCATTGAAAACCACTTCAAGCAAAAATCATTTGAAAGAAATTACCTCTGTGTATTATACCATGAGCAGTGAAAAATGTCCCACGTGAGACCCAAGGGTCCCGAAGCAATAATTTTTTTTCCTGAAGAGCAAGATGTAATAAGTCAGGAAAAAGAAGTCCCCATGACAACAAGGAGAGGAAGGAAATAAGTGGAAAATCAGAGGATTCGAGTCTTTTACAACACAAGGCATCACTAATTTGTACTTGGGAATCTGTCTTTGGGTTTGAAATCCCGGAAAGATATGTGCTCTTTCTTGCTTTTCTGTCTGCCTGGGTGATATTATTCAAGTTCACTACACCGCAGAAGAGGGTGGGGACCAGGTTTACCTGGCATGGAACCGGCTTCTTTTCCAGAGACTTCCCCCACCTCCTGACCCAGAATGATAAGATTGTGCTATGGTATTTACAGCAAAGCTGGTATTCCAGAGGCTTCAATAGACAAATTTTGAACAAGGAGGCTAGGGAAATGGCCTGGTCAGTAAGTGTTTGTGGCACAGTATGAAGATCTCCGCTCAGAGCTCCAAAACATAGTTTTTAAAAAGTCGAGCATGATGGTGAGTGCTTATAACCCCATCACTGGGGAGGCAGGTGATCCCTGGGGCTTGTGGCTAGCCAGCCTAACCTACTTGGTGAGTTAAGGTTCCAATAAGAGACTCTGTTTCAGGAAATAAGGTGGTCAACTCCTGAAAAACAACACCTGAGGTTGATCTCTGGCCTCCCTCCACACACGGGTGTACACACACATGAACAGACACACACACATGCACATGTACACATGCACAAATACCGAACAAGAGGATTTTTCATGCCCTACACCTGGGGTCATTTTCTAAGCACTGTACCTCATTTCTTTCTGAAGAAGAAACTCGCTTTCTGGATTCTTTGCTTACTGCCCCCAGCCTGAGTCCTGAGTGGTGTCCCACATCTCCAAACTCTTCTTTGATGTGCCCCAAATTTTCAGAGGACTAAAAACGTTTTAAAAGTATTATCCTTCGAAAGTGTAATGCCTCCCATGTCTCATAATTTGTGTGCTTTGTCCCAAGCTGATGCCATCATTTTGGAAGACTGTGGAAACTTGAGAAAGAAGAGCCCAATGGGAGGAAGTAGGTCACCCCGGGCAGGTCTTCAGGGGTGTTTTATCCCTGGTCTCTTTCCACCTCACTCTCTCTGCTTCCTGTCAGTCACGATGTGAACGGAGCTGCTCCTCCACCACAAACATGAGCCAAAACAAATCCTTCCTCCACTACGTTCTCGTGTCAGGTCTATCATAGCGACGGAGAAGGAAAGAGCACATCAGAGGGCTTTTCATGGACATAAATGAGAAACATGAGACAAAAGAAAATGCATGCTAGAGACTTCTAGGTACTTAGTTTGCATAGCCCCTGTCTTCCTGACACTGTGACTCTCCCAGTGCTCTACCTTCTAGGACCTTCTTCTATTCTTTCTTCTTTTTCCAGATCATCATCATCATCATGAGAAACAGAATTCAATTCAATGGGACCAAGGGGCTGCTATCAGCTAAGGTTCCTTCTATGTTATATTTTACTTAATCCAATTAATAGCTGTCAAGCAAAGGTATTGTGTGTCCTACTTTGTTTGTGAGACGGTACAAGGAAATCCCAGCCACTAGCACACAGTCACACAGCTTGGAATCAACACACCCAACTTTAAAACCTGACTCTACACCGACTGTAAACACAACCATAATAGAAGACTAGGGTGAAACTTGGGTGATAAAGCATGTGAACCCCCACGCTACGCCGAATCGCCCATCCTCGACTCTCTGTGTGATGTAGCACTCTGTGTGCTGAAGAAGTGGGCAACCCTGACTCTAGGACTATGAAGTGTGAGCAAGGATGAATGCATGTGTGCGTGGGTGTTGGGACATGTTTTATTCTTCCATAATACACTCGGGTGATCAGTAACCCTAGACATTGTTCATAATTCTAGTCATAAGGTACCCCAGTATTTTCACCTCCTCATTTCAAGGGATCCTTGTGAATGGACTGCTTTTGACTGAAGGACATGGGGCCCCTTTGTGTGGAAACAGGCTTGGAAGCAGGTGAAAGGGACGACACCCGCACCATCTGAAAGGTAGCACTCCCTCTTTCCAAGCATCTCCATATGGATTTCCTCCGTCCCATGAAAACTCAGTTCAAAACTCTTCCATTTGCTGCTGGCTTTGTTTTCTGCACTACAGAGAATCCAGGACAGGACCTCGAGCAGGTCAAGGGCAGGCTCTGCTACCGAACCTCATCACCAGCCCTGAATTTCTTCACTAAGAACAAGACGTCATCAACTATTAAGTGGTTGAGTCTGTCCTGGTGGAAAATGTCCTAAAATATTTAGGTACACACTAATCTTCATTTTCCCCACTATTCATTGTTAACTGAAATACTAAAAACATAGGTGTGTTTGTGAGGGTAGTTCAAGGTGAAATGAATTCATGCCACACACCATGCTTTCCTTTGCTCTTCTTAATAGGAAGTTTCAGACACTGGTCCATGTCTATCTACACACTGCTGACTCATCCTTTTCAACAACTGCCTTGAAAATCTGCTGGAGATATGTCATAGTTTACTCAAGAAGACTTAGGCTGCTGTCCCTCAGGCACTCGCTGATTCCATGGTTCTTTACCCCTAAGTGCCATAGCCATGCCTCTCCAAAGCCTGGCTCTGCCCTGGCTTCTACCTTCTACCATTCCCACTGAAATTTCCCTCTATTCTCAGAATATCATCATCATAAGAAACAGCATTCGGTGATTTAACATCTGGCAGTCTTTGTCATTAAAAGTAAAATGGGGAACAGCAAGATGGTACCTGCCTCCAAGCAAGACAACCTGAGTTCAATCTCTGAGACACATATAGTAGAAGGAAAGAACCAGCTCCCAAAGTCATTGGGACTTCCACATGCATGCTATCCCATGGGCACATACACAAACACATGCACGCGCGCACGCGCGTGCGCACACACACATTAAATAAATAATTGCATACTAAAAATACAGCAAAAGTACAATGTAAATTGTGCATGTCTCTTTTGCTGGACAACTGAGACTTTGCAAACTGAATACTGAGTGACAAGTGCACACCAGCTCAAATTCAGGGACATCCAATAACAGAAGCAAACGGATGAAGTGTCTGAGTATTGGAAATGAAACAGGTCCTGAAAATTGTGCTGCACATAGTTACTGAAACCCATGTACCTGACAGAATCCCTGAATCTTGGACACTGAGAATAGAAGACAGAGATCTACAAAGCATCAAGAAGGGTTTTTTTTTTTAATGCATTTCTTCTTGGTGGCATTCATGGGAACTGTAAATGCCCAACATCTCCTGCAGAGCATGAAGCTTGAGATATCAACCTCTCTTGCAGGGCATGCAGCCTGGGATATCAACCTCTCCTGCAGGGCATGTGACCTGGGATATCAACCTCTCCTGCAGGGCATGAGACCTGGGATATCAACCTCTCCTGCAGGGCATGTGACCGGGGATATCAACCTCTCCTGCAGGGCATATGACCTGGGATATCAACCTCTCCTGCAAGGCGTGTAGCCTGAGCTATTAACACAGGGCTTTTAGACACAGTAGCAATTCTCATAGGAGATCAGGCAGAACACTGCTGAGTAATGCCAAAAATTCTCACTGTAACTGAGATTCTAAATTAACTAAAAGAACACAGTTTCTACATGTAAGAGCAAGGAGAACAGGACATCCCTAACTCACAACTGGCAAGAGTGAACAAATCTATACAAGCCTCCTGCAGAGAAATATAGTAAGATAAATCAAAAAGCCTTTAAATCATTTTGAATGTCCAAGTTTTGATTCTGTAATATATGTCCAGGAAGTACAGGTGTTTATGTAGGGTTGTGTGTGCATGAGTATACGTGGGGGGAGGGGGAGCATGGTGGCACTGACTTGTGACCCCAACATTTGGAAACTTAAGAAAGAAGATCCTGAGTTCCAGGCCAGTCTGAACTCTGCAATGTGAAAACAAGAAAAAAAAAAAAGGAGGAAGGGAGGGAGAGAGACCGACAGAGAGGGAGGAAATACACATACGTGTGTGCATACATGAATAGGTGTGTTCTGTATGCGTTTGCTCACTGTAATGTTTGTTCTAACACTGAAAGCAATTCAAATGTTCATCTGCATGAAGCCAGTTAAATGCAGTCCACTAGACCCATATCATATTATAAACATGACACTCCCAATAAAATTCATGTGCTAATGGAGAAGTGTTCCAACTGTGGGTCACAAATCATTAGTGAGTCATAAAAGCAATTTAGGGAGTCATGGACAGCTTTTTAAATAGAATAGAGAGTAAAATATTTAAGAATACACTGGATATAGTAAGAGTAAGTGGTTTCACGAAACTGTTTTATAAACACGTGTGCATTTATTCTAGGTAATTATACAAAGTACATTTTGTCCCATTAGGGTATAGTAAAATAAATAAATAAAAGCTCCTGTAGTAATGGGAAATTCAGATATACAAAAATATGCAAATGGTCTGTTTAATTAGAAATAAACAGAGGTGGCTCAAGGGTGTAGTCAGTGGACTACCACTTGCCTAGTGCATATAAAACCCTGGGTTCAATGCCCAGCACAAGAAAGCAAAGTATCAGAATACACAGGGGCAGAAGCGTAACTCAGTGTGGGCGAGATGATCCCCTACTTCACACATACAAGATCCTAGGTTCAATCCCCAACACCAGATCAAAAACAAAGGAATTATAAACTTTAAGACATAATCCCAAATTTGAGCTAACACGATCATCAAACACATATGAATGCACATGCTCAGAAAAGAAAGGCCCTGGGGGCAGCAGGTGTAGAAAAATGCAATCTTTTAGCTGTTTTAGCTGTTTTCTAAATTTCCTATCGTGAGTAATTATTACGTTAACAGCCAAAAGGGGGCTATTTTTCAAGGATGGTTGTGGTAAGTAAATCACAGTCTTAGACAATTCCTCAAAGCAGGTTGCTGAGGACAGAACAGATAAATGCCAAGCTTGGGAAGCCATCCATTCCTCAGATGCCCTGCTAGGAAAGGTATCCTTAGGAAAGCTGCAGACCAGGGCACTTAGGAGAGCAGCATGGGCCTATAAGATGGTGGATAAGGAAAACAAAACAGCTCGGAATTAAAAGTGTGCTGTGTCTCTTCTCATAATAACACCCACCGGTGATTGCTCCTATCAGAAAGAAAGAGGGAGAGACAGAACAAAACAGAGAAAGAGGAGATCAGGCACGATGCAAAGTCCAAGGGGAACCCAGGGAAGCTTGCCTTTGAGAGACAGTAGCAAAAGCCTGCTGAGGCAGCCATGCAGTGCAGCCACCAAGGCCTTCCACAGTTAGGTGAATTTTCAATGGCCGAGAACATGATGATAAACTCATGGCGTTCACTCACAAAGAGCCAATGAGGTGACCAATGATTTGACCTCTTCGCAAAGCTGATGAGGATTTTTACACTCCAGCTCTACTTCAGGTTCAGGTGGTGGCTTTACACTCAGGAGAACATGTTATTTTTCTTTTAAAAAAGAATTTGGCAGATCCCACTTTCATATGGAAAACTAAGCAATGATGACTTCATTTAATCTTGCCCCACCTCCAGCAGTACCCCAGTGGGTTTGGCTGCTGGAGCTGCTCGGCAAAGGCTAGTGTGACGCAACTTTGCTGTATTCACTGTTCCTTGCTTCCCAGATCTTTCTCCACTGTCAATAGGATCGTGCCATCAAAACATCAGTGCTGTGCAAAGAGAGTCAAGGGCAGCTCCCGCTGTCTGTGTGGTATGTGACTCAGAAAGAATTCCTGAAGAGAGAGTGCTCACTGGTAGGAAAGCCTGGGAGAATGCGAACCATCTGCTGTGAGGCAAGCCCATCAGAGATGCAAAAACGATTGATGGTAGCAGAATCTGACGACTCAGACAAACTAAGTCATTTCTTGGCTCTGGAAGAACTCCTGAGACTCGTAAATAGTTTGTCAGGGACAAGAGGTAACAAAAGGGAAAAAGGAGAGTTAAGAAAAGATCTTACTCATGTAGACAAACCATCCTTCTGGGTACTGCTGTGGAAGTCTGGGTTTAAACCAGGATGGTTTGAGAATGTGTTTGATTTCACTGGGGGTCCTCATCATGAATGTGACGTATGCATGCATTGCTCACTGTTCACAGATAATCACTCAAACAATCACCCAATATTAGAAAGTACAGCTCCCTAGCTGGAACCAGTGAGGGCTTGAGAAAAGATTATCTCCATGCCTAAGGAGCACAATGGGCAGAAACACCCTCCTGTCTGCACTCCTGCCTACAGGCAGCTGGCTTCTCCTTTTTAAAAATGTCCACATCTCCTTCTCTGCCTTGCTAGTATTTATGTTCCAGAGCTTTCCATGTGTCACTCATTTGAACCTTGTAACCCCTTCATGAAGGATATAGTTAATTCCTGCATATTAGAAACAAGTAAACTGAGTCACACACAATTGCCCAAGGCCACACAGCCAGCAGGTGGCACAGTAAATATTCAGAGTCAAGCAGTTGACTTAAGAGTCCATGTCATCTGACTGGCCATATTCTTAAGGACACAGGGAATATATCCTTAAGATAGAATCTCAGTCTCTCTCCCCAGAGCCACTTGAGTATGGTAAAACACTGTGACCTTCCTCTGGTCACTCTCTACCCATACACCCTTGCTTTTTTATTGTCTAAGAGATCAAGCCAGTTTTCCACAGGGCCAGCTTCATTTCTCACTGACTGAAAAGCAAAGTAAAATAAAAGAGAAGGAATGGGGGACTCTCCGGGCAAGTTGCGCATTGGATATATACAAATAAAATGGCTTTAATAAAGGAAGGGTGCGGGAGGACATATATCAGACACCTGGTGCCTTCAGTAAGCCAGCTAATCCTCTGCATGGAATCCGAGGGATGGGGATGGCAGAACCCCAGATCCTGAGCTTTGTTTGAGGGCTGGGAATGAGAACAATTTGCCTTTTAAGGTGACCAAAGTAGCCAGTGACTTTTAGGACATAGTTAACATTGATTCTCCACAAAAGCCTGATTTTGCCAACCTACTTTCAGTAGAATCTCCCAGGGTGGTTATCTAATAAACTGGAATTTTAAATAAGCTGTATTCTGCTGCCACTCAACACTGTGAAGAAAGAATCACTCTTAGAACTGAAGAGAACGGAGCTCAGTGAAGAAGCCTGGCTGCAGAGGGGCTGTAAGTTCGTCCTGGTGTCCTTCTGCACTGCTAAGATTGAACCCAGGACCGTGCACATGCTCATCAGGCTCTCCATCTACCTACCCTGGAGCTAGCCCCTTCCTCACATCTACCATGCCTTCCAGCTACCTCGGTGAATATGATGGTTAAAGTGACCGTCAATCTGACAGGATCTAGAATCGTGTAGGAGACAAACCTCTGTGAGGGACTGTCTAGATTGAGTTCATGGAAGTGGGGAGATTCACCCCAAGTATAAGCAGCTGGAGCCCTGGACTGAACAAAAAGGAGAAAATGAGCCGAGTGCCAGCATTCATCTCTTGCTGCTTCCTGACTACAGATAAAATGTGACCAGCTGCCTCACACTCCTGAGACCACAGCTACAGCAGGTCTGCCATTATGTCATCCCCCATCATGACGGACTGTACCCACAAACAGTGAGACAAAATAAAGTTTTCATATGTTGCTTTGGTCGGGTGTTTCATTAAGTTGCTTTGGTTATCACCGCAGTGAGAAAAGTAACAAATGCTGCCGATCTCCTTAAAAGACACCTCTAAGTATAAACATGCATTTAAATCATAAAACAAATGTACTCAGTGCTTCTCAAAAACAGAATGTCAGGACACGTATCTGGGTAAATATACTCTGAAGTACTCTTCCACTTACTGGGGACAATCACCCCCAAGTACACATAGGATGTCACTTGTCATTATGAACATGGAAGAAAAAATGACTGGACACCAGCCTCTCAAGACTGTCTACACTGTTTACACATGTAAACATCCGGATGGGCTCTGGTTTCCAGGGCAGGGGTCAGCAGGGGTCAACTCAGGGCACATCAAAGTCAAAATGTGTCTGGTGACTTGAGAATGTTTGCTCACTTCAATGTGAGAAACAGCTTAGAGTGAAAGGGTGTGTGGCTGTCACCTAGGCAGATGCCAACAAGGGAAAAAATAAGATTTTTTTAAGAAGCAAAAAGAGACCAACATTATTTGCCCCTTTTAAAGTTACGATTCAACATTACCCTCAACCAAGAATCTGTGGAATGCCCCACAAGCATCACCAAGGTTAGAGCTGAGTTACTGTGCTTCTACAGTTTGGATCGTAAATGTTTCCCAAAGACTCCAGTGCTGAAGCCTAGGTGTCCAGCCTGTGGTTCTGTAGATTATGCTTATTGTTAATAAAAAAAAAACTGATTGGCCAATAACAGGGCAAACAGAGATTGGGAGAGACAGCCTGATGCAAAGAGAATGATGGGATGAAAAAGGGCAGAGTCAGGAGAGTCAGGAGTGATGCCAGCCACTGGGCAAGCAAGGTGTGTAAAAAATGATATAGCAAGCCATGAGCCATGTGGTGAAACATAGATAAGAAATATGGGTTAGTTTAAGTGTAAGAGTTGGCTAGTAACAAGCCTGGGCTATTGGCCAAGCATTTATAATTCAAATTCATCCTCTCAGTCACTTATTTGGGACCAGGCAGTCAGGACAGGAAATGTCCTTTTACAATGTGGTACTTCTGGAGGAGGTGGAGCCTAGGGTAAGGAAGTTGTCACTTTTAAGCATGTTTCTGAAGGGGTACTAGGACTTCAGCTTCTCCTTCTCTCTCTCTCTCTCTCTCTCTCTCTCTCTCTCTCTCTCTCTCTCTCTCTCTCTCTCTCTCTCTCTGTCTTTCTCCCTTTCCTGGCTATCCTGAGATAAGGTGTCTCCACCTCACAGTGGACCCAGACCAACAGGGCCAACTGATGGTGATTTGGAAACTAAACTGTGAACCGAACACCTCTTTTCTCTTTCAAGTTGATTTACATCAGGCATTTGTTACAGCAATGGAAAGCTAATATTTCCCCAAGCTCTTTTCAAGAATAAAGTTCACTGGGTACTTCAAAAAGAAGGGTGATTTTTATCTCACATGGAGAACACACATGTAGCACACTCTTTGCAAACATTACTCTTTTTGTGCCTGACATCTTTCCCATCTCCCCACCTACTCTTCATCTAAATGAAATGTATGTCCCTTTAGGTCCCTCACTGCACAGAAGGCCACTTCCTTTAAGACACCATGGCCACACTGTCCCCTCCACCCAGTATGTTTTCCCCTCAGACTCCTGCTAACAGAACTGACCTTTTGTTTGGACACACAACAATGACTCAGACTGTTCTGGTAGTCTGCTTTCCTTGGCAGCCTCTGAGTAGTCCAAGGGAAGACAGACACATATGTCCAACTGTCCTGTTAGAAATCTGATGAGCATCTCATGTCCTACATAGAAATCTTGACCTCCAGCCTGCTTTTCCTCAGTGTTCGGGATCTCCCTCCTCCAAGCTGCCCGGCCATAAACCCAGGGCTCATCGTTGATTTCTCATTCTCTCTTATACCTCACAATCTGGATTTATGCAATTTTTACTGCCTATGCCCAACAATCCAGTCCAAATGATCAGCACCTCTCTAGGAGCACTGCAGAAACCTCCTGAGTAATGTCCCTGCTTTCTTTGGTCCTTTTGCAACTGACTCTTCACATATCATGTTCCTCCCCTGACCAAACACACTAGTGGCCCCCCCATCCACTTACAGGTCTTATATAGTCCAGCTCCCAGGTAGCTTGCTGACCTCATGTCTTAACCCTTCCCTATGTGTTTACAACATCTCAGATGTGCCAATCACAGCCAGGAATGAAGTTTATTTCCTCTACCTAAAATATCCACCCAGGGGCTGGAAATCTGGCTTAACACTTAAGAGCCCTGGTTTGATTCCCAGCACCCATGCAGCAGCTCACAATGAGCTGTAACTACAGTTCCCAGGGGATCTGAAGCCTTCTTCTGGTCCATGCACACCAGGCACACACATGGTACACAGACTTAAATGCAGGCAAAACACCCATACATATAAAAAATTAATACTTTTAATCTTAAAAATAAAGATAAAAATTCCACCCAAATCACTCACTCACTTCAGCATTTCAATCCAACTTGCATTCTCTAACTACCTTCTACTTATATCTGACTACCTTCTCAAACGCTGTCACAATCGTTCTTTGACCACCTAATTCCTTTAATATGTTTAGGCTCTGCCACCTCCCAATGGAACATAACTCTCATGATACTGTAAGTAACACTCACAGCTAGGACCCTTACCGAATCAGGCTCTAATCATTTTGTATGTGGGTATGTATCTGTATGTATGCACAGGTATGTGCTGCCATACCCAGTGCTTTTACATGAGTGCTGGAAATCCAAACTCAGGTCCCCATGTGTATGAAGTCAGCACTTTAGCAAACAAACCATTTCCCAGGCCCCACTGTTTTTTGAACAGTGTCTCACTACGTTGCCCAAGCTAACCTTGAACTCCTAAGCTCAAGCTACCTTCTTGCTTTGGCCTTGTTAGTAACAGAAACTATAGGTGGGCACCACTACTCTTGGCTTTCATATTAACTAGGAAGAGGGTTTCTCTTATACTCACTGCATTTACTTTATATCTGCAATGGTGTCTAGAATACAGTGGTTTCTGATCAACAGATTTTATTTTTTAATACATATTATTTTTAATACAACAAATGGATACAACTAAGCCAGTTGTTGGGGGTCAAGGAAGTAAACTAGTATATTCTGAAATGAATATTTCTCTGTAAAATACTAAAGAACAGACACCCTTTGCTACTCTCTCTTTGCCCTTCACACACTCTCATATGCATAAGAAGCTGAGACCTGCACCAGGCATCTCCACATCATGCTACAAGCTAGAGTCTAAACCCCGACAGGTGACATGACAGACTGGAAGGATATAAGCAGCCTGGCTCTGTCACACACTAGTAAGCCGCTAAATCTACTCCAGGACCACCTACCTGGATCTCTGGCTAAGTGAATTCTAAATGTCCTAAGTCACTGTTCATTACGTTTTCTCTTGCTTACAGCCAGAAGGATCCAAAATGACACATTCCACATTTATTAACCTAAATTGTGCTTGTCATTTGCTTGTCTGTCATCTTACCTAGACTGAAGTTTCACAAGGTAGTGATGAACTCTTTGGAGCCCTTCCACTGCACTGAAGACAGCAGCTAAAGCATCATAAGATGTCTTAAATAGCAGCTGAAGGAGTGGTCCGTTTCCCCAAGCTCTTGAAACCTACACTAAACGTGGCCCTTGTGAGATGCTGCTGCAGTGGGATCTGGCATCTCAGCTCTCAGAACACTGAGATACAGCCTAAAAAGTCAACTCTTCCTCAAGCTGTATCTAAATCAAAGAGACTATTTTTAGACTTTGGTTTTAACATCTTCTAGTGACATTCAACACAATTCATCACTCCCTCCCTCCTTTTTAAAACTTAGTTCCATCAAAGTGCCTTTTTCTCATTTCCCTCCTGTATCTTTGCTTCCTTTACAAGTTAGACTTTCTAGATCCTCCAATTAGTTTCAATGCCCAATCCTAAACCCACTTCTCTTATTACAAAATAGTCTTTGCCTGGCCTTGATTGTACCTTTGTGCTGGATAACTCCTTGTGTTCCGCCTCCACGCTTGCCTTCTATAAGCTCAGATACACACCTCCAGCACCCAGTTTCATATCTATACATGGATATCCCAAAATCATCTGAAACTCGACACTTTTGGACTTAAACTTCTATTGTGCCTGACTAATCCAAGGCCCAGTGACAATGTCAGAAACCTACCCCAAATTAGTTTAAAGCCCCAGAGAAAATACAGCAGCCTAAGTAGGTAGAAACAGAACAGGACTTGAGCATGCTTGAATTCTGGAACGTAAGAACAAAGAAGGGTTTTCACTCCATCTCTCATCTCTGCTTCTCTTCAACTAAGTCTTGGCTTTCCCAGGGCAAACCAGCTTTCTCGTGGCCAGGAACAGCCACAGCACCTCACCCTGGCAGTCCTCAACTCCAAAGGCAAGTCCTCTCACTCACCACAGGCCTGAGAGTCTGGGGAAGGAATCTGTGAAAGCCAATCTTGTTGCCACACAGTGCACAGCAGGTCAGAAGGAGCTCAGCAGGGAAATCTTAAACCACATATGGCTGGGCTCTTACTTCTTCAGAGAGCATGCTGAACAGGCTGACTGAATAAATGGCCTCTACTCACCCCAAGCATCTCCCTCTCATGTTCTCTATGTTAGTGAAGAAAGCCAGCATACTCCCATGCAGGCACACAAGCCAGAAACCTAGAACATCCTGCTGACTTCCCTCTCTCCCATCCCCCCCAGGCAACATCATGCCCTTCACACTTTACTTCCCAGGTGTCACTCAGAGTAACTGCCATCTTCCTAATCGAAGCCAGCAAAACCTCCATTCTGAACTACTGTGGGAATTTCCAATGTGCGCTCTTGTCCCTCTAGTGCATTACATACGTAGCAACCAGGCTGGCCAACCTGAAACATACACCTGACCACATCACTCATCTGATGAAACGATTGAATTGCCCTTCGTGGCTCCTAGAATGCACTCCCAAATCTGGGGCATGGCTTACAAATCCTTGCATGGCTCCCTCTCCAACTTCATGTAATGGATTTCTCCCTCTTCTGTTCCGCTCCGGTACCATGCCCTTTTAGTTTTCCCAACATAATAATGCACATCCCAGCCATGATGTCCTTGCAGCTGGGTTGCATGTGCACACACAGAGACATGTTCACCTATTCATCCTTAAGATCTCATTTCAAATGCTACTTTTTCAGTAGATGCTTCCTAAACCTTCCTTCCTGGAAACGCCCTCACAGACACACCCAGAGGTGTGCTTCTACTGTGATATTTAAGTCCTGTATCTATGAGTCCGTTGTATTCTCTGTCATACTCTCTGTGGTTCTGGGTACTCTCCACCTATGCTTGTCATTTCAGTTTCACTTACTGTCTTCGACTCTTTCTTCCTACACTGGAAGACCCCAAGAGCAAGCACCCATTGGTTGTACTTGCCTTCCTCTTTCCAGAACCAATCACAGTGCCCGGCACAACAGGGAACAATCACACAGATGAAGCAGTGAATGTCAGAGTCATTCTGTGACAGATGGATATTAAAACCTGGTTTCAAACAGGTTAAATATAGGCTCATTTTTAGAGCACTGGCTTCACGGTGTTTTGTTTATAATCTTGGGTAAATCGCTTGTAATTAATTCTCTTGTCTAAACTGTATCCTTCTTGAACTGCACACATATAAACTGTACTTTGATCACATTCCCTGTTATCCTCTCTTGTCCCCTTCTCCTTCCTATTGAACCCCTTCTCCCCAGTACCTCCCTCCTGCTTAAGTCTAGCTGTCTTTTGTTGTCTGTGTCACACTGCATTTAATTAGGGATGCCTACATTAACATGGACAACTTACTTGGCCAAGAACAACTTATCAGTGACTACACCACTAAGGAATATGATTCCACTCACCCAGCAACAATGGACTGCCACAGCTCCTCAGAGAGGGAGGAGCTCAGTCTCATAGTCTACTACAGGTACCCACAGCCTCTATGAGTCCATGGCTATATTACCCATGTCACGTCCAGAAGACGACTTTTCAAAGCACTCCTCCATCCTCCAGCTTTCACATTTTTTCCCCTTACACGTCCCCTTTTCTGCAATGTCCCTGAGTCTTGGAAGGAGCAATAATAGACTTTAGAGCTGAGCACTCGACAGTCACTGTCTCAGCAATGTGATGAGCTATGGGGCTTGGTGTTAACTCTCAGCCATTGCAAACAGAAGCTTCTCTGACCACTGCTATAAGTAGCACTAATCTATGGGTATGAAACATTTGTATTGAGAAAGCAGTTTGACATTTTACTTGCACAGCAAAACAACAGTCACAGAGCCCCCCAAACCATACAAGTTCCTGCCATTGCTCTTGATTACCCACTAAAACTAAGTAATAACACCCTACTGTTCAAGACACCACAAAACAGAGAAATTAAGTGGTAATGGACCTGAGAGCTTCCTCCCCATGGCTAACTTTCACATTTCCAGAAGGTGCTATGCAGGCTCCTGGGACAGAAAACTCATCAAGTCTTACATAACTGTGAACCTATGTATGCGCTACAATACCAACCTGCCAGGAGAGATGTACCCACTGGTGACATAGTGGCATTCCTGTTAGAGGGGTAACCAACTAAGTTATGATTGGATTTTAGGCCAGATCCACAGGGAAAAAAAAAATCATGTCTAGTACTATAAATGTGGTCAAAAACCCATGGTTGAAGGGAAGAGGTCATAGGCCCTTAGAGGAACCTACCATTGTTATTTTTGCTATCTGGACACAGTCCTCTTGTTCTATACCTGTATCATCATCCACAAAATGTAGATAATAACAAATGTTTTCCAGAGGGCTTCATAGGATGAGCTGCTAAAGCCTCAGCACAATGGTTGGAACGGAGAAGGCAGATGTATCTTCTCCAATTAGACTTAGCTAAGAACAACTGAAAACCCAAAATAATACAGCTTAAGGAAAACAGAAATGTCTTCCTATCTTATCCAAAGGGCTCCCACTGGGCTCTTCCTATCTTGCTGCCCCATAATTTTCAATATGTGGCTTTCTCTGTACAATGCCTCAAGACATTTCAAGGCTTAACCATCATATTCTCATTTTCACCAACAGCAAAGGAAACCACATCCTTGTAAGGCCAAGAAATTACACACAGAATCTATTGTTAAATCCCATTTGTCCAAACTCAACCTCATTAACCACACCAAGCAGATGGAAGACTAGGAAATACTGTTGTTATTCTATATTCTCATGTGCTCAACCAACATTGAAAAGACAAATAGCAGCTTCTATCACAGCAAGACACAAAAGGATAATCCTTCCATGAAAACAAGCATTCTTGTCAAGGAATATCTCCTTAAGAGAATATACAAGCAATGGAGCCCACTCACAGTAACTCATCTTAGTGAACCTCCAGGTAGATAAATTAGTCTGTTGGATTTGAAAGCTACAATCATCGTTGTACCAAATGAGCCATCATCATCTATAGAACTCAGCTTCACACACTCCTGTGATGCTGTTCAGCTCTGATCTTATTCACGTCATCCCTGTCCTCAGGCTTTATGGTAGAAGAGCGGCCTTGACAGGTCTATCCTGTGTACACACACACACACACACACACACACACACACACACACACACACACACAGGAGGCCTGACTTGGGATTAGCTCTCTAAAAGGTGCAAATGAGAACTCCTCAGAAAGCCACAGGGCAATGTTCTGCTACAGAGCCCTTCCAGGTAGCAGACAGGGACATGGCTCAAGAGCTCTGCTATCTGCCACTAACCATCACCCCAGAAAACGAATCTTGTTCTAGAGCTAAATCCTTCCGGTTTTCATCGCTTAAACACACGTGGGGGAAGTTAGGTAAGAAAAGGAATCCTTGGCCTCCCCACAAATTCTTGACTTCATAGAAAAACTGACTCTGCAGCAGTTCAAAGTGGAATGGAAGCATTTACTTTTTCCTCCTTTCATGCAGAAGAGAAAGGAGCACAGAGTGTTATTTTGATAATAGAAACTAAACTCTAAATAAGAGCTTCTAAGAGCAATACTCATACTCAAACCACCTATTTCCTTTCATCTCGTGGTAATCGTACAAGGAGTCAGCATCCTTATTATTAAAAGCTTTTATCAAGGGCCAGCAGGTGCCTGGGGCACAAAGGGTGCCCATTTTTCCTAAATCTATATCATTTCTTGGTTATAACATGAAGGTCTCTCTCAGGAACTCAGAAGTAAGCATGTACCCTGACAACTTTTAATATGTATAAAAAAAAAACCCTAAATGCATACTCTTTCCATTTCCTCACTGACAAGAAGGCTCTAGGGGACACAGAAACCCATGCAGCTTTCTTTGTAAACATCAAGAGATGGAGACCAGAGAGATACCCGTCAAGAAAGGCGTGGCCAAATGACACAACCCTTTGGATTAGAGTGATTAGCCAACAGTGAATCTTCCCACGCAGAGCCATAGAAACAGTCCACCATCCAATGACAGAGAAACAGCACACACACACAAAGTAGGCAAGCAAAGTCAAGGAACAACAAAAGTAAAGCAGAGCAACAGGAGACATGTAGGCAATGATGCTGATGGCTTTGACTCAAGTATCTCCCATCTCTGTAACTGTGGGCAAGTCATTAACCATTGGGAAACTGCAATTTCCAAGTTCCTGTAAAATGAGGAAATAACATGATGAGAGAGATGGCCTAGGTATCTGCTAGCTGCCGGCATCAACAGCAGCGTTCAAGATCCATAACTTCTCACCTGTGTTCTCTGAGTCTACCACTGACATCGCCCTGTATTAACCACTCGAAAGTAAGGAAACAGTCCCTGTAAGCTGTGACTCTCTCTTCTAGGAAATGAAGTTGGCAGTGCTAGAAGCAGGACATAAGCCACAGAGGAGATGTCTTTATTGTTGTGTTAATTGGTTAATGACACTAATTATATGAAGTAATGAATTTCCTTATGACATTTTCATACATGTATGTGACATGCCATGGTCATACTCATTGCCTACTACTCTTTCTTACCCCTGCTTTCCCACATTGCTAGTAATCCCCTTTGTACTTTCATATCTTTTTTTGTATTTTTTACATCTGAGAGAGAATGTGCAATAATTGTCTTTGTAAGTCAAATATTATTTCACATAATGATCTCTTACTCCATCCATTTCCCTGCAAATGATACAGTATCATTCTTCTTTACGACTGATACTCCACTCTCTATATATAACACATTTTTCATCCATTCATCTGTTGATGGACAGCTAGGCTGATTCTATAACTTGGATATTGTGAATAGTGCTGCAGTAAACATGGGTGTGCAGCTGTCTATTACTGATTTTTATTTGCACACACACACACATAAATACACATACAAACGAGTAGTATAAATGGATCATGTGATGGTTCTACTTTTGGGTTTTGGAAGGACTTTTATACCAATTTCTACAGCGACTACATTAATTATTATCCCTACCAACAATGTGATGGATCCTTTCCCTGCAAGCCCAATGCATGCTTTTTTTTCATGTCCATGGTATGGGTTGTTTTGTTTCCTGATAATAGCCATTCTGACTAGGATGATATGACGTCTCAGTGCAGTTTCTGTCTTCATTTCCCTAATGGATAAAGATGTTGACAATTTTCCATGTATTTATTGGCCAGCCATCTGTACTCTTCATTTGAAAATCATTCTGTTCACTTGTCCATTCGTTGATTGGAATATTTGTCCTCTGTGGGGAGTAATCTTTTGAATTCTTTATATATTTTAGATATTACTATAAATCTATATCTAAAGAAAGACTCTGGCTCCATATGAGCTTGGAGGGGGTGTGCCACCTAGTCCTGACAGCTCAGGAGGAGTGGGGATAGCAGAAACGCCAGGGAAACCAAGGCTGGGACCTTCACCTCCTCATCTAGCTTCTGCTAAAATCCAAACACTATAACCTACCCCATACCTCAGAATGTGGCTGCATGTGGAGACAGTCTTAAAAGAGACAACTAACTTAAAATGAAAGCAAGTGAAGGGGGTGAAGGTGTCCTAATCTAGCTGCCTGCTATGAGTCTATGAAGAGGGGATTAGGTCCAAGGATCCCCACCCAAACACTAAGATGAGGCTTAATTCCAAATATGAACATGAGCAGGAAAAGAATATGCCAACCTGAAAGAGGATTAGCAAGAAAGGAAAGAAAAAAATAGTGCTAAGAGTCAAGAAAGAATCCTGTCAGACAGCAGGAGCATCTCAAGCCTCAGACAAGTGGATCCAACAGTGAGCACACTTCAGGAGGCTGGAGGGTCCACACAAGCAGCACCACCTCAGCTGCCTCACTGCCGGCTCCCCCACAGCCACTTGGGGAACCATTCATGTAAACACATCCCCAGGGAAGGCAGCTCAGGGGGTAAAGGGCCTGATGATCAGGCATGAGACTCTCATGTCAGCCCCCTAGCATTCATGTAAAATTCTGGGCATGGCACCTGTAAACCCAATGATGACAGGGTGCAAGCAGCAAATCCCAAGGGTTCACTGACCAGTCAGTCTAGGCAGGATGGTAAATCTACAATCACTTAGGGACCCTATCTCAAAAACTCAGGGAGAGAGGAACAGAGGTGACACCCAACACCAGCCTCTAGCCTCCATAACATTCCCTCAAAGGTACATACACACACACACACACACACACACACACACACACACACACACACACACTCACCCTCACACACCACCTTTCCAAAGGCAGCTATCAAAGGAGTCTCAAAGGCTAAAAAGTGCTGTGCAGTGAGAATAGGACACAAATGTCATTGTATCAAAGAGTAAACTCCTGGATGATGTTGTCACCAGGCCCTCCCTTCAGAGCCATCACGAGGCCTGCAGAGGCAGCAGGGTCAAGGCGTGCCCACACAAGGTGACACCAAGACTTGTTTTCCACCCTGTGCACTGCCTTGAAAGAGCTTGTGCAACAGGGATGCCTTTAAAGAAGATACAGCCCTGGGGAGTTTTCATCCCTCAGCTGCCTCACATAGGGAAGGGGCAGCTGAGTCTCCAAGTCTCTGAAATCAGTAGCACACAGCAGGTCCCAGAAAAATCAATATCTCCCTCTCTCTAAAGTTCTCCCAAATGCTGAGACCTTTAAACCAACCACAGTAGGAAGACATTCTCCATTCTTCTATATTCTTCCATAGCATAGAATATATGCTCTGACTTCTCCAGGAGCCAGGCATGGGCACTCGGATCAATTCATGAAGATGGGGACATGTTGGATTTGGCTGTGGAAAGGCACTCTGAGGAAATGCCCCCACCTGTCAAGAACAGACTGTGGATAGAATTTCTTTGGCATCATTTCTTCCAAGGAAGTAGCCTCTTGTTATGACTGCCACCAAACTGCACCAGTAGCAACCAGGGTGTATTTGGGAATCATTCTTCTCTCTCTATGCCTCACTTTCCCCTTAAAATGCAAAACCTGTCATCATCGGAGGTTGCTAGGAAGATTAACCAATGTTTAAGAAGGGATACAGTGAATGACATGTTTGTCATGTAAACGTTAAGAACTGAGCTAGCATCCCCAGAACCCACATAAATCCAGACACGGTAGTTTACATACAGATGTACAGAATCCCAGGACTTCTTCTTCAGGAGGAAGGGAGGTGGAAATAAGAGAATCCTTGAAAGCTTTCTGGTCGCCTAGCCTGGTTCATGTAGCTAACACAGAAACCTTGACTTAAGGCAGAAGGCAATGACCAACACTTGAGGTGGTCCCCGACCTTAACATTCCAATGATGGCATGTACTCATCACAAAGATGTGCACGTATATATGCTCTCTCTCTCTCTCTCTCTCTCTCTCTCTCTCTCTCTCTCTCTCTCTCTCTCTCTCTCTCTCTCTCTCTCACACACACACACACACACACACACACACACACACACACACAATCCCCTGAGGGTTTTGTTTTGTTTTGTTTCAGTCTCCTAAAGAATTATGGAAGCTAGCTGTTGTTACTAAGAATGTACCAAAGCACAGTTGTTGTAAAGAGAAAACAAACCACTCAAGTGAAGTTCTTATCTGTCTTTAAATTTCACCTCTTTCTGAAATAAGAGAATTTTTAACAATTCTTCAGAAACTGAAAACAAGTCACAAGAAATAGATAAATGTTTTCTGAAAACAAGGGCTATGGAGCAGTTTTGTTGCTACTCCTAATTCCTCCAGGAATTAGGGAATGAGGAAAGAGCTTCTTCTTTCGTTCCCCCATCAGGGCAGTGGGAACCATCCCGAGGAAAGCTGCTGCAGGTGGGGTTGGGGGGATCAGACAGCAGAGGGAAAGTGGAGGGCAAATCCTGGAGTTGCCAAGGGGTCCAAAGACAGGCTACAGTGTGACTCCCAGAAGAATGCTCACCTAGCACACACATGACCACAGGTTCCATCTCCAGTGCCAGCCCAGTTCTGTGACCTCTGTGAGGCTAGCCTGCTCTACAAAGCAAGTTCTGGGACAGTTAGGGCTACACAGAGAAATCCTGTCTCAAACAAATCCCCCCAACAAAAAAAAGAAGAATCTCCATACCTCGAAAGAGGGGAAAGGGGTGGAAGGATGGGAAGCAGGAAGAGGATGGGAAGAAGGAGGAGGGAAGGGAGGACTGGGAGAAGAGGGAAAAGGATGGAGGAGCAAGGAGAAGAGGAGGAAGAGGAGAGGAACAACATAAGGAGAGAGAAAGTCAGAGGGAGGAAGAGAGGGAGGGAAGGAGGGAGGGAGGGAAAGAGGCAGGCAGGAGGGAGGGAAAATGAAGAGATTGTCTCAGCATCATACAGGAAATTAGCCTGTACCAACTGTACCTGACAAATTACCTAGGTCTTAGAAGACCCGAGGTCTTCAAATGTCCTAGTGAGTCTCTTCAGAAAGATCCCTGGAGATACTGTAAAACTGTTGCATGAACATGTTGAAATAGGAAGCATTGTGGCTGAATAAAGGCAGTCCCACACTCACAAGACATGTCTGTTTCAACAAAAACACCAAGACACCAGACTTGACTGTTTTCCTCAAAACAGGGGTTTTAAACTTCATTTAAAAAAAAAGAAAAGAAAAGAAAAGGTCTCACAAAAATCATAGAAAGCCACATTTCACTTAATTCTTTACTGTAGGCTTTACCATACATGAAAAGGATAAAAAAGCAGAACCAGGGCTGTTCTGGAGTTCTGGACTATCTAGTTGTTATATTAAGGCTGATCAAACGCCAAGTCATTTCTCCCTCTCTACTGGAAGGGATCCTGGGCAGGAAGATTTAATGTGGTGAATGATTTACTTGCTATTTGAAGAATTCTCTCGCAAGATATACAGTCCCTTTAGTTTTTCCCAGACAGTGCTATGCTAGGAGTTGCTAAGGAAGTGACAGAAATGGAAGATATTCTAAATAAATAATTAGTGATTTCTAGAAACAGGTTCTTTCGACTTCCCCCAGGATTTAACACCTTAAATGCAGAGACTGCACCAGTCTATCCATTCTGGCTTCTCCACCCTCTTCTCCTCTGCCTGCCTTGCTTCTTGGCAGAGCAACAGAAGAGGGGGAGACCAGAGAATCAGACCCAGGCCTCTGCCTGCACACAAGCCAGTGGAACTCTGATTGACTCGGTTGGGTTGCACTGGAACACTGCTTTCCACAGAAGTCTAGAAGCAGACATCTGTCATATTGGCATCCACACACATTTTTTTTTCCCTCTGAGAACCATATCCTGGTTTTGCTCTAGGAAAAATCCCTGCATCCCACTACCATGTACCTCCAGAAGCACTGACCCCCACCTCTGCTCATCAGAGGCAGGGGACTTTGGGGACAGGGACAGAGGCCTCTACTGCCTGCAATTTAGGAAAAAGAATCAGGTGAACGCTCACTTCATAGCCATGAAGCGGAAAGTTTTATGAATGTGGCTAACCACCTCGGCAGCAGAAACTAAAAGTTGATCTGGTGGCATTATTCAGTCCTGATTAAGCCAGACCCTGAAAACTATAGATCCCTGGGAAGAGTTGGGGAAAGAGTTGAGGGTAAATATGCTCAAAATACATTGCATGCACATGTGAAGTTCTCAAAAAATTAATAAAAAATATTATATTGATTGTTTAAAGATCTCCATTCCCCTACCTTGGACTTCTCAGATACTTGAGTTATTTATTAAATTCCTTTTTGGTTCATGCTTAATTCAGATCTTACCTGGGATTAATGTATGCTATAACCAAAAGAATCCTGGCCACTCCAATTCTGAGTCTAAACGTGAATACACAACCACTGGAAATGGTTTTCTTTAAGGGCATTCGACCAGACAGTGATTTGCGGTTTTCGAATGGGCTGTGACTCAGGGAAATGTCCTATCCTTGATGAATGAGATATGGAGGAAGAGGAAAATACAATCAAAGGGAAGCAAGAAGCCTTCCACGAGGACAATCCAGGAATGAATGACAGCCAGCTTGCAGAGAACAAGCTCACTGCTGTCCTAAATAAGGAACTCAGTGGTTTCGGTGAGATCATGGGGTTTGCTGGCTGAAATGGCTATGTACTTTTCAGAGAGTCTAAGTGGATAATGCCCATTCAACACCCAGTATATGTACTATAACATTTTCTAATATTAAACGCCTTAACTTATATTTAGGTTAGCACAGTGTGTTCACTGTTTGTCCACTGGGAGTCATGAGAATGCTAATATGGAAAAAAATTTAAAAAAAAAAAGCTACCTGCCAGTATTCTTTCTTCATCTGAGCACAAATGAAGAAACTGTCTGGGAAGGGAGTGGGGAAGGACACCCAACTGTGAGTTTGTTCTAAACATGGTTCTACACATCTGTCTCAATAGTTGTTAATTGTTTCCCCAATGTGAACCTTTTAAAATGCCTCTCGATTTATGACTTAGGAGCAAAAGATGCAGGAGTAAAGCCAGTGGGGACAGTGAGTGCAGTACATCATACAACCACCGCCCGGTGGCAGTGGATTTAACTAGCAGGGATCGCTTCAGAGGGACATAAATGGCTTTTAACTTTCCCCCAGCAATGATAAGGTCATCTTGTGGTTCCACAAATTCCCAGGACAATGGAATTAAAATAGGGAAAATCAACACAACAAAAACTTGGAGGATGAAGGGATTAACTGTGGAGTACAGTAGAGTCAATTAGCAGCCACGTGGCATCTCCCAATGAGTGAAGCCCCTAGCATCAGCAATGTCAGGTAAGCCACGTGCTACACAACAGGCCAGAGTGAGGATAAAACAGTTTAGTGAAGACATGAGTGAAGGAAAGATGTCAGACGCACAGTTGACTGGTGGAAAGAATTCCAGGCAGAGAGCAGCTAGTGTAAAGGCCCCGCAGCCAGGTCATGTTTAGATTCTCGGGGAAAGCAGGAAGCTAGTGCAGTACAAACAGGAACAGAGAGAAGAGGTAAATGGACGTGATTGCAATGGAAAGAACGAATTAGCCTTGTCGGGCCTTACAGGTCCCAGTCAGGCTTGGAATTTCTTCTACATGGACTCATTTGGAAATTAACAGGAAATAAGAAGTATGATACACTTCATACTCTAAAATGGTCATTTACTGTGGTTACTTCATGAAAATCAGATGACAGCTAGGCAAATGGACAAAGGATAAAGGTTGAACCACGGCAAAAGGTCCACATAGATGCACGCATGCATACATGTATACATATAGACATGTAGGTAAGAACACACAGGTACAAAGATACATGGCTGACAGAGATATGAGAATATCTAGAAATATGTGTGTATATATGTCTGTATATAAATACACACAACATATTTGCACATGTACACTTAAACATACACATATATAAATATGCTTATCAAACACAGGTGTTCCATTAAATAGTCTTTACAAACACTTAAGAAACTTATTTCTTCTTGTGAAAAAAATCATTGTGTGAAGATTTACACAAGTACTGAGTTTTCAAACCCTTGTTGGCACAGAGAAGGCACAAATCTAAAAGGGAAAGCCCATGCGCACTGGGTGGGTAGATACACCTCTAAGACAACATCCCTGCAAGATCAATGCTGATGCCTCATGTTCAGAAGACTTAGGATCCTTGATGTAAAAACATACATATAGATTAAATAAATGTTATGTGTTCTCTAAAATATCTTGTGATTTCCACTGGTTCTGTGTCACACACACACACACATACACACACACATACACACACGTCCCCTTGAGCTTCATTTCAAACTCAGGTTTCTGAGTGGCTGGTGCCTGTGCAACGACACACTCCGAGGATCAGCGTTCCCTGCCTACAGGAGAGCGAACCCTCCAGCTTATATCAGCCACTAGTATTTTTACATTCTGGAAATACTGTTTATACACCGCTCCACTCCATCTGTTTGGGAAGGGAACCAGAGGGCCCTGAAGATGATATTTTTCCAGAAAAGAAGAAAAAAAAATAGAGAGAGAAAGAAAGAATCAAAGTGTTTTGGCAACTGCTAGGCACACCTGACGAAAGCATATTCATTTCCTGCAGCTACTGTAATAAGTCACCGTGAGTTGGAGGCTGAACACAATATAAATATATTATCTGCAGTTCGCATGACCAAAGTCTGAGACAGATCTCAGTGGCAGTGTCACTGTGCTGCCTTTCTCCTGAAGATGCTAAGCCTCGGCCACCTTGCTTTTTCTCTGACTCAAGAAGCTGCATAGACTCCTTGGCTCGTGGCCCTTCCCTCTGTCTTCAAAGCCTTCAGATAGAGCTGACTGGATCGCTCCCATGCTTCTCTGCCTCTGGTTCTCTCACCGCCTCCCCTTCCATTTGTAAGGTTTCTTGTAATTAATTGGGTTCATACAAAAAAATACCAGACAATCTGTCACTCAGTTAGCTAGTTAGCACTTAATCTTAATTCCGTCTGAAATGCAATTGTCCTTTGCCACGAAATCTAATGTATCCTGTGAATTGGGATAAAGATATTTCAAGGGACTATTGCTCTGCCTACCGCTTAGAAAGCAGGATGGAGCGGCAACCAGAAGGTGATCTATGGATATACCAGCCTGGGAAACACAGCCGAGGTGTGCAGAGAGTGGAAAAGACGATAGGCCAACTGAGAACAAAATAAGAGAATCTTCTGGTCACTTCTGGAGTTGATTAACGGCAGGGTAGTCTGACAAAGCAAGCATGCCCCATTACTCTTTATGTTGTTTCAGTATAAGACACCAGTGGTCATAAGACAGTGGGAGAGAGTTATGCAGAGTAAGGCTATCCAAGAGTTCTCTGGCACTCTCTGCAGTCTGCACTCAGAACATTTGATATCCATGCTGGATAATAGTTTCTGTAAATTAAACTTCTTAATCTAACTTTATGATAAGAGGGCTTGTCCTGTACTTCAGGCATTCCCTGGAGCGCAACATCCCAGAAAACCAATTACCTGGAGGAATTCAGAAAACGTGCACGGACTAACAACAACTAACAGGTGTAGGCAAGGTAGCTCCCTGCTTAGAACCCTTGCCCTACTTCTGCAAAATCACTGTGGGTTGAGAGGAGGCTGTTAGACCCATTTTAAAGATGTAAAATACAAGGATCAAGGGTTAAGTTCCAATCTGCGTATAAGGGAAGCATATGAGGAACTCTGACTCAAAACTGTAACCTCTGATTTCAAGTCCACCTTTTTTTAAAAAAAAAAAAACTACTTATTTTTCTTTTTTTATTTATTTCCCTTTTTAATTTATGTGTGTGTTTATACACAATGTGTGTATGTGAGTTTGCAGAGCCACATGTGTAAGAGTGTGCATGTATGTGTCAGTGTACATGTGGTAGCAGTTAAGAGAATCCTAAGGTGTTTGGTCCTAGGCTTCCACCTTGTCTGAAAGAGTGTTTCTTTGCTGTTCTGTCTCTGTGGATGCCAGAGGAGCTGGCCTGCGAGCTCCCAGGAACTCACCTGCCTCTACCTCCATCTCTTCAAGGGAGCACAGGGATTACAGACAGTCGCACTCCATGTCTGCCTTTCCCACGGTTTCTGGAGGTTCAAACTCAAGCTTTCCACATTTGCACAGCAAGCTCTTTTACGCACCAAGACATCTCCTCAGCCCCAGGTTCACGTTCTTTATCAAAATGCCAGGTGACTGTAAAATTCAAAGTACCCTGGGGTAGGGTGGAGCCATGATTTAACTCAAATATTTCCTCAGCTCCAGCAACTCTCGAGATTCTCACCTCCAGCAGAGGCTTTCATGGGTTAGCACAAGGAAGGAAGGCACCCAGCTGTAGAGTGAGCAAACCAAAGCAAGCACGGGACCCTTTTGCAGCTGATTATTAAATGGCAATTATGCAGAAATAGTTTGGAGACAAGAGCTTGCTATCTAGTTTCGGCTAGCCCTGAACTCAGGGCCCTCCAGCCTCGGCTTGGGTTCTAGGATTATGAGTGTGTTCCAGCACACCCAGTGGCAATGACATTGATGATGCATTTAAGCCCAATGACTCTTGAAGCAAAACGGTCCATGAGAAAGAACCAGCACTGTTCTCCTAGAACATCACCATAGCCACAGAGGCCAGGAAACAAGTCATTTGTCTCAGCGGTAATTCACCTGGCTCCTGACAGCCCGCTGTATGTCCTTGGAAACGCCGCTTGCTCTCCCAGTCTCATCCTCATCTACCCGTAAAAGAGGAGTGGGAAGATCCACCTGAGAGGCTAGGTGAGTGGGAGCCTGTCTCCTTGCACCCAACGTGGTCCTGTGGAATCAGCATGTGAAAGCACTTACAACCATTTATAACCCAAGTTCCCAAGAGACAGGAACGTTCTTTGTTCTCAGAAGTCAGGAGTCTTAACACACAGAAGGCCCCCCTTTGCCTCATTAGTCTCTTGAGTCTTTATTGGCAGCTAAGAGACCATCGCCTTTTGAGTGTCTGTCATATGCCAGAGCGCTGGTAAGGAAGGAGATAGACAAGGTCCTTGTTTCTTGGTTGCTTACCATCCAATGAGGGAGTGAGTGACCAGGGTAACCTCGAAGAGTAATATGTACTGTGATGAGAATAATGCAGCTGAGCAGGGCAGAACTGGAAGATCTTTATATAGATGGGGATGGTCTATTGGAAGGGTCTAACTCCAGCCAACACCTGAAGACTTGATAAGGAGACACCAGCAACCTAGAGATTGGAGACAAAGTATCCCGGGAAGAAGGAGTATGACTGAAAAGGTCCTGCAGAGGGCGATAGTGTGGCCTGGTCCCAGAACAGAAACTATGCCTCCAGTATCCGTAACATATACCACATAAATTTGCACATTTGTTAAAATTAAAAATATATCACATTGTCAAAAACTGAACCACCTTTCCATTCTTAGAGTGAATCCTATTCAGTCAAGGCCTATGTTCCTTTATCATATAATACTTTATATATTCATTTCTCTACTTGATGGCCATGTTTAAACCCAGCAAATGGCACACAGTTGGTATTACATGTTTAATGAATAAATGAATGAGTGAATGAACGAATGAGAAGGGCAACTCAGCCTGACCTCAAACTAATCCTTTAAGCCTCTTGCCAGTTAAAATGCTGGATGAGAGATCATGGACCACCCCAGAGAGGGCTTTTATGTTTCATGGGCATCTGGTATAACTGACTCTCATTTTTCTAGCAGTCGACCCCGTAAAACCCTCTTCCTCTTTCAACAAAGTATTTCCTGTGACTTTGGTGGGACTAGCTCTGCTTCCCCACTCCCACCACCATTTCAAGTCAGAGAAGTGTCTACATATGATCACCATGGCCTAGCAAGAGCTCACCCAATCCCTGCTTTAGGAGGGGGCATGTGTCACAGCTTTGAACAAGGGTGTCTCCAGGCACACTCCACAGACACTCTTAAAAGGCATCCCCAAAACATGGGGGGGCTGTTATTTACCACCTGAAATAAAATCTGATGAGACACACCTGAGAAGAAAGCAAGCCGAGACAAGCATGACAGAGGGAAGAATGCAGAAGCCTCTCCCCTCTCCCCTCTCCCCTCTCCCCTCTCCCCTCTCCCCTCTCCCCTCTCCCCTTTCCTCCTTTGAGCCTGACATGGCTTTCCCTGAAGCCCATGACCCAACAAACTTGCTTGCAACATATGCCAACAAATCATCCTTTGGTTTAAAATTAAGTTCAACTTTTCTCACTTGAAACCCCCACATATGTGAAATGTATACTATATATACATGCACATGTACATGAATTAATATGCATGTTACTTCATTCCCCTGTAAATATTCCTTGTTTACTCTTCCTTTTTCCTTCTTCAAAAGTGTCTCACCACATAGACCAGGTTAGCCTCACATTCACTATGAAGACCAGGCTGGCTTCCCAGTCACAGAAATCTGCCCACCTCTGCCTCCTGAATGCTGGGATTAAAGGTGTGTACCATGACACCTGCGCAGTAGACTCTTAAAGGTTGAAAATCATTTAAGGCAGGCAATCCTAACTAGTGAGTGCTTTGTGGGAAAAAAATCAACCTTCTGCTTTTAATTAATGGCAAGATGAGCATAAAGTCTCTGTGGTGAATGATAATTTCAGACTTAAAACCCCAAGTCAGGTGAAGAGTCGCTTGTTAAACCACAGAAACCAATGGTCTCCAGAGCTGCCCTCACCAGGGTTGTGGTTCAATACCTTCCAGAGACATCACCCACTATGAAAAACCCAGAGCTTTCAAGCTTCCGAGCATACAACCCTAGCAGTCTTCCTTCCATTCACCTGGAGTCCCGAGGCTTCCACACTGACTCAATTTAAAAGTAAAATGGCCCTGGTACAGCTTACAAAAGGTAAAAATAAATCGTGTTCAGATGGCTGGAGCCCCCGAGTGACTTCGCCAGAGCTCAGGCAGGAATGTGGCAGGGTGTCCTGGGTTCTGTCAGGAAGATGAAGACAAGATGTGTTTCCACCAGAGGCTCAAGAGTGTGGCAACTCAGAGAACTGAATCATTTTTTTTTTTTTTGCCTCCAGGTCTTCTGGGTGGAGAGCATAACCAGGGTGACCTCAGGAAACCAGACTCATCTCCCACTCGGTGCCAACAGGCCGACTTCTAGAACCCTCTGCTTGTTCCCTGGAGAACTACGTTAGAGCTGCTGAGGACTTGCAATCCCTCTTTCAGACATGATCTTGAAATAAAGGACCATATTCAAATGAATGACAACTGAGTAATGGCTTTCTCCTTAGGATCCTCCATGCTGACGGGCAGAATAAAAGTGAGGCACTGAAAGAAAATGAATAAGCCCAGCAAGGTACCTTGTGTTACCAACTCTACACAAAGCATTTGAAACGGCACTGTAGTTCACCATCATACAGTGTTTTGGAAGGAAGGAATACTGAGCCCATTCTGCAGATGGAGAAACTGAGGTTTCCTGACATCAACGTATCCAAGATCACCCATTGAGCATGCTGTGGCTCCTGGCCCAGAGATGAAGGGCCTGCCCCACACCGCATCACTTCAGCCTCCTACAGTCTCCATCTCTGTGAAGAGCCTGCTACAGAAATGCATTTGAGGACCGGAGTATTTCGGACAAAGAATGGGCTTTATTAATATAAGCAAGCTGGTACCAGGCATAACAAAGTAAAACAGAGAACCCATTTGACCTACCTCTTAGATCTCCGTCCTCTCTTACAGGAATATATCTTATAAATCCAAGTCATCTATATACAGATCAATTGGGGGAATTCAGATCAATAAGTTAAGAATTTTCCTGCTGGGAATATAGCTCAGTGGTTGAGCACTTAGCTACCATGCATAAGGTCCTGAATTCCATCCCTAGCTTTGAAAAACAAAAGAAAAAAAAAAAAAAAACAAACAGCTGGCCTGGCAGGGCACATCTGTGATCCCTGCACTCTGGAGGCTGAGGCAGGGGGAGTTGGGCCTACCTGCAGGGAATGTTAATTGGGAAGAAAGGGGTATTTTATCTGTGAAGTTTATTTTTCTGCCTCAATGTTTGTATCAGGCTCTGTTGGTGCTTGCTGCCATGAACCTGGGAAGTATTTCCCTCACGCTGCTGCAAAAAGCTAGAAAAGGGAGAAACAATAACCCAAACAGCACAATTCTGGCCACTGCACACCAGTTCTTTTCCGAGATGAGTTTAGCCTAGAGGTCACAAACTGGTAGCAAGTTGGCTGCATCCAGCCCACAGATGGGTTTCATTTGCTCTGCGGTATTGGCCTACACAGTGTTTTTTAAGGAACCAAAATCCGTGACCAGTACTAAAACTCAGAAGATTTTGCATCAAAACCTGGTTTCCCAGTTTCTCTTACAGAGTAAAGCTCTGATGATCCCAGGGTCGTGTGTAGCCAGACAGGGCTGCAGCTGCCCCCAGCTCCAGGGAAGTGAGCTCGCTGGAGACCAGCCCCTCCTAGCAGTGTGCTGCTTTCATTTTTCTGACCCACAGGGGCCCGATGTCACCTGAGTTTGTTTACAATGAGAAAGAGATGCAGGCCGCAAAGGCCTCCTTATCGGGCTCTTCCTAAACCGATCCAAATGAGACAACGTCATCACATACTTGATAAAGGCAAAGGACAAGAAAGCAAATGGAGAATGTTTCAGAAAGGAGGACGAACACGCCTCAGCCTCATTTAGACTTCTGCCTCGGACACTCACTTTGCTGATAAACGTGTCCACTTTTATTATCTCATTTATCCCCCCAACAAGCCTATCAGGAAGAAATTACTGTCAGCCAAACTGAACCTGAGTGATGTTATATAAGCTATGCACTGGAGGATCATTCAGCTGGTACACTGTGATGTCTGGTGTGAACTCAATTGCATCCAGAGTGATGAATGAATGCCACACCACCAATTCCACCTCAGGACCCTTGCATTCACTCTTCCTGCTGCTGGGAACCTCTCCAACTGGATCTTTATATGTGTGTGTGGGGGGGGGGGTGGATCTTACCCTTTCACTGTATTTATGTAATTTCCATCACGTGATCATATCAAAATAACGCCCTTAAATGCACACATACATATATGTGAGCACATGCACACACACACACACATGTACTGGCACATGCACGTACACTAACACATTCACACATCATGAGCTTCAGCTTAAAGGAAGCTCTAAGCAGCTCAGTATCGACAATGGCACCTAGGGCATCTTAGAAACACAGAAGCCCAGAGTGCCACCCACTCCCCCAGACCTGCAGCATCAGAACCCAGGTGGACCAAGATGTCTGAGCATGCTCCACATTCAAAAGCTGGAAACTGCACAAGGGCCACCCAATTTTCCAAGAGCCACTTTTAAAAGGTAAAAATAAGTGATATTGAGGGTTGAGGCTGTAGCTCGGTGGTAGAACGCACATAGAAGACCATGGCTTCAGTCTCCTAGAAGTGCCAACAACAACAACAACAACAAAAAGCACAGAATTAATTTAATAATGTACATTATTTAGCTCAACATGAATGCTAGGATTTCTATATGCCATGAATAGAAAGTTACTATTGAGCAACTTTTCATTCTGTCTATTTCCTGCTTCTGGCATACTCCAATTTGGCCACTTCAGCTGTACCAGTCACACCGGGCAGAGGAGCTCTAGGCCTTTAGTTAGCTGAGTTTTCCTTACATCGCTCACCAAAGCCAAACATTCACTACACACTGTTTGGTTTGCTTGTTTGCTGCCTCCCCCCCCCCACACACACACACACCTTCTTATTAAACTGATCGTTTCGGGAGAATGGACCCTCCATCCATTTCACGTTTCACTTTACCCTCCATTCCTAAAATAGTACTTAGTACTAAGTGTACAGTTAGCAGGTATTAAGCATTTTTTGTTTGTTTGTTTGTTTTTGTTTTTTGAAGGAAAGAATTGAAAGGGGAGCTTCTCTTTTAGTATTAATGAGTGGCAATGTGGTGTAGGCAAAGAAACAGAGCCACCTGCCCCTGGACAGATGCAGCTTCAATCTCAGCTAGGGCAGGCACCAGACCTAGGACCTTGAGCCAGTCACTCACCTCCACGAAAAAAGGAAATGTGGTCACAAAACAAAATTGCTGCTGTTTAGCTCACAGCATAATCTCAACGCTGCCATGACTAACACTTCTATAGAGTGCCAGCCGATACGATGGCTGGCATTCCATAAATACCAGCATGTCCTGTCCTCAATATTCTCTCCAGACACCAACGGAGATTGCTGCTGCCAACCACTGGCCCCTCTCCACAAGGGAGCAAGAGCTGGGCACCCCTCAGGGTGCAGCGGGTTCTTGGGGTTACTCCACTCTCCCAATAGGACATAAGACCAAGGAACGTCACCTTGGAGCTAAGTGGCTTCTGAAGCGAAAGGCCAGGGTCACTATACATGTGAGTCACAGGAGAGGCAAGTACTCCTATCCCTCTGTCATTGTGATGAGTTCTGCAGTGGCAGCCAGGGGTCTGCCCTGAGGTCCCATCCCTTAGAAGGGTTCAAGGTCTCTGCCAGGACCACTGTATCAGCTCCTGTAGAATTTGCACATGGCTTTGCCCTTTTGGAGAGAGGTACAGAAAGGCAGAGGAGGAGGGCTTGATCCACCAAGCTTATTAACCATTGACTGGGTCAATCCACCACAGAGGCTAAGCATCTCCGCAGCCTGAATATACACACCCTCATCCACTAGTCCAGTGCTGCCCTGAAAATTGAATGTACATAGTCTAATCTCCGATGTGTTTTCACATCCCATTCGATCAACAGCATAGGTGCAAAGCAAAACCCGGATTTAGGGACAACTGGAGTGACACCACAGGAGTGAACCTGCTAAGGCTGATTTGTTAGGTAGGAGGGAAGCCCAGACCAGCTGCATTGACAGCAGCCTGTTTCGACTCAGCTCTTCCTGCTCAAAGCACAAAATCCAGGGCCACTTGCAGAAACTGTGGGCAACTGGGAGCACATTTAAGACAATAAATAAGTAAAGGGATAAATGGTTAGATAAATAAATAATGAAATGTTGAAGTTTTTAATTAACCTGTGCTTCTTCAATGAAGCCACCAGATTACAGACGGCAGACATGGCGCAGGGAAGTTCAGGTTCCGCCATTTAAGGAGTCCAGAGTTGCTCAGGGAACCAAGAGGAAAGGTTTCTGCCACTGGTTTGAACTGAAGCCACTATTTACGTTTCTACATTAGGATGTGGCTGTCATCCCTTCTTCCTAGGTAGGAGAGAGGCTTAGGGCAAGCATGGAAAGACAAGACTAATGAAGTCTCACAAATGTCCTCAAAGCATGGCTGTCTCCAATGAGGCTGGGAAGCACACCGGGCTCCTGTGAGCCTCAGGAGCTTCCCGGAGTCTTTCCATCAGCCACATTTCAGTGGCTAATAAATCCCTCCTTGTGAGACAGCCACATACTTCCATGAAGCTTGCTCTTGAGAGGGAGTCCCCTCCTCACTTGCAATCAGCACCCTTCGGCCTTGTGCAGATCCATATGGCAAGAGGTTAAGGGCCAGGGATTGAGGAACAGGAGATACCAAATGGTTCTCTTATCTGGGATCAAGTGGACCTTGTTCTAGATCGCCCATTTGTGTTTAGTGGTTCTACTAAGGGCTACCAAATACTAGCACCATGCCACCCATGCCACAAGTATTGGCTGGGATCAGGAGGCTGGGAGTATCACCACACCACATACCTTCAGTAGCCATGTTGTGATAGTGAGGTAGCTTATGTATCCTCCCCTCCCAGTTTCACTATAAAAGAACCTAAGAAATCTGTCTTGTCCTCTTCCCGTTCATATAGAAAACTCTCCAGATCCCAGGATGGGATTTCCTAGCTCAAGCACTCCCCATCAACTTTATTCATCGTCCAAATAAGGAACTCCTTTCTGTAGCTCTACTTGCAGCAAAGCCACCCCAAACACACGCTGCAAGATTTGATCTTTATGCCTCTCTTAAAGGGCATGTGACACCTCCCACAAGAGGCACAGCTTTAAAATTAGAACTAGGGGGGAGCCCACAGTTCCCCTCTATGCCTAAAGCCACCCCACAGAAGAAATCAGGACGTGCCTGCAGCTAGCCAGTAACGCCTGAACCCTTCCCAGACATCTTCCCCTGTCTTTATTTTCCTGTTGTTGCATTAATCATTCTAACACCTTTTTAATTATAATCACAAACTGGAAGCCATGGCTTGTGATGTTATAAATACGGATTTTTCCAGTTAAATTAGGCACTTGCTGTTTTATGTTTTGATAGGAAGGGACTGTTTGAAGCCTCCTAAAATATCCCAATTAGTTCTTGCTGTTGAAACAGATAAGACATTAACAGACACATTCCCCATCTCAGTGTGATGTGCTGGAATGTTTATGCCTGGGTGTACTTCTACCCAGCTTTTAAAGCACAAGGCAAATTAAAAAAAAAAAAAGTGGGAGAAATCAATCACAACACACATGCTTATTACATACTCCCAAAGTTAGAGGCAAAACTTTTCCCAGGCTGTAACTTAAACCCAGGAAGCACGTCTCTCTGACAGGAAGGCAACTCTGTCACAGGCCAATTGTACCCACTGGCTCTGTGGAACTGATAGCATCGCTTCAGCTGACAAAGGCTGTGTTTCTGTTTGACAGCTGCAATTAATTATTGAAATGTGATCGAGATGGGGCCACCCATCCAGATCTGTTTTCCAGAAAGATATGTAGAGGGAGGGGAGAGGGAGAGTGGACAAGAGAGAGAGGAGGCCTGCGTGTTTGGCATGTGCACCGATGGTCACAGCTGGCAAGAAGGGTAGATTATGAGCTACCTGACCTGCACTTAACTTTCTCCTGCTCCCTTCCTCCTTCCAACATCTGGTGATGAGAAAGAGGTGTATAACTCCTAGCAGAAGTAACGCCAATCTGGCTCCAAGGATGCTCAGACTAGAAAGGGCTCTGCTCAGGGCACAGACACTCTTAGAGCACCAACTGGCATCTAGAAACCTAGGCTCCTGGTGCTAAATCAGCCCAGTGTTCATTCAGCCAAGAGGGACAGAAAGTCACAGAGGTAGGAAATACCCCGCCTTTTCTAGAAAGCCAAAGCGCCTACACCGTCTGGTTTTTAAACTGTTCCTTTTTCTCTGACCTTAAAACACTGAAGTTGGATTCCAGCCACGCAAATGCTTTTGAGGGCGCTTTTGATTGATTCCTGGGGATCTCAAAGCCCCGTCGTCAATTCAGCTCTTCTGTCTCATTCCTCGGCATGTACCCAACCTAGAAGCTCAGAGCCCTGTAGCAACCTGGCCTGGGAAACACCCCGCAGGCAGCAGGCGTGAGGGCTGGGGATTCCCAGGTTTTGGATCCTGGTAGATCCCTAGGCACCTGCTCCTCCTCTCGCCCCGAAATAAAGTGATCTTTTAGCTCTACTCCTGCCCTCTCCTCTGCACCTGGAACCTGCGCAACCCGGCCACGGTTCCCACCGACCTCCCCAGACTGCCCAGGCTATGGGCTCTCGGGACCCCCTCAAGCGTCCCGCGCCCCGCAGCCTCCTACCTGTACCATTCCAGCCCCTTCTCGTAGTTCCTGTCGAAGAAGTGCGGCTCTACACCCACCGCCCGCACGTCCGGGTGGACGCGGATAGCCTCGAGCAGCGCGCGCGTCCCTCCTTTCTTGACCCCGATGATCAACGCCTGGGGCAGCTTCTTCTCCCCGTAATCAGGGGTGCTGGAGGGGCCCCGCTCCGCGCTCGCATTGGTCGCCCTCGGGCCTGCCAGCTCCTCAGTGGTGCCCGGCTCCTGCGCCCCGAGCCCCAGTAGCGCGCCCTGCGCTGTGACCACGTCTCCTGGGGCCGGTGGACTCCGGGACCATGCGTCCCGGGCGCCGCCGCCGCTCGCCAGTCCCCAGCCGTCGGCCGCGGGTGCCGTGAAGCGCTCTGGGGGCTCGGGCGGCGGCTCGTGGCTCGCGTTGTCCAGTGGTGGCAAGGAGGCGCCGGGGCGCACGCGGGGTGGCGGCGACGGCGAAGAAGGCGGCGGGCTCGGCGGGGGCTCCGCGGCGGCTCCCGGGGGCTCCTGCAGCGCCAGCGGGAACTGCAGCGATCCCGAGCCGCCCAGCAGGCTGTAGCACAGGTAGGTGACGGACAGGGACAGGGTGCACATGAAGAGCAGCTTGCGCGCCGGCGGCCCCTTAGCGGAGGCGCCGGGCAGCGGCGGCGGCGCGGCGAGCGGCGGCGGCGGCGGCGGAGGCGGAGGCGGTGCGGGCCACCGGGCCATCACGGCTCCCGGCTCGCGGCGGCGGCGGCCCCCGGCGCTGCCCGGACATGGTTTCAGCCGCCGCCCCCGCCGCCGCCGCCGCCGCCGCCCAGCCGCCCCGGCTGCATGGAGCGACGCCGCTGCGCCCCCGGCCCTGGCTGCCGTCCCGCTGCGCCGGGGACAAGCCCGGCCGCATGGCCCCCTCCCCGCGCGGGCCCCCGCCGCCCCCCTCAACCTCAGGCCAGGAGCCCGAGGGGGGCGCCGAGCCGCAGCGGCACCTGCTCCGTGCGCAGCGTCCGGTTCTCCCCGCGCCGCCGCCGCTGCCGCTCCGGCAGCCCCGAGTTCCTTCCCCGCTGCTAACTTTCTGCCGGAGAGAGGACGGGCGCCGAGGGGCGGAGGCGTGGGGGCCGGGCGCGTGCCCGCCGCCGCCCGGGGAAGGAGGGGTGCGCCTCGCGCGTGCCTGCAGAGGGGGTGCGCGGGAGCGGAGACGTGCGCCAAGGCTGGGGCGCCCAGGAGAGCTGAGATCCTGGCCCCTGCCAGCCGCCGCCAAGAGCGCGCGGAGGACCCCGCCCCGCCCTGGCGCTGCGCTCCCACGGGAGTCCGAGGTGCCCGCGCGCTCGCCAGCGTTCGCCCGCGCTCGCCAGACTCTTGGAGGGAATTGGAGCCCAGCGCCTGCCCGGGCAGTCGTTCACTGGGGAGCTGCAAGCCTGGCAGTGGCTAGTTCGCCCCTAGTCTGCTCTGGTGGGACTCTGATCAAACTCAGACCATTCCTGACCCTCTCTTCCTTCGCCCCTGTCCTGCCTCGCTTTCTGGAGCAGTTCCTTCCCCACCCCAACTTCCACCTCTCCAGCCTTGTCTTGAAGCTCCCAATGGGTGGAGCTTTGTCACAGACCCCCAAGGTTTCCCAGACTTTTGCTTCTGCCCCATCACCTAGTGGGAGGTGGCGCTGTCCCCTACCTGGTCACCTTAACCACAGGTGCACCCACCTGTGCCCTGTGGGAGGCACTGCGGCCTAGGAGAGCTTGGGGTTCCCTGAGCTGATACAGACTGGGAACCCCATCCCTCCAAACAGTGAATAAGCAGAGGGATGTCTGCGTGTCACTTCTCTGGTTATTTTTAGGTGTCTGGGCTCTACAGAGAGATACCCACCCCTGCCCTCACAGGGTGGTATCAGAACCGCTTTGGGAGACTCTAAAGTGGACTGTTTGCTGTTGCCTTTAGCTCAGGAAAGAGGGGGGTGGAAGGTAGAATTCGGAGGGAGCCCATCTAGGGAGGCACTCTGGGGAACCCTTCTTCCTGAGAACACGGGCTGGCTGCTAGGCACAGCTCGCTAGGTTCCCAGACTGTCAGCTTCCTCCTCTCCTGCTGGTGAGGCTGCCTTCTCCTGTTCTATTTGAGCTCATAATGGGAACAATAGTTGAAAGAAAATGTATATAATGTCTAAATATTAACAAGATACCTAGTGCCAAAGAGAGGAAAAATGTTAATCAAATATGATGAAGAACGGGGACTTTTCCCTGGGTGAACAAAAGCTCACTGCTGCTCCCAGCTGGACATGAGTTTTCTACACCGCAGCTTTAGTTCAGATAAAGATTATTCCTTTATAATATATTTTTTATGGTACACAGGAGACTCTGAAATGTGGAGTCTGGTGTCCTGTAAATCACTCCCTGTAACTAGGGATGCTTTTTCAACCACCACACAACTACATTACTGTGATGTTAATGGGAAGCTCCAACTGAAGCTGCCAGAAACACCAGCTTCTCCAGCCCTCCTTCAACTCCAAGCCCAGCTTTGAGATTGTCAGCCAGGAAGTCCGGGTGTCCCGCAATGTTGTTTGCCTTGGGTCGGTCTCATTTTCCTAGCTAGGGCACTAGAATGCTGTAGCCAGTGACTTCCTGCTGCTGACCATCAGCTCTCAGGCTCTCCATCCAGGCTCTCAGCAGTCAAAACAGATCAGACCTGTGGGCAGTTTTTAACTAAAGATGTGTTGTTCTCAGACTTGGAAATTTTTTTTTGTTAGATGGTGTTAAAATGTAGCCCAGAAAAGGCAAGCTGATAGCAGATATCTGGCATGCAGCAGCAGAAAGATGCGAAACATTTACATCAACTCCAACAGTTGAAAACTGCAGACCTTGCCTAAAGAATCAGTGCACTCCCTGAAAGTTCGAACACACAGCTAATGCTGACGACTCAGATCTAGAACTCAGGCCTTCAGTGAGACCCAAGGAGCTGCTGCCCCTCCAGAGGAGCCTGCAGGTTCCATTTTTCACGTGTCTGTCTGGGTTGTCCCTGAACATTCACAATACTTATCTGGATATTGTTAGTAAGATTTCTCAGAATCCCTTCTCTTTCTGATGCACAAATAGCCACACTCAAAAGCATGGCATCTCATTGGTGAAAAGCTGTGCCCAAGAAGTGATAAGGAAGAGGCATGCACTCTCCTTGCCCGTGTGTGTGTGTGTGTGTGTGTGTGTGTGTGTGTGTGTGTGTGTGTGTGTGTTTGGGGGTTTTGTTCTGTTTCTTAGAAGCTCTGAGCATTCCATATGGAGGTTGTTGTATGCTTCTCTCTACTATACATGAAAGAGTTTCCTGAGAACACATCCTCAAGAAACTTACAATAAAGAGATGCTCTCTATGTAGAGAGAACGCCCACTCCAAGCTGCAATGCCCACTGGGTCTGGAGACGAGAAGTAATATTGTTTTCTGTTTCCACTGCTAACACCCGTGCTCACTCAGGCCTATCTGAGTTTTCACAGTTTTCTCCCAACACATCTCCAGGCCTCCAAACACCTCATTTCTATTCATCCTAGGCAGCAAAAGCAAGTGGATCAATGCTTCTGAGGAATGCTTCTTGCTTCTGCTAATGCCCTTTCTGGATCTTTCCCTTCCTAATAAACCTCGACCTCCTTCTGTTGGAAGCCCCACCCTTCATGCATCCCACAGCCCTGCCAGACAGATGTGATCTCAGGACACATGAGGTTACTGTGTTCTGCTTCTGCACCTTCAAATGGCAGAGTCAAGACACTCCTGTCAGTTACTAGCTAAGGGCTTTCAAGCAGATCATTTTTTCATAGTTTCTATATAGTTAAATAAAGGGTAATAAGAATTATCTGAAATTCTTTTTGTAAAGGAGTAAATTGAATTAGCTAACACATGCTAAAGATACCTGGCTCTCTGCCTGACATGTGGTGGCCAGCAATAATTACTTGGATCTAAATTTTGGCTCAGACCCTGACTGCTTCTTTTCCTATTAAACTGTTGTCCCTGAAAAAATGTATATGTGTCCTTTCTTCAAACTCAGCCCACCAAGTTCACTGAAGTTTAACTTCCTCAACTGCTCAGAATATGTACAAACTATCTCTGAATTGCCTCAAGTGTAGTTTTTTTTTTTTTTTTGGACATTTTAAAAATAATTACTAGAAGGAATTTGAGGATTTGTTTATCTGAAAGGAAATTTTTTGAAATAAAGAAATAAGCAAAAATAGGTTCCAGGGAAGTCAGCAAAATGTATCAAAGCCGATATCCACGGCCCCACACCAAACAAACAAACAACAAACAAACTGCCCAGCCTCATGGGCACATGGGAATGAGATTTCTGCATTCCTTCCAGAACGTGTGGCTGTGGAATGTTCCAGCTACTGAAACACAATCTGAGCAGAAAGAAGGAAGAAGCTTGGGGAGATACTGTCATGCTGAGCAACTGTGGAAGAAAGGAATGGAGTTCCTCAAGGAAAATACAGACCCAGAGATATGCATACAACTGAGAAATAACCCTGCATTTGTTTTAGCGTGAAAGACTTGTGCTTGGTTCTTAGCACAGCTCAACCTACACTGTGACTGATTACAGTCCACATGCTGACTTTGGTTTCCATTTCATTTGATCTAGTTAAGGAGGAATCTGAGTCAACACGCCTAGAGATAGCTGCACATGCATGTTTATTGCTGCACAGTTCCCAACAGCCGAGGCATGGAGCCAGCCTTGATATCCACCCATAGATGAAGAGCTAAGGAAATCTGATGGATGAAATTCCATCATTTTCAGGAAAATGGAAGGAGCTGAAGGTCACTGTGGTGATTAAAATAAGCCAGAAAGACTATCACATCTTTCTTACACAAAATCTAGACTACACACGTGTCTCTATACACGACATGAAAGTAGAAGGATGTTATTTGGGAAGAGGAAAGAAACCACCAAGAAGGGCACAAAAACAGAACAAAAGAACTAAATATGAGCACACTAATAAACATGTTGAAAAAACCCCACACATAGAATTAATTCATATGTGCTGACCTGAGTGTTTTATCCATCAAGTATTAGAATTCTGTTTTATAAATTTGAATAAATAACCAATTAGAAACTGCAGCAATTTTTTTAACGTTTCCAAGCAATATAGAAGAACACATTTCTCAAATACAACAGCCAATGAAGATGCACATCTGGAGAAATCTGGAGGTAAATTGACTTTGCAGGAGAACTAAAATGATGAACACAGGGGATAAGACATTGTTGGGCAAGAAGCAGATCAATACTGGAATATTGGACCAGGAACAGCAGGATCCAGCCCTGGCAAAGAACTGGGAAATTGGGAGCTGCTTTGAGCTGAAAGTATCACGTGACCAAATCTGGGGACCAGCAATCTTAATCTTAAATCTCTCCAGCTTGCCAACAACTACTATGTAGTGTTGATAGGTTCAACACTACATCTCAAAACAGATTAAACATGGAAATCAAGTGATCTGTACTCTGGACTAAGGAAGCTAGAAAAAAAAAAGTGTGTTGGTTAGAGTTTCTGTTGCTTGATATAAACACCATGACCAAAAGCAACGTGGGGAGGAAAGGGTTTATTTCATCTTACAGCTTATAGTCCATCATCCAGGGAACTCAAGGCAGGAACTCAAGGCAGGAAGTGATGCAAAAGCCGTGGAGGACTGTCACTTGCTGGCTTGACTTCATGGATGCTCATCCTGATTTCCTATAGCACCCAGGACCACCAGCCCAGGAGTAGCACCATCCCCAGTGAGCTGGGCCCTCCCACATCAATCATTAAGTGTGCCACAGGCTTTGTCCAAAAACCAGTCTGGTGGGGACATTTTCTCAACTGAGGGTCCCTCTTCCAAAATGACTCTAGCTTGTGCCAGGTTCACATAAAGACCAGCCATCACAGGAAGTTAAAAGTCAGTAAGTCATATTTGCATCCCCCAAAGTCAGTAAGTCATATTTGCATATATCCACCTATACTTCTTCCTTGTACGTGCAAATGAGAGCATTCATGTATGTTTGTTTGCTGTTCACTTATGACTATGCAGTGCACTGTAGACCTGCCCCCACACCATGAGAATATATTTGGAGACAGGGTCTTTGGAAACAAATAGGCAGCTGCTAACACTCTAGGACTGTGGTCCTATGGTGGGCTTATAGGATATCCTCTCTCTGTGTCTCTGTCTCTCTGTCTCTCCCTGTCTGTCTGTCTCTCTGTCTCTGTCTCTGTCTCTCTGTCTCTGTCTCTCTCTCTGTCTCTCTACACACACACACACACACACACACACACACACACACACACACACACAGTTTTCCGTGTGAATGCACCACAAGAAGGTGGCTGTCTACAGGCCAGGCAGAGAGTTTTCACCTGAACCCAGTCCTGCTGGCACCCTGATTTCAGACTTCTCATCTCTCCAGCTGTTGGTGGAGCCTCACACAGTCAACTGAGTTTTGCATGGCAGGTCAGACTAGCTGAGACATTCATCCTTCATGCCTTGTATGTTTTATGCATTTGATTTGTTTGTTTATTTACTTATTTGAGATAGAGTCCCACTCTCCCAGCTCAGGCTAATCCTCCCAGCCCAGCCCTCGGGGGCTGGGATTACAGGTGTGTGCCCCACTGTGCTCGGCTGCTATTTTGCATTTTTATATGTTTACTGTTCCCTTGTTGCCATTTCTTACTGATTCATAAAAGCCTCTTATTTGTTAGAGCCGTCGGGGCCCTGTCGCTCGGTCGTGATTCTTCCAGTTACTGAGTTCCTAGCTCTTTAGCTTTCAGCGTTTTTGATGCTCCACCTCCTTCACGGTGGCATGGTCAGTCTCTCAGTCACGAATCCCCCCCAAGGATATAAAAGTATTCACTTGTCATTTTCCAGGTACATTTTACAATTTATTTTTCTACACACAACTGTGTAAAACATTTACACAAATTAATTTTGGTTTTCAGCTTTACACAGTAGTCTAACTGTCCCGCCTCTGTTTTCCTAGCGCTAATTATTACTCAACAGCTTGACAACCCAACATTGTACAATGAAACTATAATATTGCAATCCTCCGATCCAGAATACCGAAAACACCCCAACTCATGCAATTTTCTCTTGGACTGGACTCATGCAATTATATTGATACAAATGCCGTGCAAACCTTTATCTGGACCTGTGTGCGATTTTATCAAAGATTCTTACTGCCCTTTCCCTTCAGTCTTTCCCTCCTTCTTTCAACTGTCATTTTTGGCTAATACATTCTGGACCCTGGATGAGACTAGAGGCTAAGTTAATGAAACACATGGCACATTTCTTGGTTTGTTTTGTTTGGGTTTTATTTTTCTTTCTTTCTTTCTTTCTTTTTTCTTGTTTTTGTTTTGTTTTTTCAGAAGCCATTAAGAAAGTTTCATAAAGTGAGCCCCAGACTACAGAGGAATGAAAGGAATGCCAGGAAGCTGTAAAAACCCGTAGCAGGTGCTCCGTTCCTAATGCTTGCTGGAGAAAGCCTCACAGACGGTGAGACAGTTCATTTCTGTATAAAAGAAAAATTGAATTGAGCTGGGTCAAATGGGTTATTCTTAGTATGTTTAATGTCTCAGAATGTGCACAAATATTGTAATGAAACATAAAAACTAGACCTTTCAAAGTCTGGGGCATTACAAAGGGGCTTACTGTCCCTGCTTCTGTTCAGCATTATAGAAGCTCTACCAGCTAATGCAGTAAGTTAGGAAAAATAGTAAAGTTCATGAATGTTAGGAAATATTAAATCAAGTAGAGTTGCTGTCTTCGGGTTTCTATGGCTGTAATAAAACACTACAACCAAAAGCAACTTGGGGAGGAAAGGGTTTGTTTCATCGTAAGGCCTGTAGTCCATCATGAAAGGAAGTCAAGGCAGGAACCTGGAGGAAAGACCTAAAGCAGGCCATGGAAGGGTGCTGCTTCCTGGCTTGCTTCTTATGGCTTGTTCAGCCTGCTTTCTTATAAACCCAGGACCACGAGCCCAGGGGTGGTACTGCCCACAGTGGGATACCCCACCCCACTGCCACATCAATCAGTAATTAAGAAAATACCACACAGGCTCACCCACAGGCCAATCTGGTAAGGGCATTTTCTCAACTGAGGTTCTCTCTTTTCAATAGAATTAGCCAGCACAATTGAGCCCCTGTCAAGTTGACACACAAGCACAGCACTATTCATCTATAGCTTTTCCTTTCTTGCTCACCCCCAAGGTCTCATATTAATATCTTGTCCAAATATAAAACATTCCAACTTTTTAAAAGTTCCACAGTTTTAAGAATTCAAATATTTTGAAAGCTTGGTCTCTTTAAAATATCCAAATTCTTTAAAAGTCAAACACCTCTCTAAATTTAGAAGAGGGGGAGGAAAGACTGTAGGAGTCAGAGGAGATGGAGGACACCAGGAGAACATGGTCAGCTGAATGACTCAGCCAAGCAGGGCCACATGGGCTCACAGAAACTGAAACAGCAAGTGCAGGGCCTGCATGGGTCTGTACCAGGTCCTCTGTGTATATGTTATGGCCATTAGGTAGCTTGGTGTTCTTGTGAGACCCCTAACAGTGGGAGCAGGTATGTACCTCTGACTCTCTTGCCTGCTCTTGTGACTCTATTCCTCCTATTGGCTTGCCTTGTCCAGCCTCAATATGAGGGCTTTTACCTTGTCTTGTTGTATCTTGTTTAGTCCTGTTTGGCTGTTGTCTCTTGGAGGCCAGCTCTTTTTCTGAAGAGGAAATGGAAGGAGAGTGGATTTGGGGGAGAGAGAAGGTGGGGGAGCAACTAGGAGGAGTAGAGGGAGGGGAAACTGGTTGGGATGTATTGTATGAGAGAAGAATCTGTTTTCCAAAAAGAAAAAAAAGCCTCTCTAACATATACAAAGTCTCTCTAAAATTTCAAGGTTTCTTAACTATGGATGCCTATAAAATTAAAAATATGTAAAATACTTTCTTATTCCAAGAGGTAAGAACCAAGGCACAACCACCATCTAATAACAGCAAAACCAAAGTCCAACACGGTGAAAAGTTCAGTGCTTGACATCCTGGGGCCTGCTCACAATCTTCTGGACTCCCGAGGGCCCAAGCAGTGTCGCTTTTCCAGCTCTGATGTCCACACCACACACAGTTTGTCTCCTAGGCTCAGGTTGGCTCTTTGCCATAATGGCAGCTGTCCATGGTAGCCATCCCCTGGTCCTGACATCACCAAAACGCTAGAGTTTCTGCTGCAACTAGGTCTCACTTTAAGCAATAACTTCTCCTGGCTCTCTTCAAGGACTCTGACCCCTGACACATAGTACCAAGCTTTAACCCTTTTGATTCTGAAGCTTCAACAGCACCTGAGGCATCTAACCCATGACCTCTCACAGTGCCAAGCCTCACCTTTGTCCAGACCCCTTCATGCCTTCAAATCCAACTCCACCTGGAGAACTCTTACACATCATCAAGTTTGACTGTCAGTATGAGGTACATGCTTGGCCACATCTAGACAACGGCTTCTGTGTGTTGACCCAGAGGAAACACTTTCCAGACTATTTATCCTCGATGATGCTAGTCTCTTCTTAATCACAGCTGATTCTTCAGCCCCAGCTGACCAGTATCAATTTTCCCAGCAAAGCAAAGGTTTCACTTTAGTGATTCTTAATTCTAAACATCACATAAATGGCCCTGATAGAGTCTTTGCTTCCCTCTGAGACTTCACAAGCCAGGCCTCTGTTGTTTGCTTTGCTCTTAGCATTATCCTTCAAATTCCCACAGTAGCCCACCAAGCTTTGAACACTCAATGGCTTTTCTAGCCCAAAGTTCTAGAGTCCTTCCATAATGCTGCCCAGACCACACAGTCAGGTCTATGACAGCAATACCTCACAATGTGGTATCAATTCCTGTCTTAGTTAGGGTTTCTATTGCTGTGGTTATAACACCATGACCAAAAGCAGCTTGGGGAGGAAAGGATTTGTTTCAGTATATAGTTTACAAGCCCTGTCAACTCCTTCATCTCAGACTTTAAGCCTCCAAAATTGTGAACAAATAAATAAAATATATGTTGTTTAAGCCACCCAGCAACTAGTGTTTTATTATAGTGACGTTACAAAACTCTCACAACATTTTAAAAGAGTATGGCAAAATGTAACAGCAGCCTACACACTGGGAACGGAGATCACAAACAATTTTGCATATTTGAAGTATCAGGATGTTAGCTACAAAAATAACAAACAGATCCCAAAAAAAGGATGAACATATGCAAAAGAGAATTATCTTTGATAGCCTTATAGGCCATTTGGTCACCTCCAGGGGTCAGCAATTCAGAACCTTCCATCCTGTGAATCTGTCACCTTTAGGGTTTTATCATTGCTGAAACCAGATTGCGCAGGGGAAGAGCATCACAGAGAAGACAGTGCAGGCATTCGGTGGCTCCCACCTAAGAGTCTGCACATCGCTTCCGGTCCTGCTCCACTCTCTGCAGCAGCCCAGTGTCCCACCTGCCCACTGGTGGCTGAACAGCCTGGCACAGTTGTGCACCAAGGACCAGGAAGCCCCTGAGTTTGCATAAACAGCTCTCCCCTGAGCCGTGACTACAGATTTCAAGCAGAGAAATAGTACTAGCTCATCCGCTGTTCATCAGGCCTGTAAAGAACCATGGTCGGGATGATATAAAGAGATCCATGAAGAAGGTGCCCAGCAGCTTTGGAGACTGGCAGGACAGCTTCAACATCTACAGTGCACAGGTGAAGGTACAGGAGTGCTCATGATGTAGCCCTGGTCCAAACCCAAAGGTCTGAGAACCAAGTGAGCTGACATTGCAGTTCCAGTCTGAAAGCAGGGAAATCTCTCTCCCTGGAGTGCAGGTCAGCCTCTCCATTTCTCTCAGGTGTCCGGTAGATGGGAGGGGTCTGCTCACTTTCTGCTTACTTTGTCTACCCACTCACATGTCAGTTTCACCCTGCAGGCATTCTCACAGACCGTCCAGTGTGTTTCTGGGAACCACATAGCCAAGTCAAGGAGGTACATAAATTACCCATCATGCCTGTCATAGAGAAGAAACTCTTAGGTTAGTGAAAACAGGTTAATTTAAGTTACAAGAACTAGTTGGAAAAAGGCTAAGCTAAAGCCAAGCTTAGGCCATCCTGATGAGAAAGCACTACTACATTTGGAGCTCAACATGGAGCTTTAACCCACGACTCTGAGATTAAGAGTCATATGCTCTACTGACTGAGCTTTCTGGACAATTAATTAATTTTTTTAAAAAGTCAGGTCCAGGACAAGAAAACCTCTGAACAGATTACAGAGTGCTTTAAAATGTGCTTAAGTGCTAAAGAATGAAAGAAAAAAATGGGTATAGATAGTCATAAACAATAAATAAATAAATAAATAAATAAATAAATAAATAAATAGGTTAAAAATAATAAAGTTTTTAAAGACAGAGTGAAATAATATTTTTAAAAAAGAATAAGCCACATAAGGACAGGAAATACTCAGGGCATCTAGATCCTGTATGTTGCTTTGTTGACTTTAAAATTTTTTAATGCTGATGAGCAAAGGGCAAATGCTGCTGACAGACACTGAACTGTAGAAAAAAAACTACTAAATTAAACCAACCTATATATATTAAGAATATCTTAACTTCATAATGGAAGTCAGGAAATACGCTGCATTGGGGGAGAGGTTATACCTTTGTTTCCACAGGAAACAAAAGGCTTTGGATTTCTTCAAAACTGATAAAGATCAGATTTGATTGGGGGAGACCTGAAAATCTTTGCTACAGACATGAAGGAAGAAACCAAGAAAAACCACAAGGCAGGTGACATATAAGATGACCCCTGGACATGGGAACAGCTCTGGGACTGGATGAGACATGATAAACCTTGTTGGATAGAGTCCTCATGACAGTTTGATTATACAGTCTGAACAGATTTATAAAGTTGACAGATGCCTTTTATCTGCTCAAACAAAAAAAAAATCATCTTTAGCTGATGTGTACACACGCACATACCATACTTGGGTTAATACAGATATGTATATTACCTTTAAAAGTGTGTGTGTTTTCAGAACAAAAGGACCAGATATCAATAAAGACAAGTAGCCCAGGTAATCCAGCCTCTCAGAATGCCTCTGTTGCAGTTTCCTCAAAATTATACATCCAGAACAACTTCAAAGCTGATAGCAGAGATGATCCAGCCTCACAGACTACTACAGTCAAGACTTCAGATAAGCTCTACACTTTCCCATCACACAAAATTAATACAGCTAGCTCTCCCAAGATTTGACCATTATCCCAATTTTCTCAGGGTCCCCTAAATATACTATTGCTCCCAGACAGCAGGAAGGAATTTCAGGAACATGATGGCCACATGTGGGTGGGGTGGGTAGTTTTTGGTCATTCGATGGGCTATAGATGTTTGTCATCATTTATGGGGGTTTGGTTTCAAATTGATATTGGTCATGATAAGGGAGGCAACTAAGCAAGGGAGGTTGGATTTAAGGATCTCTTTCTGAAAAGAAAAAGGGGGGATATAGGAATGATGGGATAAAAGGGTAGATTTTTGAATCCACTTTAAACTAAAAAGTAGTTATTAATCTCAAATATTTTACATTGGTATGGATTTTTGTACATTGATACAAATGTAAGATTATTTTTGTTACAACATACTGTATATTGCTGTGGATATCACTCTGTATAAATAAAATGCTGATTGGCCAGTGGCCAGGCAGGAAGTATAGGCGGGGCAAGCAGAGAAGAGAATTCTGGGAAGTGGAAGGCTGAGGCAGGGAGACACTGCCAGCCGTGCCATGACAAGCAGCATGTGAAGATGCCGGCAAGCCACAAGCCACGTGGCAAAGTATAGATTTATAGAAATGGATTAATTTAAGATGTAAGAACTAGATAACTAGAAGCCTGAGCCATTAGGCCAAACAGTTTAAATAATATAAACATCTGTGTGTTTATTTTATAAGTTGGCTGTCGGACTGCCAGGGCTTAGTGGGACCCGGAGAGAAAAAACTCCAGCTACAGTATATATATTTCTACTCTTGTTTGAGGTATTGTACCTATGCAGCTCATTCATAAATGTAATGAAAAGTTCTAGTCCTTGAAAGCTATTATTACAAACCGTTTAGGATAATTTAAAATGCAGGTTAGTAGTCATCTATAACAGTCAAACTGATAATCATGTTAGGTATGTTTTCAAGGTTAAACAGATATATTTTGGATAGATCAGTGGTCTTCACTTCAGAGATCTACAGAATATGACATTTAAGATGTTTTGATAACATAAGGCTTTTCATGACAATGAGACAGGTCTGCTCCTGGCAGCACCATTCTACTTCAGAGAAGATAATAGTCACTGAAGAAACTCCATGTGGAGTTTGCTTTCTATGTGGCAAAGCTAGCCAGTGGGCAAGGGGCTGCCTTTGCCTCAAATGCTGACAGTGTGCTGTCCAAATTGGACAAGCAGGACACAAAAGAAGGCAACTGCTGAACTTTGCCAAGACAAGGTAGGACAGTCCTTCAACATTCCTGTTTCACAGAAAAGTCTGTCAGATATCCTAGGCCTGTAGATAGAAGATGAATGTCTTCTGAGAATTTGTTCCATTCAACCAATGACCTTTGGGCTCTCTGGCCCAATGGGCATGGCCCTTTTTGAATATATAAATATTAAAACCTGAGGAGGGGACACACTTGCTCTCCCTTGGGTGGTCAGAGACTAGGCAGTTGGTTCCCTTCACCCCTGGGCAATGACAGCTGTTTTCTTTGTTCTGTATCCATGAGTGTATTCGCCCCATTTTATATCTTAATAAATTCTTAATATCTGTTAACAGACTCCTGTGGATCCACAAAACATGAATGCCCCAACATTACAGAGGAACTTTGGATGACTCTTCAAGCAGCCAGCTGACTCTGTCATTTCTATAGTTTTGGAGGTTGTTTGCTCTGTACATCCTGTTTACTCAGATAAAATTTATCCTTCTTAGGTCTCTGTTGAGGATGAAGAATAGATAGTTATAGTTACAGTTTTCCTTGTACCAAATTCAGAAAAGAAACTCACAAAAATAGGTGTAAAGTATGTAAGGTTGAGAGACATACAAGCTTAAGTTGTTTATCTAGGAAAGTGTTTTGAGGTCTAAAAAGATAGTTTTGGGTTGGTATTACAAGTTAGGACAGAAAGTGAATTCAGTACAAAACTTTGGCATCACCAGGATAGGATAGATAATGAAGGGTTTTCTCTGAATTTGCCAAATGCAAATGGACTGGACATTGTGAATGTAATTCTTACTTGATAATTGTTATTATTGTATATAATTTTACTGTGTTAGAGTTAAAACCTTTCCTTTTTATTTAGACAAAAAAGGGGAAATGTTGTAGAATATTTGTTTACACTTTGTGAAGATGTGTCACTGTGATTGGTTTAGTAAAGAGCTGAATGGCCAATAGGTAGGAGAGAAAACGCAGGACTTCTGGGCAGAGAGAAGAACTCAGAAGGTTAGAATCTAGATGAAGGAAATGCCAGCAAGACACTGAAGAAAGCCCAACATACGGTACAGAGGAGAGGTAACCAAGCCATGTGGTAGAACGTAGATTAATTTAAAAAAAAAAAAAAAGGTTAATTTAAGTTATAAGAGCTAGTTGGAAATAGGCCTAAGCTAAGGCCAAACTTTCATAACTAATAATAAGTCTCCATGTCATTATTTGCAACCTGGCAATTCTGATGAGAAAGTACTACTACAGATAAGCTCTCCCTAGCTGGCCTCAACCTCAAGATTAACCTTTTTGTCTCAGCCTCCTCAGTGCTAGGATTATAAGCATGCACCTCCAAACTCTCTCAGTCACTTATTCCTAAGGCATTCTTCGTTCAACTCCTTCAGCTGTTCATTGAGACCTTTCATGCCCTCTACACTTGAGCTGTTTTAATTTGATATCATTTGTGGCACATATTCTGAGACTCCAGTTAAATAGTATGCCTTTACATAAAATAAGAGACTATTGTTTTTCTGGGCCCAAGGAATTTTTCAGCCATGATTTGATCAACACAAGCAAACAAATAAACCCGAAACATTTTCATAAGGAAATAAACATGTTCAGAAATGTAATTCTGTCTGCCAGTAAATACCACAATTATAAGATATCTTCCTTTTTTATTATTTTTTGTTTTTGTAATTATAAAATAAAATATGAATACATATTCTTAAGTTAAACAAAAATAAATCCAAGATTACAGATGTAATTGGAGGCTTCTCTATTAACAAATATTGAGTTTACAAATTCTCAGAGATATAATGAAAGCTACTCTTCAAATTAAAATTACATCAGGTCTGCTGCTGACACATAAAGTGGCCATGTTTGCCTGGTGCTTTGTGCCGCTGCTCAAGTTACTGAGATTTTAAAGCAAAATCTCTGGCTCTTAACTCCAACAGGCTAGGTCTGTCCCCAGTACCCTAATTAAAGAGACAGATAATGGGACAAACACACAAAGGATCTATTCAGTTTGGCCACATGGGGAAGAGGAACTATGGAAGGGTCCAGTATCCCCAATTCTGTCTTCAGGTTTAAACAGTGGACAAGAGGTGTACATGACTCAGCAGTCCCGGTCAGGATGTTGTCTTCCTCATCTTCCATCCATCTTTGCCTCAACTCTGGTCCTATGAGGCTGTCCATTAGGGTGTTGATCTGTTAAGTTCTTACATTGCTGAAGGTGCATCCTCACCCTCACAGGTGACAGTCCCCATCTAAGTCTGGAGTCTGTTCTAAGTAGGTTTTGCTCCTCCTACAACTGAGGAGACTAAAAAAAATGACCAAGGACAATACTATATCTCTGTGCCCACAGCTGAAGTCCAGACATGAAATAAAAGCAGAGTCATCAGGCTTCACCCTGCTTTTACTTATCTCATAAGCCTGTGTGGGGAGTCAACGCATTTTTTTTAAGCAATGCAGCATCCAAGTGTCTGTTTCTTTGTATCTGTGGTGCATCCACCACAACTCTTTTAGGGTTTAGACACACCATGGAAGATATTGACACCATCATACAGGATATAAGCAAAAACAGTAAGAGTACTAAAAACATCACTAAAACAGGACACCTGGGATGGGAGTGAAAAGACATCAGCAGGGAAATTTACAGAGATGAAAGTAAGAATGCAGAGCCAGGCATTGCGCCCTTTGAACTACTGGAGAATATGAATGGTTTGAAGAATGGATCAGATGAGAAGACAGTAATGGTGCCCATGAAATAAGCCGTATCCATCACAAAGTTGGGAGAAATTATTTGACTAAGTGAGAATGAAAAAAATGGAGTCAGTGGCAATAGGATTAACCCATGGCCCAGCATTAGCTGACAGTGTGAGGAGGGATGAGGCTGTAGACACCCTGGACCCCAGTCCCCAGGATCAATCCTACCAGAGTCTCAGACACCTCTTAACCACCATCTCCTTGATGCAGATGGCAAACCAGCACAGATCAGCTGCAAACTGCTACTGAATAACACCAGACACTAGCAAAGGTCTTTCGTCTGTAGACGAATAGACTCCTTAACAGATCTAAAGAAGACAGAAGTCATCCACTTGGAGAAAATAAATCTGCAGGAAAGTGTATGAATAAGGAAAAGAATATGCCTGCTTTTCAGACCTCAGAGAGATGGGTTCACAATTCAGTTCTGTCCAGTAGAAATGCAATGAGGCCCACGAGTTTAAATCTGACTCAACTACTTGGAACCTAAAAACATAAGGGCTTCCAAATACCTTTTTAAAACCTAATGTGCTCTGATGTGTAATCTCCTCCCCAGAAGCTCTTATTAACAGTATGGTCCCTGCCCCTTTTTTCTATTATAAATAAAACTGGATTGTAGAATAAATATAATTATTTACTTTTTTTTTTTTTTTGGTATTTCGAAACAGGGTTTCTCTGTGTTATTTTGGTGCTTGTCCTGGATCTTGCTCTGTAGACCAGGTTGGCCTTGAACTCACAGAGATCCCCCTGGCTCTGGTTCCTGAGTGTTAGGATTAAAGGCATGAGCCACCACCGCCCAGCGTATTATTTACTAATTTTTTTAAAGGAAGATTTAAGAGACTTTTCCTACCAATTCACTGTAAAGGGAAGGCAGTCTCTGGTGGTTTAATTGTGTTTGTGAAATGGTAGTGGACTGACTGACAGACAGAAAGACACTTAAAGATGAGCTGGGTGGTTGCTCACTCTGTTTCCTTTGCTCTTCTGAAGACATTTGTGTGTGTAGTTGGTTGATTAAATGGATGTTTTATGTGTAGACAACTGCTGGGCCTAATACTGTAAAACCTTCTAGTTATCCAATTATTACAATTTCTAGTGTAAAAGTCTAGCTTGAAATTTTTGATCTGATGGTTTTAGGGGAGATATCCTGGTAACACCACCTGATTATTCTTCCTCACTGTTTAGAGTCTATTCTTGAACAGATTATTTGTGCCTTTATCTTTGCAAATCTAACCACTGTATGCCAGCTCTCCAGGTTCATGCCTTCTGCTTAGAGATCATAGGTGATAACTTGCTCTGAGTTACTCGCCTACCCTTGGAAACTGTTCCCACAGTGTAAAGGGTTTGAATCCTTTCACTCAGGTGGAAGAAAGTTCAAGAGTGTACAGTCATAAAGTTGGTTTTATCTGCCCCCAGCCATTGCATCCTTAGAGACCCAGGAGCAGCCTCTCCCCTCACCCTCACCCCCACTCTCCCCTTCACCAAGCCAACCACACCCTGCAGCAAGAGTGACCACCAGAGCCGTACCCCCACACTACACTGCTTGGGAGCAGGTAAGGCCACATCTTAGGACTGATCAGCCCAGTTCTCTAACTCCTAGGCCCTGAGGGCACATTCAGTGCCCCTCCCCTCAGCCAGTGCAGCCCCAGAGACCAGACAGCAGCCTCCTCCCACCCTCCCACTCCCCTACCCCGCCACCTGACAGGAAATAATCAAACTGAGGGCTGAAATTAATAAAATAGAAACAAAGAGAACAATACAAAGAATCAATGAAACAAAAAGCTGGTTCTTTGAGAAAATCAACAAGGTAGACAAACCCTTATCCAAACTAACCAAAAAGCAGAAAAAGAATATCCAAATTAACAAAATCAGAAATGAAAAAAGGAACATAATAACAGACACTAAGGAAATCCAGAGAATCATTAGGTCATACTTCGAAAACCTGTACTCCACAAAATTGGAAAATGTAAAAGAAATGGACAATGTTTTTGAATAGGTACCACATACCAAAATTAAATCAAGATCCAATAAACAATTTAAATAGACCTATAACCCCCAATAGAAGCAGTCATCAAAAGTATCCAAAAAAAAAAAAAAAAAAAAAAAGCCCAGGGCTATAGGGTTTCAGCACAGAATTCTACCAGAATTTCAAAGAAGAACTAATACCAACACTCCTGAAATTGTTCCAAACAATAGAAACTGAAGGAACATTGCTAAATTCTTTTTATAAGAATACAGTTATCTTGATACTCAAACCTCACAAAGAAACAACTAGGAAAGAGAATTATAGACCAATCTCCCTCATGAACATTGATGCAAAAATTCTCAATAAAATACTAGCAAACCTGTTTCAAGAACATATCAAAAAATCATCCACCATGATCAGGTAGGCTTCACCCCAAAGATGCGGGGATGGTTCAACATACAAAAATCTGTCAATGTAATCCACCATATAAGCAAACTGAAAGAAAAAAAAACACATGATCATCTTATTAGATGCTGAAAAAAGCCTTTGACAAAATTCAACATCCCTTCATGACAAAGGTCTTGGAGAGATCAGGGATACAAGGAATGTATGTAAACATAATAAAGGCAATTTGAAGCAAGCCAACAGCCAACATCAAATTAAATGGAGAGAAACTCAAAGAAATTCCACTAAAATCAGGAACAAGACAAGGCTGTCCACTCTCTCCATACCTATTCAATATAGTACTCAAAGTTCTAGCTAGAGCAATAACACAACAAAAGGAGATGAAGGGGATACAAATTGGAAAGGAAGAAGTCAAACTTTCACTATTTGCAGATGATATGATAGTATACATAAGTGACCCCAAAAATTCTACCAAGGTGATAAACACCTTCAGTAATGTGGCAGGATACAAGATTAACTCGAAAAAAATCAATAGCTCTCCTATATACAAATGATCAATGGGCTGAGAAAGAAATCAGAGAAACATCACCCTTTACAATAGCCACAAATAACACAAAATATTTTGGGGTAACTCTAATCAAACACATGAAAGACCTGTATGACAAAACTTTAAGTCTTTGAAGAAAGAAATTGATGATATCGGGAAATGGAAAATCTCCCATGTCCTTGGATAGGTAGGATCAACATAGTTAAAATGGCAATCTTACCAAAAGCAATCTACAGATTCAATGAAACCCCCATCAAAATCCCAACACAGTTCTTCACAGACCTTGAAAGAACAATACTCAACTTCATATGGAAAAACAAAAAACCCAGGATAGCCAAAACAATCCTAAACAATAAAGGACCTTTGGAGGCATCACCATCCCTGACATCAAGCTCCACTATAGAGCTATAATAATAAAAATAGCTTGGTATTGGCATAAAAACAGACATATTGATCAATGGAACCAAATCAAAGACCCTGACATTAATATATTTTTTATACAATATATTCTGTTCACACTTTTCCCCTTCCCCAACTCCTTCCTAGACCCTCCCCTTATTCTGTTGGGTAGGACCCCCCAAGGATCTTCCAAGGTTTATTCTTCCCAGATGTGAATCCTTCTGTGACTTTCTGTTTACCACCTGAGGTTTCCGAGTCTCTCTTTCCTGCAAGGGCAAATGTTTCACTTTTGACAGTTTCACAAATGACTGTTGCCATTGAAAGGAGCACAACACACCATTGTTTTTTTTTTTTCTTTTTTTTCTTTTACAATTTAATTTAATTTTACATATCAGCCACGGATTCCCTTGTTGTCCCCTCTCCCTCTCCCCCACCATCCCTCCAGCCCACCCCCCATTCCCATCTCCTCCAGGGCAAAGACTCCCCTGAGGATTGCTGTGGGATGTTCTGTATAGCAAATGTGTTGCTCTGATTGGTTAGTAAATAAAACACTGATTGGCCAGTAGTCAGGCAGGAGGAAGTATAGGCAGGCTAAGGAAGAGAATAAAGCTAGGAAGTGGAAGGCTGAGTCAGAGAGACACTGCCAGCCGCCACCAGGACAAGCAGCATGTGAAGATGCCGGTAAGCCACGAGTCACGTGGCAAGGTATAGATTTATAGAAATGGATTAATTTAAGCTGTAAGAACAGTTAGCAAGAAGCCTGGTACGACCATACAGTTTGTAAGCAATATAAGTCTCTGTGTTTACTTGGTTGGGTCTGAGCGGCTGTGGGACTGGCAGGTGAGAGAGATTTGTCCTGACTGTGGGCCAGGCAGGAAAACTCCAGCTACAGAGGATTGAGCTCAACCTGGTAGATTCAGTCCAGTCAGGTCCAGTCCCCTCCTCCCAGGCTGAGCCAAGTGTCCCTCTATAAGCCCCAGGTTTCAAACAGCCAACTCATGCACTGAGTACAGGACCCAGTCCCACTGCCTGGATGCCTCCCAAAAAGATCAAGCTAGTCAACTGTCTCACTTATCCAGAGGGCCTGATCCATTGGGGGCTCCTCAGCTATTGGTTTATAGTTCATGTGTTTCCATTCGTTTGGCTATTTGTCCCTGTGCTTTATCCAACCTTGGTCTCAACAATTCTCACTCATACAAACCCTCCTCTTTCTCGCCAATTGGACTCCTGGAGCTCTGTAACTTCTTAAGATGGCCTTTATTCACAGACCATCTTCCTGGTCCCCAGTGCTAGCAACAGCCTCCATGTCCTCTGCGAGCTTTGTGCCTGTGTGAGTACAGGGAAAGGCTCTAGATTTTATTATCATTTGGAGTTATGATAATAAGTAGGTTCTCATAAGTCCCGCTTGGCTCACAACATTCATAAAGGACTATAGATTCTCTGTGATGTAAGGCATGGGCCTCTCAGAACACAACAATGTGCAAGTCTTCTGTAACTAAGCTCTTATGCCAATTTCATGGTCATTTCTTGCCATATATCTCAAAGGCATTCCAAATTAATCACTTTCTCCTACTTTCTAATTCTCCTACTTCTTTCCATCTGCCTGAAAAGCCCAGAAAGCTGGGGAGCAGAGCAGAGGAAGCTCTACTTCTCTGTAATAATCCAAGATACCCCAAGCAACACCGATGCTGCCACTATCTGGCCCACAGAACAGCATACAAAGTGTCATTTTCCTGATATGTCTTACTAATGTGGGTCTTAATAAACTGTTTCCCTCTACTGCTCCATCTCACAATGTTGACATACTCTGTGCATACAGTGGATCTTATCTTCTTATCTTCACAGCAACTATCACAGACTTTCCATAGGGCTCTTTGCCTTTTAATGATACACACAATTACAAACATCAGGGGTGTTTATTCAGATAGATATTTTGAATATTTACTTTCAGATTTCTTTCTCCTATCACAACAGCTTCTAAACTTGACATTTTCCTCTAAAAAAATTGTTTGCCTAGGTTTTTTTTTTGTTTTATTTTATTTTCGACAGAGTTTTGCTAGTCTGAAAGTCATGACCCCAACACCTAACCCTAACCTTTTGTTATTCTAACTGCTCCGAAACTACTGTGTTTTCACTAAACTTTTAATAAAGTCTATGATGTGTAAGGTTAATTTATCACTTTGATTTCTATTTCCTTAAGTAACTTTTAATTAAAGTAATACTTGCATATAGCAAAAAAAATTAAACCCCACTTTAAATTCTATGAGCATATTTCCTTTTTAGATTTGTCAACTTAAAGGAGACAGGAGAAAGAGCCAAGTGCACTGGTACAGGCCTATTATGCCAGCGTATCAGAGGCTCAGGAAGGAGAATAGCCAAGTGTGAGGCCAGTCTTGGCTACAAAAGGAGACTGTTTCAAACAACCAAGCAAGCAGAGCAAGGTAGTCTCTTAGTCAGGTGCTTTAATATTAGTCTCTCTCTAGATTCACCAGTGTGGACCTTACAGAGAGCCCCAAACCATTTTCATAAACACTAAGGAAGCTGGGTAAGAGACCATAGTGCCAGATCTTAGTACAATCAAAAGACCCATTGAAGAAGACAGGAAGGAGTTGCCCACATTTCCCTTCCCAATCAAGCAGCTCTTGTGTGGAGGGTGACTTCAGCTGGGGGAGAGAGAAGGAATTAAACCCAGGTCTTTTACTTGAAACTCAGTACCAGGTCCCTCACAATGAAACCCAATACAAACAGAGGCCCCTGACCTCTAATCCAAGACACAGAGGATATATGATACTGGAATTATGCTAACCAGAGAGCTGACTGGCTACCCCTCCTCTGGCTTTCAACCTTTGGCAACAGAGAGGTCATTGGCACTCCACCTTCAGGATATTAAAGCATGATCACTGCCAGAGGCCTTGTCCTGAAGTTCAGCATAGTGATGTTGTGAGACCCAGAACCAAGCAAACAGCAAAGACTCATATACCCGGGGAATAGTTTGTGGCTGGAGCTTCTAGACTGACCTACATAGGCAGAGCAGACTTAACTTTCTGCTTGCATCAACACCAGTGTTAGAGAGGGCCCCGAAACATCAGTCCCAAGACTGTGCAGGTCCCCATGGCTATAAAAATCAGGTATAATCCAGCTTTGTTTAAATCAAAGCACTGTCTACATACAGCCATTCTCAGCCTTGGATTTCACAGCTGTCCAGGCTAGTGGTCACAGGTGGAAGCTCTAGGCTTACACTGAAATGCAGTGGACACTATACTCTTATAGGACACGTACATGATTTGGTCAGCTGTGGTGGGGGACTGAATGTACCCCTGAGGCCATGACACACAGAAATAATACAGCTTGGTGTCAGTTCTAATGGCCAATGGCTTACTTTCATCCATACTTTAACCTCAGGTATAGTAACATACAGCTAGAACCACTCTGCTGGGGATAGGATCAGACAGTAAACCTGGAGCTTTGCTTTAGAACTCAAAGTTGGGCAGGTAAAGGCAATGCTGGGCGGACCCTACTGGGTTTTTATTCACACACCTGCTGCAGAAGAAACCTCAGGAGCAGCCTGAGTGCTGCGGGGAGAGACACAGCCCAGCTCTCAGACTTCTGTCAGCCCCCATCGTCTATGGCTATTTGCAATGGGACATGCGTTCTCCTCAGCAGTAGGCATCCCATAGCACTGTGGGTCTTGGTCCTACATATGACATTGTTGTGTCATTCTCAGTAGGCTGTGGGCTCAGAGTACAACCCAGCTGTGCAGCATTGGTGGCCACAGCATGCATTGGAAGCTGGAGCTGATCCCAAAGAGGTGATTCTGTCCAGCTGCAGACTGGTGAGTGTAGATGGTGTCTAGCCCTGCCCTACCCTGGGGAGAGGCTTTGGGGGACAGATTACCCTCACTAGGGGCTCTTCCAGTAAAAAACAGACCAACTGTGGATTTAGAACAACCCTGGACTAGGATCACCCTCTAGTGCTGAAATAGTGACCACATGCCAATAGCCCACTTATATCATACCTGTATCTAAGGCACCATGCAGCTGAAAGTTTTTCTGTGTCCTGCCTGGTCTGCAGCTGCTCAGACCCAAGTAAACACACAGAGGTTTATATTAATTAAAACTGCTTGGCTATTAGCTCAGGCCTACCATTGACTAGCTCTTACACCTAAACTCAGCCCATTTCTGTTAATCTATATGTTGCCATGTGTTCCATGGCTTTACCTGTTTGCCATTACATGCTGCTCCCTGGACGGTGGGTTGGCATCTCCTGACTCAGCCTTCCTCTTCCCAGAATTCTCCTCTCTGCTTGCCCCGCCTATACTTCCTGCCTGGCTACTGGCCAATCCACATTTTATTTATCAACCAATCAGAGCAGCACATATTCATAGCATACAGAAAGACATCCACAGGAGCACCATCCATTGTTTCAATAAGAAACGTGACTATAGGGCTCAGAAGAAACAATTGGTCTGCTTAGAATTTCTGTAAAGGCAGGCATAAAGATGGGAACAAGTACCTAGTTCCCAGACAATATCGAATCAGGAGCTTTTAGGGAGTGACAACCTCACCTAACAGTGAGGACGCACTCAATATGCAGACTGCTTGCATGGAGAATTGAATTATCGCCTCCAGATAACCCTCTTGACCCCTTCCCATCACCACCAGTATCCTCTCCATGGCAAGTTTCATTAACTCTTCAGCTTTTACACTGACTAGCTTATGATTTTCATGTTCTTTTCTATAAATCTAACTATTCTATTTATTACTTGGGCATTGATACTAAAAATTCAACAAGCAGTAAAAAGTAGTAACTTGGAAGATTGTAATCGTATAAACATTATCATTCAGTAACATGAAGAGATCCACTGAGGAGACAGTATGTAATGTCATTAGGAATTTTACTACCCGAGAGTTTCCTCAATTCTATGGTTTAAGTCTTCCCTCTTAAGTTCTTTTTAACTTACATGCATTTTCTGCACAGTCCCAGATCACCAGTTTTGTGTATTCCTTGTTTTGTGTTTCTGGGGCATCTCCCTGTGCTGATGATGTACTTGTGTGCTTTATTTTAGTGAAGCCTGTAAAAGATAACCCCGAGCCTCACATTTTGGAATGTGCCTTTAAATTATTCTTTTAGAGTTTGATTGAGTGCTGGATCCTAGGTTCAAAACTGCATATACTCGGAGATTTGAAGGTACTGTGTCACCATCTCCCAGCATCCAGGGCTGCTGATGAGAATTCAGACTGACTCCCTTGTCATTGCAAGTGAATTTTCTCTTCACATGGGAAGCTTTTGATGTTTCTTCTTTCTCCTTGAAGTTTTGAGTTTTCTCTAGGGGTGGGATATTTTAAACACACATGATTTCTCTTTGGGCCTCATTTCAAACCAAGCTCTTCTACCTTTGTCTCAGGAAAATTATCTTCTAATAGGCTGTTGAAATGTCTTTCCTTTTGATGACTTCATTCTCTGTCTCTAGAACCACAGGAAAATAACTGAGAGACATCCATGCCACTTAGTATTTCCCTCACACTCTCTTTGGGTCGGCTTGATTCCTTCCTCCCAACATCACTGGCACAGTCATTAACTAGAGTCATTCCCTTATGCATTCTGTCTGCTGGATTTTATTTCCAGTGGCAGCAAGTACTTTTAATTACCGGGTTCACTTTCCTTCCCTCTACTTGTTCCACAGCTACAGCCACAGCCTGATCTTATATATATACTATCCTTCCGAGTCTCACTGAAATAATTCAGGGTTGTCTTCATTATTTGGTTTCCTGGATGACCTTTATTTCCTAAAAGCACAATTGTCTGATTTGTTATTCTTAAGGATTCTCGAGTGTGATTTCTTTTCCTCCTGTTTCTTAGCTGTCTGCTCATTCACAAATACAGGTAAGATTGCTTGCACATTCCTATGAAAGAGCTCAAGCTTGCCTGCTACATAGCCAGGTTACGTGGTGTGGGCTGCCTCTGCTGCTTCAACAAGCTGTTAGACTAGACATGAGAATGACATTGGCAAGATTATGTATCTACCAACCAGCCTAGCAGCTAGATTAGTTCATACAGGGAAGAGCTGCCTACCTGGTCCAAACCATATACCAAATGAATGGCTGCTGTTTGAAGTCATTAAATTTTGCAGTTTGCAGCAAAAGGTAACTGATACAAGCGATAGGATATAATAATATATTAGTGGCTGTGGGCATTGTGGCCTATGAGAAAGATAAGGCCTTTACTCTTATATGATAATAATGGTACAGTTGTATAGGCTAACACTGTGAAGGAAGGGAATTAAGATCATATGTGAAAGCCAGGGTTACACCACATCTAATTTAGATGCTATGGTCAGAGGAGATGTCCGTGAGTGGGTGAAATCTAAGCTGAGATTTTAATGACAGTGTAATGGTTCAGAGACAGTCTTTCAGAATGAGGAGTAAGTGCAAAGTCACTGAGGAAATGAACATCACCTGAAAAGACACAAAGCCTCATTGGAATGGAGCACATGAGAATGAGTAGAATGTACAGTCAGCACAACAGAGTACCCCAAAGGACTCAGACTACGATTAACATATTAATTACCTCCACATTTGCAGCATCCCTGTCCTTTGTGGAACAGGAGTTTTGGAAGGCATCTACTAGGGATGGCCCTTCTCCTACTGACATTTTGGAGCTACAATTTGTCATAATAAGTTCTCTTAATCAACCAGAGCCCATCTGTTTCTGTATTCTAGGACTTCAAAAATGTTCTTCTAAATCATTCACTGTACTGGTTAGTCTATGTCAACTTGACACAGACTAGTCACTGGAGAAGAGGGAGCCTGGTTGAGAAAATGCCTCCATAAGATAGGGCTGTTGGTGAGCCTGTAGGGCATTTTCTTAATTAGTGATTGATGAGATGGCCCAGTCCATTGGGGTGTGGCCAACCCTGGGCTGGTGATCCTGGGTGCTATAAGAAAGCAGGTTGAGCAAGCCATAGGTAGCAAGCCAGTAAGCAGCACTCCTCCATGGTCCCTGCATCAGCTGCAGCCTCCAGGTTCCTGCCCCACTTGAGTTCCTGGCCTGACTTCCTTCAGTGATGAATAGTGTTGTAGAAATATAAGCCAAATAAACCCTTTTGTCCCCAAGTTGCTTTGGCCATGGTGTTTCACTGGAGCAATCCTAACCCTACTAGAATACCTGCCTTTCTGGTTTCCTAGCCCTGTCATCACTATGCGCCTTTAAAGGCTTAGGCTGGCTTCACATGTGGAAGCAGAGTGGAGTGCACCTGGCCTCAGTTCACCACCTTGAATTGAACTTCTCTGGTCTGGTTTTTAAAATTTGTAGCTCTAAATTCATCTTACTGTGTCATCTGTCATCATTATCCTGGACTTTTCTCTTTGAGTCTCCTCATTTACAACTTATATTTATAGTGGCTAGTAAGAGGTGAGGCCTCAATAGAACATTTATTTACCACCCAATAAATATTTATTGAGTGCCTTCTGCAATCAAATTGGAGGCTTTATCCCTACCTACTTGCTTTTTTTGTTGCTGCTGTTGTTCTAGTTGAGGTGAATATGTTAAAAAAACCTCACACAAAAGACACAGAGGATGTACAAGGGCTAATTAATCTCTGTCCCTTAAATTTCAGTAGGTACATAATGCATTGTTTGGGTGTGTGTGTGTGTGTGTGTGTGTGTGTGTGTGTGTGTGTGTGTGTGTATGTGTGTGTGTGTGTGTGTGTGTGTGTGTGTGTGTGTGTGTATGTGTGTGTGTGTGTGTGTGTGTGTGTGTGTGTGCATGTGTGTGTGTGTGTAAAACTAAATCTTACTCTGGAACTCTGTATCCCTAGTCAACTTAGAATGTGGACTGTAAACCAGGTTGGTCTTGAACTTGTGATGATCTTCCTTGTCTCAGTCTCGGAGATGCAGGGATTATAGGCATTCACCACCATAGCTAGATATTTGTTTGTAGATGAATTTCTAAGTGGTCTCATTAAATAAAAAACATGGAGCCAAATATAGGGGTGAAAGCCTTAGAGATCAGGGAAACAGTAATAGCCACCAGCTAACCTTACCTCACCACGCCACAGCTTCCAAAGTGCCACGACTTCCTGTCTACCCAGGCTTTTATTGCCTTGCTGTTCTGCCCTCTCATTGGCTCTTAGGCCAGCTACCTGGTTCTCATGTCTTACATACCTTTCTGCTTCCTACCATCACTTCCTGGGATTAAAGGCGTGTGTCACCATGCCTGGCTGTTTCCAGTGTGGCTTTGAACTCACAGAGATCTGGATGGATCTCTCTTCCTCCAGAATGCTAGGATTAAAGGTATGTGTGCCACCATTTTCTGCCCTCTATGTCTGTCAATCTAGTGGCTGTTCTGTTCTCTGACCCCAGACAAGTTTATTAGGGTGCACAACATATTGGGGGACACAATATCATCACATTTGTTTCTTTCTTTCTTTCTTTTTTTTTTTTTTTTGGTTTTTCAAGACAGGTTTTTCTCTGGTTCTCTGTGTTGTTTTGGTGCCTATCCTGGATCTTGCTCTGTAGACAGAGATCTGCCTGGCTCTGCCTCCTGAGTGCTGGGATTAAAGGCGTACGCCACCACCGCCTGGCTATTTGTTTCTTTTGATATCAGAATTCATGCAAACTTTTGCATTGGTGAGTCCCTGGTTGTTGGATTATTTGTACAACTTGGTGGCTAATCTTGACTATCCACTGGACTAGATTAAGGAGTTCCTAACATGCCTCTGGTGTGTCTGTGAGGGTGTTTCAAAAATGACAGAGTAAACGGGCCCAGTGCTTCCTGAACGCCACAGTCCTGTAGGCTGGAACTGGATGGAATGAGACATGGAGGAGGAGATATTGTCACTGAGGCACTTCCTCTCTGCCTCCAAGCAGCCACCCTGCAAGCTGCTCTCTGTGCTCTCCTCACATGAGGGGCTGAATGCTGGAAACTGAGAACCAGGATTAATAAAACGTTGGTTTAAGTTACACACACACACATACATACACACACACACACACACACACACACACACACACACATCCTAGTTAGCACTCTGTCACTGTGATAAGCACCATGACCAAAAGCAACTTGAGGAAAGGGATTATTTGGTTTACAGGTCCCAGTCACAGGCCATAATGAAGGAAAGTCTGGGGAAGGACACTTAGGCACAAGAACTGAAGCAGAGGCCTTGGAAGAATACTGTTACTGCTTTCCTCAGCCTGCTTTCTGAAACAATGGAGGACCATGTGCCCAGAGTTAGCACCACACACAATGAGCTGGGCCCTCCCACATCAATCATAGACATGGCTATGGGCCAATCAGGTGGAAACAGTTTCTCAGTAGAGGTTCCCTCTTCCCACACTACACTAGCTTGTGTTAAACTGACAAAAACCTAACAAGCACACCCCACCTCAGGGAAAATCTGACTGACCTGTTTACTTCATTGATCTTAGAGGCATAAACTAAGGGGCTAGAGCACACAGATGTCATACATGTGAGGGACAGACCATGCTGCACTACTGAGAACAGGAGATGTCTATGCTCCAGAAGGACATGGCTTGGGAGGCTTTAATAATGTTTCTAGCCACGTGACCACCATGCATCCCTCTAAACTAGATAAATGCACTTCCATACAGAGACTCGGACACATGGAAGGAGATGTGAGCACTCTTCGTGGTCCAATACAGACACATGATATTTCATAAATCAGTTGGACCTTCCTAAAAGGTGCAAAACTCTTCACGCCATCTTTTCCTGTTGCTTCATTGTTACGTTATCATACCTCTCCCCTCAATCCTGGGATCAGGCCAGAAAGTCCCGAACAAAGAAACGGAGGCTATAATTCACTGTTCTACCCATGAGCCATTGCCCGCCCTGTTCCCTTTGCTGCTTCCCCACACGTCCTGCGTTTCCCGTGCGTCTCTCTTTTGACCTCACTCTTATTTATCATTGGCCGTATCTTATATACTGCTTACACAGAGCTGCCTCTCCCTGTGTCTCTAGTCATCTCCGCCCTTCCTAGTATAGTGGGTGCTGTTGGGGCCCTGCCGGCTCTCTACTGTTTGTATACCCATTCCTCCAGGGCTCTGTCACTGGCGGCTGTGGTTGGAGCTACTATCTAGGAGTTGAGTCTCTACCCCAGTGGGAAGTCAGTAAGGAAGGACTGATTTTACCACAAAAAGCCAGCTGCACCCTTGATTGCTTTCCTTCTCCTGTCTCTCTCTCCCACCCTTTCACCACAGAGCCCTCTTTCATCTGAACACTCTCTATAAAAATTGCCGTCTCATCCCTGGACATATCAACCAGCATGCCAAGCGACTGGACTGGAGAGACTGCCCCCACACACATTTACAACTGGAACAAATCTCCTTCCTGATCCCTGAACCTCCCAACTGAGATGAAGATCCACATGGCCAGACTCAGATGCAAGGGATGCCCGTGAAACTGTCCATCGCAGAGCCCTGGGTGAGCAGAAGCACAAAGGAAATAGCTTTGCTGTGCAGTCATCCACTCTGAGGGGTGTGCTGGAGCGTCTGCAGCAAAGCTCTCTGTCTGACATGATAAAAAAGGCTTTAATAAAATCATTTAATCTAAAATCCAATATAAACACGACTCTGTGTTAATCTTCAGTAGCCAACAAATCAATTGCAGATCTGTTCTTTTTCCTTTAGTAAAAGTAATTTGGTTATGCTGGGATTCTGTGTATATAAGGGGCAGTTCCCGAAAAGTTCAAAGTTCAAAGCTGTGTGTTTGTTTGTTTTTTGTTTATCTTTTACTAAAGGTAACCTCTTGAGAAAAGTGGACCCAGCAGTAACAAAGAAATGAGACAGAATGAAATTATGTGTGGACAGCCTACAAAGATGTTAACTAATGATCTGTGACTCACAGGGCGATTTAGGAACAGTTCGCATGCAAATATATTGCAACACCAATGATTTGTCGCTTACACCTCCAACCCTCACCCTCAGACTATTTCAAAGTGACTCTGAGATGAATGAATTGTGAAACTGGAGGCAGGAGCCCTGCACATACAGGTGAAGTAGAAATGCCACAGTTGTTAGATGGGGAATGATCAGCCCCCACTGGCCAGGGGTCCAGTAACTCACATGGAGGCATTTATTATTTTTCTACCTGTTGATGTTGCTAATGGAAGTACAGAAGCTGACAAAAGCGATGTCAGGCGTGGATTGAAGACACCTGCTGTGGTTTAAACCAGGACTGAACGTGTCCTCAGAAGGTTTCCATACTGAACACTGCCATTCTCAGTGGGGTGATGTTAAGAGGTGGTAGGAGCTGTAAGAGACAGAGCCTAGTTGGGGATCAAAAGGGGTACTGTTCTTGGAAGGAACTGATGTAGTTCTCATGGGACCCTGGCAAGTTCTCATAAGATGGCTTTCATGGACGACTAGCCCCTCTCCAGTCTCTGACTTCTTGACTTCCATGTGATGACTCCCTCTTATAGATGCTCCAGCCACAACCTTCACCAGAGCCCAAACAATGCTGGCTCCATGCCTCTGAACCTCCAGAAGTGTTAGTTAAACAAACTTCTTTTCTTTATAAAGCATTTCATTGCAGTAACTGAAAATAGACTGATACCTCATTAATACAAAAGCTCCCGCACTGTCAGGTGTTTCCTATCATCCATCCATGTTAGCCACTACGATGGCTAATTTAAGAATCAATTTTCTGACTCAGGCCAGAGAAGCCAATCCGCATTAGTGGCTTGTTCAGCCATCATCCGAGAAGCCCCTCCTTTAGCAGATGGGAACAAATGCAGAGACTGATGACCAGAGTGGGAGACCTTGGACACTCAGCCATAAACAGGGTGTCTCAATCAAATCCCACCCCTCGTGGCTCAGTGAACCCTGCAGAAGAGGAGGTGGAAAGAGTGTGGGGGCCAGAAAGGATGGAGAACACCAAGAAAACAGGGCCTTCTAAACCAACAGGATCAATGCACATATGAACGCACAGAGACTGAGGCAGCATGCACAGGGACTGCATGATCTACACCAGATCTAGTCCTAAGGCTGAAAGGAAAAGTGGACACATGTCCCCATCGCTAACCCAGAAGCAATCTCCAATGGATAACCCCTTGCAAATGAAAACTAAGTTTTCTCCAAGGGAGTCTCACTGGGGAAACAAACTACTCTTAAGCCAGCAGTAGATGGCTAACAGAAAATGAACTCAATGGCATCTTTGGAAATTCCGTGTCTCATAATGTTGTGTTAGGGCTTATTTTTTAATATTTTTTATTTTATTTATATATTCTTCCTCTACTTTTGCCCTATGGGTCCTTTGTGGATAGAGTATGACTTCCAGTTTCGTGCTTTTACGGAATTCCTGAGTGTGCAGAGGAGTGGGTCTCTGCACCCTCTCTGTTTCATGTGCCTTTTCTTGGTCTCTTTTCCTTCTGTCTCTTTTCTTTCTGTTTGTTTGTTTGTTTTAGGCAATTCCAATGTGTTGGGGTCTTTTTTAAATCTTATTATATTATATTTTATTATTATCCCATAAAAGCCTTGTGTTTTCTAATGAGAGACAGAAAAAGGATGGATTTGATGAAAGGATGGATTTGATGAGAGGGAAGGTGGGGAGGAGCTGGGAGGAATAGGGGGAGAGGAAACTGTAATCAGGATATATTGTGTGAGAGAAAGATCTATTTTCAATAAAAGGGAAAAAATCAATTTTCCAGGCTGGGACAACAGCTTAACCAGTGGAGTACTTCTGCGCAAGCATGAGGACCTGACTTGGGATTCCCAGCACCGATGTAAAAAGCTGAATGCAGCCCCTCTTGCCCCAATTCCAGCATTAACAGGATGACCTCTGAGACTTCTTGGCCTGGCAGTCTTGTTGAAATGGTGAGCTCCAGGTTCAGTGAGAGACTCTGTCTAAAATATGAGATGGAGAGCGACTAAGATACCTGAGGTCAACCTCTGGCCTCCACACAGAAGCTTGTGCACCTATACGTACATACAAGCTATACCCATATGTGTGTGTGCGCACACACACACACACACACACACACACACACACACACACACATGAATCAATTTTTCAAATAACGTATGTAACGAATTGGAGACACTGCTGGAGTCTTAATGAAGAAGGTGGAACATGGGATTCTGTTAAGTTGGATTTGAAGGTGCTCTAAGTGCCCGAGTTCTTCCACATGCAGTTCAAGAAATAGTCTTCGAGCTTTCTGGCAGGCAAGGTCCCCCAAGCTCTCTTGCACAGTGCAGGTTGGCTTCACCTTCAGTATCTCTTTTTGCTGTGGCATCACCATCCTCTTGTTGCTGATGCTAGACCCTACACTTCTCTCTTTTTCTGTCCTTTCTCCTGCTCATTATCCTGGGGGCCATGCGTTTCAGATATGATTCCTTGCCCTCACTGGACGTGGCCATCATTTCTACATTGCTCAAGGTCCTGGCCACATCTTAGATCTTCACAGCACATTGAGTGTCTCATATTCCCAGACCATCACTCAAAAGACCCTTTGGGAAAATCCTCTCTGTTGGCTTTGCTCTCAACGTCTCCTCCTACACCAGTTGTGCTCATGTTTCTCTATCACATGAAGCATGTGAGTTGACATATTTCAATTCCCTTCTCTTGTTTTAGAGCAGCAGTTCTCAACCTGTGGCTCATGATCCTTGAAGAAGGCCACTTATAAGACATCCTGCATATCAGATATTAACATTGCAATTCATAACAGTAGCCAACTTACAGTTATGAAGTAGCAATGAAAATAATTTTATGGTTGGGGGTCACCCCAATATGAGGAGTTAGTTCTGTTAAAGGAGTAGCAGCATTAGAACGGTTGGGAACTGTTTTAGAAGAATGTGATCTGTATTCTTCCGCCCCAGAAGGATAGAAATCTGCTACAAGTAAGGGGAAATATGTCTGCATATGTATCCTGCAGCCCCAGGTCTTTAAAAATCTTTCTTGTTTCTCTTTTACAGTCCTATGGGACTCCTTCAAAATCATATTTTGGGCACCAAGTCCAATAAACGTGAGTTTTCCCAAATCCTCTCTTATCTACATCAAATTAAAGATTATTTTACTCCCTCTTTTTCTTATCTCTCACCCCAAAGAATGTCATCTCCATTGGCATTACCTAACAACCTTAACAACGCATATCGTGTGTCACCATTTCTTTTTCTAGGTGTCTTCTTGTGACCTGTGCTTGTTTGTAGTTTTTTGTTTTTTTGTTTTTTGGTTTTTTTTTTCACTCTTTGGGGGCCTGCCACTCAGCTCCCAAATAAACACATGGAGGCCTATTCTTTCTTATGAATTCCTGGGCTTAGGTTGACTTCTTATTTCTAGCTAGCTTTTCTAATTTCAATTAACCCATTTCTCTTCTTCTATGTTTTGCCTCTGGACTTTTTACCTTCCTTTATTCTATATGTCTTTCTTCCCTTCTTACTCCATGGCTGATTGTGTGGCTAGGTGGCTGGCCCCTGGTGACCTCCTCTCTTTCTCCTTTTCTCTCTCCTCGCTCCTTCTAGCCTGGATTTCTCCTCCTATTTTTTCTTTCTACCTGGCAGCTCCAACTATTTCTTTCTCCTGCCTAGCTATTGGCTGTTCAGCTCTTTATTAGAACAAGCAGGTGTTTTAGACAGGCACAGTAACACAGGTTTACTGTGTCACAACATAAAAGAATGCAATGCATCTCTGCATCATTAAATAAATATTCTACAGCATAAACAAATGTAACACATCTTAAGCCAATATTCCACAACATTTGGGTTCTACAGAATTCCAAGGAGATGAAAGAAGTGTGGAAACACCTCCCCATGCCACTTCTGAGGGAAGCCTAGATACAGGTTAAGACGTCACTGTCACCAACTCATGGATGCCCTGACTAGTGGAGAACTTTAACCAGAAGACAGAAACAGCGCAAATGTTAATACTGGAGTAGTTCTTGGCATTGGACTTGATAGATATCTAAGATCTTGGTAAATCCTTTAACTAGTTTATGTTTTTAGTGTCCCATTATTTCATTTCATTTCTATCAAATGGGGTACAAGCATTGTTTTAGTTCATGAGAGGTTATAAGCCTGATATTGGCCTTCCTTGGATCTAGAAAACTTCTGAAATTCCACTAGATACAGGAACTTCTCCTTCTACTCCATCATCACCATTTTCCCACAGAATCTGTTGCTGGTTAGCTCAGGGACTCCATCCTCACACATCTCTAGGCTGTGGAAAATCCTTTGCTGACTCTTATGTGTATCCTTGATACCCTTCCTCAAATACACAATCTTTCCCTTCCCAGTTCACAACCGCACCATCAGTCACCTGAGCACCACAGGCTGGGTATTTTATAAAGAACAGAAGTTTATTTGGCACCTGGTTCTGGAGGCTGAGAAATCCAAAAACATGGTTCCACATCTGTGCAGCATGTATGAAGGCTTTGAGCTGAGGCCATATGGGACATCAAGACAACATGGTGTGCTAACTTGTACCTCTCTTCTTTCAAAACCACTTCTGTAATTGTGAGGATTCCATCTTCATTACCTCACATATCTCTAATTAACCCCCAAAGAACCATGATTTTCAAGATTATATTTTGCTGTGTGTTTTTAAGCTTCCAGACCTTAGAACCTTTGGCCATCCAATGGAAGTGTCCTCAACAGCTGTCTCATCCATGTTAAATTTATATTTAAGTTTGTTTCCTCCCCTTTTTCTTTTAGTTTCAAAAGAGAAGTATTTCCATTGGCATTCCATAACATTGTATGTGACCCAGTTATTTTTGTTTGTTCATCTCCTTGTCCATTTTCCTATTTACTTACTCTGCTTTTTAAACAAGAGACTTTTCTTTCTTTGTCATAGGGATGAGACTTTAGAGAGACCCAGGCTAATTACTTATGGCCTTTCCTCCAAAATAGAAACCTCCTGAGAAACAGACGCAAAGGTCATTCACCGTTGTGTGAGGTTCAGACTTCATGGGGAAAGAGGAACATAAGTGCTATCATGGAGGTCAACTCAAGGGGCAGTCATGGGACTAAGCTCTAGGTTAACTCCTTAGGGAATGGAGGCAGGACATGTGCATGAGGTACAGTGAAGCCAAGTCACAAAGATTGTGTACTTCAGTAGACAAGAGGACAAGGTATTCACTGAATGTGTGCTACATGTGAGGAGAAAAGGCATATCAGTGGGGAATACTATGCATTCAAAAAACCACAAAGTTGAAACAGCTTAGACCCTTGAGGAAAGTGCAGATTCAATAGCGCTAAATCAGGTATGTAGAAGGTAAAAAATGAGGCTGGCAGTTCAAAAAATGAATAAAGAGCATGATGAAAGCAATAATAAAATTGAGAAAACAGGAATTGTTGGCTAGGAAATCATAAAATATAGGGCTGAGGAGATGTTTCAGTCGGTTGTTTTGGGTGATAATATTTCATCCCAGCAACAGAAAGTAACTAATGCAGATTCTCTGAACTCAGGTAACAAATAGGCTTGAATGCAGTTGCATCTGCAATTCTGGTCTCGTAGAAATGAAGACAAGAGGATCCCTGGTGCTCACTAGTCAGCCACCCTAGCTCAGTGAGAGGGTTCTAAGTTAAATGAGAGACCCTGTGCCTGAAAATGATGGAGAATGATCAGAGAAGACCATTGTTGACCCCAATGTTGACCTCTCACCTCCACAAGCATGCATATACCTACATCTATGAATATGCACACACACATACACACACAAACACACACACCCATACACATACACACACACACACACACACACACACACACACACACACACACACACACACACATCACAGGCAAGCTCCAGGCCTGCCAAGGCCACATAGTGAGTCTGTTTCTCAAAACAATAATACCAAAAAACTGCTTGCTGGGTTGACAAACAGTTCCAAGAGTTGTTTTTTCCAAAGAAAGGTGTCTCTGCTTTTTGGCTAAGATCAAGCTGTGTCTGTCCTCATCAGTTTAATATCTGATACGTCCTCTATCCAAGAAATAACAACAAGGGAAGATGAATGCAAGAGAGATGCAATGGGAAAAAAGTGAAGAAGGGAAGAGAGACAAAGCACTGACAAAGGAAAACTAAAACTATATAAGAATATTGGGAATAGCTGAGTGGTGGTGGTGCACACCTTTAATCCCAGTACTTGGGAGGCAGGGCCAGGTGGGTCTCTGTGAGTTCGAGGCTAGCCTGGTCTACAGAGCAAGATCCAGGACAAGCACCAAAACTACACAGAGAAACCCTGTCTCGAAAAACCAAAAAAGAAAAAAAAAGACTATTTCAGATATATTTGCAGAGTGCTCAACACTCTCAGGTTTAGAGAAGGCAATGGAGATAAATAGCTGTATAAAAGACATGGCCTCCACCCACTAGGAATAGAAGTCCTAATGAAGCATTTCTATTTTGCATATATAATTTTGAGGTAACATACAACACAAATTGAGAGTGGCATAGCAACAAAGAGTCGAACGAGGGGTAATAGCAAGGTCAAGAAACAAGTTGGGACTGGGTATAAAATTGTGAAAGTATTTTTTAAGATATGGCACCCAGATCAAAACCCAGAAGAGGAATTTTCTAGGCAGGATGTTTGGAAAAGCAGCTGAGTAGAAAGGTCAACTTATATAAGGACCTCAAGCTAAGAAAGAGGATGTTCAGGCTCATGTAAATAGGTCAGCAGGGCTAGAGCAAACAAGGGAAGCAGAGGTTCAAGGCTATCAGGCAGAGTGACCAATGGTCCTCATTTGGCTAGGACATTGAAGGTGGGTCCTGGAATGCTGGTTTTGCAATTTTAAAACTAAAATTCACTTGGGTAAACCTTATTGGTTTGGTCACTGTGTTGGTGAGACTTTTCACCACAGATATGATCAATATCTGTGAAAACAAGTTAGAAAAGGAAAGGGGTATTTTGGAGCATGACTTAGAACGTTTTAGTCCATGGTCTATTGGCTCCATGGGCAGGCCAGCAGTGAGCTTTTGGGGTGTGAACACTTCATATCCAAATTTTAGAAATAATTCTATTGACAGACCTGAGAAGAACAGGATGGAACCCTCAGGAGGGAAAAGGTGGTAAAGATGGAGGAAAATGGATGGGTCCAAGAAATATTCAGAGGGCTCGGCTTGATAGTATTAATGGTATTTGCCTGAAATCCCAGGATTCAGGAGACCAAGAGAAGAGAATCAGAAATTCAATTGGTCTACATGAAATCAGGTTTGTTTAAGAAACCTCAAAACATAAAAACAAATATCAATTGATAGATATCAATGACTAAATGATAGGTAGGGAAAAGAAGTAAGGCCAGAAGAATAACCAAGAATGTTTGCAGTTTTCCCTGGATTTGGGAACTGGGGAGAAAAGCATTAAAAAATGAACTTAAAATTTAAAAATTAAAAATACTTAAATGGTGTGGGATTTGTTCTTTTGGCATCAACTGTCAAAGCTCTAGAGTTGATTACTATTAGTCATGTGGGAATAAAGTCATGCTGCTCTTTTTTCCTCCTTCATTGGAATGCAAATGGAAACTGGGTCTGGTGGTAACTTAAACACATTCAAGAAAGTATTTGAAAGTCAGGTTCAGACCTCTAAAAGGGGTATTCCTCTGATGAATAGAGTTAGGACTCTACATAATAAGAATAAAAGAAAAACAGGGAGGCTGTGTTACTTGTGGCATCCATCCTGCATTCAAAAGAGATGTCAAGAAATGTGTTGTTCTTGCCCCCCCAACTCTCAGACTGCAATATTTAACCCAGAGGAAAACATGACTGAATTATGAAGTTCTTTCAAAACTAGACATTTGACACATCTGTTATAGAAGCCTTATAAAAAGCACACTGGCTGCCTGTAAATTTTATAATTATGTTAATTCAAACTCAAAGACACTCCCATGAATTTTTTAAGAAGTATTTCCAACTCAGATCACAGAGCTGGTTCTGCCTGCCATTGAGATATGGGGAATATTTGCTGTACGCACTAAATTCTCTTCTTTAACTGCCCATGTCAGGAGAGCTGAGGTCTAGAATGAAGATGAGCATGTGAAAGAGAATATGAAAGCTCATTAAACATTGTATCCTTAATCCAGGGGGACCTCAGCCAGGTATCTAGACAGTCGAGAGCTTGCTCTCTAACTACCCCAGCCCAAATGGATAGCTTCAACATGAACCACTGAAATCAATCAACCCATAGATGTTTTTCCAAGATCCATCCATCCATTCACTCAACAAATTCTTATTGAGCAATACTGTGAGCAAGGCATTTTTCATAGAAATTTGGGATATATCAGTTAACAGAACAGACGCAAACCCCTCTAATTGCTGACTTTATATCCTAAACGGGAATGACAAATGATAATAAAATAAACAATAAGCACAAACACACAAATATACAGCATCATGGATTTTCAGAGGAAAGCAGAGGAAAAAGAATAGCAGAGCAAAGCAGCCCCGCACTCTGGGGAAAGGTGTGGTCTGCAATTTCAGCAAGATGGCTGGAGAGCTCTGTGGAGATGATTTGAGACAGGCAGGAATGTGAGCATAGGAATCTCTAGAAGGGAAGGCTGACTGGTTGCAGTTTATATTTCCTTCCAAATAATCCAGATTCATCTAAACTGGCACCTTCAGCAAGGTGCACTACCAAGTTCAGAAACTGAGTGCTTTGCTTGTTGCCCACTAATAGGCTCTGCACTACAATCCATTCGCTCTCTAATATTCTGCGAAAAATCTGCACACTCTACTCACCACCCCGTGACCTTGGAACCTTCCCCAGAGGAGTCTTACCAAACCACGGCATCAAAGGCATTGTGGAATTGTAGGCTGGTACCTTTCTTCACCTTACATAATGGTCTCTATTGACAGACTGCCATGTGACCGCTGTTGATCACTGGACAAATGACATCTATGAATCTCAGAGTTCTTATCTGTGAAGTAGATGAAGGTAACAATAATTGAATAGGATTCTCATCATTATTTTCAGAGAAGTCCTATGTAGAATACAGCATTGTGTTTGGCATACAGTAAGCACTTAAAGTTAGTCTTGGATGATGCACACTTCAGTGCCATATGTTTGTCATTCATTCTGGTTTACCGATGCTTTATGGAGAGCATAGCACATGTAAATAGGGCTTTAGGTAATGGAAGGTAGTTTGTCCAAGAATATTCAGGGAGATGTACCCAAACATGACTGGAAAATTCCGTCTAGCTGGGAAGTAACCACCATCCATTCACCAGGATGAAAAATTAAATCTCTCTCTCTCTCTCTCTCTCTCTCTCTCTCTCTCTCTCTCTCTCTCTCTCTCTCTCTCTCTCTTCCTCCCTCCCTCCCTCCTTCCCTCCCTCCCTATTCTTTCACATATACACACACACAATATCTGACACTATGCTGAACAAGTCTGCTACTTATACAGATTATTTGCTGACCCCTTCTTTCCAAACATTTTCCTACTGTAAAATTAAGACATTGTAGTTGCAACAATTGTCAATCTGACTATATTGAGAAGCAGCCAGATTAGTTGAAGCACACATCTTGGTGTGTCTGAGGACGTTTCCAAAGATGATTAGATGACGAGGGCTTTGACCTACTGAACGGATTAATCCCCTGGCAGATTCAAAATTTGCATAGACAGGGTCAGTGAGATGGCTCAGGAGGTAACGGCGCTTGTGCCAAGCCTGACAACCTGAGTTAATTCCCTAGAATCCACATGATAGGAGACAACCAACTTCCATGAGTTGTCCTCTGACCTCCATATGCATGTCAAGGAGCATGTGCAAGGGAATACAGAGAGAGAGAGAGAGAGAGAGAGAGAGAGAGAGAGAAATACTAAAATTTTTGCATCGGGGTTGGTAGAACTGTGGAAAGTGGAGCATAGTTGCAGAAAGTAGGCCAAGTAGGTGTGTCCTTGGAGGGCTAAATTTTAACCTCATCTCTTAGGTCTGCTCTCTACTTCCTGTCTTACAGGAGGTGAAGAATCTCCTGGGCCACATTCTCCATCCACAATGACACCTGGGGCCAAGTGATTCCACAATCCACCCTCTCAAACCAGAGCCTAAACACTGCCCACCCCCAAGTTGTTTCTGCCAGGCATTCAATCACAGTGGTGCAAAAGTAATTAGCAGGTGTAACAGTAATAGAATCAACTCTCTGTTGTGTGTGGCTGTAACAGAAGAGTGGAGTGTGAGTCTATGTCTAGAATGGCTTCACAAAAAGAATCAAACCTATGTTTCCAAATACTTTGCCATGTGGACAAAAAGCCACAGGTACCGGTTTGAAAAGGTGATCCCCAAATCTCCTTGTTTATGATGTTATGGGCTTGAAGACCCGTAACCCTCGTGATACTGAGGTTTTGCTAGTGTGCATTTGTCCCTGGTAGTTAATACCCAAAATCTGTAGCTACGCAGGCTTGCTGACATCCCGTCAAGACCTGTGTGAGCTGTGATCCGCTCCAAGCTGCATAAAGTTGAAGAACGGTAAGTGGAAGCCACACTTCAGTGCAAGCGCAACTGGTGACATGGGCATTCTTGCTACGAGCTGCTCTGGGTACAGGTGCTAAGTGAAGAGGCTAGCTCATTTTATTTTACTCAAGATCAGTAAACTACAGTCTGTGAAGCAATTCCAGCCCATTCCCTTTTTGTAGACAAATTTTGTAAATAAACCTTCCGTGTTGAGTCCTCCTTCTACACAGGTCCTGGCTTGTTAAGTAAATGTCTCCAGTCACCCAAAGATCTGGTCTATTGTCTACCACCCTAGTACAGAAGTTCATGGCCTAGAAAAATCATTTGCAAACGGCCTTCAGGATGATTCTGGCCTTTGTTTGTTTTCACCAAGACAGTTTTACTGAGATGTAGCTTTGCCCCACTAGTTTGTGGGTGCATTCTACTTTGTGGGTGCATTCTAGCTACAACGATAGAGTTGACAAGTTGTGGTCACAGAACCTAAAAAAAAAAAAGAGCTACCTGGCCCTTCACAGAAAATGTTGTTGGCCACTGCTCTAAGAGAATGGAGATGCCATAGCATCTGCGCTCAAGCAAGTTTAGGGTGGAGCTGGAGAGATAGCTCGGAGGTTAAGAACACCTGTTGCTCCTACAGAGGGCCTACATTTAGATCTCAGCACCCACAGTAGTTTTGGCTCCAGGAGATCTCGAACCACCTGCCCTCTGTGGGTACACATAAACTCATACAAGTGCCTGTGGTACACATAAACTCATACAAGCCCGTGCATGTACATATACACAAAAATTAAAAAAATAAATATTTATTTAAAGGAAGTTGGGGGGGGAGGAATTAAGCCCCTCTCAAAAATGTGGCAGTAGCTGCACTCACACTGAAGATAGGCATTGATCTCAGAAGCAGCAATCTTGTTACCGTAGATAAACACTTGTTCGTTCTTATTTTGACTGTACTGGGAATTGAAACTATGGTAACAAGCACTTTAGATTAAGATATATTCCAAGCCCTCTTTTTTTTTTTAACCTTGAAACATGGTCTCACTAAGTCCCCAAGATTGCCTTGAATTTACAATCCTCTGTCTCAGCTTCCAGAGTACCAGACAGACATTTTTTGTCACATTGAAGTGGTTATGCAAATGTGAAATGGAATGGTCTTATAAACTTTTTGAAACAAGGTATCCCAGGTTGGTCTCAAACTTGCAATCCCTTGCCTTGGCATTTCTGTTGCTAGAAAGACAAGTGTGGGTGACCCTGACTAGCCTTGGTATTGTAATTTTCGTAGCATTTAGTTTTTAACTTTGCTTTGATTTTAGAGTTGCGTGAGAACTAGGATAATGGGGGGCAGGTGAAAGGGTAATCTTTCAATGTTTGCCTTAACATTTGAATAAAATAATTTAAGTGGTTTTTGAGCTCCAGAGTTTGGTCAGATGGTTGATATGACCTGCATTTGAGAAGGCCCAGCACATCTCCCCTTCCCTTGGATCCCAGCACAGCCCTCCCTCTGCCTCCTCTCCGCACTCAGATGTATCCTATAACCAGGACCAGCAAGCTTTCAGAGAGCACTTGCAAATGTTTCAGATAACCTAGAGAGACTAGATTTAACCTATGGGTCAAAGCTGACCAATCCCTGCCCTTTACTCTCAGTGGATGTATCATGTGAAGTGCTAAATTGTATTGTATTCCTGTAGAAGCATTTCATGGTCATGACTTCTCTCTCTCTCTCTCTCTCTCTCTCTCTCTCTCTCTCTCTCTCTCTCTCTCTCTCTCCTCTTTCTCTCTCCTCTCTCTCTCTCTCTCTCTCTCTCTCTCTCTCTCTCTCTCTCTCTCTCTCGCGCGCGCGCGCGCGCGCTTATGTATGTGTGGTGTTCATGATATACATGTGTGTGAGCATACATGTGGGGGTGGCTATGAGCAACTAGGGGTTGAGAATGGACGTCTTCATCTCTCTCGACCTTATAGATCGAGAGTGTCTCTCACTTGAACTCAGACATTACTGATTTGGATAGTAGTCTAACTAGGCATTTTGATCCTGAGACCTTCTGCTTCCACGTTCTGGAGCCTGGAGGCCACTTGGCATTTTTGTAGTTGCTGGGAATCCAACACTGATCCTGAAGGTTGCCTGCCAAGTGTTTTACCATTGAGCAATCCCCTCATCTCTGATCTTGTACGTCCTCTAGGGTTAAGCCTTTTCACCTAGGCAAGACTTCCAGTCCTTCAGAATGCTATTCCATCCGTGTTTTCCCACAATCCTCCATGACATTCATACTCTGAACACAGAAGCTGAGCATTGTTTTCCTATTATTCTGTTGTTATTGTTATGTGGGCACCCAAGCCCTCTCTGCTTCCTAGAATGCCCTAAACCCTTTCCCTTTTCACCTGGCATAACCCTGTGTTCTCTGGACACCTTGCTGTGCAGTGCCCTGCATTGCTCAAGCACAGACAGCTGTATACTCCTCCACTCTCAGGGCTCAATACCTCTATTATAGACAGCACTTAATATGTAGAATTCTAATTTTTTATCTAAGTGTTTGATTGTCCTGATCACCTGAGCTTTTTGAGAGCAGAAATTATGGCAATTCATCTCTATCCTCGTAACATCGAGAACAATATCCTGACACCAACTAGATATTCAACAAAGATTTGCGTAGTGAATGCTCAAGCAATTATTAGTAATAGAAATAATAGTTCCCACTTATTGAGAGCTGTGTTTGCTGCAGCCACGGAGTTGACGGCTTTGTCTACATGATCTGAGTTAGTGTATCAGTTCCAAGCATTTCTCCTCCCACTCAGGTTTTTAAAATTAGGTTACAACTCTCTAATTTCACCATAAAGGTACCATATAATCAATAGTAAAGCATTAGGCATCAGAGAGGCTGGTGGAGAGAATATCTGGGTCCCTTAAATCACATTGACTCTGCCTTGCAATGACATCTATCCCATCTATTTAGGATGTAGTGTCCTTGTGCTCTGAGTGAAAGAAAAGCTGACCAAATTCTTATTAAAGGAAAGATAAAAATAAAGTGGTGGCATTTCAGCGGATTCTGCTTCATCTTCGTCACTGGGTGTAATTAGGGGTATGCCCTGCTTTAGAGGAGTTGCTAGAACATAAATGAGCCCCAGTTGAGTGAAAGAGGACCCCAGAGACCTGACTGTGCATTCTCCTCCAGGCTGGGTGGCAAGAGAGTCCCTTTGTTTGGCCGTGGATGCCTTCCAAATTTAGAGAGTCCTAATGACTCTTCAACTGCATTACGTCCTGAGGATAATTAGTGATGCTGTTGCTCAGCTATTCAACACCAATCAATCAGCGCAGATACACAAAGCTTGTAACACATCCAGAATGAGAACCCAGGCTAGGGAGGAAAAAGAAAGTATTATAGTCAAGGTTCCATAACAGAAGCCCATCATTCTGGGGGGTTGCATTTAGAGGGCACTTGTTAGAAACTTAACTATTACAATCCGTTGTTGTCTTGTTTTTCAGCAGTTGGGACTATGTGGTAGGAAGGTCTTTGTATTGAAGCAGCACAAAGAAGCCAAACAGGTGAGACATGAAATTTCTCTGCAAGCATGGGTGTTGCACCACCTTTCCTAGCAAGATATTCCAGAGCTACTTCTCAAAACTGTTCCCTGGAGCCTCTCGCACACAATTGGAAGAACACTGCCACCTTTGGTCTCTTTGTAGAGCAGACCCAAGGACAATTTTGCCTTTGCACCAGCTAGACAAGAAGGCAGGGCTCCAAGCTCCATGGCAAGTGAGATGACAGTTCTTTGGATGTGCTGCTAAAGGAGATTTGGGGCAACATGAGGACAAAGAACTGCTGACCTCAGAGCTTCTGGGGACTGATCCATAGAAGCAGAGTACTATGCACTGAGGACTGAGGACTAACTGCACTAGTCAGTGCAGGCCACTGAACCCCAGGCCACACCCCCACAAGAAGTGTCTCTGCATGGCCTAGATGGTCAAAAGTCCTAGGCTCACAGAGATGATTTTTTAAAAAATTGAATTTCTGTAAACTTTCAAACAAAGTCTCCAAGACTTTTGTGCTCCTGAGTTTGAAACCTTGGACCTTCTGAACCATTTCTTCTGTATTTATACCGAAATGATAGATGGATAGATAGATGATAGATAGATAGATAGATAGATAGATAGATAGATAGATAGATAGATAGATAGATGATAGATAGGTATGTGTGTGTATGTGTGTGTCTAGAGAGAAAGACAGAGACAGACAGACAGACAGACAATAGCTGAGGAAAAGGTATGCATGTGGACACTTCAGATTAGGGAGTACACCAGTCACTCACATGGAGATCACAGGCTTTCTTGAAGACTTCACTGGAATATGCATGGTGCATCTGAGAAGGTACATGTGCTAGGTCTACACAAGAGTATTAGCTTAATTATTACAACAACTTAGTGTTAGCAGTACTCACTGAAGAGGAAGGTGGAACTCAAATCACGCAAATAGCACATCCAATATTAGACAGAGGAAAGGAGCAGATTTCAAGTTCAGGGCTGTCAGTAGCAAATTCAAGGTGCTTACATTGTCACTCGGTTGGCTTTCTGCAACGGAAGCCCTTCCTCCTTCTCTCCTTCCTTCCTGTCTCAATTCTCCCTCAAACAAAGGTGAAGTTGGTTATGGAGAGGTTAGAAGAAGAAGGAGTAGACAAAGTGGGAGCAAGAAAACGGTCTTTCATAAAATTTCTTGTGAACATAAAAGTGAAATTGTGGGTAATATGAAGGGGAAAGAGGGATCCCACAGGGTTCATGTCTATGAGACTTTTGTTCTTTAAAATGGAAGAGTTGAGCTGGAGAGGAGTCTCTGTGGTTATGAGATAGCACTGACTGCTCTTCCAGAGAACCTGGGTTCCATCCCCAACACCCAGTTGGAGGCTCACAACTGTCTGTAACTCCAGTTCTAGGGGACCCGAGACCATCTCCTGGCCTCTACAGGCACTGCATGAATATGGTGCACAGGCATATGTGTAGACAAAACAGCCTTACACTTCGAGTGCAAACCAATCAGTCTTTTAAAAGACAAAAGAACTCATCTACTTAAATTTAAACAAGATTTTTTTTAATGTCAACCACTGTTTTCTACCAAGAAACAAAATTGCCATTTCCAAAATGTCATACGTATTGAAGCCCACACTGTGCCACTTTATCTCAGTTCACTTAGCACAATGTATTTAAGATACCTCTATGCTGTTATGTGGAGCAGAAACTCACTCTTTTCAATTAATTTTTAATATCCCATTGTATCAATGTGTCATCATTTCCCTATTCATGACAACATGCATTTGTATTGCTTCAGGTTTACTAGTGATTGTAGCACAAGCAGGAAACATCTCCTCCCAGGTTGGTTTATAAACCTCACTTTTCTTTCCATCGTGAGTAAACATCTAGGAGGAGATTTGCTGGATCCTCTGGTGAGTCCGTTTTTATTTTATAATAAACTGCCAAATTGTTCCCTAATATGAGATGTGCAATTTTTCAAGTGTATTTTTCCCCAAAAAATAGTGAATAAAGTTGAAGTTTATAAAAAGCTTAAGTATCTGGTAAAGTGGGGAGAAGGATGCAGAGAATGTGAAAAATCTGACCGAGTAGGTCTTGGTGAATTCTAAGATGGCCAGAGGAGAAGGAGCTGGCTGGTGGAGTACAGGTTCGGGGACTGACCTCAGTCCAGAGTCACGACATCTCTCTCACAGTGGTAGGTGAGAAGATGGTGTTAGTGTTGGTTTTTGCATCGGGGAATAAGGAGGAAGTTTCCATCTTTGAAACAGGAAGTGGAAGAGGGAAAAAGAGGTGGAAGTTGGAACAGATCCTGCAGTGGAGATTCCGGCTGGGTGGGTCATCAGTGGGGCCAGTCTGCTTGTGAGAGAAAAATGATGTAGTACCCATCACAGCAACCAAAATGCCAGATAGTTGACATTGAGCTGGAAAGATCACCAATGGGAGGCTGAGCAGGTGTTAGGGTCCAAGAGAAGGCCCCAAGAAAGACCAACAGTCATGTATGCAATTTAGCAAGAGCATTTATTTCCAGCATGATGGGGTGGCAAATAGCGACCCAAAAGGGGGATGGCAAGCTCCTTTTAAGCAGAGTTAGGGGAATTCAAGAGAGGAGGGATTAATCTGGTGCTGATTGGTGGAGGAAAGATTAGTCTGGGAGATGATTGGTGGGAGGTTGTAGTGGTTAGGGGCCCATTGGTGGTGGTGGTGGTATCTAGTGTCTAGGGGCTTGTTGATGAGAGGGTAGGGAAAGCTACCTTTAGCTAGCAGAAGTCTGGGGGACACCTGCTGAGCCAGCAGAAGGGGCTTTGGGGTGCCTGCTGAGGCAGCAGAAGGCTGGGGGCACCTGTTGATGGTTGCCCTTAAGTTGTGGTTTTCCTGAGAATTGCTTGCTTGGCTCCAGCCCGTTCTAGTGAACCAAAACTAAGGCCTAGCCCATGCCAGAGCTGCTAGGGGAGCCTGTTAAGGCCCTGGCTTGGCCATCCGGTCCTTTCACAAGGGAATCAGAAAGTGGGGGCTGTGAATAGAAAGAGTGCATGGGGACAGTTCTGCTCCAATTACTACCCTCTTTTCTCACAGCTTCCATCCTAGATGTAACCTGAGCTGGAACTCTTCAAATGACATTTCTCAAGCCCCAGCAGTGTCCAGTTCAGACACTGTTCCCAGCAGACACTGCTAATAGGGAGCCCTGGAGGGTAAACACGAGGCTGGAGGCAGGAACATGCAGCTTCCTGTACAATTCATTCCAGACCACTGCCCCCTTGGGCCTCTCCCATTGGCGGCAGCACTTCCTTCTTAAAGCAGCTCCGTACCCCAGTTTGTAGCTTTCCAGAGCTCAGACCCAGACTGGAGGTGCCTTCCCAAGGACAGCGGTGCCAGCTAAGCTGGGCTTCTCCTTAGAGACCTGGAGCTCCCATTTCCCACTTCCATGTGGCAAGAATTCTGCTCCCTTCCTTTCTTCCTCCTCCCCAGCAGTCTGCTTTGTGATAGCTGAAGTTCTTTGTGCCTTTCACTGCCTCAATACCTCTTAGCTCTACTTAGTGTTAAATTCTCTCTATTCACATAGCCTGTGTGCAGCCTATCGGGGCTCACAGTGACTGGAGGCAATCACAGAGCCTTCATGGGTCTGCACTAGGTCCTCTACATATATGCTGTGGTTGTTTAGCTTGGGAGTTTTGTGAGACTCCTAACAATGGGAGTGGGGATGTCTCTGACTCATTTACCTGCTCTCGGGACCCTTTTCCTTCTACTGGGTTGCCTTGTCGAACTTTGATATGAGGGTTTTGTGCCTAGTCTTGTTTTATCTTGTTATGCCATGTTTTGCTGATATCCCTGGGAGGCCTTTTTTTTCTCTGAAGGGAAATGGGGAAATGATGGATATGGGGAAGAGCATGGAGTGGGGGGCTGGGAGGAATGGAGGGAGGGGAGACTGTGGTCAGAATGTATTTTATGAGAGAAGAATAAATAAAGAGAAAAATAAATAACCTGTGTGGTTTCTTTCTGCTGAATGGGCCCTGACAGAGAGAAGATCAGATCCGAGGTCCACAAGAGGAGGCAAAGAGAGGCAAAGCTTTAGAGCAAACCTACTGAAGGCTGTTGTGCTGGAGTCTTATGTCAGCTTGACACACAAACTAGAGTCATCTGAAAGGAGGGGACTTCAACTGAGAAAATGCCTCCAGAAGATCAGGCTGTAAGGCATTTTCTTAATCCCTCGGCTGGTGGTCCTGGAAAGCAGGCTGAGCAAGCCACTAGGCAACACCCCTCCATGGCCTCTGCATCAGCTCCTTTTTCCAGGATCCTGCCCTGTTCCTTCAGTGATGAACAACAATGTGGAAGTATAAGCCAAGTAAACCCTTTCCTCCCCAACTTACTTTTTGGTCATGGTGTTTCATCACAGCAATTGAACCCTAACTAGGCCTACTGGGAAATCTGCATACTTTAACTAAGGACTTACAGGGAAAGTGTTTAGAGTGAGGATACAGTGGAGGGTGCTTTAGTTCACAAAGGTGACTGCAGTGGAGTCAAGGACAAGGCTGGTACAAGAGAATCACAAGAGACACACGGCGTAGGTTGTCTGCCAGGCCATTGAGGCCAGCCTAAATGACGGCAGCCACAGATTGGAAAGGATGAATGGGTTGCAGTGCTCAGTGCCTCAGCTTCCAAACAGCTTTGCATTTGTTTTGTCGTTTTTTTGTTTGTTTTTGATAACAGAACAGTGGTCTGAAGGCAGAGAATAGGGTAACAAGGACCACAGTGGCCTAGCTTGTTACCTCATGAGGTAATGGGGGAAAATAAATTATTTTACTCCATGAGAGTACAAAGTTAGGAGTGTCCTTGGGCACTAATGGGTTAAGATCAAAGAGTATCTGTTGATCAAATGCAAAATGCTAGTGGTTGCTATGAATGTGTTAAATGCTTTAAGTGACTCTGTAGCTCATATAGAACAACATTCATGGATATTGTGAAATTTATGTCCAAGACACATACATTTCTTATCCTGATTAGAATTCTTTAGATAAATAGTGCAGATGATAGATAGATAGATAGATAGATAGATAGATAGATAGATAGATAGACAGATGGAAGGGAGATGATTGAAAGATAATAGATTTTATGATTTATTGACTCTAGAATATAATTGCAATGAATTTAAGGTACATAGATAGTCACAACTGACAGCATAGGATGGATCTAGAAGACATGCTACTCCAACATTCTTGGGTTCTCCTCAGAGCTTCATCAGTTAGGTACATGAGGCAGTCCCTGGGAGAAACATTGACTCTTCTCTCACACCACATAAATTTAAAGTAGCAGCCCTAGATTGACTCCAGGGGGAAATCCAGGAATTCCAGTGTGGACTACCAGGACCCTGGATCAGTAGGGCTGTCAACAGGGCAGCTCATGAGTGTCTGTTGGATCAAATAAATAGTGAGATAAGCCAGGCATGATTACACACAACTGTAATCACAGAGTGCTCTCTCTCTCTCTCTCTCTCTCTCTCTCTCTCTCTCTCTCTCTCTCTCTCTCTCTCTCTCTCTCTCCCTGTGTGTGTGTGTGTTTAAATTCATCAGAAAAACTAAATACATCAATAACATGAGCAAGAGCTAGATTTTTGGTTCCGAATCTGTGAGTTGTAACCCTCTGGTGTCAAACAACCTTTTCACAGGGTTGCCTAAGACAATAGGAAAACACAGATATTTACTTTATGATTCAAACAGTAGCAAAATTAGTTATGAAATAGCAACAAAAATAACCTTATGGTTGGGGATTATCAGAACATGAGGAACTGTATTAAAGAGTTGCCCCATTAGGAAAGTTGAGAACCACTGAGCTAAAGAAACAAAACTGTCCATTGAAGCCGGTGGGAACTTCAACATACAAAGGCAGAGCACTAGCATTAGAGGACAGAAGAACAGAACAGATGCTCAGTGCTGTGTTCAAAACCCAGGCATGCCTCCATAAGGAAGATCTGGCTCAAAAACACAGACAAAACCCAGAGAGGCAGTTGCAATGGAGGACTAGTACTGTTCCCTAATTCAGCTGCTGCACGTTTGGAAGCAGGAAATCTCATTTTCTAATGAATAAGCCACTGAGGGTGTGGTGGACATAAACACCACACAAATCATGAGACATCATAAAATGATCAAACTCTGTTTTTGAAGACATTAAACACTTTGGTTGCAGGACACAGAAAAATCAAGCTTGAATTGACCAGAAAACTCTCCCTGCTGGCTCACTTTCATAGCATTTTAAGAAAGAGATACTACATCAGTGGTCTTAACCCAGCATTGGACCCTGTGAGCTATAAGAACGAACTGCTAGGCAAGATGTGCTTAGTAATGCAAATAGTGGCATGTAACACGAATTGCTGAACGGTCTTATTAATAAAAAAAGCTTGGAGCCAGATATTGGGGTGAAATCTGAAAGATCAGAGGAATAGAACAAGCCAGCCACAAGTTCTTACCACTAGGAAATCCTCAGCCCAAGAGAGCTACTTCCTGTATACTCACGCCTTATATACCTTTTTGTGCTCTGCCATCTTACTTCTTCTCTCCACCCAGCTACATTACTTCCTCTTTCTGCCCAGCTCTATCACTTTCTGTCTGTCTGTACAGACCTCCAGACCTCTATGGTTAACTAGTGCTGGGATTAAAGGCATGGGCCACCACGCCTGGCTCTGTTCCCAGTGTGGCCTTGAACTCACAGAGATCCGGATGATCTCTGCCTCCCAAATGCTAGGATTAAAGATATGTGCTACCACTGCCTGACTTCTATGTTTAATACAGTGGCTGGCTTTGCCCTCTGATGCCCAGGCAAGCTTTATTTGTTAGAGCACAAATAAAATATCACCACAGTAGCATGCCTGCTAGGGAGGAACCAGCTACTTTCTAATTGGAATTTGAGGCCTGCTCTTCAGGGCCATGCCTGGTAGTGTAAACTTTGTCAGAAGCCTGTGGCTTAAAAGGTCTTAGGCTCTAGCTGGGGGAACCTCCTATCATTTTTGTTCCTTTGTTTTGTTTTGCTAAATGGTCACATTGTCAAACTGTCCTCTTAATATATATGTTTAATATATGTTTACATTCACAAATCCGGGCTGCTTATATTGGTTAGTGAAGCTTCTTTTTGCAATAGTGGCAGTTAGTGTAGAGACCCATAACTGATCTAAGTGCCAAGAATAGGTGACTACAGGCGCTCAGCCCTAAATGAGTCATCTATATTGATTTGACTCCCCTCGCCCAAGGCTCAGGGAATAAGGCAAAAGTGGGAGTGGAAAAAACATAAGAGGTGAAGGACAGGGTGTGACTGTGGCACATACTTATGAGGCCCCACCTTTACCTCAGGAGTTCCGGGCAGTTAATAGCAGCTGGGGAAGGCTGTAGGCACTGGTATGTTGCCCATACTCCACTGGATAGCCCAACCTGTAGGCACATATGGGCAGCACCAGTTGGATGCACCAGGCTATAAATAAAACAGAGGACATGAAGTTGGAAGGGAAATGTGTGGTGGGGTTCAGGGGTGGGGGCTGGAGAGGGGAAACGGACAGCAGAAATGACCCTAAAACGTTGTATACATGTATGAAATCCTCAATGAATAAGCTACACATGTATCTTTATCTATATATCACCTATATCCATATCTATACCTATGCGTAATTATAAAGGAAATCACAACACATACTGATGCATGTAATACCCAAACAAGTAAGTGGAAAATAAAAGTGATGTATTGATTCTGTGGCCCAAGTTGTTAAAACAGGTCAATAAATAAATATAAATCTCACAAGTTATATTTCTATATTTAGACAACCATAACTGATAAATTGTTGCTGAAGGGGAAAACAGTGGTAATTGTTTTTCTTTGTTTCATTTATTTGTAAGATGATCAAGTTCACAAATGAACTCTCTCTCTCTTTCACATGCACTCTCTCTCTAATTTATATGCTGAGCTTCCTCATCATGAACAATTATTATTTGATAAGGTCTATTGTACCAGAAATGACTGGTGAGAGACCACATTGCTTGAAAATGTCCATTCTTAAGGAAAATAACACGTAAAGCTGAAAGTGACTTGAGCAAAAATTTCACTGTACCTCTTTGAACAATGCCATAACATTTTGCTGAGACACATCAAAGATTTAGATAAATGAAAAAAACTCTCTAAAAGCCTTGAATAAAATGTCTTTATACATTACCTCTGATTGTTTCTAATCTTAGTCCCAGGATTCCACTGTACTGTGGTGGCAAGTTTCTAATTCTCGAGAAGCATCTCACACCAGAAGAAGCAGGAGATGTGAGACAAAGGTGTGTGGGGACTCTAGGACACACAAATGAGCATCGTGAAGCTCTAATAGTTTTTAGAAAATATCATCCTGCACGAGGCGACCCAGACCCGGAAAGACAAGCAGGGCATGTACACATTTATAAGTGGATAGTAGCTGCGAAATAAAGAATAACCATGCTACAATCCACAGACCCAGAGACTGGGTAACCAGGGCTCATGGGAGGATGCATGGATCTCCCTGGGAAGAGGAAATAGAATAGATTTGGAGAGTGGACTGGAGGCAGGTGGGGTTGGGAACAGGAGGGATCAGGCAGGTGGGGGGAAGGGAGAAAGAAAACACTGAGAGAAACATCTGGGGGATTAAATGGAAACCTAAATGCAATGGAGACTCCATGGAATCTATGAGAGCAACCTTAGCAAAGGCTCCTAGTAATTGGGGGGCATGGACCCTGAACTGGCCATCTTCTGTAACCAGGCAAGGCCTCAAGTGGAGGAATTGGAACATCAACCCAGCCACAAAACCTTTGACCTACAGTTTGTCCTGTCTGCAGAGTGTTCTGGGACTAGAGCCTAGCAGAATTGTCATCAAAGAGACCAGAGAGACTCCTCCATTCAGCAACTGCTGTGACCAGATGCAGAGTCCTGCAGCCAAACATGAGGAGCTTAGGGGAACCCTGCAGAGGAGGGGGAGGATCAGAGGAACTAAGGGTCAGGGACACCATGAGAACAGAGGAAGTGGAGGTGGGTCAGTGACTCTTTTGCCTGCTTGTGGGGCCCTTTTCCTCCTACTAGGTTGCCTTGTTCAGTCTTGATATGGTGGTCTGTGCTTGGTCTTCTTGTAGCTTGATACACCATGTTTGGTTGATGTCCCTGGAAGGCCTGCTCTTTTGTGAGGGGAGGCAAAGGCGGGGTGGATCTGGGTGGGAGAAAAGATGGAAGGAAGATACATGAGGGAAGGGAGGGAAGGGAAACTTTCATGAGAGAATAAAAAAAATCATACAATATATTTGATCATATTATTTTCCCTCCCCAATTCCTCCCAGATCCTCCCCTCCTCACTTCCTCACTCACTCAAGTTCACATTCTTTCTAAAAATAAACAAAAACAAAAATGTGGAGTCCAGCCAGCTATCCTGGGTATTGGGCCTGCCCTGGAGTATAGTTGACTTTTCCTTTCCCAATGGGTAACAATTGCAGATAGATAAAGCTGTAATTATTAAGATAGCAAAATGATGGCATTGGAATCCACAGTTCAGTGGAACAGAATACAGTGTTCAGAAACAGAACAAAGAAAGCTACACAGATGTTTAGAATATGACAAAAAAGTGGCCTTTAACATCTATAGAAGATAATTTGGATACTATTACATAACCATTGGAGAAAAATAGTACTTAGCTTACATAGTTGAGTCCACCAAGGGGGAAAACTTTCTTAATAAGTCACAAAGGTTATGTTACCCAAATATGAAAAAAATTCAAAAATTTTTAAAAGTATTAATGCCTTTAATTTGTAAAGGAAGCTTGCAAATAAATATAAAAGATGAATGCCTTCTAAAAATATCAACACAACTAAAAATATTTACCTATGAAGATGCACAAATTATCAAACATGAAAAGATATTCAGTTGTGTCAGTAATCAAAAAAATAAAAAGTTAACAGTTCACACATTGAATACATTGTCTTATTTAATTCCAACATCCAACCCCTGAGTCCTTTGGATGCTCTGAGCTCTGCTACACTCACATGGCCTGGCGAGAATCTCTATTTTCTCCATGTTACCACATGGAGCTAGGTGGGTGGAGCAGAGTAGGTAGACACTTTCCCTATATACCTTCTGTGGGAGTGGGTTGGTTGCCCAGAGCTCTGCATAAAACCTCAAGTAGAGCCAACACCATTTAAACTCTAGACACACGCACACACACACACACACACACACACACACACACACACACACATACACACACACACACACACACACACATACACACACACACACACACACACACATGCGCACACGCACACACACGCGCACACACACCATGGCCATCACCAACCACCATTTTCATGGTAATAGCTAACTGACTGATGACTGGCATCTTTGTTGGCTTGGCCTTCAATCTTTGGGCAATGAAATCACTAGCCCATTCACCTCACCCCAGGGCTCCTCTTGCCTAGATTAAGATTCTTTCCCTCTGTGCTAGTCCTTGGTCTCTATGACAAAAATATCTGAAAGCATCAATTTAAAGGGAGGAAAGGTCTGTTTCAGTCATAGTTTCCAAGACTGCAGCTCACAGTCAATTGACTCCATTGTTCTTGGGCCATGAGAAGGCAGGGAGCATGTGGCAGACTATCACTGCTTACTTCACAGAGACAGAGGGAGCCAGAAAAGGCAGAGGAAGGGACTGAGGACAAGACATAGCCTTCCATAGCTCATCCTCTTTCTATCCTAGGTTCCAGCCTCTAAAGTTTCCACCACTTCCCAAAGTGCGTTCAATTATCAACTCATAGATGGATTATCCCTTGATGAAGACAGCATTCTCGTGACCCAGTCACCTCTCAATAGATCCACTGGAGGGAGGGACCAAGACTTCAACACATGAGCCTCTGGGTGGCATTTTTTAACAAAACCATAACACCTTCCCCATTGGCCTCTGTGGCTAAGGCTGCACCTGAAACTCTGTGTAAACTCCTCATAATTAAAGTGTCTTGTGCACATACAGGAACTCTGAGCTGATTGGACCTCAGGTTTCCAGACCATCAGTCATGAACATCCATTAACAGACACCAATCTTACTTTCTGGTGGCATTAGTCCTGCCTACTCCAACACTGTCAGTTGAAGCTTCTAAAGCTCTTTAAGTACAGAAGACTCCTCATCTTCAACAGTTGGAAATTGATTGTCTTATTGATTTAAGACAGATATTTTCTGAACCCTGGTGGGTCCTTGATTATTACTGGGACACCTAAAGCAGACCTCTATGTTCACAACTCTTAAGGTTATAAGTGAAAGAAACTAAACTCAAGTCAGTTGAGACAAAAAGGGAATCTGTCATGTAAACTTTTAAAGATCCAAAGTTCCATTAGGACTTGGCCTCATTTTGAGCCTGGGATCAGGTTACCATACCTGTGCCATACTCAGTCCAATTCTACTGTGTACAGGGTATCAGTTCCATTCTGAGTTCCACCTCAGTGCAAAGATGGATGGTAGCACTTCTGAAGCCAGATGCTCGCAGCAGCATGTTCAGCAGGAGAGGGCAAGCTCTTGTTCATTAAAGTTGTACAGTGTCTTCAGACACTCAGTCAATTCATAACCAATCTCCCTTGCCAGAATGCTACAGAGCTTCTGCTGTCCAAGACTGTGTGTCTGTCCTTCCTACAATCTAGCAGAGAAAACTGACCTCCTTTCCAATCACTGAACAGTCCAAAAGCTGTCTCACACACAGACATGAATGACGTTCTTCTCTTGTTTTTATTCTATCTCCTGCATCCCTTGGCCTCCCTGGGGCTCTAATAACCTTTGTCTACTGGATCCCATGGCTGGATAAAGTCCTTTTAATGCACAAACATCTTCCTAAATAAGGCCTAACTCCTTATTTTCTGGAGCCTTGAGAACCTGTGTCGTGAATATTCATTGTAATCTGTATGAGCAATCTTTCACTTAATAAATGTGCATTAAACATATTCTATGTGCAGGACACGGGCAACTGTCAGACAACAAGGCAGAAAGGGATTAATTCAACTGTTACATAGAAAACATAGCTTGTATTGATGTGCATTACCTTTGGCAGGCAGCCTTACTCACCCCCAAGCACATCCTGGCTTATTGTTCTGTCTCCATTGGCCCTCTATTAAAGTTCTCTTATGCAGCATGCCGGAGTCTATGTGGGAATTTATCATTTCACAGCAGTATGTTAAAGCATCCAGGATATCTACTGGTACGTTAAACTCATTTGCCTCTTGGGTCTCAATCTATCCTTCTCCTGGATGTTATTCTCCAAACTAAAACCAAGAAAACAGCACGCTGGCTGGAATTGAATAAGAGTCAATCCATCAGCCACATGGTTTCAGAGTGGACAGTATTTATCTCCCAAACATTTACAGGGCTTCTGTGGTGACCAGAGAATTGTATGCAAGAAGATGGATAAAAAGGTAAGCCTGGCACTCCAGGAGCTTGCCCTCCATGGGAAGAAAGGCATGTCCACAAATGGAATGCACAGTGGAGATGAATGTGCTAAGCATACAGTGAGCAGCCCAAGCAAGAAGTTGTAGAAATGGAGATGTTTTCAGGCTGGATATGGGAGGGGTTGGCAGCTGCAGAGTGTTGCTTTTGTGAAGTTGACCCTGGGAATTTGAGGTTGCAGAATGCCATCATGCTTTATAACTTATCCTAACAACCTCACTTCTCATTGTTAGTTCTCTATAAACTCTGAACTTCCATCCCCAAACACTGACTGCCAATGTTCATCAAAGACTCCTAATGCTGCATCAGACAACTTTAATAGTGGGGCCGATGGAGACAGAACAATAAGCCAGGGTGTGCTTGGGGGTGAGATGTTCTTATACCTGTGTCAGTTATTGCTGTATAACAAATTACTCCACCGCCCCCAAGTTAGCACACTCTTTTCTCACCAGCCACAGTGTATGGCCAGAGTATGGAATATCTTAGCTGCAAAGTTCTCACGAGGTTGCCGGTAAAATATTAGCTCAAAGTGATAGAATCCAAAGGCTTTACTAGGGCCACGAAATATGCTCTAAACCTACCACATGGCTTTTGGCAGGAGGCTTCAGCTCCTTCCAAGATGTTGGGCAGAGGCAAGTTACCCTCACCTTATAGGCCGTTCCATATGGTGACCTGAGTGTCCACACAACATTGGAGCTCTCTTTCTCTATGGTGAGAGATCCACAAGAAAGGCGAGTGAAAAATCAATATTGGGTGGTTTTAATTATTATTTTGGAGACAGGGTCCTGCCATGTAGCCCAGGCTGTTCTTGAACTTTTGAACTGCACCAGCTTCCTCAATTCTACTATTACAATCATGTACCACCACATCTGAAAAACATGATCTGGGAGTTTGAATGAGGATGGCCCCCAGAGGCTCATATATTTGACTGTTTTGTTCCCAGTTGGTAGAATTGTTTAGGAAAGAGTAGGTGTTGCCTTGTTGGAGGAGGTGTGTCACTGGAGTGGACTTTGAGATTTCAAAAGTCCACACCAGGCCCAGTCTCTCTCTCCCTGCCTTCTACCTGGGGATCAGGTTGTAAACTCTCAGGCATTTCTCAAGTACCATGCCTGCCTGCCTGCCTACTGCCATGTTCCCTGATGATGGTCATGAACTAACCCTATGAAACTGTAAGCAAGCCTCCACCCAATTAAATGCTTTCTTCTGTAAGTTGTGTTGGTCACGTGCCTCTTCACAGTAATAGAATAGTAACTAAGACAGAAATTGGAACCAGTAGTGGTTCTAAGGGAACAGAATTGTAAGGATGAATTTGTTATGTATCTGGACCAGATTTGACAATTTGTCAACACCTACAGTAACCATACAGACTAGGTGGCATTAGCCTGGATGGCTGGTGCAGAGTTCTCCAGAAGGCAGTATATACCTTGAATCCACATCCAATATATGGTATACTTTCTCCCATAGCCAGGATTCACAGGTCCAGGAATCAAGTGGTGGAAAGAGAAATAGTTCCACTTGCTATCACCATAGTGACTCACTAGGAAAATTTTTGCTTCTTGTTCCCATGACCTTAAATTCTGCTGGCCTACAAATTTTGATTCTAGGTGGGGGAGCACTCCTGCTTACAAATACAACAACCATTGAACTGGAAGGTTAAACATTCCCCTGGACATTCCTTTGGGCTTCTGATGCCCATAAGCCAACAGGCTAAGAAAGGAATAAGTGTTGGGAAAGGTGATTGATCCAAACTACCAGGAGGAAATTGGATTGCTTCTCTACAATGGAGGTAAGAAAGTTTATGTCTGGAGTACAGGAGATCCTTTAGGACATCTCTTGGTGCTACCATGTCCTGTGGCTAAAGTCAATGGGAAACTACAACAACTTAATTCAGGTAGGATGACAAAAGGGCACAGACCCTTCAGGAATGAAGGTGTGGGTCACTTCTCCAGGGAAAGAGTAAAGACCTGCTGAGGTGTTTGCTGAGGGTGGAGGAAATACAGGATGGGTAATAGAGGAGGGTAGTTATAAATGTCAGCTACAGCCATGTGACCAGTTGTAAAATGAGGATTATAATTGACATGAATGTTTCTGTCATATTTTGTTTAAAATATGTTTGTGGAGATATTTGTGCTTTCTTTCCTCAATGTATTTATCATGCAATGTAACATCAGTTGAGATAATATCAGTGGTTATCCTATTTAAGCTATGAGAAACTAAAAGAATGTCCCTCAAGGGACATTGCCAGCTATTCTAAACTATATAATACATTTGTGATTGTACATGGGATAGCTATATCGTGTTAGGCACGATTATAATCTGGTTAATGTTTTAATTTGGAAATTAAGCAAGACACAAGGAGATGTGGTTGTGTGTCAAGTTGACAAGGGGTGGACATGTGATAGACGTTCTTTGTTGTCAATCTGGAATTAACTAAAAACCCAAGCAGTTGGGAACAACTGTGAAGAATTTGTCTTAATCCAGATCACTTGAGGTCAGAACACCCATGCTAAATCTGGGCCACACCTGTTGGGGAATATTTGTTTACACTGTAAAGATGTGTCTCTGCCTAAGGTGCCTTCTGATTGGTTTAATAAAGATCTAACTGGCCAATAGCTAGGCAACGGAGAATAAGTGAGACTTTCAGGCAGAGAGAAACTGAGAGGACAAATCTAGGTGCACAATTTCACCAGCAGACTTGGAGCAAGTTGGATGTGCTGTACTAAGAAGAAATAACTGAGCCATATGGCAGAAGGTAGATTTAAAAATATGGGTTAATTAAGTTATAAGAGCTAGTTGGGAAAAAGCCTAAGCTGAGACCAAGCTTTCATAATTAATAATAAGTCTCTGGGTCATTATTAGCAAAGTGGCAGTCCAAAGACAGTCTGTGAAGAAAGCTTGCTACACACACCTTCTATAGACAGCCTATATAAAGAACATGGAATAAAGAAGCTTTGCTTTTTTGCCAGCTTGCCATCATTCTCACTGGCAGGTTTATATCGCCTGCTGTTGAGGCATTCCTTCACTGGCATTAGAGCCTGCTTCTTCAGAATTCCGACATATATTGAATACTAGCTGAGACATTTAGCCTTGTGGAAAGTACAACTATTAGATTCTTGGACTTCCCATCAGGAGACAGCCTTGTTGAATGAGCTGAACTACAACCTGGATGTCAAACTAATAAATGCCCCTTTTACACATACAGGTTTATTCTATCAGGTCTGTTCATCCAGAGAACCCAGATTTATACATGTGGTATATAATACACATGGTGATGTCTATAACTTGGCTTTCAAAGCCATATATTGCTGCTTCCACTTTATTCCAGTCACTGGAAGCAAGTCACTAACTCTGGCCCTTCCGCTGCCAGGATAGAGAAAGGAGATCCAAGAATTTGAGCATATTTTCAAACCACCATGTTGCCTTGTTTCCTTTGAGTCTACCAATCTTACTGCTTTGTGAGTAATATGGCAAAGAGATTAAGAACATAAGATTTTTTTGTTTTGTTTTTCTTTTTACTTTTTTCCTTTTTTCTTAAAAGTTTTTTATTCATTTTACATACCAACCACAGATCCCCCTCTCTTCCCTCCTCCTGCCCCCCAGCCTTCTCCCCCAAACCCACCCCTCCATTCCCTCCTACAAAAAGGTAAGGCCTCCCATGGGGAGTCAGCAGAGCCTGGTACATTTAGTTGAGGCAAGTCTAAGCCCCTCCTCCTGCATCAAGGCTGTGCAAGGTGTCCCACCATAGGTAGTGGGCTCCAAAAAGTCAGCTAATGCCCCAGGGATGGATCCTGATCCCACTGCTAGCGGGACTCTTAAGCAGATCAAACTATACCACTGTCTTGCTTATGCAGAGGCATAGTCCCGTCCCATGGAGGCTCTATAGCTGTTGATCTAAATTTCATGAGTTCCCACTAGCTTGGTTTGGTTGTTACTGTAGACTCTGATGCCCTTTGCTCAAAGAATCCCTCTTCTCTCTCTTTGACTGGACTCCGGAGTTTGGCACAGTGCTGGCTGTGGATTTCTGTATCTGCTTCCATCAGTTACTGGATGAAAGCTCTATGATGACAGTTAGGGTATTCACCAATCTGATTACTGGGGTAAGCCAGCTCAGGCACCCTCTCCACTATTGCTAGTAGTGTAAGCTAGGGTCATGCTTGTGGATTCCTGACAATTTCCCTAACACCAGGTTTCTCCCTATCCCCCATGGTGTCTCCCTCTATCAAGGTATCTCTCTCATTGCTCTCCCACTCCATCCCCGTTCCACCTCGACCATCCCATTCCCTTAAGTTCTCATTCCCCATCCCCTGTCCTCCATTGACCCCTCATCCCCAGTTTACTCATGGAGATCTCATCTATTTCCCCTTCCCAGGGTGATCTTTGCATCCCTCTTAGGGTCCTTGTTCTTAGCTAGCTTCTCTGGAGCTGAGAACACAAGTTCTTAAAGTCAAATGTCAAAATTACAATTCCAGCTCTAACACATTTTACAGTGTGACTTTAGGTCAGTAACTTAGTGTCTCTGAGTCTCCTTGTCTGTAAAATAAAGACTATAGCAGCACTTCCTTTGGTCATTGGGAGGATTAAGTCAATTAATACATGTAAGCGCCATGTGAGTATTTCGTACAACACCCATATGTCACTTAGGACAACAATTAGCACATTATATGTTCAGCTAATTTTGAGCATATTTTGTTACCCACTGTCACATCCACTCCGCAAATTTCTGTTCTTTCAGTGACTGATTTTGCTAAATTTCTAAGATCCTTGGGCAAACTTTCCTCCTTTTGGGTTCTCTGATGTTGTGATTATTTTTGTAGCTGGCATTTTGCAAACCAAAACATCACAGCTTATGTGCACCTCTGTGTAGCCCTTGTTGATGGTGTAGCCCATGAGGGATAGGTTTGTGTCCCTTTAGAGACAGACTCTGTAGAAGGAGAAGACAGACGGATCCCAAGTATCCTAAGGGAGCCCCAAGCTTGTTTTCTTTTTCTAACCACAAAGTAGGAGCGTGAGTAAAAGGCTGATTGATTCTTTGTGGAAAATTATTTCCTGACCATAGAAACCTGGCATTGACGTTAACTGTCTGCCCATAGGAACTTAGAAGAAGTTCTTGGAAGGAAAAGCACCTTGGGGACAAGATCCTCTCCATTGACCCTCCATTGAACTGGGCACTCATTCCAAGTTCAAACATTTCTCAAGGGAACTGTTAGCAGGTTTCACACAGAGAAGTATATTTCCCAGAGCATGTGATAGTCTGGAAGTCACTTTTATGCAGGAGAAGAAAAATCAAGGGAGGGTTGACTTGAAATTCCCTGGGCACCTGAGGACAATAGCTTGAAACATCAAAACTGGCTTCCTTTATTTTCTTGTGCTGGGGGTGGTAGGGGCAAGACCCATTTGCTCTACTGCAAATGGTAGAGGATGTTCCAAATGGCTGTATGTCAACCTCGGTGAATCATCAATCTTCATTCCCTACACAAATAGCAGGTATTATTAACAAATATTGTTATGAAAAGTAATACTTACAGAAGGAGGTCAGTGAGATTGTTCATTGGGTAAGCACAATTGCCATCAAGTCTGGTGACCTGAGTTTGAGTCACAGAACTTGCAAGCTAGAAAGAGAAAACCATGTTCTGAAAGTTGTCTTCTGACCTCCGCATGCATGGCATGACATGTACATGTTTGTGCACACGCGCACGCGCGCATGCGCGCGCGCACACACACTCACACATATTAAGTAATAAGTGATACTGGGGCTGGACGTAACTCAGTGAGAAAGTGCTTGCCTAGAATGTGTCCATCCTTGAGTTCAATGCTCACAAAAATGTAAGCTACTTACAGAAGTTTCCATACAGTGGTCCTACAACTTTTCCCCATATGTCTTCTTCTTTGTTGATTGTCGGCTTCACATTTTGCACCTATTAGCAATATTGGAGTTTAAAGTCTACATTATAGATGATGTAAGAAAATAAACTCAAACTCTTGGTATAGTGGCACATGCCTTTAATCTCAGAACTCAGTAGACTGAGGCAGGATCTCTATGAGTTTAAGGCCAGCCAGAGCTATCTAGTGAGACCCTGTCTTTAAAAAGAAAACAAGAAAGAGTGAAAGAAATGTATAAATATAAATGCCCAACCACTCCTGAAGCTTTTCATAATTGGCTTGTACCTCAGATGAGTATCCTGAAGTCCCACTGTCCTTAAGGTGGGTCTTCCAATCATCTGTACTTACTTGCCTACTCCATATAGACTAGAACTTTAACTTTCTCAACTCATAAAGATGGAACAGATGGAAGGATGAGATTCTTTCTATATTTTGTTTCAACTGGGAACACATGACATGTGCTTGACCTGACTCTTCAAAGCTTCAGCCATCAGGATGCTGAGGCAAGTGTCAAGAGTTTGCCATTATCCACTCTTGAAATCCACCACTTCCTTCACTTCCAAGTCATATGCACTTATAAATTATTCCTACTCACTTAAGCCAGATTGAATTGGATTTTTTTTCTTGTCATCACAAGAAGTCCTGACCTAATTGCAGAGATGGCAAGAGTCAACCTTCTCTGCCCTCTTGCTCTACATATCAGGCATTCATCTACACTTTTACAGTGTAATTCCTTCTGGTGGATAGCAATCTACTAGTTTTCAGATTCTCTTAAAACTATATACCCTTTTCAGGTAAGGGGAAGTAAAATGCAGTGTCACAAAGGATAAATAATGGTGCTAAGTTGTGGTTAAATTGGAGTGGAGGATGGAGGGTAGGGTAGTGCAGGATATATGGGTAGGGATAACTAACACTACAGGAGTTTCAAAAAAGTCATATAGGAACCTACTACTATAGAAACTTCCTAAAATATGCATACAAAAGCATAAAAAGTTAAAATGGAGTTAATCTATAACACAGTGGCAATGCCCCTACTAGACACCACAGGCTAACAAATAAAAAGCCCAGTGCCAGTAATGGGTTGCTTCTTTTGGAGTTGATGGACAACTAGGTCCTGTAGACTACAAATGTTACAGGCTATTGACAATGCTCTTGGTTATCATCCAGAACTTGACAGTAAGACCCTGCGTTTGAAGACACCACCTACTAGAGTCATAGAATATGGAGAAATCAAACCAGTAGTCACCTGGAAGCTCCATCCCTACTGGCTAGATTTCATAGTACGGGAAGGTGTCATCTACACTACTGAAGGAGAAAAACAATCATCAGTATTGCCCAGCTATAAACCCTGTGAGCTACAATAATGACTGGCCCAGTCTTGAACACTGGTGCAATAGTGTCACAAATAACATGGGAATAATCAACCACTTTCTGATTGATTGACATCTCACCTCAAAAGGTTAAATCCATGCCTGGCACCAATATTGGGGCCAAGAGCCTGTGGCTAGACAGGTCATATGCCGATAAAGGAGAACCTACTACTATTCTGCTAAATAGACATAGTATTAAACAGACCACCCCCCCCAGTAACTTATTGTTATACCAGTAGATCAGTACATATCTCAGCCCCCATCAAAAATTTTCTAATTGCAATAGATGGTGATTAACCTAAGGACCCACAACTGGCCAAAGTTCAAAGAGTGAGACTGGAATGCTAAGCTCTAAATGAAACATGTATACTGCATCCCTCCTCCCAAGATTCAGGGATCATTGCAGAAGAGCGGATGGAAAGAGTGTTAAAGCCAGAGGCAGTGGATGATGACAAAGAAACAGTGTCTTCCAGACAGTTGTGCACATGAAGTCACAGAAGTTGTGACAGCGTGCACAACACCTGTGCAAGCTTAAGCCAGACCAAATCCCAGGATCATGAAGTCCCACCCCCAACCAAGGAACTATTGGCAATTGTTGACTAACTGGGATTGGAAGGGTTGTTTTCCTTAAGAGTGTAAGTCAAACATATTCCAGTGGAAGGCTACATATCCAAGAATGTTTAGGCAGCACAAATTAGACTAGATGTGTTTTTAAAAAAGAAAGAATAAAGAAAAAGGGACACAAATTGGATGAGTAAAGAAGGGGAATGAATATTGGAGAAATTGAGAATTATCAAAAGTCATTGCACAAAGTTCTCAAAGAACTAATATATATATATATATATATATATATATATAACACACACACACACATATATATATACATATATAAACTTTGTACCTTTACAAATAAATCCATAGCTTTTTCAATTAAAATTTAGGAGCAAGAAAATATATATAAACTTTTGAAAAGTAATTTAGTGATATATGTCAGAAACCTAAAAATAAAAGCTTGTACACTATGTCTGAAAAATTCACCTTTTACTCACCCAAACTAAAGTGATAATTATTACTGTATCTTGTAATAAGGGCACAGGGAAAGTTAGTACAGACAAGAATCTCAGTTCTCAGGCTACAAGTTGCAGAGTAAAGACTGATATCCAGGAATGAGGCCCTTGGGATTCAGGGTCCTGGAGACACCAGGAGCTCTTGCCACTATCTCAGAATTACACTGTTTCCACCCCAGCTCATTGCTGACTTACTAGGTCCCTGATCTTTATTGACACTGTTGCTAGTAAATGTCCTTTACTCAGCATCTGTATATTGGTAGCTTTTGCTTAATTATGGCTTTAGCTACCTGAAACTATGCCATCTTCCTGGGAGTGTGTCATTCCCTGCCTCACGCCTACTGTGGAGTCTGTTTGGCAAATGTACACTTTCTATTCACAGTGGTTCCTACTGGTCTATAGCTCCTGCCCATCCATAAGCACAGTTATTAAATAGGTTAAAAATGGCTCCTAATAACCTCTGCCTTCTATTGACCAATAACCTCTATTGGTAAGAGGACAGCTCTCCCTCAAAACTTGGGTTCTAGAAAATACAATCTTTAGGTTGCCCTAAAGTCTCAATAAGGATCCATTGAATAATTATAAAAATGTAAATTGTCACACACACACACACACACACACACACACACACACACACACACACACATGCACGCGCACATGCACACACATTATCCTCACTACTGAGTTCCTCCATTGCATGTTCTTGGTCACATGATAAAGAGATTATGATGAATCTTCTAGCTCCAGACTAGAAGAAATGGAGTTCATCTTTGTAAGAGGCCCTTAAATTCTTTGAAGTATCTTTCCCTCAGGAGCATCTGAATTTTGCAAAAACCTGGATTTTGCAATTTTTATAATGATATTTTGACTACTCTAGAAAACTTAGCCTTCTGGTTTATGAGAAACAAGTTCTTTCAAGGAAATGCTGCTTGGGTATGAAATATCAAACAAGAAAGTGTAATGTAGCAGTTTCCTAAAAATTGAAACATTGTATCCTAGAGGAAGTCTCTTAAAGGTTCAGAAGTAAAGTCAACTCACAAGTCTTAGAAAGTCTTGAAACTTACCAAATTTATAAGACATCCCCCTCACAAAGGTAAAGAATAAAGGATGGCTGAGAAGAGACTCTGGCATAGTGAACTGCCTTTAAGTTCTGAGAGCTCCTGGATACATATTTTATGAATCATCATACATATCGGGTTGGGGTTTGGTTGTAGCCGTATTTGATTCATTTCTGCTCCTGTAAGAAACCTTTCACACAGACTCCTGTAAGTAACCCCAATAAACTTAGGAATTCACTAAGCTGGACTTGGTGGTATCATTACTATAATCTGTCATGGATTTCCTTTCTGAGGGGAGTAGACATGTGAGCATGTCTCCCCAGGGTTTCTGTTACACAATGTAAATACATCAAGAACAGGGATAGAGGATACCTTAAAACCTGGCATCACCCATGTTTTGAATGAGTATTTTTACAGTGTACTTTCCAAGAACAACCCAGTCTCTCTCTGAACTGCACACAAAGAGAAATTCAGTAATTCTGAACTAGACCACCCCATCTTTGCTGTTTTCAGAACAGCAAAGACTTCATCCAAGGATCCCAATATCTCTGTCCCTGTAACTAACTCAACCTCATGAACCAGCAGGTGGAATAAGAGTAGATTTCTATAGTGTAAGTTTTCAAATATTTAGATGAAATGATTGGGTCATTCCTTCATTAACTCATACAATAGTCTCCAAATAAGGGTCACATACCGTTAACAGTGCCGAGGCCAAATGATTTTTCAATCCCTAGCCCATCCTAATACATGGAAAGCAATCTTCTTGTTTATTGTGTCCAAATGAGGAACTTACCTGACATGAAGGATGATTCTTTCCTCCAAGTAAAACATGCCTGAGGAATGAATGAGGTGAATGTCAAGCCACAGAGCACTTTGCTTCTCTCTCAAACTGACCAAAAAGCTCCCCAGAACATTTCATCATACAACCCAGTGTTTTCCCCCTTTGACGAGCATTCGCTAGCCTCTTGTTCCCTCACAGCTACTGTTCTAATCTTTGTTGTCACTGCTCCCAAAGTAGCCATGAATGGTGAAAGATATGTTAATTAACTGGACTGCCGTAAGCATTATATTATACTTACATTATATATTAAATGATCTTACCATATGCCTTGAGTATATATTTATTTGTCAACTATATGTGTTTCATAAAAAATAGAACCAAGGTATTTATGATAAGAAAACAATAGAAAGTATCTGAAAGTTTTAAACTGTTATCATCTATGATAGAAAATGCATGTCAATGATGTTTGAATTAAAATTTTGAGACATTAAGAAAATGTTCCCACTCTAAAGTAATAGGTAACAAATATATGAAATATAGCATTTAGACAAGACCCCCCCCCCCAAAAAAAAAAACCAACCAGGAACCAAGATGGAAGAAAAGCATCAGGTTAGTGGTAGCTGTAGTTTTTGAATTGTGGATGGTGGATGGCTTGTTGTTGTCTTCATCTGTTTGACCTTTCTAATTCCTCTGCAATGAATGCATATTGTTTTGAGAACTCAAAGTCATTAAAGACTTTTTTTAACCTGGAGGTTGGAAAATCACTGACCTTGGAGTCTGCAGTCTGATCCCAGCTCAGCTTCTTGTTACCATGGACCTGAGCTTCCTCCTCAACCATCTGTTAACCTTCTGCTCTCCAAGGAGACAGCAGTACCTACCTCAGGAGCCACACCTTTCTTAAATGAGCTGGTGTTAATACCCAGTGCTTAAGGCTGCCTGGTAATTCTTAAAGAACTGAAGCCGCAGCACAAAGAACAGGGATAGAGAGGCTTCTCTAAGGAGGAGAACTTCCTTGGAAGGAGCTTAAACCCTCCAAACTCCAGTTCCCTTTTCTGTGAAGTGGGGGTACCAGCAGCACCTACATCTCAAGGGTCAATGAGAGGCAGCAGGGGGTAGTCCTCTGTAGCTTGGGTGCCAAAGCCCATGCACCCCTGTTTACATAAATAATATTTTATTGAAACATGTATAACAGCCACTTATGCATTGTCTCTGGCTCCTTTTGTGCTACAAGAGTGCATCTGCCCCATGCAAGTGACTGACAATGTCCCCCAGTAGCTAAACTGCTACAGCTGAAGCGAGCTGACCCCTCAATGTATGGAAACACCTAGAATTGTGCCTGTTACTGAAAATACGATGCTATTATCATTATTACCATTATTATGGACTAATTTCTTTGCTTGGAAGTAATTCTGAAAAATCTCATAGCTCAGCCCTGTTTTCCTCAGTATTAAACTTAATTAGTCTCAGTTAGATGAGTCATTCTGGAGAGTCACTCTTAAAAATTGTCAGAGCTAGTGTTCCCAAGGAAGCCTTGTGCCATCTAGTCCTTGCAGATCTGTCACTACCTTTAGGATGCTGGTTTGTCCTTCTCACTGATGTTTCAATACCTGATCTAATCTCTCTCGAGATAAAGACATTTCTAGTGTGCAGTCTTTGTGCAGCACCTTCTCTTGCCTTGAAAATATTATGTAATCACATCACGCTTTCCTCCGCCCAGGGTCATATGACCCCAATTCCTTTGTTTTATTACTCAAGTAGTCTCTGGAGATAGGCATTATGGGCTCTAGAAATTAAGACAATATAGACAAGAAAGAGAGAGGCAGGGATCTAAAAACTGACCTCTTGATGCAGCTGATGCAGCTAGACCATCTTCAGGCCACATATGTGACGATATCATCATCTAAGGATGCATAATGCAGCAGATGATGAAATTATGGGAGGCCAGGTGACAGAAAAGACCCAAAGTCAATGTAAGAAGCATCTCCATTTAATCTTTGTCAGAAACCTAGATAAATACTGCTGATTGTTTCATAGAGAGATAAAGTGATGTAGAAAGATCTAAACTGGACTGGCTCAGGGTGTACTAACACCTGGGAGCACTGATTATCACCTAGGGACCAGGTGGAGGAACGCATATGTGAACTGTGAACTAAAATGCCAGAGGCCACGAAGCTGTGTCACTGAATGAAATAACAGGTATGTTCAAAAGGTTGCAAGAAGTTCCAAGAGAAAGGCACAGGTCTCAATTTTTAAACATCATCAATTAATTCCCTATTTCAAAGCGATATTGTGGGAGCCAGACAGTGTATATCTGCTGGCTAAATTAGGTCCAGGTGCTGCCACTTTGCACCTCCTATGTATTAATGCTTTAGTCTTTGGTATTCAAACCAATCAGTTAGAGCCTTTTAAAAAGATACATCCTCCTCTGAAAGCCTGGGGTGATACTTGAGAGTTTTCATTTCCAGCAAGCTCCTGGAGGGTGCCTGTGCTGAGTCTCCATGGCTCACACACTCAACAGCAGGGCGTTAGGACAGAGGTATATGTCATGTGATTTGTAAACAGCCGGCAACAGCACCACAGAGTAGCCTTTTGGGGACATATAGTCTCAGGCCATGTAGACAAAGACTGCAACTTAATGAATCCATACTTAAACACGACCTGTGGGTGATTCTTATGCACATTCAGAGACCCTGTCTTAGGTCAGTGGTTTTCTGCCTTGGAGAACACTGAAATTACCACAGGAGCTTTATATAGGCTGATGTCTGAAGCTCTTAATCACCCTAAGATAGAGCAAGTCACTGGGATTTCTTAAACTTCCCAGGCAGGTCCCAACATATAGGCAAGTTTGCTTTTATTAGATTCTCCTATGTATTCTATTTTTCTCAAGCTAGAGAAACACAAGAACGGTATTTGAGCAGTAAAAGGTAATTTCAACTAAAGCCTAGGGGTTTGGGTTGCATACACTCAAAGTCAACATGTGCTTGTTCAGCCTGTGTGTCTGGGAGGAAAATGCCAAGAGGTGGCACAGAGTAGGAACTCTGACTCTATCCAGGTCCCAAGGAGCCAACATCACTGTTTTTTTGGATGCTTCACAATTCTTCCCACAGCCAAGCCTGCCAGGAAATGAAGCCAGCACCACACTTGGCCACTTGGAGGATGATAAGCAGCCGATGCCTGGAGTGGCCAATGGCCAAAGTAACTGATCCACAGACAGCCCATCTGGTCAGGCATACAAAGACCTGGCTTTGGTGCCTTGCCTGGTTGCATAGTTAAAATGCAGGGCACTCTGTTTCCTGGTTTTATAAAGCAATTGGTAACCAGTTTGATGTTCTAAATAGCAATGATAACCACAGTGGGGATGACTACCTGACATCTTCCTCTGAGTGGTGTCCAAAGGCACTGGTCTGGATTGCAGTCTCTAAAGACCAATTGAGCACAGGAGAAGGTGGAACCAGCCCAGCGCTTCCAGTATGAGAAGCCCTGAGGCAGATAGGCTTGCTTCCAGCACAGAACTAGATGCAAAGGAACAGAGCAAGAGCACTCACTGCTAGGGCCACCAAGTGGACAAAGAGAAAGAGCAGCAGTGAAAGCAGATGATCTGCAATAGAGAGGAAACAAAACATAGCAAACAGGTTTTGGAGGCAGACTTTAGAAGGCATCCCAGAGGGCACTGGGATGCAGGTGGATACGGATGATCATGGGATGCCTGTGGCTGAGTTGATAGGCTGGGAGCCTATTTGAACAACATCCCTCATTGCCTCTTTCCATGTCTGTCAATTGGTCAACAAATATTTATTGAGCATCTAATATAAGCCAAGCAATGGGTGGAGCTGGACTGAGGCTCCTCCATGTCATCAGTGGATAGTTTGAATTTGAATAAGCACCTTCTAAACGTCCAGTCATTCATTCTGCAAACATTTGTGAACAGAACCTCTGGCATCATAGATTGTGCTTAACACCAGGGACACCATAAAAAAAGAAAACATTATGCAGCTACTACCCTCATGGAAAATATCTACTCACAGGGAAGGCAGACCCCAAACCAGCAACATGAATCAACAATGTCAGATGGTGTGAAGAATAGGGTACTCAAAAGGAAACATTTGTTTTATCTTAAATTATTTTATGCACACATGCAATGCATTTGATCATATTCACCCCATCATATACCCTTACCCCTTCATGCTCCTGTGTATCTCCTTCCTTTCTGCCCCTCTGACTTTCGCATCCTTTTTTTGTGGCCCACTGAGTTTAGAGCAGCTTGTGTGGACATGGCTAGGGGGGATAGTTACTGGAACAAGAGCAAATTACCAATGGCTACACCACTAAAGAAAATGACTTCCCTCTCACAGGAACTATTAACTGCCAAAAGTTCCTCCGGGAGGGGTGGGGCCTCATAAGCTCCTCCACCATCGTTGAAGGGCCCAGAGACCTTGTCTGACTTGAATCTGTGCTAGTCCTGGGTGTGCTGCCACAGTCTTTGTGAGTTCATATGCAAGTTAGTCCTGTTGAATCTGGAAGACATGGTAAGAAAACTTTTCTTAAAGAAAACTTTTTTTTTCAAAGATGTGGAGATGATTCTCTGACAAACTGACATTTAAGTGGAAACTTGAAGAGAGAATAGAAGTCAATTAAGCCAAAGCTGTGGTGAGCCCCCTGGCAAAGAGACAGAATGTGCAAAGACCCTGAGACCAGAAATGGAAAGGAGGGTAACATGGCTGGAACTTAGTGAACAAGAAGAAACTAGCTCTTGCCAAGCCTCGTATGTGGTACAAGAGACTTGGTTTTCATCCAAAAGAGATGAGACACCAACTAAAAGCTCTAAGTAAGCAGGACTGCCTGATGAGTAAGGGTGGGCACATTCTTTGGACTATCCAACAACAGCAAGCCCCCGGCCACCTCCAATAAAATGGAGATTTACTTGAAAGAGCATTTTTTCCTGAGCAGAGGCCATCAAGACTTCCAGGCAGTGAGAACCAGTTACTTCCTCAGTGTGATGAGCTCATCTCCATTTACTTAGTGTCTGACCTTCCAGCTGTGCCCCTTCTGATTCCATTACCTAAGAGATCCAGCCAGGACCACCACAGGACACCACTGAGTTTCCCTGAGGGCTTTGTTTGATGTGGCACAATCAGCTCTGTGATTGTCAAAGTTACCTACTCCAACAGACCTGTGGTTCCCAACCTTCCTAATGTTGAAACCCTTTAACACGCTTCCTCATGTTGTGGTGACCCCCGACCATAAAATCATTTTCATTGCTACTTCATAACTGTAGTTTTGCTACTGTTTTGTGAATATCTGATATGCAGGATATCTCATTTGTCACCCCTGTGAAAGGGTCATTCGACTCCCGAAGAAGTCTTGACCCACAGGTTGAGAACCTCTGTTCTTGAGCAAACATGCCAGTGTGTTTTCTCCACATCTGTACACCACAGCAGTTTCAGTACCTTCTCCTCAGTATGTTCTCTGTGTGTATCTGCATACCAGAGCGGTTGGCTTGAAATAACCATACATTTAGCAGTACGCACTGTGTGTATCTATCAGTATCACTAGAGTGGCTAGATTTGCAGGCTCTCTCTCCTTTCTCTCCCCCTCCTTCTCAGACTCTCCTCTGTAAGTGGATCTCTGTGTCTATATACCTCTCTATCTAGATATATCTGTGTATATACACATAACTAGGTACAGAGCTTCAGTTCTGTTGTTTTAAGTCATTCTAGACAAATGCATAGGAAAAACATGAGGATGCAGACAAACGGGAAACTTCACACACTGCTGATAGGATAGGAATGATTTCAACCACATCTGAAGTCAATATAAAGGTTCTCAAGAAAACCAAAGTAAAAACTGGAAAGATAGTTCAGTGGTTAAGATGGTTCAGCAGTCTAACTGGCTGCTCTTGCAGAGGGCCGAAGTTCAAATCCCAGCACCCACATGACAATTCTCAACCTTCTGTAACTCCAGTTCCAGAAGAGCCAATGCCTTCCTCTGGGCTCTGTGAGTACTGCACACACATGACACATAGACATACATACAGAGAATAAACTCCCATACACAAAATTAAAAAAAAATAAAAGAAACTAAAAATGAGTCTTTCGTATAACCACCTATATCACTCCTGGCTATTTACACAAAGTACTCCAGGTCAATATATTTTGGAGATATTTTCACTACAATAGCTAAGATATGGAACCAAACTAGGCGTCTAACAACGGAGGAAATAGATGAGGAAAACATGGTGTATGTGCAATGGTGATATTTTCAGTCATACTGAAGAGTGAAGTCACATCATGTGCAGGAAAATGGGTCCAACAATAGATAATCATATTAAAAGAGTTAAGATAATATCTTAAAGACAAATATCACACATTTTTCTCTCATTTGTGATTCTTAACTTTTATGTTGCTACATAAAACCATGCGTATGACATAGATATATGTGTAAAACTGTCTAGGGAGACAGAAAGGGTTAACAGGAGTGGAGCAGGTCAAAGAAGGTGAATAGCAGGTTTATGGAGGAGAATACACTCAGCATACAATATGTACTCGTACAAAAATTTTATAATAAACAAATAAGAAAGGCATCTAAGTGGGACTCTTTGTAGAGTATCCTGCACCTATGTCTTCAATTGTGGACTGTCCTATCATTATGTATTTCTGTCTAATCACATAATAACCTCACTAACTTCCCTTCAAAAAACAAAATATAGAGGTACCAGAGAGATGGCTCAACAGTTAAGAGCATGCATGCTCTTCCAGAGGATCTGAGTTCAACTTCCAGTGTTCATGCCAAGTGGCTTACAGCTGTGTGTAACTCCAGCCCCAGGGGGAGATCCAACACCTCTGAAAGCAGCTGTGCATAATCTGCATACAGATACACAAACATATACATAATTTAAAATATATGGCATAAAACCTTTTAGAAATAAAATAAGGAAAGTAGGATATTCTGACAAGCTACTGCATGCAATCCAATCACTTAGTAAGTAAATATGCAGAGGGCACATACTATGAAGTTTCCAGAATCAGATCCTCAGTCCTAGGTCAAAGAAGATGTTGTCTTTTGCAACAGTTGAGCTGGATTTAGGATCTCCTTACTGCATGCTCTCCACATAATTTAGAATGCTTCATTGAATTTGCATTTTCCCAATTTTCTCTTTCTGCATATTCTATATATTTCCATAATAAACTAACAATAGAATAATGGAATTAAGCTGGGCAGTGGTGGCGCACACCTTTAATCCCAGCACTTGGGAGGCAGAGCCAGGCGGATCTCTGTGAGTTCGAGGCCAGCCTGGGCTACCAAGTGAGTTCCAGGAAAGGCGCAAAGCTACACAGAGAGACCCTGTCTCAAAAAAAAAAATGGAATTAGACCCAACACCTCCTTTAAAATGCACCCAACTTCATTTCCAGGTGATACAATTCTTAAGTGTTTGACCAATGGATCCAGTAATACTGCATGATGGGCGGATTCCAATGGAAGAAGCATATAAAGACCAAAATCCACTGTCATAGAAAGTCAAGAATGCGAAGTAGGAAGGGAGCATGGGAGATGCCCATTCTTCTGTGCTTCCAAAATAGAATATTAATCAAACAACAACAAAAAGCACAGTACTGCCGAGTAGCCTGCCTACTGGAGCTGATGGCAGGAGGTAGGGGCTGGAGGGAAGGCTCAATGGTAAAGTGCTTGCCTTTCAAGCAGGAGGACCTGAATGCAACCTCCAGAACCCACATGAAGATACCTGGACTGATGGCACACACTTGTTATCCCTGTGCTGGAAGGACAGAGGTGTGAGGATCCCTGGGATGGCTGGCCAGTCACTCTAGTCCAACTGGTAAGGTCCAGACCAATAAGATTCTGTCCCATGCACAGGTGATAGAGACACTAAAGGAGGTAACTATGAGAGGAGCAATTCCAAGAAGAAAGGCTGTCTTAAGGAGAGAGAGTGCAGATAAAGAAGAAGTATGGCAGGTATATTGGTGGTGGTGGACCATGTTCCTGGGAATAATTCTACCTAAGATTGTCCTCTGGCCTCTATACATATGCACAGACACATGTATTCCTGCACACACATGCATACACTCACATTAAAAATAATAATTTAGAAAGGCCTTCATGGCACCCTTTCTTGAAGGAGGCCTGGATAAAGCCCCATTCTCACAACTAAACAAAGTGATTCGCCAACTGTTTTTAGAGGGAATCTCCTATGAGAAATTCTGTTACCTGCTGGAAGTTGCTAAATCCAGAGTTGTCATAGGAAAAACTGATTCCTACAGAAAGAGTCAGACCTTTACCTCCGGTGGGGCCAGCTAGATAAATTAAGCTCGAAGGGAGAAAATAAGATCTCCCTTCCACTGTTCAAAGCAGTGGACAAGTGAGACTAGAGTGGTGTTTGTCTCTTTTCTAGAAGAAATTACTAACACACTTGAGCTGAAAGAGAATGAGCCAAAGACTGGCCACTCCTTATCATCTACAAGGTGGTTTTCTAACCTGCCCCATATCGTGTTCCAACACTCCCATCCCCCATCACATCCTCTTTCCCTGTCTGTGCCAGGAAGTAGCAAGCTCCCCCCATTAGGTGTTTTACCCTTGTTAACAGATCCTTCATATTCTGTATCAGTCTCCCTTTTAATTGCTCAAATCTCAGCACAAATATCACCTCCCTCCAGGGGCCCTCCTTGGTTGTGATGTTTCCTTCTCACATCAGCCTGCATGGTACTTATTGTCTCTGGCTGTACAATGGCTCATTTGATCATTAATTGTCTCTCTATCTTAACACGTACGTGAGAGGAAGAAAGTCAGGGTCTTTGGTGTCTAGAACAGCACCCAGCAATGTGGGTAGTTATTCAATAACTACTCTTTGGATGAATATCAGGCCTAGGACTTTTAGAAGTGATTGGGAAACTAAACGACATCTGCAGAGAATGACTGGACATGGCCACACACCCGAAACTCCAGCAGGAGGAGCTGGAGTAGGAAGATCAGGAATTGAAGGACCGAACGGGCGGTCTAGCAAGGTCCTGTGGCAAAAATAACTTGTTGGCGTGGAGCCTGGCATACCTTTCAACTACTGGACTACAGGACCAGAAAAAGAAGTTCTAAGAATGTCAAACTTGTTCTGGCATAGTGGTTATCCTTTGTGCTGCACCTGAAGTAACAAGATTCATCCTCTTCTTCCTCATTTCCTATGTGTACAAAGAGCGGGGGAGTGGCGGAGAAACATAGCTTGCAGGTGGTTGAAGGCATTAAGTGAGTTAATGTATCATGTGCTTGGAAGTCTGGCACCTAGCAAACACAGTAAATAGATGTCAATTAAGTAGAAACGAAGCACTTTTTCTTTTTCTTGTTCCTTGCAGGAAACAGGATGTTCTCCTGCAGTACAGATCCTTCTTTGCTCCAGGAACACCCTCCCACTCACAGTGGTGAATGCTCTTGGAGTCCATTGTCCCCCTAAAGGAGATTTGGGGCCATTGCACTGACTAGACATAGAGAAGGACTTTTACTAAGGCAGGGGCAAGATGGGTAGGTGACCTCATGCTGAGAGGAGAGAGGTGGGGCATGGCCTTTTCCAGCCTGGGCTGTCTACAAGGCACCTGGCATCTTGTCCAAATAGTAAATTAGGAGGCATTTACTCAACTTGCAAGGGCAGTGTAAACACCCCGATGAGTTCCTATTTCTCCCTCTTGACATGCTCCTCCTCTTGGTTTCTGGCTCACTCAACTGTTCTCTAATTAGTCCTGGATTGACGCTTATACCAGAGCCCTTGGGAGCTTGTGTCCCTCAACCATTCACTCTAACCCCGGCTCCTCATCATAGAAACAGGTGTAAACTCCTTTATCCTCTATCCTTTGATCTAAACTCCTGGCCTCTGGCCTCATTCTTACCACAACTCCACAATTTCCTGTCTTATCCCCTGTGTTACTTTTCTCCTGACTGTTACAAAATGCCTGGTGGAAGCAAATTAGAAGAGGATGGATTCATTTTGGCTCCCAGTTTCAAGGAACTTCAGTCCATTATGGCAGAAAAGGAATGTGACTGGAGCAGCTCATATCACGGTGGTGGGAGCTTGCAGCATGGCCTGTTCACCTCTTAGCAGACCAGGGAACAGTGGGCAGGACTGGAAATGAGAGGGCCAATAATTCACAAAGGCATATCCTTAGTGGCTTGCATGTACCAGCTCGACAGCATGTCCCAAAGTTCACAATGTCATGAAGCAAGGTGATGATCAGGTACTCAAATGCATGAGCGTGTGACAGAGATTTTTACATCCAAAGCATAACAATGTTCAAATCTTCAATAGCTTGAAAATGGGAAGAGGGCATTCACAGCTCAAAACACTCATCACCTACCTTATACCTGTGTTTTGTGGACTCTGCAGCAAGCCTTTGTTTGAATCCCAGAGCTTTTGGTTTCTATCAGGAGAACTGAAGCACATCCAGATGCCTGGATTTCCCCAGATGCATAAGCTAGAGATAATAACAGTTCCCAACCTAGAGTTCTCAGAATCAGTATCTATACAGCACTTATCACCTGCAGCTTATAAGGCAGTTGGTTACTTCAGATGCATTATCTCTTCGATCTTCATAAATTGAAGATGTTAAAGGTAATTCTTATTTTATAAATCAAAACACCCAAGTCCAAAAAGATTAAATAATATTCCTAAGGTGTATCCCATCAAACGGACCAATGGACAGTTGCTGAACCATTTCTCACTGTTTTATACATTGGAACCGGGGGCTCTCATGCTAAGGCAAATCTTCACACAGGCATTTAGCTTGCCAGCTTGGTCTTTAGACAGTTCCCTGGGTCAACTTTTGTACCTTCTTTCCATCTACCTGACATTCTCCATGGATACACGTGCCACCAAGTCTCACAAAACTAAACCCAAAGGGCAGCTGAACGGACTCCCTTGGAAGCAAGATGAAGGTATTCTTAGCCCTGACATTCAGCAGGGAGCAGCAAGAACAAAGTCCCCGACTCTTGGTAATCAGTGTGTATCCAGAGAAACAGACGAACAGATGAAAATGTAATGTAGCAAATACTAATAAGTGCAGTGAGGAAAGCCAAATCAGGGTGAACAGAAGCGCCCCTCAACTTCCCTTCAGCCCCTGTTCACTGCCTTAGAGCAGTCACGCTTTGTGACCTGCTGTCTGACATCAGTAGTCTTTCCAAGTGGCCAAGACATTTCAGAGCAGAGAGGAGAGTAACACTCAAAAAATCAACTCTGCAGAACAGATGGCTTAGTTATTTCATGCCAATTAAATCAACGGTTCAGCTGTCTGATCCGTTGCTCGGTGATCAAGCTGCAGAGAGCCTCTTGTGCTGGTGCAGATATCTGATTTAATGTAAAAGACGCGAGTGGAGATGGCCATGAGGGTCATGCAGACAATATTGCAATAAGGAGATTATGCAATGGCGCGATAGAGGGAGGCAGAAGAGCAAGCGGAAATGGTGGGATGGTGAGTGACGGGGGCAGAAAAAAACTTATGTAATTGGGGTGATATTGGGGGGTTACAGCGCTAAGTACTCAGTCCACTCAGGCACATGTTGCTATAATGATGCACTTGCTTTGTGCCAGGTTCTGCTAGGCACTGCATACCAGGAGGAGGAGCTCCGAAGATAGATTAGATGCTGTTCCTGCCTCGCAGAGGCTCACAGTCTATAGCTAGAAACAGACTCAGAAACAAACAGCTATAGTCTAAAGTGCCATGATAAATGGTCAGCAGTATTACCTGAGGTGTAACCAGACTCCCTTTTCTCCCTACTGCTTAATAAGTAATTCAGATGTAACAAGACCTACTTGGGCACATTCTAAGATTAGCAAGGCTCTAGCACCACACATGTTATAATTTAGCACCACAGCCCGTGCTTTATAAAAGGACTGAGATAAGACAATCATAATTACCTTAGAGGGACACAGGGAAAGACCACGAGTGTTTGCACTTACAAGGTGGAGTCAGCCCTACCTCCTACCTCAGTCATCCTGAGAAGAAAAAAATCCAAGACAGGACCTGAGGGTTTCAGAGCGAGACCCAGACTGACCTTCAGAATTTTCTCTCCTCTCTGAGATTAATAATTGATAAATGTTTGTAGGCCAAGCACTGAGTAATAAAATGCCCGAGGCTCTTCTGGTGTTGAGCAGGACCTTCCTGAAGCATCAATAAACAAGAAAGAGGCAGAAGCCACTCCGAGGAGACATCTAAGTGAGCCGTTCTCTTGGTTGTATGCATGGAAATCACTCTCTGTCACTTCCGAAGCTCCAGGACAGCATCATTAAAACTGACAGCCTCTCAGAATGTAACCCTGGTGTGGAAATAGCCAGAGTAACAGTAGACTAGAGAGCCCAGAAAAGGCTGCCTCACATATGGATAGTTAATATATTATAAAAGCAGGACTTCAAAATGGTGGTAATAGGATGATTGATTCGCTAAGTATGATTTAACTGTGGAGTACACACTACCTTTTACCATACTCAAGGGTATAGTCTAGATATATCAAAAAACAAAACCAGGTTGGGGAGATGGCTCAGTTGGTAAAGTGTTTGCTGTAAAACATGAGGACCCATATTAGGATTCCAGCACCCACATAAAAGCTGGGTGTGGCAGCCGGGCGGTGGTGGCGCACGCCTTTAATCCCAGCACTTGGGAGGCAGAGGCAGGCGGATCTCTGTGAGTTCGAGGCCAGCCTGGTCTACAGAGCGAGATCCAGGAAAGGCGCAAAGCTACACAGAGAAACCCTGTCTCGAAAAACCAAAAAAAAAAAAAAAAAAAAAAAAAAAAAAAAAAAAAAGCTGGGTGTGGCAACATAAATTTCTAACTCCAGAACTAGGTAGGGTAGACACCAGAGGATACTAGAGGACTTGATGGCAGATAGTCTAGCTAGTTGGCAAAACTCCAGATTCAGTGTGTGAGCCTGTTTCAAAAAATATAATGCCATGACAATATGTTCCAAGACCAGTGCAACTTACAAAAGAAAACATTCGAGATTCATAGTTGTAGAGTGTTATAGACTATGACCATCACAGCAGGGAGCATGGCAGCAGACAGGCAGGCACGGCATTGGACAAGTAGCTGAGAGCTTACATCATTATCTGAAAGTAGGAGGCAGAGACAGATAGAAAGACAGACAGACAAACACAGAGAGAGAGAGAGAGAGAGAGAGAGAGAGAGAGAGAGAGAGAGAGAGACAGACAGACAGACAGACAGACAGACAGACAGACAGAGACAGAGACAGAGACAGAGAATGCTAACTGGAGTTGTGAGGGCTTTTGAAACCCAGTGATACACCCCCTCCAACAAGGGCACATCTCCTAATTCTTCCTTTCCAAATAGTTCCACCAACTAGGGCAACTAGGGACAAAACATTCAAATATATAAGCCTATAAGGACCATTCTCCTCCAAACCACCATAAAGAAGGATAAAGGAAAACACCCAGTGCAATATCTGACCTCCACATGCAAATGCCCCCACATGTACACACACACACACACACACACACACAGAGAGAGAGAGAGAGAGAGAGAGAGAGAGAGAGAGAGAGAGACAGAGAGAGAGACAGAGAGAGAGACAGAGAGAGAGACAGAGAGAGAGAGACAGAGAGAGAGATAAAGCCAAAAGTTTTAAGTGTTATGTTATATGGACTCCTCACAAATGAGGTTTAAAAAAATTCTGATGTTCTGAAGTAGGATATTGATAAGTTTGACCACAAAACTTAATGATACACTATATGTTTTAAAATATTCTCAAAGAGGTTCAAAGTTAAATGCGAAGATGAAAGAATGTTCAACATATATGATAACCAGATGGTTGAGACTCCAATTTGTCAAGATTTCTCAAAAAATAATGAGATAAAAATGCTAAAACTTAATAGAAAATTGGGCGAATGATATAAATGGCAACATGTGGGAAAAAGACACAAATCAAAAGATGTTTGATTATATAGTAATGGAGACACTGTAAATTACAAAGTCATGTTCCTGGAGGTTCTCCAGTAGGGAGTTAAGGTGAACATAAACTCAAAGAAAAAATAATAATACCTGGGTATTGATAAGCACCACTGGCAGAAGATCAGGCTGATGGGGAATTCCTAGAAGGCAATGCAATAATATATTCAATTAATTTTATGGACATTTACCTAAACTTCTTTCAAGAAATCTAGTTAAGTGCCTAGAAAAACACATGTGCAAGAAGTGCTCTATATACTATGAACTGAATGTTTGTGCCCCACCCCAAATTCACAAATTGAAATTCAGCCTCTAATGGGATTGAACTTGGGGATGGAGTCTTGGGGGGATCATTAAATCATGAAGGTGGCTCCACTATGAACAGTGTCAGCAACCTTACAAGAAGTGAGATACCTAGCCCATCTTCATTGAGCCACATGAAGTTACCCAGAAAAGTAGGCTGTCTGCCGCATGAAGAGGGCTCTTAGCTAAACCCAACCATGCTGGTACCCCAACCTCACAACCTCCATAAGCACTGTGTGAGGTAACTGTTTACAGCTTAAACCATCACTCTCTGCTAACACCTGTGGTGATTTGCATGGCAGCCTGGATTAAGACGATATAGGTAGAAATGAAGATCCATGTGGTCCCTGCCTGCAGCCCCGTCTGCCCTGCCATGATGGACTGTGTATCTCTCTGGAACTACAGACGAACTCTCTCTCTTTTAAGTAGAATTTCCAGAGTGTTTTGTCACACCAACAGGAAAAGAAACTAGCCTATGGTATGATGCTATTTCTGCTAAAAGATAAAATGAAGGCATGCAAACACAAAGCTAAAATTTATTTTAAACAAACACATACATATTTGCTAAATGTACATAATCATATAATGTCGGTATAGGCAGGGATGTAGGTATACCTGCCACTCTATAGCTATAGATACAGACACTTAATATACAGTTAATAATTGGAAAGATAAATACCAAACTGATAGTAAGACTATATCTGCGAGGGCAATATATGTGTGAGGACACAGAAGTGTGAAGGGAATTTCACTTTATGTTCTTGCACGGTTTTTTTGTTTGTTTGTTTGTTTGTTTTTTGAGACAGGGTTTCTCTGTGTAACAGCCATGGCTGCTTACTTGGTTTTTTAAATAATATTTTATTAATTCTTTAAGGATTTTATAGAATATATTTTGATCATGTTCACCCTCTCTCCCCTAACTCCTCCAAGATCAACTCTCTTCACCTTCACCTCCCTACACACTCAGTTTTGGGTTTTCTTCTACTTTATTTTTATCGGACCAGGTTCAAGCTTTGTTACCCAACCAGTCTTATGAATCAAGTCTGCTCTGGAGTGTGGCTGACCAACCACATTAAAGAAAACTAACTCATCCTCTCCTAGCAGCTATCAAACACCAATAGCTCCCCAGCTAGCAGTGGGATTTCATGCCCATCTACTCCCCTCAATCCTGGGACTCTGTCTGGCTTGATTTTCTGAGGTCAGATGAGATCCAGCACATTCAGTGTGGTATGGCCGTAGACTGCCTGGCTTGATCTTGTTCAGGTCTTGTGCACAATCACTAGAGTTCAAATGTGCAACTGTCTTGTGACTGTGAAGCAGGGCTTCTTTGAAGTTATCAACTGTGCCTGGCTCCTACAGTCTTTCTGATCCCTCTTTGCAAAGACTTCTGAGTCCTGGGGAGAGTGGTATGATATAGACATTCTATTCGGGTCTGAGAACTCTTCTATTATGCCTTGCACCTTGACCAGTTGAGACTCTCTGTGTTAATTTCTAACTACTAAGAGACTTCTCTGATGAGAATTGAAAAATTCACTGACATGGGTGTAGCAATAGTGATTAGGAGTTGTGACACTATGTCCATTTAGCAGAATAATAGTAGTAGGTTCTCACATAGGGCCTATGACTTATCTAGCTACAGGTTCTTCACCCTGTTAACAGTGTCAGATATGGAGTACATATGGAGTTGGCCTTAGATCCAATTAGAAAGTGGTTGGATACTCCCATAATATTCATGCCACTATTGCACCCATGGGCATATCTCTTCAGATCAGTCATTATTATAGCTCATAGAGTTCATATCTGGGTGAGACTGATAATTACTCTTCTCCTCCAGTAGCATGTATAGCACCTTTTAGCACTATGAGAGCTAACCAGTAGGGCTGAAGCTTCCTGGTGAGTACCATCTTGATGTTCTGCGACTCAAATATGTGGTATCTTCAGCAATAGGGCCTTACTGTCAAGATCTGTAGGATAACCAAGAATAGTAGCAATAGCCTGTAATGCTTGGGGGTCTGAACAATAGCTCAACAAAGAGGTAACCTATTTCTGATACTGGATTTTTATTTGCATGTGGTGTCTAGTTGGAGTACTGTCTCCCCTACTATAGGGTAACTCATCATATATGTATGGAAGCTTCTACAGTAGTAGGTGTGGTGGTATTGTGTTCCCCAAAATATTGTGTACCTTAATAAACTTATCTGGGGTCAGAGAACAGAAAAGCCACAAGATACTTAGGCTAGAAAATGTTAGCACATGCCTTTAATCCTAGCATTCCAGAGACAGAAATCCCTCTGGATCTCTGTGAGTTCAAGGCTGCATTGGAAACAGCCAGGCATGGTGACTCATGCCTTTAATCCCAGAAAGCAGCCTTTAATCCCAGAGAGTGGTGGTAGAAAGCAGAAAGGTTTATAAGGTGTGAGGACCAGAAACTAGAAGCATTTGCCTGGTTAAGCATTTGGCTGGTGAAGCATTTTGGCTGGTTAAGCATTCAGGCTTCTAGCAGCAGTTCAGCTGAGAGCCATTGGGATGAGGACACAGAAGCTTCCAGTCTGAGGAAACAAGACCAGCTGAGGATCCGTCGAGGTGAGCTAGCTGCGGCTTGTTCTGTCTCTCTGACCTTCCAGTGTTCACCCCAATAACTGAACTCGGGTTTGATTTTATTAATAGAACTCTTTAAGATTCATGCTACAGTAGGTTTCCATGTTTTTTTCCCAAAAGGTGTTTAGTGTTAATTATCCCTCCCCATGTTCTTCCCTCTATCCTGCCCTCCCATCTTTCACCCCATTTAACCCTTCCTAGTCCATTATTCCTTCTCCCCTCTTTATATCTTTTTATTTTATGTCTTCTCAATTGTAAGATTCTCCCCTTACCCACAGTTCCTTCCAAGTTTCTTAACCCCTATGGTTATTCCAGTGAAATACAAATACAGAATCAGGCTAACATCCACATAGAGAGAACATGCAATGTTTGCCTTTCTCGGTCTGTGTTACCTCACTCTGGATGTTTCCAATTTACCTGGGAATTTTGTAATTTAATTTTTCTTAACAAATGAATAATATTCCATTGTGCAAATATACCACATTTTCATTATGCATTCATCAGTTAATGGACATCTAGACTGTTTATTTACTGGCTATTGTGAGTAGCAATGGACATGGAAGAGTAAATATTTCTGTTGTAAGATATAAAGTCCTTTGGATTTATGCCCAAGAGTGGTATAACTGGATCATATGGTGGATCTATTTCCAGCTTTCTGAGGAACTTCCACATTGATTTCTGTAGTTGTTGTACCAGACTGCATCCCCACTAACAGTAAGTGTTCCTCATTCCCCACATCCATTCATGTGCTCTCATCTGTTTTATTAATTTTGGCCATTCTAACTGGGGTGAGATGAAATCTCAAAGTAGTTTTAATTTGCATTTCCCCAATGTTGAACATTTTTTAAAATGTTTGCCAGGTATTTATTTTTAATCTTTTGAGAACTCTCTGTTTAGTTCTATGCTCCATTTTTTTATTGGGCTATTTGTTTTCTTAATGTTAGGGGGGCTTGTTTGTTTTTAGTTCTTTGTATAATATAGATATTAACTTTCTTGTCAGATGTATAACTGATAAAGATTTTTTTCCATTCAGTAGTCTGCATCTTCACTTCAATAATGGTGTCATTTGCTTTACAGAAGCTTTTCAGTTTCATGAGGTCCCATTTATCAGTTATTGGTCTTAATATGATACCTGGATCCTGTTTGGAAACTCCTTTCCTGTGCCTATAATCTCAAGCATATCCTTTCTTTCTTTATCAGACTCAGGGTCTGTGTCTAAGTTCTTGATCTATTTGCAGGTGATCTGCCAGTGGGTGAGAGGTAAGCATCTAGTTTTATTGTTTTTCATATGCATCTGTCTAGTTTGAGCAGCATCATTTATTGAAGATGCTGTATTTTGTAGCACGAATCTTAAAAGTCCTTATTAATAAAAACAAATCTGGGCTGGGTATTGGGGTGAACGTTGGAAGATCAGAGAGACAGAACAAGTCACAGCTACCTCACCTTGCCAGTTCCTCAACTGATCCTGTTTCCTCAGATTGAAAGCCTCTGTGTCCTCATCCAGAATGAATCTCAGCTGAACTGCTGCTAAAAGCCTAAAAGCTTAACCAACCAAAAGCTTCTAGTTTCTGGTCCTCACGCCTTATATACCTTTCTGCTTTCTGCCATCATTTCCTAGGATTAAAGGCATGTGTCACCATGCCTGGCTGTTTCTAGTGTGGTCTTGAACTCACAGAGATCCAGACAGATTTCTGCCTCTGGAATGCTAGGATTAAAGGCATGAGTGCCACCATTTTCTAGCCTCTGTATCTAGTGGCTGTTCTGTTCTCTGACCCCAGATAAGTTTATTAGGGTGCACAATATTTTGGGGAACACAATACCACCACAGTATTTTTCTCCTGTGAGTATTTTTAGCTTCTATGTCTATAATTAGGTGGCTGTAGGTGTAAGGACTTTTATCTGGGTCCTGAATTCTATTCTATTAATCAATGTGCTTATCTGAATGAATCTGTTTTTTTATTACTAAAGCTGTGTAGTATAACTTGAAATCTGAGGTGATGGACCCAGCTGGATTATTTTGGTTATCCTTGATTCTTTGTGTTTCTGTGTGAAGCTTATGTTTATTTTTAATTTCTAAGAAGAATTTCATAGGAATTTTGAGTGAAATTGTGTTGAATCTGTACAATGTTTTTGATAGCGTGGCCATTTTTACAATATGAATCCTCTAATCCATGAGCATGGGAGATCTTTCCATCTTCTGATTTCTTCAATCTCTTTCTTCAACACCTTAATTTTTTATCATACAAGTCTTCCCCTTCTTAGATAAATATATTCCTTGACATATTTTTTTAGTCTGTTGTGAATTATTTCCATGATTTCTTTTCTCCATATGTTTATCATTTGTATATAAGAAGGCTACTGATTTTTGTGTGTTAATTTGATATTCTGCCACTTTGCTGAATGTGTTTGTCAACTACAGAAGTTTTCTGGTGGAGTCCTTATGTAGGGTTGTTTATATAGCGAGTCATGCCATTTGCAAATAAGGATAATATGATTTTACCTTTCCCATTTGTATTCCCTTGACGTGTTCCATGGCTCTAGCTGAGACATCAAGTACTGTGGCAAACAAAAATGGAGACAGCACAAGTTCTTAACTTAGTCCTGGTTTTCTTGCAAATTTTTTGTGTTATGCTCCATTTAGCAGGATGTTGGCTGTGATATTATGGTATATTGTCTTTCTTGTATTGATTGTGTCCCTCATCTGCCTGGATTTTCCAGGACTTTTTTCATAGAAGGATGTAAGATTTTGTCAAAGTCTTTCTCTGAGTTCAGTAAGATGATCATGTGGTTTCTGTCCTTGAGTCTGTTAACATGACGGATTCCATGTCTTGATTTATACATGTTGAACCATCCTGTGCATCTCTGGGATGCGCTCTTAAACTTGATTTGCAGGTATTTTATTGAGAATTTTTGCATCTCTGTTCATCATAGAAATTGGTCTACAGGTTTCATTTTTGTTGAGTTTTTGTCTGGTTTTGACATTAGAATAATACTTGTTTCATACAAAGAAGTTAGAAGTGATCTTTCCTTCTCTATTTTACAAAGTAATTTGAGGAGTATTGATGTTAGTTCCTCTTTGAAGGTTTGGTAGAATTCTATGTTGTAGTCATCTGGTCCTGGGGTTTTTAATTCCTACTTCTAACTCATTGGTTGTTATAGGTTATTTAAATTATTTCCTCCATGTTGATTTAATTTTTGCAGAATGTATATATAAATTAATTCATTTCTTTTAGATTTTCCAGTTTAGTGGAGTACGGTGTTTACAGTCTGTCCTTGGGATTCTTCGAATTCCCTCGGTATCTGTTGTAATGTTTCCCTTTTCATCTCTGATTTTATTATTTTGAGGCTTCTCTCCCTTTCTTTTGGTTAATTTGGCAAAAGATTTGTCAGTCTTGTTAATCTCTTTGAAGAACCAAGTTTTTGTTTCATTGGTTCTTTATGGTTTATTTGCTTATTTCTATTTCATTAATTTCAACCTCGACTTTTCTTGTCTATTGTAGTCTACCTTATTTAGATGTTGTTTGTTCCTGTTTTTCCAAGGCCTTTAGGTGCTACATTAAGTTATTAGCATGAGATCTCGCCAGTTGTTGTATGTAGAAACTCAGTGCTATAAACTCTCCACTTACAACCACCTTCATTGTGTGCCATAGATTTTTGGTATGCTGTGTTCTCATTCAATTCAAGAAATTTTTTAAATTGACTCCCTGAGTTCTCTCCTGACTCAGGTTTCATCTGGTACTGTGTGATTTGGCATCCAAAAGTTTCTGTGCTTTCTCACGTTGCTGCTGCTGTAGACACTCAGCCTTGTTCCTCTGTGTCGATGGGAGTCAGGGTGTTGTTTCAATTTCCCTAAATTTGTTGATGCTTTCTTTGTGTCCTAATATTTAGTTGATTTCAGCGGAAGTTCTATGGACTGCTGAGAAGAAAATGTATTCCTCAGTGTTTGGGTGGAATGTTCTGTAAATACCTGTTAGACGCATTTGATTTATGATGACATCTAGCTCCAGAGCCTCTCTATTTAGTTTTTGCCTGGATGCTCTGCCTGTTGGTAAGAGTGTAGTATTTGAGGTTACCCACTACCACTGAGTTGGGGTCAATCTGTGATTTTAAATCTGATAGTGTTTCTTTTATGAAATTGAGTACACTTACATTTGGTTCATAAATGTTTAGAATTATAATATCCTCTTAGTGGATTTTTCTTTAGTGAATATGTAGTGTCTTCTAGCTCTCCTAATTAGTTTTAGTTTGAATTCTATTTTGTCAGATAAAAGAATAGTTACACCTGTTTTTTTTTTCTTTTCCAATCTGCTTGGAACATGGTCTCCCTATGTAGCCTTTCCTAGCCCAGATCTCACTAGTAGACCAGGCTGGTTTGCACTAAGATAGATCCGCTTGCCTCTGCCTCCTGAGTGCTGGGATTAAAGGCATGATCCCCATAGCCAGCTAACACACTTGCACTAAATATACACCTAAGCCCAAGACTGGTGATAATAGGAGTATATTTAAGTATTCTCCAACTAGAAAACAAGAGAAGATTGGAGGGGGAAAAGAGGAAATGAAGTAAGGAGGGAAGTATAGAGAGATGGGGAGAGGAGAGATGGAGAGATGGATGGAATGTAAAAACCAGATTTGAAGAGATTTAATAAACAGCAAAGCTTTGTTTTACCTTGAGATAGGAATAGAATGTTAGAGGCTTCTCCGTAAAGAGTTTCTAGGAAGTCTGTAAGTTAGAGATGGGAGCTAATAGTTCTCACAGTGCTGGGAGACAGAAGGCTCCATTAGAAACCTGTGAAAGCCATCCCAAAATGCTCTGGCTAGGCCAGTCGAAAGGAAGCCTCAGGCAGGACTAATTCAGCTTAGAACAGGGAAGGCTGTGAGTTGAAGCAGACGTTTGTGAACTATAATGCGCAGGGGAGTAACTGAGGAGCTTCTACCGCCCACTAAAGCTGCAGCAGAGCGCTCTGGGGTGGCAGAATAAGACTTAAATCCAAATCAACCTCACACAAAGCTCCATCCCTTTTCATTACACAATGACCTCACTATTATTGGTTATCTTACCAATGAAGCCTAGAGAGACTGAGTAAATTCTTCACAATCACACAGCTGCTACTGAGTGGGAGATGGAGCTGGCATTGGCCTCCTCCTTTTTTAAATTCCGTGTACCTTTGAATTTCACAAAGTTGTCTCTCATTATAGCCCTGTGTGGTGTCTAATTCCACTCCCATTTTCATGTGATGAAACTCAGGCTGCAGGTAAGAAAGGATAATGCAGTAGGCCAATGAACTAAGTTCACAATAAGCCACTCAATGTGGAAGGCCATGTTCTTCCTTGTATCACCAATAGGAGAGCCCTAACTCTGGCTGTTCTGTGGGGAAGCATCCAAGTGCAGGTTAGTCGGTAGAACTTGAGATGGATTCCTTCCCTGTGCCTGTCCACGTGTACCTAAGAACACCAAAGAGCCTGGTCCTCAGAGTCCTGTTCCTGTCTGGTGCCCCTACCTGACATTGAGTCATGGCTGATTGGGCACAGTAGGGTCCTCTTCCAGAAGGTCACAACTGGATCTCCAGGCTGGCGGTAACTTGGTATCTTACTATAGGTCCTCTCAGGGCTGGGGTTACCATGCTGGTGCAGCCGTTGGTGACTGTGTATAAATAATAACGAGGGTTAATTAGTATCACCAGGAAGTAGAAAGGCAAAGACGAGCAAAGCACCATGATGTGTCCCCAACTAGAGAAAGAGGGGCTGCCTTGGTGTTCTCTCTCCCTCTTTTTCTCTCTCTGTCTCTCTCTCTCTCTCTGTCAGTCTGTCTTCTTTCTTCTCTCCTCTCTCCTTCCTACCTTTGTGGTGCATGCATATGTGTGTGGTATATGTACATGTGGAAGCAAAATGTTGACTTTGAGTCTCATCTTGTCTCATTCTCTGCCTCAGTTTTTGAGGCATGGTCTCTCACTGAATCGGAAGCTTGTAATTTCAGCGACAGTGGCCAGCTAGTAAGCACTCCAGGATTCACCCACTCAGCACCAAGACCTGGTTTGCAGATGTGAACCACCAGATCTGACCTTTTACATGGCTGCTGGGGATCTAAACTCGGGTCCTCAAACTCAACAAGCACTTGACCCACTTAGCCACCTCCCCAGGCCCCATGGCTTTGATGTCATCCAGCCTGCCACAAGATCTGTGTACATACCTATGGGAGCCCCTGAGATATTTTGTTTTGCTGTGTCCAGCACAGCTCCAGGGATGGATCTGACTGGGTCAGTAAGGGAATAAAGAAAAGACAAACACAGACAGATAGTCAGACAGACAACTGAGGCTGGTGAACTGGGCTCTCCAATAAAGAAACCTTAGTACCCCAGAAGCTGAAGTGTTTATTACATACATTTGAACAGAGCAGTGGGATTATTGCAAGCAGCTGGGGTGGGACTATTATATAATGACAAACAAGGAGGCAGGATGATTACATGCAGCTGAACAAGGAGGCAGATTTAGCCAATCTCCATAGGAATAGTTTCTGTAGGGAGGCAGTCTTCAGGCTATAAACATCCTGGGGAACAAAGCTATGCTGGACATTTTCTGCCCACTCTATCAATATCCACACAGAGACCAAAGGAAGGCTTTGCTCCCCCATGGGGCAGTAGGAGGCTTTGCCAGTCTCATGGCCCATGCCCATGTCAGTTCACATAGGACTTCATTCACTCAGGGCTTCTGACTCCCCACAGTTTCCAGTGCCTGATCTAGCATTTGTAGGTAAGTTTCATACCTATTTCTCTGGATTAGCAACTTTTTCATTGATACGACAAGACATGTGTGTGAAAGAACTTGAAGGAGGAATTCATGATTTGGGCTCATGGTTCCAAAGGATTCTGTCATGACAGGGGAGGCACGGCAGAGCAGGTCAGCTTCTGTCATGAAAGACAGAAGTCAAGAGAGGAGACTATCAGTGCTCTGATGACCTTTGTCCTTTTCCTTCCTACTTTATTTATTTTAGTCTTGCCCCCAGCCCATGAGATAGAGCTGTACACATTCAGGATAGGTCTTGGGCCCTCGGTTAGTCCTCTCCAGAAAAACCCTGACAGGCATACCCAGAGGCCTATGCTGTCCAGTCATGTTGGAAGCGAAGGTTATTACATTCCATTTCTCTTCCTTTTAGTCATAGACGTTGATCCTCAGTGAAAGATGGCATCTGAAGGGAAAGTCCGCTGCCAGTCAAGCACTTCTTGGCCTGAATTTTCTTTTCAAAAAACAATGTCCATAGTATCTTAAGGTGCTCCCCAAAAAAAGAAAGAGTTCAAAATATTTCCCTTGTCTTGAGAGAGGGACTGAGAGAGGGACTATGTGTGATTCCCAAAGAGAGAGCCTACCACCTGCTTCCAACCACATCAACAAGAGAACAGACTCAAGAGACAAAAATGGCTCCATGGTGTTAAAAGGCATGTGGAACCAGTGGTGCCATCACTGAATGAAGAGAATGCAGAACAGACTACATAATCCAAAGGGCCATATGGGCAGACATGAGGGACATCCCAGATGCAACCTATGAAGGCCAGAATGGAAAGCTGGAAATGGGATGCCTTCAGGCAGTGTAGCATGGACCCTGCACCCCAGTAACGTTTTTTTTTTTTTTTTTTTTTTTTGCAGGAAGAATTGGATTAGTTTCTTGGAGACTCAGGGAGAGAGAGCAATTGCTTAGAAAATCCAGATAGATGTTTCTTGCCCTTTCAAGACTGAGATTTGTACCCACTGCACCCCATAGCAAGTCCCGCTCCTTAGGGCGGCTCAAGTGGGCTTCTGTTTCTGACAAACTGTCCTTGACTAAGATAGCCTGTGTAGAAAGTAAATTAGCTACAGACCAACATACTTTTATCAATATTCTTTTATTGCCTCTGTGCCTGGTTCATTTGGTGTTTATAGCAAAGTTCTAAAATTGCAGTTTCCTTGCCAGTGTGGGTTAGTTAACTTCAGTGTGTTTTATGTTCCCAAAGCCAAGCCTAAACCTGATCAATTTTCTCCCAAGGATACATCTTGCATTCAGTCTAGGCTGAGCATCAGAGGCCCCTATAGCCCCCAAGTCAACTCTGTTAATTCTCCATGCTGCCCTGATTGTTCAAGGCCACAGCTGAACCACAGTGAACCCATATCTCAAATGAAATGAGTTCTCATCCTCATCATATCTACATTCTACCTTATCCTAAGTGTTTTATATTTTTATTAAATTATCACATATTAACTGTTAAGAACACTGTTTCACTGTGATTATTCACAGATGTGTACAGTGTACCTTATATTCAAGCCCATTACTCTCTCTTTGATCTTCCCCTTCTTGGTGGCCTCCTTCTTTCACAAATAGTCCCTTCTATGTCCATGGCTTTACAAAAGTTCTAGATTCTGCATGTGAGGGTAAGAGTACAGTATTTTTCTTTCTGGGTGTGGCTTATTTTGCTTGACACAATAACCCTGGCTCTATCTGTGGCCACAGCCTTCTCCTTGACTGACTCTGAGCTTGAACCTTCACATTTGGGTTCCTTTGTCTTCTCAGGTGTAAACAACTTCCCAACAATACCTCATGTACTTTAGATATTTTGTTGTTAGCATAAGAAAGCTTCTCACAGCACAGCACAGTTCTTAATTCACAGCCCTCGTGACTACAGTCTCGGGCCATCCTTCCTCACTATTGCCCACCCCCCATTTTTTTAAGATCCTGCTGTCTTAAAACTTGGTTTCAACCATAGATTCAGTATAAAGGGCTATTGTTTATTACTATTCTTTGAAGTCTTTTTTCCCTCCTCTTGATTTTACTATAGATTTTGTTTGTTTTCTGAAAGACAGGCTAGCCTTGAACCCAATTTATAACCAAGGATAATCTTGAACCCATGATTCTCCTTCCTTCTGCTACTGCCCAAGAGCTGGGATTATAGTTGTCTGTGTGTCCCTAACTGAAAAAGAAAGTAAAAACTCTATTCTGGGTTCAGTTTGATTCTTCTGAAACCACAGTAGTAGCATCAGGGAGTGAGGTTCCCTGGCAGCTCCTGGGATTTTCCTGTATTAGAAGTAGCCTCTGGGCCGAGAACTCAAGCACCTAACCTCATGGTCTCAGGTCACTGATCGGAAACTCTCAGGACTGTGCAGTAATGGACCTCAGAGGACTCCCTCCGAGCACCAGTCTCCCTCAACAACCACCAAACGTATTCAGGAGCGTACTTGACAGAATAGACTGGCCTGAATTGCTGTGAACAAATTACCCAAGGCTGTTGTATGCTCTACCATCTATCTGCACCAACCTCAGGAACTCGATTTTGTGTTTGGGAGATAGTGAGGGCATGACTTGGCATAACAAAGGCAGAGCGTGGTGCAGGGTGCTGCATCTCAGCAGCTAACTTCAGTGAATCATTCATTAGCAGGGTTGGTGCATCCGGGAATGAGAAACACGGAAACTGATTAGAAGGAGAATTTATCACCCTGCCTGGAAGAGTAAACAAAGCAGAGGAGCTGTCCATCACACTGGGCTCTGGCACCATCAGCAGCCAACATCTGCTGAACTGGCTGAGCAATCACCTCAGAAGGAGAGGAGCGAGCAAACTGTGCAGGAAAAGCTCTGCGTTCCTACTGGATCTAGGGCCCTGGGGCAATTTTCCAAATAGACCCAGAGTGTCCAGGGCACTGGAGGTTCCAGGAAAACAGGGTGATCCTTGGGAAAGGAGGTGCATTAGAGATTTGTAACTGATCTATGCAGTGTTCTTGTCTGTCCCACCAACCTCAAGCCACTGGGAGGATAAGAGTTGTCATGTGACTTACTTTGAGCAGGGAGAGGGAAACAGACATGTGACTTCCAGATGGAAGTGTTAAGAAGCAATGTGCTTCCCATGTTTCTTTTTCCTTGTCATGAGGGCTGTAGTGACCCCAAGAACAGATCCTGTATTTACCCAACTATAGGAGACATGGTATTCTGAACCGAAGCCAAATAATGATGGACATATGAGTGAGAAATAGACATCTGTGGCTATCCTAACTGATCTGTTGTTTCCTTATAAGTATGGTTGCTTCCTCTTGACTGTGCTGGTTCAGCTTGTACCCAACATCTCTCCTCACACATCCCCTTGTGTTTCATGCAACTGTAAATGGTACCAGCCGGGCTGCAGGAGACACCTGACTTTCTTAAGTTTTGATCAAATGCCTCTTGTACCTATTGCAGGCAGCTCTTTCTACCAGACATCGGTGGCTAGCTAACAGAGCTGAACAGGGACAAATGCTTGTGATAGTCCCATGCTGATCTATAGGCACCCCTTAGCTACAAACACTGTGTTAAATGCTGCATCAAATTATCATTCCCGATTTATTTGTCCAAGGATAGAATCTCTTCCTGGGAAGACTCCCCATCTCTCTTAACTAAATTTCCAGGGCTTACTCAAACTTACTCATCAGCCTTCTCAGATACGTGGGAAGTTGCCTTGGTGATAATACTTGAAACAGCTAATGCCTGCCATGGAGGTGCAGTGCCCTGATATAATGCCACCCTCACAAAGGGCACTCTATATTGAACTATACATGAAGTGTTGCTGCCATTGCTTCACATAGCTTGCTATGGTTTGGATCTGACATAAGTATGTCTCTCCCGAAGGTTCACGTGTTGCCAGCCTGGCAAGGGAACTGGCAAGGCCTTCATAGAGATGAACTTAATGGGAAGTCCCTAGGTCATTGAGGGCCCTGCCTTCAGAAAGTATTAAAGACATCATCACTGGAGCAGGAGTTGGTACAGAAGCACATGTCTGACCTTTGAGTCTCTCTGTGCTTCTCGCCCTGCCATGGGACTCCATCCTTCTTCACAGCCCCACCATGATGACTCCATCAACATGAAGCCCTCACAAGCTCCAAGCCAATTCCAGCCCCTTAACCTTAAATAGCTACAACCGTGAACTACATAGACTTATTTTCTTTATAGAAACCTGCCTCTGCCATTTTGTGATAGCAATGTTATGAAAAACTAATACATAGTTTTTCTTTAACTTTTTCCTGTCAACTTTTTAATTGAGCTTTGTTTGTTTTAGTGGTGTAGTATGAAATAGGAATTTGTATTTCCCAAAAAAAGTTGACCCCAAGGTCTTTATTGAATAGTCATGTTTTTGTTTATTCAAAATGCTAACATTCTTGGTAACAAATATTAATTTGTACTTAACTATTTCTATGCATCTATTCTGTTCCAAAGATCTGCTGGTTTCTGTATACACCAGAGTTTCAGCAATGCATGTCCTTGTAATACGTTTAAATACCCAAAGTGAAGTATATTCTTCATTATAATCTTGGTCTGTGTGTTAGGATTTGCCTTCAATTTACAGATTAATTTGGGGAAAAAATTAGAAATTGTGAAGTGTCATCATTCTGAGAACTTGACATGTCTTTTAACTATTTAAGTCTGTTTATTTTATGTCTCTGTCTTTCAGCCATTCATTTACTTTTCTTTATAAAACTTCACTTTTACTTGTTAAGCTCATTTATACACATTTTGATTTTAGATCTGTTCTGTTTGCTTTCAATTGCTATGATAAGCCCAACACCCAAAAGCAACTTAGGGAGGAAAGGGTTTATTTGTCTTACATTTCCTGGCCATAGTCTACCACTGAGGGAAGTGAGGGCAGGGTCCTGGAAGCAGGAACTGAAGCAGAGACAATGGAGGAGTGCTCTTACTGGGTTTGCTGCCCATGGCTTGCTCAGCATCCTTTCTTATAATACCCAGGACCACCTTCCCAGCAATGGCACTGTCCACAGTAAGCTGGGCCCTCCCACATCAATCATCAATTACTAAAACGCCCCACAGACATTTCTTAAATTGACATTCTCTCCTCCCAGATATGTTTGGGCTTGTGTCAAGTTGACAAAAAAACCAACCATCACAAAGTCATTGTGTAAATAGCATCTTTAAAATGTATTCAAGTTTTCCACCTTCTTTCTAGCATGTCTAAAAGCTCATTTTTTGTATCTTTCTCCTGTGTGGAGCTACATTATTGAACTTTCTCATTAACACTGTTATTTTTTACATTGGTCCTCATGAGTTTTTCATTGTGGACTTTCTTACCATTTACGAATAATAGCTTTGTCTCTGCTTTTCTAACAGGAGTCCCAATGTATCAACTCTTTAACTTACGTAGACAAGAAATTCTGAAGTGTGTGTGGGATGTTTTGCTGTATGGAACTTTATTGTGTTTTAAACATTTCATCAATTTAAACAATGACTCATAAAAATAAATTCCCCCAGAGAAGGAACTAGAGAGTTTTAGAACTTTTTCAGATTCTGTAAAACTTTAAAGAATCATGCTTTGACTATATTTTTATTTTCATAAGCTAAAATTGACACACTCATCCAATCTAAATTGACAAAGCCAGAACTAAACACTTCCTTGTTTTCACAGTCTCCAAATTTATCTACATGGTGAGCTCTTCTGTCATCCATAACCTTGAATTTGAAGTTTTGATTGATAGAGAACAACCAAAGATAAATAAGATAATGCTGCATATAAAGTAGAACCAATCTCTAAAACAAAGCGCTGTTGGGTAGTAGTTGCCCTAGTTCATAAAACATTGGAAAAGTCATGAAATTCTAGTGGGACACGTGGTATGGAATATGCCTTACGTCTAACTCCTGTTTTGAGAACTCATTCAGCTGTGGAGATCCCTGTGATAATAGTAATTTTTACCATCCTTATCCTATCTCTGCCTCTGCCAGGATCGCCTTTACTACTTTACTCTGTATAGTTAAGGGCAGTGTGGCAATAATCTGTTTTTATTAATAATGAGAGGCTCACAGCTTCAGGTTTCGCCTCTTCAATCTTCTCTTTAAAAACTACAAAGACACAGAGATGAAGACAGTAAAAGATAAAATTGATAAAATTCATGATGCCTGAAACTGGATAGAATTGAGTTCAATTACAAGACTAAAGGATTATAGGGTGAATGGTCCTGTATTAACAAAAAATAAAATAAAATAAGATTGCCTTAGATTTCCTTTATGTTGGTGCATGAAAGCAAGAAAGCCTGAAATGGATGAAGCAGCTCTTTGTAAAAGTCCACTAACTCCCATCACTCAGAAACACGGGGCCTGCAGCAGTCAGACAACTGGCCAATCACCCCTGAAGGCCTGGCCAGCACAGTTCCACATTCAGAGAGAAAGCAGATCTGGGGACATACACTGTGAATTGAATTCATGAAGGTGCTGTCCCTGAGGTACCAGTGGTGCTAATAGCCAGAGCCTGGCAGCAACACTCCATAGAAATTGCTGTTTTCTTGTAGAATTCTTCTTTGTGGGTATTGGGACATGGCAATAGATAGGGATAGGAAGATGAAGCCTTCAGAGGATAGGGATTCTTGAGTAAGAAACTGACTAGAAACACAAATTGGCAAGAACTCTAATGCCAATTGTATGTAACTCTCCAGTTGACTAAAACCTACATAAGATGGAGTGCCTGTACATTATAAAAAGGATGAGAAGTTTCTATTGAATGGTGACATCATAGCCATTATAATGTTGGAGAAGAACATAGTACCCATTGTGGTGCTGCTCATGGAAGCAAAGCCTCTCACTATCAATTGTATAATGCAAAACACACACAGTTATGTCCAGTACATACATATTATCAGTAATGGTGATAATTAGCCATGCTCCTGGCTTATGCATTTGCTATGCTGTGCTGTGAGTGACCACTGGGAATCCTAGGCATCTCACATTTATTGTGTCTTTGACTGCATCATTTTCTTTTGTGGTGGAGTTAATCTCATGTACTTTCATAGTGGCCTTAGGATCAAACTCATACACACACAAACACACACACACACCATACAGCCAAGCTATGTAGTAGTCTACACCATCTTAGCTGGTGTAAATACACTCTGTGATATCCACATATAATGAAATTAACCAACCATTCATGTCAACATCATTAAGCAGTGCATGACCATGGATTGAGAAGACCTACCAACTTCAAGTCTCTCTTTCTCTCCCTCTTTCTCTATCTTGTCTTTATGGTCTTTACAGTAACTACTTTATTGTCTCCCTTTGCCTGCACCTGACAGCCTGTCTTTAACAGTGGTCTTGGAAATTAAAATGCAGGTCCTATCAGCCAGCCATGGTGGTGCCTACCTGTAATACCAGCCCTCAGGGGGCGGAGGCAGGAGTATTCTAAGGTCTAGGTTAGGCTAGTTTACATAATGAGTTCCAGGACAGCCTGGGATACACAGTGAGCACCTAGCTTTCCTGTCTTCGAATCTTAAAATGTGGCTCAGTGCCCACTCAGGTGCAAAATGCAAGTTTCCTATCATTGTTCTCAGTGGTCTGACCCCTACCGTGGAGTCTCCTGAGCTCCTATCCCAGTATACTCTCTGCTTGTGCCGTCTTCTCCCACCAGACAGACAGGCCTCTTGACGCTTCCTCAAGCACATTCCTAGTTCCAGCCATTTGTAGAAACAGTTCTGTATGGTTTGGATGTGAACTGCCCTCCATGTGTTTGAGCACACAGTCTCCAGATGGTGGCACTGTTTTGGGAAGGTCGCCAGGTGACCTAGCTGACAGTAGGTCATTAGAGGTGGTCTTTGAGAAGAATGTCACTCTGTAGACACTTATGTTTGAGTGTGAAGCCCAATTCTGTGCCTGTTCAGGCATCTGCTTTGCTTCAGCAAAGCCTTGTAAGTTGGCATGCTTAGTTACAGCACTCCGCCTTCCACTGTCAAGAAGCATGTTAGTCATTTGTTTTTCATTTGTAAAACTGGTTGCACCAAGCTTCATACACAGTTTTTTGTGTCTGTGATGTATGATTTCTTTAGCTTTGAAACTAGTTGGTTGCTAGCAGAACTCTATATGCAATTAATATCAGGATATATAGTTCTAGAAAATGAAATGTTCCCCATAAGGCTAACATCTACTTAATCAATTTTAATCTTCACTCAACTCAACCTCATCCCACATAAAGAAAAATGTGTATATCAAAATAACTTGTCTCATTCCAAATTCTTAAGTGTTGTGTATCCCCTGGGGAAAATGTTCATTTGGGGAATGATCTCAAACTCAATCAATTCTCATATTGAATTGAAGTCCCATGCTACTCTTAAGACCTCCAAGCAAACAAAGTTCACACCAACTTTTGAAAATGATATAAACAAGGGCTTTTTTCTATGTAATGTTGGTCTCAAATCATTTTTAAATGATTTAATACTTTAATATATACTTTATATATTTTATATAATAAAATAAATATTTTAATTTTTTTTAAAAAAAGGAGTCTTTGAAGGAAGTGAAACTTCCGGTTTTGTCCTGCACTCTGGGCCTCCTGGTCTCCATGTGAAGCAGGTACCGCTTCAGTTCCCATGCTTTCCCCGCCTTGACAGATTGTGGGCCAAAACAAACGTTTTGGCTGTTTCTGTCAAGTCTGGTCACAACAATGAGAAAATCCTACTACAAATTCCTTACATCCCAAGACATCGGCCTGGGTCATCCTCAGATTATCTTTGCTTCTATGCAGAAATCAAGCTGGAGGCAAGGGCTCACACCCCCTGTCCTATTCCCTTAGTTTGCTTTGCTTCTCTCCTGGGTCATTCATCGCATAATACATCGAGTTTTTATATGTTAGTTTATTTGTTATTTGTTAATAATTTATATTTTTTATCTGTGGGCTTCAGTAAGGAAAGTTTCTAAAAAGGTAAGTTTCTAGAAGTAAAAAAAAAATGGTTTCTCACATTTATTGATGTATTTATGATGCGGGGAGCAGACTCAGCGTGGAGCAGGTGCTCAATAAATATTTATAGGAAGGAAGAAAGGGAGGGAGGGAGGAAGAAAGGAGGAGGAGGAAGGAATGGGAGGAAAGAAGAGAGGGAATAATTTAAATGCCAAAGCCAAGTGAAGCAAAGAACCTCTGCATGGCATGCTGTGAACATGGGATCCCTAAGCTGCTGTGTGAGCAACGACTGGAAGCAGGCTGGGGGTGCAGGAAGAGTGAGGGCTCAAAGACTCATGGGAGCAGCACAGTATGCTGGAGCCTAGGGAGGGAAAAGGAAGGAGAGGAACGCAACTTTAAACGTTGCTGGCTAGTGCACTGCTTTTTGTAGGTGATGTGCATTATGCTCAAAGAATTCTTCCTTTGTCCTTAAATTGGCAGAAAGTCCAAGACAGTGCAGAGCTGATTCCTGGCTGCTGGCTGTGCCCGCCACCGAGTCCTGTTCACCCGGGTTCAATGCCGGCATCCGCCTGAACCTCTCCCTCCTGGGTCTCCAGGACAGAATCCACAGCACCCTTCCCTTCTTCTCGTCTTTCCCGTCTACTCTGCGTTCTTCCCACGGTCGTGGACTCTAGCCCTGCTAGAACTCACTACTGTGGACCAAGGCAACTTTGTGTCCCAGCTCCTTCTGGTAGATCGCCTCGGTAGACCTGCTTCCAGGTTTCACTTCTCAGGGAGCAGAGCACACACGCTGGACAAAACGCACTTCATCTTTTTCTACAGCACACCCAGTCCTCTAGTTTCTTGCCCTTTGTGGGGGGTGTGTATAGTCTATGTGTGTTGTGTGTATGTGCAGTGTGTGTGACATGTATGTGTACGTGATGTGTGTGTATAGTGTGAGGGAAATGTGAGTGTGGACGTATTGTGTGGTATGTGTACATCTAGTGTGATTTGTGGGTGTGGTATGAGTGTTGTTTGTTGTGTGTTGTTTGTATGTATGAGTCATGTGTATTCGTAGTGTGCGTGGTATATAAGTGGAGCGTGTAGTATATGTGTGTGGTGTGTGTGTGTGTGCGTGCATGTGCTGTCTGAGTCTATATGTGTGTATACATGTGGTATGTTCTGTATGAGTGGTGTGTGTGATAAACATAGTGTGTGTTTGTACAGTGTGTGGTGTGTATGGTGTGTGTTTATGTGCTATATGATATGGGGAATGTGTGTGTTTCTATGCTGTGTGGTATGTAGCATGTAGTGTATGTGCGGTATATTATATGGTGTATGTGGGTTTTGTGTGTGTGTGTGTGTGTGTGTGTGTGTGTGTGTGTGTGTGTGCATGTGTGCATGGTATGTAGCATATATGCGTGGTGTAAGTGCCTGTGGTGTGTGTATGTGGTATATAGTGTATGTGTATATGTTTATATGCTATGTGGTATGTAGTGTGCATTGTGATGTGTGTGGTGTTAGTGTGTATATATGTTTCTATGCCGTGCTGTGTATAGTTTGTACATGTAATTTATGTATAGTGTGGTATGTATGTGTATTGTGGAATGTGGGATGTGTATGTAATGTGTATGTGTCACATGTGATGTCTATGTAGTGTGTGTATGTGTACATGTATGTTGACGGGAGTGTGGTATGTGTATATGCATATACGTGTAGTGTATATGCTGTGTATATATGCATGCATGTGCTCAGGGTGTGTGTGCAGGTATGTGTGTGTGTTGGTGCATGCACATGAAAGTGCAGGTGCACTTGGCCATGTTCACACATGCACAGTCTATGGCAGGACAATGGATGTCATTCTTTATTAACTTTCTATCTTGTTGCCTTGTGATATGATCTGTCAGTAATGGAAGTTTTCTATTTTGGCTAAGCTAAATGGCCAGTGAGCTCTCAGGAACCACCTCCCTGTGGTTCTCAGGAACTCTCTGCCCCCCAATAGGCACAGGATTTTACATGCCTGGTGTTGGCATGGGTGCTGGGCTTCAAACTCAGGTCCTCATGCTTGTAGAACAAATACTCTCACCCACTAAGCAAGCTTCCCAAACCCTATTTCTTACATATTTATGTTGAAATATTTTCTTTGCAGAATTCAAGTTATTTTTCAGCCTTGATGGAAGGCATTTCTTTCCTTGCCTAATACTTGTGAATAATGGATCTTCTTAACTTCACTATTGTCTGTGCATCGAATACAACAGTGTTTGGATTATTTTCACCATAAATTAAGTAACCTAACAGAGGGTGTGAATCAGTTGGAAAGGGAGTCGGGTGTTTTTGAGATTTTTGTCATGATTTAAATTTATTTTTAGTAGAGTTATTGAGCCTGCCCCTAGTTACCTTTAGTTTATAGTCTATGGAAATTGACTTGTTTCTGTTTTAAAACAGACACTTGTCTAGTTTCACTGTCCACACACCCAGGAAAAAGTACTCTTGTCATATCATAGAGATGATGTTTTCCACGGCTTGATGTTGAACATGGAAGAAACAGCTTCTTGGCTGAGTGGAATTCTGATGTAGCATTTCTTATGTGTACCATGGTTTTTTCTTCTTTCTAGGTGTGAGAAGCAGTGAAATCCTCCTACTCTTACTTTCTATGCCTCCTGATGTGGCCCTGAGTGTCTTCCTTTGATCTTCTCCCATCTTTCTACCTCTGGAAGTCCCTTCAAGTGAGCAGCAGGTGCAAACCATCTCCTTTACTTCTCCTTGCAGATCTCTTTGACTATGTGTTGGGTCATTTTAGAAAATATATTAGGAACAGGGAGAAGAGGGTGAAAAGAGCTGGACCACTGCTCTTGGGCCTCCATGTGATGATTTCTGTAACTGAGTGGAGAGCTGAGAGAGGGAGAATCAGTCTTCCCCAGAAATGAACCCCCTAATTGGTAATCCAATTCCAGGTGGTCTGCCCTGAAGCCATACACATACAAACAACACTAAACAGATTCAGTAGGTTGTGCTTGTATATTCATGCATATATATGTAACAGCAATAAGGAAAGGGAGGCCATCAATTTGATAAGGAGTAAGAGGGGGAAAGAGGGGTTGGAGGGAGGAGACAGGAAATCATGTCATATTTTAATTAAATTTTAAAAGTTATTTCCCTTTTAGATAGAGTAGACTTAATGCCCTTTAGCATCATTATAGGACTTCAGATTGACAAGGCAGAGGCATATTTCAATTGTCAGCCCATGGTGTTCACTTCCACCATCCCTAAGCATGTCCTGGAAATCTCAGCCGTTCCACAAGCCAACAGACATGCTGGTCTCCTGACCCTTTGCATAGAGGATTGGCAGACAAGTCTATAAAAAAAAACCAGCCGGGTGGTGGTGGCACACGCCTTTAATCCCAGCACTCGGGAGGCAGAGCCAGGCGGATCTCTGTGAGTTCGAGGCCAGCCTGGTCTCCAAAGCGAGTTCCAGGAAAGGCGCAAAGCTACACAGAGAAACCCTGTCTCGAAAAACCAAAAAAAAAAAAAAAAAAAAAAAAAAAAACCAGACAGCAAATACAGGGAGTAGAGTGCCACTCTATGAACTCTGTTGTTGAAGCACAAAAGTAGTCATGGGCAATATACAAATGTGTAAATAAAAATCTATGTGCCTGCATTTCAATAAAACTTTATTTAAAGTGTGGGGGGCTGGCTAAGAAGGCTATATGTTGCTAACCCAGGCAGACAGTGGAATTCTCCACCAGGGTAGTAGAAAGGAGGCAGAATTTCCTCTTTCACTGTTAAGTTTAAGTGTTTAACAGGCCAGCTGACCACTATAGGAAAAACAGTGTCTCCCATAAGCAGTCCCGCCACAGCTAGACTCATGCAGCCAAGAGCAGAACAGGCTTAATTGAAAACCCAGTGGTAACATGAAGAAAACAGTTTACACATCCAATCAGGTGTCATTACACTTTGTGGAAGAGTGACCTATTTCTCAATAAATCAATATGGAAACATCTCATAAAACAATCTCTTAAAAATTCAATAGCTGGTACCACTCTGTAGAATATTTTAAAGAGGTCCCATCTGTGATTTCTCCCCTAGCAAACACAGGTTCCTGCAAAGGCAGCTGTTTGTAGATTCTTATGGAAGCTCCCTCTGCAAACTGACCCACTTCTCCAAGCTCAGCTCTGCAAACTGCGTGGTTTGAACCAGCCCTGTGTGAGGCAGGTTTCTTTTTCAGGTACTGCAGCCGGGCAGCTATTTCATTACTGCCAACTTTGAAATTCTCTTTTCTGGTTTCCAGACCTTTATAGGAACTCATAAGGCAAAAATAGCCAGCTGATGAGAACAGCCATGTGCAGAACACTAGTGAGGTTTCCCTGGGTTCCCGTCCACTCCTCGCGGGCTATGTTTTCCTTTGGGACCAGATTCACACCTTACTCATTCATCCTGGTGCCACTCACAAGCCCTCTTGCTTTTCATATAGCATCTGTTCAATAAATATTAGTGCAGCAAATGCATGGGCAGTGGAAATAAACAAAGAAGAGGAGAAGTGGGAGATGCAGGGGCAGTTTCTCAGGCTAATCAACTCCATTTTTATTCACTCACTCACTCATTCATAAATATTTGTTGAGTTCCTCCCTTATGTCACATACTCACACAGTCACGGGACACTCTGCCCCACCCTTTCTGTATGTACAGAATCTGTATGATCAGCACTGGAAAGGGTTTTGTACAGGTTACATAATTCTCTTTTCAGACTCCCCCCGCATCTGCCCTCCTCTCTCTCCTCCCTCCATTCCACTCCTCTTGCTAGCATCCCCCCTCTCCCTAGTAGTTCTCCTTTTCTGCTTCCATTACCCCATGACCCCACGAGGCTGAATTTTAAGCTAAAGGATAAACCTGAACTCTGAAAAATCACTCTTACCTGTAGCCATGATGTTATAACTAATAAAAATCACAAATGTTTTCATTCTGTCTTACGGTTGATGCAGACAGACACATGGACTTTGTTTATAGCCCTCCTCACTTTAAAATAACACTAGCTGTGAAACTCACTGACCGATTCTTTTTAATTTAGTGTGTTTATTCAAAGCACACATATCACCATATTGCAGAGGTATGTTTTGATAACTGTACTTGGTAGTTCCCTCTCTACATTTTATTCTGTGTGTCTAAGAAAGCTGTTTTGAGGCCGAGCCTGCCGGTTTCAGCAAACCCCATGGAGCCTGCACCAGAAGTGCTGCTGGCAGGTGCCTCAGCAGAGCCCATAGAAACATCCTCCATCTCCATTAGAGCTGCAAGGAATAGAGGATGGCTAATTTTATTGTTCTTATTAGTTTTGAATGTTGGGGGGGGGGGCTTTTTGTGTTTTAGTTCTTTAATAACTCTGGTAGGAACCACAAGGCATCAGAATAAATTCCCTGCCCATCACACACACTTCAGGCTCAGTGTCTCCCCTGGCTTTTCCCCCAGTAATGAATCAAACTTAACTGGCTATCACTGTATTCAGAAATATTAATTGTCTTACATATTTAATTTATTTGATCACAGAAGCAGAATTTCAAAGAAGATGCTGTCAGAGTACTCATTTTAAAGATTGGAAAATCAAGGCACATGGAGCCTCGTAAACTTGCCCATGATCACTTCATTAGAAGCACCAGAATGTCTACCTACAAGGCCCACTGTGTTGATACTGTCCGTTGGACAGCTTTGCCTGGGCCAGTGGTCTTCAATCCTGCCTCGGCTTCATGACTCCCGCTTCCCATCATGTGGGTCAACATTCAGTCTTCATTCCCTACAAAAAGCTGTGTTCTTCCCTCTTCCTTGGTTAGTGAAATGTCCGCTGCTTAACCTGGTAGGCTCCCCTGCACTGCTTCGTATCCCAGAAGGAGTTGTGGAGAGGGGGCTCTTTTGTATATTTCTGCTTATTTGTAATACATCTCTTGGAGAGTTGAGATCTTCGCATGTATTCACTTCACCTCCTCAACCAGAAACCTTCCATCCATGTTATCCCAGTGACGTTTTCAACAGATTTCCCAGCTTCTCAATTCCTGCAGGAGGCAGCACAGTTTCTTTGGTGTGGTGAACAGCTTGACTTTCTCCAGTCTTTCCAGTCGAATGACCCATCTTTCCCTCTGAGTTCAATCACACAAGATATTTGCTTTTTTTCTGATAATGTTTGATGAGTTAATACCATAAGTGCATACCAAGGCCCAGTTCAAAAATCATTTGCTCTCTGCAGCTTTCCTTGAGAGAGGTTAACTGCCCCTCGTCTTCACTTCCAAACACATGAAACAGTGGTCTGTCACAGCATTTAATCACATCAAGCCCTTGATATGCATCATTCTTCTCTGTCTCATTCTAGGTCTCTCTAAAGCATGGTAATGTGTTCTGTATCTTTGCATTGACTACTATGTAATATCTAGATCTAGGCAATTTGTGAGGTTAGAACTAACATCAACCCTTGACTCTCTCTGAAAGCATTCGGCTAGAGTATGTCACACACCATTCCTATAGCAGCTGACCAGACTCTACAGAGCACCAGGCAGTAGAATTTGATTTAACTCAGATTTAACTCATAGACCCAAATATTCTCAGGTTAAGAGGAGATGCCAGCAACTGCATACACCAGTCACTAACCGATCTTCAAAACTTTCTTACCTAGCAATCAGATAGCAGTTGACACCTCCTGCTTGACCAGTCTTCATCCCACGCACATACATAGTGACTGGTCTCTTTTCCGGTGCTGTATCCACTCACCCTCCACGGTCACCCAGCTCTGCATTGGAAAGCAACTCTGGAGATGGTGTTTCTTGGGCATCTCACAGTCTCCAGCGCTGCTCTCTCTGCACAGCTGATGATGATGGGGCTCTGGCAAAGTCCTTCCTATTTATTTTCTACTGTGATTGGAGGGGAATTGCCTATGGCTTAATATCTCACCGCACTGTGAGTTCTGTTGGAGTTGATCTCTCCTATGGGCCGTGACACTTTCCCCTAGTTATTCTGCTAAAGTGGATTTCTTTCCTCTTTTTGTATTCCTTTGATTCCCTAGATGAAGGCCTGAGAGTAGCTGTTCAGATAAGGAAGTGAAGGTAGATACCCTTTCCAAAACCTCCAACCTCATTCTTCCTCAGAACAGAGAAACATTAACCACATGAGGTCATCATCAAGGATACTGACTGGTCATGTCTTGAAATAAGCAGAGTCAGTGTGTGATGAAGTGTATATATGTGAGCATGGCCCTCTTGCCTTTATTTTTATGAAACTGAAGTGGCACTCTCTAGGCATCTCAGATGCACTGTAGCATACATACATCATTCTACTCACAGGAGTGTGTTTTCTCACTTGCACATATTTTGCATGTATTGCTCAGAAAGCATATGCTTCAAAATGTGGGTTTGGGACTTTATATGGGGGAGGATGAGGAAAGGAGGGAGGAATGAAGGGTGAGACACACACACACACACACACACACACACACACACACACACACACACACACAGACATACACCGGGGTGGGGAAGGAGCGGGAGAGATAGACTGGACACATACAGTAGCCTAGCTTCTTGGAAAGGTTTATGTTGGGCAGGGCACAAGCCCACAGGAGCTGTAGTGAGAATGAAATGGAATTCATTTCCATTGGTCACTGCTCTTGTATCTGCTCTTACACTTCCAGAGTAAGCCAACAGAAAGCTCCCTCTGCCTAGATGAAACAAGGGCAGTAGCAAGCTCTACAACTCCAAAGGGAAGTGAAACCTTGTGCAGAGTCAGCATGAAAAGCCCAAAGACATGCTTGTAATAGGATCCCTTGGTGTCTGTAGCCCCCCCACACACACACCTAGAAATTCACAGATGAAAGGGTGAAGGAGGGAAAAAATCACTAAGACTTTCAAAACTGAAGAAGGTGGGGATCAGCACGGGGTAGGGAGCCCCTCGTGGCAGGACATAGCACACTCGCAGTAATGGTATCCTTTCTTTCCTACAGAGGAAAATGCTGTTGGCCTCAAAGCCATCTCTCCAATGTGTCTTCTTTGGAGATCAGGAGAAGAGAGAGTGTGGTGACCAGCACAAAAACAGACATCTGCCACTAGCAGTCACACACCATCAACCCGGCCAAATAACTTCATTTTCCAAATGCATAACACCTCTTCTATTTGGACAGCTGTCTCCAAACAGACATGGACTCAGAAACCTTCCCAGACAAATTCGCTTTCCAATGTGCAGTGTAGGGGAGAAGATGGGTTTGTCTTGGGGAACTGGGATTTGTCAGCTGGAGGGAGGTCACAGAGCACTGAGTACATGTTCTTCTGTGTCTTCACTGTTCAAATTGTCCTTGGACAAACAGGATACAGTAAAACATCATGCTAGGAAGTGGGCAGTGGAGGGATTTCAGAAAACAGAGATGTGTGCCAGAGACAGGATGATGAGACACCCTGCAGGAGCCCATTCTCATGAAGCTCCAAAACACATTTCAAGATAGACACATGTACTGGGCCCTGACCCTCTGAGCACCATGGAAACAGCCCCAGGGCAAAATCTCTGAACCAATACTCCTGTCTTGTTCCATTCTAGGTTGCAATATCACAGTATCGAAGACTGGGTTTAAAAAGAGAAGGAATTTATTTCTTACACTTGTGATTTCTGGGAAGATCAAGAGGTTACATTGTGCCATCATGTGTCATAATATAGGGTGTCATAATATAGGTGATAGCAATCAAGATATCAGATTGATAGCCATAAGCTCCTGTGTGGTTGACACTGATCCACTCATGAGGTTGGACCCCCACCATCACCACCACCACCACCACCACCACCACCCCCGCCCCACTCGCCCCACCCGCCCAAGCCATAGCATCTTTCCTTAGGTCCCAACTCTCAATACTGTTGCCTAGGGGATTGTCAAAAGGGGCAGAGCACATTCAAATGATATCTATGTTCAAATGTAAACCCAGAGGAGTCTAGTAAACAGTTCTGTTTATTCAAGTCCAATCTCACAGAGACTGGTGAATCACACTTGCATTTGCTGGAGCTTGCTCCATCATCATAGCTCAGCATCTAGTCCCATAGTGTATATGTGTGGTAGGGGTCGGACTTTTCCATCTCTGGGGGAGGACAGAGATAAGAAAGTTAGCAATAAAAAGGAAGACCAAATAATGACAGGGCCACTTCTCCAACAGGAGTATGCAGACTCCTCAGCTGCCTGATCAATTGCCACAGCCCAAGTCACCCAGGGAGAAAATGGTGGTGGGTGGTGGCAAGGAGGAGGCACTACCCAATGGCCTGTGGTGTGAGGACTGGCCTCCTAGCCTGGTGGATACCTCAATCCAAGCAGAAAGAGAAAATGTGGCTCTCTGTTCATTGCAGTGTGTCCCTCGGACTCCTCCTGCATCTGGAGACCACCACTCATGCTCATTTTATAAACCCACTTCCTGCCATCTGTGAAGTATAATGTGGGTCATGTAAAAGTTAGATTTCAGGCTGGGAGATGGCTCCATGGATAAAGTGCTTGCCATGTGTCAGCTTTTTGTTGTTGTTGTTGTTGTGATAAAACACTGACCAAAACTAGCTTGGTTGGAAACTGAGCAAAGTGTTTGTTTAGCTTAGCCCATTATTGAGGAAAGCCAAGCACAGGAGCCTGGAGACAAGAACCAAAGCAGAGACTATTTAGGAGTGCTGCTTACTGGCTTACTCTCCTTATTTTGCTCAGGAGTGGCACCACCCTCAGTAGGCTGGGCCCTTCCACATCAATCATTAATCAAGAAAACGCCCCATAGACATGCCCACAGACGAGTCTGATAGAGGCATTTTCTCAGTCAAGATTCCCTCTTCCCAGGTTAACTCTAGTTTGTGTAGTTGACAAAAGCTATCCAGTACACCATGCAAGTATGAAGAATAGGATTTGGATCCTCAAAACTCATGTAAAGCCATGTAGTGATTGGTGTCTGTAATCCCAGCACCCTTGTGGAAAATCGGAGGCAGAGACAGGAGAATCCCTGAAAGCCTGTGTGCTGCCAAGCCTGGGATAAGCAGCCATGAACAAGTAACAAGAGATCAAGGTAGAATGTGAAAATCAACACCAAAGGTTATCCTCTGATTTCCACACTCATACACACACACACACACACACACACACACACACACACACACACACACATACACACACACACATGCACGCACGCACGCACGCGCGCGCGCGCGCGCACACACACACGAACATCATATATACATATACTTTTAAAAAACAAAATATACAGGCTATTGGTGAAATTATTAAGGCCACTCCACGTAGTTAAAAGGGAGGTTTATTAGTGGCGTAACTTACAAGTGAAGGGATAGGGTCTGGGAAAGGTGTGTCGAAGTCCAGGGGTGTTCTCTGGAGAACTCTGCTTGGTCTACCTCCAGCGTCCAGGGTCCAGGCACCAAGAGAGTCAGTGCATCCAGATCTCAGGTCTTCAGGGTCCTCTTTTGGCCCCGCCTTGTAGGCGTGACAGTTACTGAAGCCTCAATGGGGGTTGGAACTTCCAGATCAAAGTTGGAATGGCTACCCACTACAACAGGCTACGTGATTCAGTAGTTAAGAGTACTTAGTGATCTTACAGGGGACCAGAGATCCTAGAAATAGCAGTTCATAACCACCTGTAATGCCAGTTCCAGGGGATCTGACCCTTCTTCTGACCTCTGCAGGCTCCAACGTGCATGCATTCACACAGGCACACATATAAAGTAAGATAAGTATTTTTTTAATAAAAAGTCAGATTTCTTGTTGAATTCTGATCCAGTTTTGATTAGGAATTATTATATTCAGTTTGGATTCAGAAGAACTGAGATTCAAAGGAAAAATTACTGGTCAAAGCCATAATAAGGGAAGGGCTGATGTCTTCATTTTATCCTGGCTGAGGACTTGAATTCCTCTGGATATACTAGCATCCCTACTTACAAACTGTCTCCACTCCCAAGATGAACCTGTGCCACATCTTCTTCAGTAACTTCTTCAAGTTCATTTCTTCTGATGAAAAGAAGCCACTGACTTTCATAAGCACAACTGTGAGTTCCCATTTGTGGATGGAAGTCAATGAAGCAGGTGAACTGAGGTTCATTATAGGTCTTTCAAAATCCAGGAGGGATGGAAACACCCAGCCAGATGTGCATGTCAAATCTCAGCCCACTGGATAAAGTTCCAGTTAAAAGCTGTAAGGAGTTGGGCACACCGCTTAACTTCTCCCAATACCATAGTTTATCTGAACAATGGGGTAATGCGATGTATCTCACACAAGACTGTGATAAGGATAATCGATAGTGATTGTTGTTAAAGACTACATTGGGCTAGATATTATCTAATTGCTTTGTGTTTTCCATCTGTAGCTAAATGCCAGGTTTCATTTCCAGGACAGAGGAGAAAGACTTCAGTATGTTGATAACACAGATAACAGCTATGAACTTTGGATAAAATGCCCTAAAACTACCACTGGAGATCTCTAGAGTTTGAAGCAAAGCAAGTCATTTGGGAGAAGAGTCAAACATGGAAGAAGATACCTTTATGAGATGCTTCATATGGGGCATTGTCCTGACAGCAAATTTTAATCGTGATGTAAGGAAACTACAGAAAACCCACAGAGTTTCTGGCATATGGAGCAAGAAGATGGAATGTGGGGCAGCTAGGTCTATTGAATAATGAGAGGGGAAATCCAAAGAAGAAAAATTTTAAATCCTATGTATAAATCCTACCAATGTTTCTAATAGGTACCTGGACTATGTGTGCATAAGAAAAAACACAGGCAGCCCATCTAAACATAGCACGTTGAAAGAGAGACTTGAGCTTCCTCTGACCTATCCAAATCAATGACGTTGAAAGAGAGACTTGAGCTTCCTCTGACCTATCCAAATCAATGAAGTAATATGAGCATTAACTAGAGAGATACAACCAAATTCACAAATTAACATTAACAAGACCCAGAGTATTAGAAATACAGAGAATAAAGAAAATGCATTCATTCTGTAGAAGAGAATACAATCAGTAGAGACTAACCCTGAGACATCTCAGATGTTAAGACTGTTGGGCAGACTCTATGACAGTTAGCATAACTATGTTCAATGTGGTAAAGGAAAACATGTTCATAATGAATTAATGGATAGGATATCTCACTACAGTGTCATGTGGCTGCCAACACAAATTGCCATCAATGTGGTGGCCAGTTCTGGAAGCCAGGATTCTGAAAACATAGACTTGGCAGAGTCAAACTCTGAGAGCACTGAGGTGGCATCTTTCTTATCTTTTCAAGCTTTTGGTGGCCAAAAGTGTACCCTGGATGGTGACCTCATAGTTCTGACCAACAGTTCTGTTTTCATGTGGTCCGCTCTTCAGTATTGGACTTTCCTTCTTCTCTCTCTAATGAAGACTCTTGGCACTGGGTTTTGATCCCATGTGGGTAACGCAGCATGAAATATCTCAAGATCTTCAATTAAAGTACACCCATAGAGGTCCCTTTTCCAAATAAAATTAAACTCACAGGGTCTCAATGTTAGGACTTGGGCATCTTTAGAGAGATCATTATTTAACTGACTGTAAGTACCAAGCAGAGTTTTGTGCACCAAAAGGATAAAATTTGAAAAAGTGTATAAATCATTGTCATTTGAAAAAAAATATTGCTCACAATCTAATGTGGAAGTAAGACATTAACATGAAATAACCATATAAAACTTTTAAAAATACACAAATTCGAGAGGCCGGCCCCCAGGTCCCATCTTGCTCCGGACTTCCCTTTTAGAACACTGGTTCTGGCCACCGGGCAGGTTCCCTGCTAGCCCCACCGGGAAGGATCCCCTTCTCCAAGACCCCTGGCAGACCCTGCAGTCTCCACGCCCTGCCCCCACGCCCATCCGCCTGAGCCCCAAGCCTCTTCCTGAGACTTAGAGGCCGGCCCCCAGCTCCCATCTTGCTCCGGACTTCCCTTTTGGAACACTGGTGAGTACCCTTCCTTGCCCCAGACCCCATCCCTGGGCACCAGCCACTCCAGGGAAGACCTGCCCAACTCGGCCCCAGGTTCTGGCCACCGGGCAGGTTCCCTGCTAGCCCCACCGGGAAGGATCCCCTTCTCCAAGACCCCTGGCAGACCCTGCAGTCTCCACGCCCTGGCCCCACGCCCATCCGCCTGAGCCCCAAGCCTCTTCCTGAGACTTAGAGGCCGGCCCCCAGCTCCCATCTTGCTCCGGACTTCCCTTTTGGAACACTGACTTCCCTTTTGGAACACTGGTCTGTCTGAACCAAGTGTGCGAATAAGGCCAAGAACGAACCACAAGGAGATGGGCAGACGTCAAGGCAGAAACATATACAACAAAATGAATAGCAATACAGCATCACCAGGCCCTAGCCCTCCTCCAACACCTAGACCTGAACATCAGAAATTGGAAGAAGCAGAAGAAAACAGCCTTATGAATGACATCATGAAGAAGCTAGAGGCTTGTGTAGAGGAAAAGACAAAAAAATGTGAAGAACGCTGTAAACAACTAGAGGAAAGGGCAAACAAATTAGAAGAAATCAATAAAGTCCTGGAAGAAAACAATAAAATACTGAGAGAAAATCAAGAAAAATCAATGAAACAAATGAAGGAAACAGTCCAAGACCTGAAAAGGGAAATAGAAAAAATGAAGAAGACACAAACAGAGGGAATGCTGGAAATAGAAAATCTGAGAAAACGATTGGGAACTTCAGATGCAAGTATAATCAACAGAATGCAAGAGATGGAAGAGAGGATCTCTAGCGTTGAAGATACAGTAGAAGAAATACATTCATCAGTCAAAGAAAACACTAAAGCCAACAAAGTCATGAACCAAAATGTCCAAGAAATTTGGGACACCATGAAAAGACCAAACCTAAGAATAATAGGGGTTGAAGAAGGAGAAGAATACCAACTCAAGGGCACAGAAAATATATTCAACAAGATCATAGAAGAAAACTTTCCCAACTTAAAGAAGGAAATGCCTATGAAGATACAAGAAGCTTATAGAACACCAAACAGACTAGACCCCCAAAAAAAGTCCCCTCGCCACATAATAGTTAAACAACTAAATGTACAGAATAAAGAAAGAATATTAAGAGCAGCAAAGGAAAAAGCCCAAGTGACATATAAAGGCAAACCAATCAGAATAACACCCGATTTCTCAATGGAGACTTTGAAAGCCAGAAGAACCTGGACAGATGTAATGCAGACACTAAGAGACCATGGATGTCAGCCTAGACTAATATACCCAGCAAAACTTTCAATCACCATAGATGGAGTGAACAAGACATTCCATGACAAAGCCAGATTTAAACAATACTCATCCACAAACCCAGCCCTACAGAAAGCACTAGAAGGAAAATTCCAACCTAAGGAAGTCAGATACACCCTCGAAAACACAGGCAACAGATAAAGCCACAGCAGTAAACCCCAACGTATAGAAGTACCCACACATCACCACCAAAAAATAACAGGAATGAACAATCACTGGTCATTAATTTCCCTCAATATCAATGGACTTAATTCACCTATAAAAAGACATAGGCTTGCAGAATGGATACGAAAGCAGGACCCATCTTTCTGCTGCATACAAGAAACACATCTCAAATTCAAAGATAGACACTACCTAAAAATAAAAGGCTGGGAAAAGACTTTCCAATCAAATGGTCTTAAGAAACAAGCGGGTGTAGCCATCCTGATATCCAGCAAAATAGACTTCAAACTAAAATCAATCAAAAGAGATCAAGAAGGGCATTACATACTCATCACAGGAAAGATCCACCAAGATGAAGTCTCAATTCTGAATATTTATGCCCCAAACACAAGGGCACCCAGGTATGTAAAAGAAACATTACTAAAGCTTAAATCACATATAAAACCCCACACATTAATAGTGGGAGACCTCAACACCCCACTTTCACCACTGGACAGATCTCCCAAATTGAAACTTAACAGAGAAATAAAGGACTTAACTGATGTCATGACTCAAATGGACTTAATCGATATCTACAGAACATTCCACCCTAACAAAAAAGAATATACCTTCTTCTCAGCACCCCATGGAACCTTCTCTAAAATTGACCACATACTTGGCCACAAAACAAATCTAAACAGATACAAAACAATTGGAATAACCTCCTGTGTTCTATCAGACCACCATGGTCTAAAGTTGGATTTCAACAACAACAAAAACTACAGAAAACCTGCAATCTCATGGAAACTGAATAATACCCAACTGAATCACCAATGGGTTAAGGAAGAAATAAAGAAAGAAATTAAAGACTTCCTAGAGATCAATGAAAATGAAGACACCACATATCCAAATTTATGGGACACTATGAAAGCAGTACTAAGAGGGAAATTCATAGCACTAAATGCCCACATAAATAAGTTGGAGAAATCTCACACTAGAGACTTAACAGCATACCTGAAAGCTCTAGAACAAGAAGAAGCACAGTCTCCCAGGAAAAATAGATGCCAGGAAATTATCAAAGTGAGAGCTGAAATCAATAAAATAGAAACAAAGAGAACAATACAAAAAATTAATGAAACAAAGAGTTGGTTCTTTGAGAAAATCAACAAGATAGACAAGCCATTATCCAAACTAACCAAAAGACAGAGAGAGAGCATCCAAATCAACAAAATCAGAAATGAAAAGGGGGACATAACAACAGACATTGAGGAAATCCAGAGAATCATCAGGTCATACTTCAAAAACCTCTATTTGACAAAACTGGAAAACCTAAAAGAAATGGATAACTTTCTGGATAGGTACCACATACCTAAGTTAAATCAAGACCAGATAAACTATTTAAATAGTCCAATAACCCCTAACGAAATAGAAACAGTCATTAAAAGTCTCCCAACCAAAAAAAGCCCAGGACCAGATGGTTTCAGCACAGAATTCTACCAGATCTTCAAAGAAGAGTTAATACCAATACTCTCTAAATTGTTCCACACAATAGAAACAGAAGGAACATTACCAAACTCCTTCTACGAGGCTACAATTACCCTAATTCCTAAACCAAACAAGGATACAACAAAGAAAGAGAACTACAGACCGATCTCCCTCATGAACATTGATGCAAAAATACTCAATAAAATACTGGCAAACAGACTCCAAGAACACATCAAAACAATTATCCACCATGATCAAGTAGGATTCATTCCAGGGATGCAAGGGTGGTTCAACATACGAAAGTCCGTCAATGTAATACACCATATAAACAAACTCAAAGAAAAAAACCATATGATCATCTCACTGGATGCAGAAAAGGCATTTGACAAAATCCAACACCCCTTCATGATAAAGGTATTGGAGCGATCAGGAATACAGGGAACATACCTAAACATAATAAAGGCAATTTACAGCAAGCCAACAGCCAACATCAAATTAAATGGAGAGAAACTCAAAGCAATTCCACTAAAATCAGGAACGAGGCAAGGCTGTCCACTCTCCCCATACTTATTCAATATAGTACTTGAAGTTCTAGCCAGAGCAATAAGACAACATAAGGAGATTAAGGGGATACAAATTGGAAAGGAAGAAGTCAAGCTTTCCCTATTTGCAGATGACATGATAGTATACTTGAGCGACCCCAAAGATTCCACCAAAGAACTGATACAGTTTATAAACACCTTCAGCAACATAGCAGGATACAAGATCAACTCAAAAAAATCAGTAGCCCTCCTATATACAATGGACAAAGAAGCGGAGAAGGAAATCAGAGATACATCACCCTTTACTATAGCCACAAATGACATAAAATACCTTGGGGTAACACTAACCAAGCAAGTGAAGGACCTATATGACAAGAACTTTAAGTCCCTGAAAAAAGAAATTGAAGAAGATCTCAGAAAATGGAAAGATCTCCCATGCTCATGGATAGGCAGGACTAACATAGTAAAAATGGCAATCTTACCAAAAGCAATCTACAGATTCAATGCAATCCCCATCAAAATACCAACACAATTCTTCACAGACCTGGAAAAAATAATACTCAACTTCATATGGAAAAACAAAAAACCCAGGATAGCCAAAGGAATCCTGTACAATAACACAACCTCTGGAGGCATCACGATCCCTGACTTCAAGCTCTACTATAGAGCTACAGTAATAAAAACAGCTTGGTACTGGCATAAAAACCGACATGTGGACCAATGGAATCGAATTGAAGACGCTGACATTAATCCGCACACCTATGAACATATAATTTTTGACAAAGAAGCCAAAAGTGCACAATGGAAAAAAGAAAGCATCTTCAACAAATGGTGCTGGCAAAACTGGATATCAACATGTAGAAGGCTGCAAATAGATCCATATCTATCACCGTGCACAAAACTTAAGTCCAAGTGGATCAAGGACCTCAACATAAATCCAGCTACTCTGAACCTGCTAGAAGAGAAAGTAGGAAGTAGTCTTGAACGCATTGGCATAGGAGACTACTTCCTAAATAGAACACCAGTAGCACAGACTCTGAGAGAAACAATCAATCAATGGGACCTCTTGAAACTGAGAAGCTTTTGTAGAGCAAAGGATACGGTCAACAAGGCAAAGCGACAGCCTACAGAATGGGAAAAGATCTTCACCAACCCCACATCTGACAGAGGACTGATATCCAGAATATATAAGGAATTCAAGAAATTAGACATCAAAATGCCCAACAGTCCAATTAAGAAATGGGCTATAGAACTAAACAGAAGTCTCAACAGAGGAAACTCAAATGGCCGAAAGACATTTAAGGAACTGCTCAACATCCCTAATCATCAGGGAAATGCAAATCAAAACAACTCTGAGATACCACCTTACGCCTGTCAGAATGGCTAAGATCAAAAACACTGAAGACACCTTATGCTGGAGAGGATGTGGAGCTAGGGGAACTCTCCTCCACTGCTGGTGGGAATGCAAGCTTGTACAACCACTTTGGAAATCAATATGGCGCTTTCTTAGAAAATTGGGAATCAATCTCCCCCAAGATCCAGCTATACTACTCTTGGGCATATACCCAAGAAATGCTCAACCACACCATAAGAGCACTTGTTCAGCTATGTTCATATCAGCATTGTTTGTAATAGCCAGAACATGGAAACAACCCAGATGCCCTTCAACTGAAGAATGGATAAACAAAATGTGGTACATATACACAATGGAATACTACTCAGCAGAGAAAAACAATGGCATCATGAGGTTTGCAGACAAATGGATGGATCTAGAAAAAATCATCCTGAGTGAGGTAACCCAGACTCAGAAAGACAAACATGGTATGTACTCACTCATAGCAGGATACTAGACATGAAACAAGGATGACTTGTCTGCTACTCACATCACCAGGGAGGCTACCTGGAAAACAGGACCCCAAGAAAGACACAGGGATCGACCAATGACAGAGAAATGGAATGAGATCTACATGAACAGCCTGGACATGAGTGGGGGTAATGAAAGGCGAGGGTTGAGGGAAAGAGAGCTTGGGGGAGCGGGAGATCCCAGCTGGATCATCAACAGAGAGGGAGAACAAGGAATAGGAGACCATGGTAAATGAAGACCACATGAGAATAGGAAGAAGCAAAGTGCTAGAGAGGCCCACAGAAATCCACAAAGATACCCACACAACAGACTGCTGGCAATGGTCGAGAGACAGCCCGAACTGACCTACTCTGGTGATGGGATGGCCAAACACCCTAATTGTTGTGCTAGAAACCTCATCCAACTACTGAGGGATCTGGATGCAGAGATCCATGACTAGGCCCCGGGTGGATCTCTGGGAGTCCAATTGGCGAGAATGAGGAGGGTTTATATGAGCGAGAATTGTTGAGACCAAGGTTGGATAAAGCACAGGAACAAATAGCCAAATGAATGGAAACACATGAACTATGAACCAATGGCTGAGGGGTCCCCACTGGATCAGGCCCTCTGAATGGGTGAGACAGTTGATTGGCTTGATCTCTTTGGGAGGCATCCAGGCAGTGGGACCAGATCTTGTGCTCATTGCATGAGTTGGTTGTTTGAGGCCTGGGGCCTATGCAGGATTGTTTGGCTCGGCCTGGGAGGAGGGGACTAGACCTACCTGGACTGAGTCTACCAGGTTGACCTCAGTCTGTGGGGAAGGCTTTGCCCTGGAGGAGATGGGAATGGGGGGGGTTGGGGGGAGGGTGAGGGGGACGGGAGGGGGGAGAACAAGGGAATCCGTGGCTGATATGTAGAGCTGAATTGTATTGCAAAATAAATTAAAAAAAAAAGGAAAGAAAAAAAAGTGACAACACAATTCTATTAATAAAGTGAGAAACAAAATGTAAAAAAACAAAAAAGAAAAATACACAAATTCATAGCCTGCAAAACCATTTGATTTTGGAATGAGATTCATAAAACTAAAAGAAGTGATATGCTCACCCCAGACCATGCCTTCGTCACAGAGTGGTGGCTGAGGGTCCTGGAGTACCAACCACCGGGGAAATGAGGGTGATGCCATCTCCTCCTGAGATGTTGACAAGGATGATATGTCCACACATGGGAAGCTGTTGGCAACAGTTCTAATACATAGGAGGTTATCAGAAATGGGGGAGGGTAGTGGGAAAGAGAAAGAAGGAAGGCCAAAGAGTTTCCAATGGAACTGCTTCTTGCAAGTGACAGCGCGAGTATTCTGACTCAAATGTGTCTGCCTCCCACACCCATGGTCCTCTTATCCCATAGAGCATTGAACAGGGATGCTGCCTCCTCCGTTCTCTGCTTTCTCCAATCCTAATTCCTCTGTGACTGGTGGTTCTTCCCTTTCTTTCTCCTCCTCATCCCATCTCTACTGAGCTATAATTTATAGATAATTAATCTCTAAAAATTTAAGTTCAGCCAGGTGTGCTGCACACCTGTAATTCCAGTACTTGGGAGGCTGAGATGGGAGGGTCACCCAGGTCAAGGCTACCCTGGACTATACAGCATGGGCCCGTCTCAAAAACACAGTGTTTATTCACAAGGATCACCACAGTCAATCTTAGATTATTTTAGCAAACTCTCCAAAATTTGTCTGTACCCATTGTCTGTACCCACTTCTCACCTGGGCAACTGTTCACCTATATCCCCTCAATACAGATTTGTCTCTTCTAAACATTTCATAGAAATCGTAGCATATAGTATGTGATCTTTCATGAGTGGCTTCTTTCACTTGGTGTAATGCTTTCAGGATTCATTAATTTTATATGAATACTCCATTGGTTTTCTTCCTCAGGTAGTATTCTACTGTGTGGAATATACCACATTTTATTTACCCATTTACCAGTAGACAAACATCTATCTGGGTTGTGTCTACTTTTTAACAACTATGGATAGTTCTGACAAAGCCTTCACTTACAATGTTTGATGTGGACACAATTTTCATTGCTGGCAGGTTTACAACTAGAAGTAGACCTGCTGAGTTATGTGGCAACCCTCTCTTTAAGTTTCGATGCTACCTATTTTCATTTGCCATATCATTTGATGGTTTATGCTGAATTGTCTGTATGTTCTGATTTCTCCTCGTCCTGCCCCACGTTGGCCTCCCTCAGCACAGTCATCCCAGTGAGGGCAGAGTGCTGTCTTGTGGTTTTGATTTGCGCTGGGTTAATGGCTAGTGGTATGTTTTCCATGTGCTCAAATAGCATTTACATAATTTCTTTGGAGAAATACCTATTTAAGTCTTTGGCTCTGTTTTGGAAATTTGATTTGTCTCTTTCCTTGTATCATTTCTATAACAGCATGAAAAACATCAACTTTGATAAAATCCAATTAATGCCTTTTCCTTTTTTTGTTTCTTGTGCTGAATTCCTGACTTGGATCAGCCTGTACTGCTTATGTTAATATACTTGCTTACTCCCTGTTTCCTACTAAACTATAAGTGCTCTGAAGGCAGGAAACTTGCGTGCTGATGTCAGTGTTCCATCTCTGGTTTCCAAAAAAGCCATTCACCAAGAAGGCATTTGGTGAACACTGTACAGGAAGGAGTATGTGATTCCTTATACTGTCCTAGCAAACAGCAGTAATGTCTCAGGCATGTTAGCAATGAGGATGATACTGTAAGATTAGGAGTTGATTTACTTCTCCCCCAAAAAACACTTTGAAAAGCATCCACTGCAGCTCCCATCCACTCTCATCTGGAACCCAGGCTGTGTGAATTCCAGGGAAACAGCACCCTTGCTCAGAAGCTGCCCTGGGCAGGGTATAGGATGGGCTGCTTGTATAGATATGATGCTGAGCCACAGTTAGACGACATCTGTTCATTGAAACCAGCCAAAGGCACCAGCAGCTTCATATAGCTTTATTCCAAGGACTGACAGCCATTGTGTGTCCCTGAAGAGCCCTCACTCGGATGTGATCTGTAGCAAACCCAATAGCTGTTCAGCTCTGCAAGCTAATTGATCACTGTTTGGCCATTAGCACTCCTTACCTCCTACACCACATTCCAGGCGCAGTCCCTTCCTGCACATTGACATTATTCACAGGGTTTATTTTCAGACAGTTTTTCTCTCCTGATTAACTAGACCAAGAATGTACTTGGTCTAGTTCATATAAATAAATAAATAAAAGAGGCTCCCAAGTGGTTGATTTTATCTCCCCTGAATCCCAGGTCTGTGCTATAGGCTCCTGTTATTACGACAATTTAAAAGAGACTTCCAAACAGGTTTTTATGTCCAAAAGTGATATTAAAGATGTAATTTTTCCAAGAACAGTGGTGTTACCAAAATGTCAGCCCCAGAGCCATCTGGGTTCCAGCAGTGGGACCTTTCACTGCTAAATTCAGCTTAGACCTGTCCCTTAATGAAGACTCACTAGTGCCCTCTTCTGGATAGGCTGGGAACCCCCCCACCTTACTAAGTAGGAAAGGACCACACAAACAGACTGCAATTCCGTGGTCTAAATGACAGAGCCACCTTTACTTAGAGCAACATACTCTCCGTGGTTGGATGGATCTTTTCTTTCATTATTGCATCCTCCTTATCACAGAGTCTTCAACTTTGAGGGCCCTAAATTTTACTTTCTTCAGTCAGCTAGTTCTTTTTATGTCAATAACCAGACCTTAAAATTAACAGGTGTGTTAGTCAACTTTGGTTGCTATTAAAAAAAAAACAAAAACCAACAGCTTAACACGAAGGAAGAACTGTCTGGGCTTCTAGCTTCATCACTGCGGGCCTGGGAAAGGAAAAGCTTCTCACCAAGATAGAGTCAGAGACAGAGGAAAGGACCCAGGAGCAATACACACCCTTCAAAGCTCCCAGATGTCACTCGTGGGCCCATCACTCGTAAACTCATCTTAGACCTGGCCCTTAGTGGAAACCCAAGAGATGACGTGGAGTTCTAGTTATAATTTCTCCGCTACTTTGGTGCCAGCCTCTGCCTGGCTTGACGCGTTAGTTCCTATGTGGCTCTTTATAGGACGGCCCACGTCTAAGTCTGCCCCCTCTAGTGGGTGAACAGAGGTCACACCAATGCCGCCACAGCAATGCTCTACCTAGTCTTCTCACCTCTCTTGACCCAGTTTTGGAAGCGTATCTGTGGGTTCTTAGCAGCCTGAGGGTGAGCATGAGACCGAGTTTAGGCTGTTTATTGGGGTCGCTAGGAGGTCGTAGTATGGCTAATCAAGCTGCAAGTCCAGAGACTTCAACTGAAAGAAAATTGGGCGCTGTCTTACTGTGGTTTGAAAGTATCCTCTGAAAGCTCACTGATTATAAACTGAATCCCAAGATTGTGAGTCAGTGGTAGTTAGAGATAGTTACCTTTGGGAGGTAATTAGGATTAGGTCATGCGGTGGGACCCCTCAGTGGCATTAGGGACTTTATAAGAACCAGAGGAGAGACCCAAGTTGGCTAGTGTTTTATGAGGCAGCATAAGGCCAGATGCTGAGCACAGGCCGGCACCAAACTCTTAGACTTCCCAGACTCCAAAGAACCTCTATTTTTTATAATTAGCAAGTCTCCACTATTTTTCTGTAGCAACAGAAAACAGGCCACAACAAGCTCCATATTCCAGGACCAGCTGCCTTTGAGACCCTGTGAGCATCTAGAGGTATTTGGGAACGGAGTCCAGTCGTTTGCATCTGATATCAGCAATGGTGCTTGAGAAGAGGAACGGAGAAAGCAGCCAGAGCCCCATCTATCCATCGTGCTGGCTGTGTTCTCTGAGGATGTGAATGTATTCTCAACCCTGCTGGTCCTCGGGGGTGGAGACTATTAATAAACTCTGGGTCTCTCTGGGAGTCTGCTCTGGAACTGGGGCAGGTTCATCTAGTAAGTGGGGAGCCTCTGAAACACCAGCTTGGGGATGTAGGGAAAGACAGAGATGGACTAGCCAGAGAGAGCCAGCTCCGAAGTGTGTGCAGGTTGGCTTTGCTATGCCTGGCTCTGTCCCTGTTCCCTTCAGCGCTCAAATTCCACCTAACAGCTTGACTCTGCGGGATGGAGAGCACTCTTTAAAGACAAAAGTAAAGACCTCATTAAATCGAGGAACCCAGAGACTAGAATGAATAGAAATGAAACACTTTGAGCTACTGCTCAGGAGGCCCCAGCAGAATAGCCCTTCCCAGTGGTGGAAAGCATTAGCAAGAGGAAGCCCCTTGATATACTGCAGCTCTGAGTGCTGGAGAGGGAAAGGGGCAGGTCACTGCTGGAGTGGAGAAATTTACACCCAGGCCTCACCACTCCCAAAAGTGATGCAGATCCAGGCACACAGACCCAAGGTTGTAGGTGATAAAACAGGACAGGCTGCTGCAGGAGAGCTGGGAGCTTCAAACCCTCGCTTCTCACCTCCCCCTTGCTTTCCGTGGTGTGCAGATACAGTATGCCTGGCCTCTCTGGTCTAATGTGCAGGATTAAGAGAGAAAAGTGAAAATTAAATTGTGCTCGATTATCCTGGTGTCCAGGGAAGCCTGGATAAATGACAGCTGCTTCTCAGGATAAAGGTGCTGTCTACGCAAGGAAACAAGATCTTTTCCGGAGCTTGATATCAACCTTCGGAGCCACCTCAGACCCACCACATCAGTGAAGGTAGTTTGGTGGACAGGGAAGCAAGGTTGGACCCTAATTTGGCTTCAGAATTGCAAGGTGGTAGATGAGACTTCTTTAGCCTCTGTGGGTTCAGTCTGTTTCTTTCTGTTGTTCATAAATTAAGGATAATATGGCTCCCCCTGTCCAGGAAGAGATACAGATTAACTAAGATAATACATATGAATGATGCAAGCTGTTTATTTTAATGGGGACCAGATAGCAACACACATCCTGGGCATTCTAGCTAATTTAGAAGAACTTCCTAATAATAACAATAATGGCTAAGCCCCTGTGCGCAGAGCACAGTCCTTCAATTTTGGCACTCATGAATACATTTAATCATTTTAATGAGACCATGTATAAAATATTCTTCTTATGCCTGTTTTATATGTGGTGTTCATGGTACATAAGTAATTTGCTTAAAGCAATATACCTGCTCAGAGTGACCCATAGCCAGCTGATTCTCCCATGCAGCAAGTTGCTCTCCAGCTGAACATAGTAGCAAGTCACCCCAAGGCTTCCCAGCTTCCCTGGGAACAATCCCACAGAGGCACATTAAGTAGATGGTTTTGCAGATTCTAATTACCCCCAAATTCTCAGTGCTCATAAACAGGTGAGCTATTTGACATCAATGCTAAATGACTTTGCGGTTGTTAAATATTTATCAGTGGTAAGAAGACCTGTGTCTCCTAGTGCCATGGCCTTGTATCGCTATCCTTTGGGAAATGCCTGTTCTACTTAATGTTTGGGGTGTTTTGTTTCATTCCATGTTTTCAGATGGGTCTATCTCTTTTGCCCAAGCTGATCTTGAAATCTATGTAGCCCAGGCTGGTCTTAAGCTTGCTATGTAGTCCAGGCTAACCTCAAACTCACAAGTGATGGGAGTATAGCATGTAGCACCTCACCAGATGTGGCATGCTTTTAATGAACACAATGTAGTGAAAATGGTGGGCTGCCACTCTACTAGTTTGCGAATACCACATGTGTTAATCTTCTCAAGCTACTGTAACAGAATACCAGAAAATAGATATTGTAGAAGACAGAAAATTTCTCACACTTCTAAAAGCCAGAATTCTAAGACCAAGGTTCTGTTAATTTCATCATTAGTGAGGACTGTCTTCTCGTATATTTTTTTCCTGGCAGGTGTGCAGTGAGGTGAAAAGCTCTCTAGTGCCTCTTCTAATAAATGCTAATGTTGCCAGTCCCACTCCACCCCCTGTAAATTATTTAATGTTAATCAAGTCTATGTAGGTCCTATCTCCAAATAATGTATAACAATATAGTTAGGGCTTCAACCAGCATATGTGAATGAGACACATCTTAGCCCACTGCATAGCTTAAAACAACGCAGTGGATTATCTTGTGGTTTCCAGGATCTTGCTGGACCAGGATCCTCAGGAGAGGTTAGCTGGGCTTTCTGCTCAAAGCATCCTGAATCTCAAGTCCAAGTGTTGGCTGTTCTGGGTTTTATCCAGAGACCATGAAGGGGGAAAAGAGACACATACCCAAGTTCATTGTTATTGTCTGCAAGATTTAGCCACTTTTGCTGGAGGACTGGAGTTTCTCTTTCTTTACCCGAATTTTCTGAGGCATACCCTCAGCCACTAGAAGCTGCCTATATTCCTTGATTTGTGACACCCTCCTTGGCCTCTCAACCATGGTGCATCACATTCTCCTCATGCATTGACGCTCTGATTTCTGTGGTCTCTAACCTCAGCACACAAACTCAATGGAAGTGTGTGTAGTAGATAGACCTAAATATTTTATCCTGTTGTGTCACTTCTTCCTGCATAATCATCTCCTTATCTTTAGGCCCATCAAGACCTTAAGTAAATTTGCAATCTAATTGGAATATAATGTAACATAAAATATATGTGTTGACCATATAATGTAACATGGGAGTGATATTCCATTATGCACATGGTTCTGAGATCATGCAAGGAAGGCAAGCACACTGGAGTGCATTGTAAATTCCCAGGGGTCACAGTCATCTCTGAGACTGGCATGTAAAAGATTCTGACTCTGTCTTGCTCATACTTTCTCTCTCTGGCTCATCTTTGCTGTGCTGTGAGCTGTGTTACAGAGACACATGGTGAGAAACTATGGACCTTCTCCAGCCAGCAGTCCAGGAAGAGCAAAGGCCCTGTGCAGCATTCTAAGAAGCCAGCCCAAACAGATGGGTGGGCTCAGCAGCTCACCCTTTCCAGGGAAGCCTGTAATATCTGCAGCCTAGATGACCATTAATTATAGTCTGGTGAGAGGACCAGTCCAACCAGAATCCTAGCACATGGAAACAACTAAAATAACTGCCCTCATGGAGCGCTTGTTTTGTTTTTGGTTCTATGTTTTTACATCTGTTATCTAACAAACAGAACTTTAAAATTATTAGTTTATTTATTCATATATTTATTTACAGTATATAACATGATAATGTGTGTGTTTCAAAATGTCTAAACCAAGCTACTTAACATATGCATTACCTCACAAAGGTGCATGCAGGTATGTGTGCTTGTGTGTAATATATATGTGCACACATATACATGTGTGGTGAGAAGATAAAATTTATTCTTATCAATTTTCAAGTATCTAATATATCATTGTTAACTATATTTATTATAATGTGCTGTAGATTTTTTTGAAGTTATTCTTTAATCTAACTTTTTGTGTCCTTTTTTCTGTGTCTTCCCAGCCCCCATCCCACCTATTTTCTGGCAAAACAAAACAAAAAAACATTGACCATCTTAGATTTCACACAAGCCCCCATCCCACCTATTCTCTGGCAAACAAAACAAAAAAACATTGACCATCTCAGATTTCACACATAAGTGAGATGTAATCCTGGCCTCTTTGTGCCTGGCTTATTTCATTTAACATTGTGTCTTACATAGTCATCCATGCTGTCATAGGTGACACCACCCTCTATTATTTTAAAGGCTGGGTATTGTTCCATTGTGAGTATATGCCATGTTTTCTAATGCTATTCTAAATGCTATTGAGTTTTTGTTTTTTGTTTTTTAAAAATATATTTATTAATTATTTGAAAATCTTATGCAATGTACTTTGATTATTTTCACCCCTGATTCTTCTCCCTAACATCTCCTGGATCCATCCCTACCTTACTAACTTCATGTCCTTGTTTTTGTTTTTAATAACCTATTATTTTCAATTTGTGCTGTGCATATACTTCTGGGTGTGGAGCCATCCACTAGAGTGTGGTTGATATACCATGAGCCATATCCTTTAAAAAAAAGTGACTATTCCCCCCAACTAGAAGCCATCATCAGCTGTCCATGACTCCCCAGTTAGAGTTGAAAGCTAATGAACCCCTTCCCATTCCATGTCAGAAGTTGAACGGCTTGATCTTGTGCATGTCTTATGCAGGCAGCCACAGATGTTATGAGTTCATGAGGGTAGGGGCTCTGTCGTGTCCAGAAGACACTGTTTCACTCTGGTCATCACTGACCACTGGCTCCTATGGTATTTCTACCTCCTCTTCCAAAATAGTCCCTGAGTCTTGGGGCGCAGGTGTGACACAGATGTCACATTTGTGGATGAGCACTCCAGAGACACTCTCTACACCTTGACCAGTTGTGAGTCTCTGCACTAACTTCTGTCCACTGTACAAAGAAAAGTCTGATAATGAATGCTATTGTTTGAAGTCACTAGAGGTTAGGGGATTTTTTAATAGCCTGTCATTAATATTCTCTCTCTCCTCTCTTTCTCTTCACTTGCTTCTGAGGGACAGTCTTACTATGCAGCCAGGACTAACCTCAAACTCAAGATCCTCCTGCTTCAGCCTCCCAAGTACTCAGAATACAAATGTACACCACCTATCCAATCTCTCTCTCTCTCTCTCTCTCTCTCTCTCTCTCTCTCTCTCTCTCTCTCTTTGGTTTTCTTTTTTGAGACAGAGTTTCTTTTTTTTTTTTTGGTTTTTCGAGACAGGGTTTCTCTGTGTAGCTTTGCGCCTTTCCTGGAACTCACTTGGTAGTCCAGGCTGGCCTCGAACTCACAGAGATCCGCCTGGCTCTGCCTCCCGAGTGCTGGGATTAAAGGCGTGCGCCACCACCGCCCGACAGAGTTTCTCTGTGTAGTTTTGATACCTGTCCTGGATCTTGCTCTATAAACCAGACTGGCCTTGAATTCACAGAGATCCTCCTGACTCTACCTCCCAAGTGCTGGGATTAAAGGCGTGCACCACCACCGCTTGGCCCAACATATCTCTTAACATACAGCCAGGTGATGACTATATGGCATATGACAAATAGATGAACTGTTTCCTAGAGATTGAGTTAGGAAAAATGAGTGATACATCACTCAATAATATTCTGTAAGACATGATTCATGTGATTTGTGTATAATGGAGCTTAGCTTAATGTAATGCCTGTTTTGTTTGAGTTTTGTGGCGTGAGGGGGAGAGGTAGATTGCCTTGCTCACTTCCTATTTAGTTTATTCTGTGTACACAATGCAGTAAATCTTTGCCCTGTCCTTTGAGTTGCTCCTGGATACCCACAAGAAAGCATCCACAATTTTTCATGCTTTAAGGGGCATGATTCTCCAAAATCTAGCAACTGGTCCCTCCATGTTACCTGGCATCCTCTGGCTGTGTCCACACCAGCATCATCAAACACTTTCTCCTTACAGAAAATAAAGGTATCCAGGGTCATCTCATTCATGAAAGTTAACCAGAAAATCAAGCCCACCTCTAACATTTGTAAGGCCTGAGGCAAGTGTGAAAATGGAGACCCATGTACCTGGCATTTAAATTGTTGTAAATTGAAAAAATCAAGCTATTTGCCATTACATAAAATATGTGCCAGTCCCTTCTTTAATAAATATGTGAAGGGATTAACAGCCCACAGAAGTGACATGAAAATTAATTTAAACTGAAAGCATTTGAACATTCAACTACTATGGAAATATTACCTTATAAACAGAGCCTCCCCAAATAAAGCCTCCTCCAGGGCACTTGCTTTCTCATTGGGAGAAGGTTGTCCCTTAACACTGGGAAAAGAATGCTCAATAACTGCCCCCTTAGCATCAAAAAGGCCAATGGAAGGGCTGGGAGAATGCCTGTCAGTAAAATGCTTGCCTTGCAAGGATGAGGTGCTGAGTTTAGCTCCCAGAACCCACACAGAATATCAGGCATGGTAATACACACTTGCAAACCCCAGTGCTTGGTGCTGGGGAGGCAGAGACAGGAGCTTGCTGGCTTGCCAATCCAGCCCAATCAGTTAGTTCCCAGGCAAGAGAGACCCCCATCTCAAAGGAGGCAGATGGTAGAACAATAGCTGAGTTGATCCTATGGCCTCCCCATATGCATACATGCGTGCATTCATACATGTGCAACACACACACACATACATTCACACACATAGACACACAGACAGAGAGACAGAGAGATCAATGAAAACTGAGAACATCCATGATTTCCTATTAAAGCCTGAAGCCAACCCCCTTTCTTGTTAAACTGCTGTATTAACCTTTTTACCACTGGCTAGTCAGTGAATGCCTTGTGGGGGACACCTGAGTGCATCTCAAACCATCTTGTCTTTTTTTCTTGGTAATGGGCAACCCATCAGTTGGTTTGCAGGCCCCCAGCATGGGAACTTGAACAGATAGAGGAAATGTTTCCCTCCCAGTACACAGTCTGGTGAAGACCTGGATGATGAAGACCTCTTGAAAAGTTTTCAGACTCACTCCTGTGAGGAAATCCAGCTCTTTGCGGTCAGCCCATTCCCAGCGCTGTCCTATGCAACTGCCTAATGCACAAGCATGTGGATGCCTTGGCCTGTGGATGCAAGCTCTGTCCATACCCCTGCATCAAGCAGCTGGCTTTCAGGATTTGAAAGGCCTAGGAAGGCACACACCTACATGGCCAATCTTCTAGATGATAAAACCAGGAAGAAGTAGCAAGCAATTCAATTAAGCCTGGGGCCATTGAGACCAGGAATTGCAGGATTCTAGTGAGAATATTGAATATTGAGGTCTAGGAGGACACTGTCTCCAAGCACATACATCCTTTGGATTCGGCAGCTCTTCACCTCTTAGTAGGTGGAGGATAGCAGTAATCCCACCCTCAAAAAGACTTTGGATGCCCTTTATCCAGCAGTACTATTGCTATCAGCACCTTGGGGTAGCCTGCATGGTTGATTGGGAAGAGAAAGGCCATTTTCTGGCACTTGGTGCAGTCACTGAACTGTTGACCAGGCTGGTGGGACTAAGGAGGAGTCAGTGATGGATTGAGAAACAGCTGAAATGAGGGGAATGTTTTCCAGTACAAGTATCTCAGCAAGAGAGGCAGTACCAGCCCACCATCAGGACCACCCAGCCTGGAATCACAACAGGATAACATTAGAGAGGCCAAAGCAGAGCTTAAATCTACCCCAGCTAGGTAGGGACATCTGATGTCCTGGGGTCTATCTCAGTCACTAATCAGGGAGAAAGGATTTCAAGGGGGAGGCAAGTGTCCCTCCCAACCCAGACAATGCCAACCAACTTGTAGTAACCAAATGGAGTCAAGTCCAGAAAAGTGATTGACAGTGTGCCCAGGCACCCATGTTTTTATATCAACTTCACTCTTGCTGAATCACTCAGTTCACTCACCGTGGAAGCCTTCAAGGGAAACAGTACTTTCCCTGTGAATAGTTTTCAAACCAATCTGCCAGGAGGGCCAGCTTTCTCCTCTCTTCTGCCCTCCACATGCACTGTTCACACCCATGAGTCCGGATGTCCATGAGAAGAGACCAAACATACAGACATGTTTGGAGAACATGTGGGCCTTTGAGTCATAAAATCCTGGCTTCACCGTGGCTTTTTTTTTTCCAATATAACATGTTTATTAATTCTTTGAGAACTCCACACAAGCATATAATATATTTTGATCACATTCATCCCCCGATCCTCCCCCTAGCTTCTCCCAGATCCACTCCACCACCTCATCACAATTTGTCTTATTTCCCCCTTTTTATAACCATCCCCACGGCTTTGTGAACCTCTCAGCATCGTTATCTTCACTTCATAAGGCTGCGGTGGGGATGAAATGAAGGAAGATGCGAGAGGTGTTTAGTACAGTACCTACACTGTGTTTGCTTAACAAACACTAGGCATTATTTCATTAGAGCTAGCTATTCACAAGCTGTCCTCGGCACTAAAATTATGATCCAGATAAAGCTGATGGTGGTCGTTTCTTCTATCTTCAGAATCTGCCAGAGTGCCTCATTAAAAAAATTTTCATTTTAGGTCTACTATCTGTAAAACACAGGGAAAATGCCAGTAATGAGCTATGGCCAAAGACTTACTGAATCAAATAAAGAAGTCAAGAAATGGTGGCTTGTAATTAAGAATTCCCCCACCTTTCTCAATGTCCATAAAGCCCTTGTAATCTTAAAACCTCCTTCCTGAAAAGTTCACCTTTTCCCTTCTCTTAATTCCCATGCAGGAAGAAAATAAGATGCTTCACAAGCCAACATATTAAAGCTATAGGCAAAGAACCAGTGCTGCCCTGGGAGCCTCCAGTTTCTCTGATCTCATGTGGGGAAAACTGCTGCACAGTTATCTGTCATTTGGTTGTTTTATTAACAAAAGACCTCAAATCCAGATTCCCAGTGGGTGCAAAGCCATTCTTTCTCAAGCAACAGTGAGGAGCAGAAACATATTTATAAAAGAGCCACACGACGCTATCATCCCACAGCTTCCAACGGCGTTGCCTGTGTGGAATGCAGTACCACTGATGATCTGTAAACCACAACCAGAATGGAGCCCCACATTTTACCCATAACTGTTAAGGCAGACAGCTGAGAAAAGCAAAGGAGAAATAGTGTGTCATGTGACCTGCCTCTTCCCATTGACTTGGTCATACTTGCCTCCTCCACTAGACTAGGTTGATTTCAACATTGGATCATGAATTCTTAGAATGGAAATAATGATTATAATAGAGTTGATATTTGTCAAATGAATGAATGAATGAACCCTCACCAGAAAATTTTCTACTCATGGAGTCTTTGGTGACAGCATTCCACAGAGCTATAGTCCACTCATATTTCATACAGACTGTGTGTTCTGATGAATTATGACCCTTTTAGAATCTGGACCCAGGAGCTTCTCTAGCTGGCTGAGAGAATGTGTGTGTGAGTTTGCCTGCAGCAGTCATTTCCCATGTTCTAATGCCCCGTTGGTCAGTGTTATTGACATTAGGTATGTTGAACTTTTCTCCTTTAATGTTTTGTCCACCTGAAGTTGCACTGGGGTGGCCTGAGGAGCTTTTCTCCTATAACAGATTGCTGGTCTTCCTCCCTACTTCCTAAGAGGGCTTCTGTATCCTAATTTAGCTCTGCCTAGTATCCCTGTGTATAACAAAGGACCTGAAATTTCATAGACAAGATTAGAAATAACAAACATGTGAAAATCATCAGACCTGGAGGAACTAGATAAGACTGCATTTAAAGGATTGAAGTATAAACCTTTGACCTTGGAGGGCATCTGTCTCTCATCGGGAAGATATGAAACCCTCTGACATGCCAGATCAGGGATCTTGGGATATGGCTTAGTTGGCAGAGAGCTTGCCTAGCACCCATGAAACCCTAGGTTTGGCCCCCAGCACTGGATAAAATCAGCAATAGGATTGCACACCTGTACTTGCAGCACCCAGGCTGTGGAAGCAGGAGGATCTGTTGTCCGTGGATGCACAATAAGTTCGATGCCAGACAAAGACAGACGAGACTTTGTCTCAAAAGGAAGAAAACTAAACAGAGCAGAACGCACCTCAATGTGTTCCTTGAGTTGGAGAGGAAAGGCGGGAACTGGGGAAGAGATAACGGGTGAAATGGGGCAGGCTCTTGTTGCACAAGAGACCTACAGTGAAGGTGAAAATGGGCCCACCCCTAAGAAGGGCCTTTCTACCCAGGCTCCCACTCCAAACATGGAATTGCAGGCGGAGAAGTGAGGGTCACAGGAAGAACAGCTGAACACAAACTCATCTTCAAGGAGCGAGCATCAGAGCAGAGCACGTGAGATTTGCTGGAGAGGGTTTGAGTCTCAGTCTTGGTGCTGATTTCATTGGCACCATTGTTGGTCTTTGCTCCGTTTTCCCCCTGAGCCTCACAGGAAAAGGAAAGACAGGGAGTTCATCACACACAGAAGACTTCCCTGAACCTCAAAACATGCAAGGACAGTTTCTGAAAAGACATGGATTTAAACTACAGTATGTTTCAACTTGACATAGGAGATAGTTTGGATAACGTCTCCATACAGAGGAATATTTAATATATGACAATACAAGGCAAACAAGATTTTCAAAAAATTACACTGGGACAATTGGTTAGTCAGGGGAAAACTCCCTTCAAAATCATGTGCTGAAACAAATCCCAGACAGATCAAAGAGTTGTTTTTGTTAAATCAAAGCATAAACGAACTATAAACAGTTAGAAATGAATATTTATCAAGGTTCTGGAAAGAGAAAGAATGTCTAGATTGAGCAAAGATTAAAACATCAATAAGGGAACGATGGGCAGATGTGATTACAAAAAAAATTACATCTTAGGAACACAGAAATCTTGATCAAACTTAAAAGGCAAACAGTAATCGGGTAGACACATTGACGCACCTGTAACACAAAGGAACTCTTCATTTATATGTTCAAATTAATACGAATCTTTAAGAAAAACAAAGAAGTTCACAGATGAGTGGAGAGAGGACACAAACGACCTTTCCACAAAGAGAAAACGCTGTTGCTTAACAAACAAACACGGGAAATGTTTTAATATCTCTGCTAATCAAAGCCCTGCAGAAAGAAACAACAGCATTAAGTGCCTTCCAAATTAGCTAGTGTTTTAAAATCGTAACAGGCATGTTAACCATGGCAAAAATGGGTATTTTCCTGAGCTGCATATCCCAGTGTAAACTAGCAGAGGCTTTGTAAGAGAACTGTGGGCATGTATTGGATGCCTTAAGACGGGCATATTCTTTGATCCAATAATTACACACCAGCGAGTACAGCTTAATAAAATAAACCAAAGCACCAGGAGTCAGTTTGGGAAGGGCAGGAGGGGGAGCTTCTTGTGCTGCAAGATCAATATTAAAGTAGCATAAGTGATAGGAAGAAAAAACTTCAACTTAAATGTTTGGTTAAATAATCCATGCCACAATCCTTGTGTGGAACATTATGGAGGTATAAGACGCAATGTTCATGTTTGCAAAGAACGATGCACCACGTGGAAAGTGCTTATGATATAATAATAACTGAAAAAGGATAAAAACTGCACAGAGAGAATGGATATAATTATGCAAAAAACTATGCATAAAAAAGCCTCAAGGAAAGTCATTAAAATGTAAATAGTTGCCATGCATGAGTGGTAAAATTGTGGTTGATTTTTTTTTCTTTGCTACTTTTCAGGAATTTTCCCCCAAAACTGCAAGAACTTCTTGTATAGATATTTAAACTGCTTGTTCTTCCTGACAGCTTGGGCTGTTATGAATGTCAAAAGTTTGAGGCAAAGGTCCCTTTGGAAGCATTTGGAATGTGGTTCACATAGAAGTAATACCCAACTATATATCTGAGGCAGCTGCAAAGGGGTCCCCCTACATCAGTGGCTCTCAACCTTCCTGATGCTGTGACCCTTTCATACAGTTTCCTCATGCTGTGGTGACCACCCCCAACCATAAAATTATTTTTGTCACTGCTTCATAACTGTAATTTTGCTAGTGTTATGAATCATAATGTAAATATTTCCAGAGATAGAAGCCCTCAAGTGATTCTGAGCCAATAATTGTAGAATGACATAGTGAATGGATGAGTGAGTGAATGAGTGAATGAGTGAGTGAGTGAGTGAGTGAGCGAGAAAGTGATAGTGAGGAAAAGTCAGCTAGCACCTCTGCGGTACTCACCCTCTGCTGGCAAGGCTCTAGAGTAATCATATGTTAATTCATTTAACCCCACCTTACGTAGCCATAAGTTCATTACCATCCCCATTCTGTTTGGTATTTTGTTGCTGATGGTGTGGTTTGATTTAGTTTGGTTTGGTTTGACTTGGTGTGGTGTGGTGCGGTTTGTTTGGGCTTGTATTTTTGAAATAGAGCTTCATAGTCAGGGTTAGCCTAGAACTCTCTACGTAGCCTAGGCTAGAGTCTCAAACTCATGAGCCTCCTACCACAGTCTCCCAAGTGCTGGGATCCAAGGCATGAGGCACCCTGTCAGGTTTCTATCCTCATTTAGTGAATGAGTGAGGTGAGGTACAAAGAGGCAGGAATGTAGCCCAGGTTAGACACATTGGGGATTCAGAATTTAATCCCAGATGGAGAATTTGCAGCCAGGGCCCCACCTCTTCCCTGCAGGTAAATTTCACTCCCTGGTGTTCAGCCAGGACCAGGTTCTTGGCTTGGCATCTCTAAAAGAACTGGGGACAAGTGGCTCTTTTGTCAGCCCCAGCTTTACCAAAATTGCAATGAGAGCCCTTGGTGAGTGCAACTTCCTCTAGTTTTCAGGAACACGAGGTACTCACTCTGCTCTGGTCACTCTCTAGTTACCGTAGGGTCACCCAGAAGAGCTCAGCTCATCAATACCAAGAAGTGGGTCACCTTGCCTAAAATGTCTCAAATTCCAACAAGGTACTTGGATGTTTCCAGGTAAGGTCCCTCCTGAGGCACTGCCCCCCTGCCCTGTGTTAAATAACAAATGTTGGCATCATCCTAGTTACATCACAAAGCTGTAGTGAACACTAGATAAATGAAAACAGAAAATGGGCACAGAAACATGTCTGGCACATCATATACATTCAGTGTGATTTACTTACTATTTTTTACTATCATAACCATTATAGTCCTCATCTGACGCAATAAAGACTAATACTAGATTAATCAAGCGAGTCAACTGAAATTTGAAACTATGCCTGCCTCACACATTTTATTTTAGCATGAATAGTAAATATACATACATACACACACACATATATATATATATATATATATATATATATATATATTCAATCACCGATATTTTGATATAGGACAAAAAAATCATGCATGTGGGTCATGCCTGTAATTCTTACACTCGCAAAGTGGAGGCAGGAGGATCAGAGTTCAAGGTTATCCTCAGCCAGCAAGTCTGAAACCAGCATGGCCATCTGGGAACCGATCTCAAAAACACACAAAATAAAATCACCTACTTTTTTAGGCTAGGGATTTTGTTCAGTGGCAGGGAACATGCTTAGCATGTATAAGGTTCAATCCCCAAAATGAAAGATTGGGAATTACACTTCTACCCCCTGATACGAACCACACTCGGAAGGCCATGCCTACAGGTGCTCAGAAGAAGATTGGGCACTAAAGACATATTTGAGGAATAATCCAAGAGCAAAATATTATAGGACAGAAATTTCTTAATGACAGTATCTAATGTCTGTCTTTCCAGCCTCTACCCTTTTATCTGAATGTTCAATTAGGTTTCAAGACGCAGCTCTTCCTTTTTTTATATATATTTATACTTTGTTGGTTTGTATAATGTTAATGAAATTGCTTAATTACAAAAGAAACCATTATAGCTGGCCTCATTATGTTGAGAGCAAAAGCAATGGATCTCACTAAACAAAACAGTCAAGCGCCGAGGCTGTGGGAAACAGTGCCAAGGAGGCAGGCCAGCTGGCGGAGCTCAGCGGGCAGACCAGGGCGGTTTCACCCTGAGATGAGTTTGCTACAGCATGGTGCCGCAAAGCTAGTGCCTTAATCAACAGAAAATTATTCCCCCTCTGGCATGCAAAGTGTTGGCAGTGGTACTTGTTAGTTTTACGTCATTTTGACAGAATGCCTCACAGAAACAACTCAGGGATGAAAAGATGTATTCCAAACCAGTTTCAGAGGGTTCAGTCCACCATGGTGGGGAAGGCGTGGCTCCAGAAGGATGTGGTGAAGGCTGCTTACGGTCAGGGCAGACCACTACTAAAAGAAGAGGCAGGAAGAGCTTGGAGTCTAAAGCATTCTTAAAGAACCACAGGTGACCTACTTCCCCAGCTACCTGCTCCCAAGGTTCCTCAAGCCTCTTAAAACAGTGCCACTCAGTAGGGAACAAGGGTTTGGCGCCTGAGGCTTCCACCCGGGACCACAGTGTAGGTGCCAGTGAGTCACTTTGATCAACAATCTCTTGGGTGGTAGATGTCCTCAGTGTCCCTTGGCTCGTCAGTGCTTCCCTTCCCTCTAGCCTCTCTGTGGCTCTCAACTCTACATATCTGAGTCCCTCAAATCTCCCTGCCCTTCCTCTCCTTCCTAAGAGTGACTTTGGTTGTTTTACTTTTTTTTGGTAGGGGAGCTACCACTCAGCTCCCAAATAAATCACACATAGAGGCTTATTCTTAATTATAAATGCCAGGCCTTAGCTTGGCTTGTTGCTAGACAGCTTTTCTTAACTTAAATTATCTCATCTACCTTTTGCCTCAGGGCTTTTTCCTTTTCATATATATATATGTATATCTTACTTTCACTCTTACCCCGTGGTTGGCTGTGTGGCTGGGTGCTGGCCCCTAGAATCCTCCTCTCTTTGTTCTCTTGCTCTTTCTTCTTCCTCCTCCCAGATTTCCCCTTTTATTAATTCTTTCTGGCTGCCAATCACACCTCCGCTTTCTACTGCCTTGTTATTGACCATTCAGCTCTTTATTAGACCATCAGGTGTTTTAAGACAGGCAAAGTAACACAGCCTCACAGAGTTAACAAACACAACATAAAATAATGCAACACATCTTTGCATCATTAAACAAATGTTTCACAGCATAAACAAATGTAACTCATCTTAAAATAATATTCTACAGGTGATAGTCACTGGACTTAGCACCTACCCTAAATCCAGAAGGCCTCATGTTGAGAGTCTTACCTTAGTTATACGTACACACTTTCCAGTGACAAACAAATCACATCCACACTAGGTTTGCACATGTGTTTAGGAAGGCTCAATTGACCCATTATGCTGTCCTATGAAAAGAGAGGATAGACTTGAGTTCAAGAGGATCAGCTATATGGCAATGTGTTCTCATTCACAGGCTCTTCTACTGAAGTGTGAGTTCCCTCAAGGCATTGGCCAAATCTTTCAGCCCTTTCCCTCAGGACTTACACACTGCCTGATGTATGAAGGATACCATGTAAGCATTTGCTGACCTAAGCTCTGTCATTTCAGCTTAAGCCACTATAAACAAATTCCAAAGACAGTGTGGCTTATAGAGTAGATCCCTCTTCTCATGGCTCTGGAGCCTGGCAGGCTGAGAGCAGGACACAAACATCAGTTCTACTGAGGACTCCAAGCAGATAGCCACCTTCTTATGTGCTCTCATGACAGAGAGACTTCCTGTGTCTATTCTTTGTACAAATTCATTGTATGCCACTGGCTAGCCTTGCTGACCAGTAAGACCCAGGGGTCAGCCTTCCCTCCCTCCCCAGTGCCCGAGTTGCAGATATGCACTGCTGGACCTGCCTTTTTACCTCAGTGCTGGAGGGCCAGTTTCACAAAGACATCTTCAGTCAAGGGTTTCTTTTACCCAGAAATCCTTACTCCTATGTGTGTGTGTGTGTGTGTGTGTGTGTGTGTGAGAGAGAGAGAGAGAGAGAGAGAGAGAGAGAGAGAGAGAGAGAGAGAAAGAGAGAGAGAGAGAGAGAGAGAGAGAGAGAGAGAGAGAGATTTTGAATATTAGAGAAAACATTCTATGCTTTTCTTTCTGAATCTGGCATATTTTGTTTAATATGATGATGTCTATTTCCATCCATTTTCCTGCAAATGTTGTCATTTTGCTCTTACTTATGAGTGAATAAAATCCCTTTCTGTATTTATGCTACATTATCTTTATCCATTTATGTGTTGATGGACATACGCTGCTTCTGTGATTTAGCTATTACGCATAGAGAAACAGTAAACATTCATGTGCAGGTGTCTCCATAGTATACAGACTTAGATTCCTTTGAGTACATTCCTATGTGCCTTTTCTTACAAGGGCACAAACCCTGCCATGAGGACCTAAACCCTCAAAACCCCATTTCCAAATGCATTGCTTTGGTGGCTAGAGTTCTGAGAAATCAATTTTGAGAGCCCATAATTTAGTCCTTAACAAGCTCATATCTCAATTGAGAACCAGTAGTACTTTGGAGTGAAGTCTCAAGAACAGAGATGCTCTCCTTGTGAGAAGGATTCATCCTTATTGTTATATTCAAGTAATTAAACTGTTATCAAACCTATGCTTTCCCCTGCTTGTCCCACACAAATTCTCTCTTCTTCATGCTTCCCGAGACATTTTATAATAAATGTATGTGACTAGACAACCCTAAAGAAACACGTGCACATTCAATGATCCAGTGTCAGGTGCATATTTGTGGTTTCTAACAAATTCAGCAGATGGTTTAGAATGTTGAAGACACAGCAACATGAATATATAATGGTTACTGCTGGGCTGGGGATCTACATTAATTCTCTGCAGGATGCCTTCTTGCTTTTATTGTCTTTCTCCTCTAATTAAATAAAGACTTGCTTTTGATGGTTATTTTAGGCATTTCCCTTTTCTTAAATCCAAGAAGGCTAAGGAAAGAAAGACTTAATAGGCTATCCTCCTTCTCCATCACCAAGAATATTGTGCTTAATATTGGACAAGAAGCAGCCTGATACCTCAAGATAATTTTAATGAAACTGAATTGCAATCTGTGGTCAAGAAAGAAGTTCACTACCCCACTGTCCCTATTTGAGAACCAGCCAAGCCACACAGTCAGGTAGGAACTCCTGAAAGAATCTTTGGGCCACATGAGACAATTCAGCACAGGGTGACTGGTTCTACAACGATGCCTTGCAAGCACTTCCTTACAGTCTGTGAATATTTGCAAACTTCCTAGCTGACTTTACACTACCAAATAGAAATGTCTTTGGTAAAGAGAGACCTGTATTGTTCGTCTTGTAATCCACAACATCTGGTACCAAGTGAGGATCTCAATAAACGGATGACTGACAGACTGACCTACAGAATTTCTCCTGCCACCTAGAAGTGGCAAAAGAACTTCAGTGCAGTGGCTCTCATGGCCAAGATCCTAAGGGAAAGCCTTTCTGTCAGGGGAGAGGAAGTAGCATTCTGGTCCAATCTAGATGATGAGACATCTGTAAAACAACACGAAGGAATAGAATTCTGACTTGGCGTGGTCTGGCTGCTGTAAGAAAACACTTAATGTGAATTATGCGATGTAAAAATGCTCAGAGTTCTGAAGATTGAGAATCCCATGATCAAAGTGCCAGCAGATTTGACACCCACTGCAGGCTAGTTCTCTAACACACACAGGACACTTGCAAGGTGTAGTATTGCACACCTGTGATCTCAGCAATAAGGAGGGTGAGGCAGGATTGTGAGTTTCAGGCCAGCCTGGGCTACATAGCAAGACTCTATCTCAAAAACACAAAATGAAACAAATGCAATTGTACATGTTTTGCTTTGTTATCACCAAGTAGAAGAGGAAAGCAAGTTCTCTGGCCTCTTTGATAGAGATAAACGCTTATCCCACCACTGAAGACAGAGCCCTCAAAGTATAATGGCTTACTGTATGTGTTGCCTCTCAATAACACTGTGATGGGGGTAAGGTTTCACAAGAATGTTGGAGACACAAATGGAAGGAATAGCAAGTACAGATGTTCCCAGAGGAAACTGCTTGTATTTTCAAAGAAATAATCTGAAGCCCTGTCTGTGAGTAGAAAGGTGGACAGATGGGGAGCAGGTCAGAGGAAGTGGGCCTTCAGAAGGCTGTGGCTATAGTAAGCAGCTGTTTTGAGCAGGGTTTTGAGCAGGATAGAGGTGGTAAGTGGCCTTATTTTTGCTTTTGAAAGACCAAAGTCGCCTAATTTGAACTTGTTATGAGAATTGCAGTTGGCATCATTTTACTGCTGAGATATACTCTCTGGTTAAAAGTCACTATGTATGCCACAAAAGTCACCAAAAGGGAAGTGATGGAAAAGGTAGTGTCCCTGCAGAAAACAAAAGCTTTCACTTGCATGGAGAAGGGGATAGGATGAAGAGTATCTATGCTAAAAAACCTCTCATAGGACTGAGGAGATGGCCCAGTCAGTACATGGAGACCTATGTGTGAATTGCTAGCAGCTAGGTTAAAAAGCCCAAGCATAATGGTATACACATTAAATCCCAACTCTGGGGAAGGTGAGGCAGAGACAGAAAGATCCCCGGGGCTTGCTGACCAGTCAGCAGAGCCAAATCTATGAGTCCCAGGTTCAGTGAGAGACAGTATCTCCAAAACAAAAAAATTAAAAAGGTGGAGAAGCAGCTGAGAAAGATACTTGATACAGTTCTCAGGCCCCAGCGTGACTGTATTCAGGAACAGTCTTTAAAGGGTTGACTATGATTGATTTAGATCAAGGATCCATCCAACATGACTAGTGTCCATATGAGAAAATGAAAACATACCAGGAGTATGTGCTAATGGAGGCCATGAGCACACATTCTGAAGGCAACACTTGGATTCTGGTCTTCAGCCCCAAGAGCTGTTAGACATAAATGTTCATTGCCCATGAGCATTTTGTTATGTCAGTCCCAGAAAGTTTACCCTCTTTAAGCTCATATCACCCTCCTCAAACACAAATGGCAGCATTCTTTGCAGTCTGTGCTTTATTTGGGATTGTGTAGTATCTTAGTTAGGATTTCTATTGCTGTGAAGAGATACCATGACCACAGCAACTCTTATAAGGAAACATTTAACTGGAGTAGCTGACAGTTCAGAGGTTTAGTCCATTATCATCATGGCAGGAAGCATGGAGTCACACAGGCAGACATGGTGCTGGAGAGGTAGCTGAGAGTTCCATATCTGTATTGGCAGGCAGCAGGAAGAGAGTGAGACACTGGGCCTGGCTTGAGTATCTGAGACCTCAAAGCCCTTCACCCCATAACACACTTCCTCCAACAAAGCCACACCTACTCCAACTAGGCCACACCTCCTAATAGTGCCATTTCCTATGGGCCTATGGGGGCCGTTTTCATTTAAACCACCACACATACATTCCTGTGCTGTGGACAATGCCTGGAAATCCCAGAGAAACCCAGTGGCTTGGTCACCCTCTACTACCACAACCTTTCCACACTAGTGCATGGGAAAGGACCAGAAAAAGAAGTAAGCATGGCCACTTTCCACTGTGTCTCATCTCAAATGTACAACTGAGAGACAACACAGAGCATCCTTGTGAAGATGGTGGAGCTGTTTTCAGAGGCTTTAGATGATAAATGTTTTATTTACCACACACCACCATCCTCAAACAACCTCATGAAGTGAGCATCATATTTATATACTTTCTAAAAGATGAGCAAAATTGAGGTTTAGGGAAATTAAATGATCACATAAGGCCACACAACTAGAGAACAGCTAAGCCGGAAGGCACTACAATGTACCTGTTCCCACACTGAGGCTGTACAGAACACTAACCATGCCTAGGATTCTCCGGCAGCCCTCTGTGCCACTCTGGTCATGAATGAATTACCACAATAACAGATAAATCCTTCCGAGTTAATCAGACTTTTGTTGCTGTGACAATGCTCGAGGAATTACTTGAGGAAAACAGCATAAAGGAGGAAGAATTGTTCCAGTTCATTGTTTCCTCATGATGGAGAAGGCCTGCTAGAGCACAGCATCTCATATTGCAACATCCAGAGACAGAGAGACAGAGACAAATAGAGAGACAGACACAGCAATAGAGAAAGTGGGACAGAGACGGGGGAGGGGAGGAGAGAGAGAAAACAGCCATGTAAGTTGGCTTCCTTCCTTCCCTTTTATTTTACTCCTTCTGGGCCTATAGCCTGTAGAATGGTGTTACCACATTCACAATGGTGTTGCCACATTCACAATGGTGTTGCCAAGTTCACAATGGGTCATTGCCCACAGTCAGTCCTCTCCAGAAATGCTCTTACAAGTTCTGCCAGAGGTGTGCTTCTCAATCCACTCACACTGACCAACGAGACTAGCTCACACAAAACCTTTGCACCTCACATAACCTGCTTGAGCAGTTTTGGTGATTTATTTTCTGTAAATAAGTTTGAAATAGGACTTGATGATAGATTGGGAGAAGTTTCAAATAAGCCTAAGAGCCGTCTGTCCACATGGCCTTGCAACACTTTCACAAGACTGCTTAATGAGGATAACCCGGGAGAAGCACTTAGCAGAGCATAGCTCACATAAGTATTTGTTAGTGATGAGAACAGACACCTCTATTAACCCCTGCTTGAAGATCTTCTATTGCTGGCCTCTGTCTTAGCTTAAAGATTGCCAGAGTCTCCAAGCAAAACTTCAAGAGCTCTGTGATCTTCCAACACCTCAGGCGAGTTTTATGGAATAGAAGTAGAAAACAGAACCCAGCAGTGCTCCTGACCTTGGATCCACCATGTGGAAGGCAAGAGGTTGTCTCGTCCTCACCATGGCAAAGTCTGAAACTTACTCTGCCTGACCTGTACATGAGGTGGTCTACCCTATCTCTCGTCTCACAGATAAGGGTGAAGATGGCCCCAGTTATTTACAGGGAATGTTTGGCCACTGGGTTTCTCTAAAATAAGTGAATTTCGAAACACTTGAAATTCAGGATAAAGTAGCAAAATGGGAAAATCTTTACACTCCAATAAGACATCATTACTGACGACTATATCGCACTCTCAGTGTCGGGCTGAAAGCAACTAGTGCATGAAAGGGAAAGAGGACATCAGCATGGGCATCACCATGCTCAATAGATGGAGCCCTGCTTGGTAGGAAGATGTTCTGGGGTGTCTAACAGAGCAGCCTGCCCCCTGGATCTGCAGAGATTTTCTAAGATGACCCAGGTCCCTGCTCTGAACCAGAGGCAGAGATGAGGGATCCTGGTGGCATCTCCACAGTTATTCTGGGGTGGGATTTTTATTGGTGAAGGAAGACTGGGGACAGTTAGATGGGGTCGTTAGCACTTGCATTGCAGGACTACAACACAAATGAACTGATGAGTACTGGGTACTGTGACACTGAAGGAAGGAGAGTGAAGTGACACCAGGAGCCCCAGAAACTGGCCAACTGCTCTTAAAAAAGAGAGAAGAGTAGGGAAAGGAAGGTGAGGAAGAGGAAGTAGAAGAAAGGTGTCGGGAAAGAAGGCTGTAGCTGTTGAGGTTGACCACAAGTAGAGTTTTCTGTTTAATTCTGGAAGGCAAGGTCCTACTGCTTTCATTTATGAGAGCTGAAGTCTAGAGAAAACTCAGTTCTTTGTAGTCACATGGCAGAGTCAAACCCAGAGCTCCGTCTACTCACACACACTGTTGGTTCTTCGTCAGGTCTCCCTGAGCCAAATTTCCAAGAGGACACAATGAAGATTGTTGACAATTGCCAGGCAAGAAGCACATGAACTGGGAAGATCATGAGTGCAAAGTCATCTTGAGATATATAGGGAGACTTCATCTCAAAACACAAATAATAGTCAAAGGAGAATGTAGACACAGCATCATTCATTTCCTGCTATATGCCAGGCACTATAATCAGTGTTTTAAGGTAAGCTTTCATTTTATTATTATATAATATGTCTATTTTATACATGAAGACAGAGGCCCTGAGATGCCTGGCTGAGGCCACGGAGCATACTTTGTAATGAATCTGCATTTCCTATCCCAGAACCAACAGCCTCAGTTCAAGTCATAGTTGAGCCACCTAAGGTATAGGAGGCTTCAGCCTTAACAAGCTTGCATGGGATGCCCTCAACAACAATGCCCAGGTCCTAATTCTCAGAGTTTAGGAATAAATATGCCACTTTCAGTGGCAAAAGTGATTTTGCAGATGTAATTCAAGGTAGGTTCCTGAGATGGGGAGATGATGATCCTGGATCACCTGGGTCAACTAAGTGTAAGTGTCCTTACAAAGAAAAGGGAAAAACAGGAGAGAGAGAGAGAGAGAGAGAGAGAGAGAGAGAGAGAGAGAGAGAGAGAGAGATGAGATGCCATACTGTAGCTTGGAAAGTGGAAAGAGACCACACAGTGAGTTACGTATTTAGACACTTGGTCTCCAGCTGATGATGCTCTTTGGAAAGGTTGTGTCCTTGGGCTGGGACACAGATTCTCCCCGAGCCCCCCAATGGGTTCAAACCCACCGGCGACTTCTCTTCTTCCTCTTCCTCTTCTTTCTCTTCCCCTTCCCGTTCTCCTTCTCCTAGTTCTCTTCTTCCTTATAGTTCTCCCTCTCCTCCTTCTGCTGCTGCCTCTGTTTCTGAGGTAATGTCTCATACTGTGGCCTAGCCTGGCCATGAACTCACACCAATTACTTCTCCTTCTCAAATGCTGGGGTTATGGGCCTGAGCCACACACTATTCTTGGATTTACACTTTGATTTTATCCCCGTGTGGTTCCTTTCAGATTCCTTCTGAACTCCAGAACAGGAAGATAATAAGGCTGAGTTGTTTTAACACAGTGAGTTATGGTAACATGCTACAGCAGCAATAAGAAGCTCATATGGGCCTCTGCGTCTTTATCTATCAGGGAACTCAGTCTTGGGGCTTCCTACTCTGAGTGACTTTGGTGGAGATGAAATGTCTTCTTCCCTCATACTTTTTCCCCAAATGTCACTCCCAGCACATTGTATATGTGCCCTTATCAGTTTTCCTTGCTGAGAGAAAGTTGTTCTGGCTTCTGACACATCAGCATACAGTCCTGTGGTTCTCGGTTGTACTTGTTCCTGGAAACAGTCTCCTTCCCACTGGGGATGTTTGAAGTGTGAAGCCAAGTAGAAGACACTCTACTAATTACTTAACTCATGGCTGTGACCAACTACATGACAAGGAACAACTAACCGAAGGGAAGAACGGTGAGTTTCAGCTCACAGTCTGTCACCCGGGCCGAGCATGAGACCAGAAATAGGAGGCAGATTGCCATTGCACCTGAAGTCAGGAAGTAGAGAGTGACTAGGAAATGGGCCATGCCGTGAAGCTTCAAGGCCCTGACTCTGTGACCACACTTCCCCTTGAGAGGCTCCACCTGCAAAAGGCTCTCCAACCTTTCCAAAGAAGATTGGAGACCAAGTATCCAAATACATGAGCCTGCTGAGTGACAGCTTGCAAACTACCACAACGGCAAAACCTAAAGATAAAGACCGAATCCGAGGCCAGTGTTGGAATCCCTAGATCTAGCTATTCCTGTACCCAATTGGCCCTTGAACTTTTCGGTTATATATTGGTGTTACTTTAGCTGCTTTAAGTTGGGTTTCTGTCACATAGAACCTAAAGCATCTGGCACGTCGTCTTATGTCTCAGGCTCCTCTGTTCTACCTTTTGCTGCAGTGTGTATGTGTGTGTGTGTGTGTGTGTGTGTGTGTGTGTGTGTGTGTGTGTGTGTGAGAGAGAGAGAGAGAGAGAGAGAGAGAGAGAGAGAGAGAGATTGAAAATTAGAGACAGAACAGGCAAACCCCTTGCCCAACGTGTGTTAGCTTACAAGTAATGACGAAATTCAAACATGTGTGAGTCTAAAGTCTTTGCTCTCTCCTCAATTCGAATTTCTAACTTTCATTTAATATGAACACAACTTGGGGGGGCTATAAAGTCAAATTGGAAATGTTATTTCTTCTCCCAGGTCTTCCACTGTACTAAAAATAATAGATCACAGTTGTTTTAAGCTCCATGACAGAGCCTCTTAAATCCCTGCTGCAAACCTTATTAGGTTTCTGCTCAGAATGTAATGCTCCATAGTAAAAAGATACAAGTTCTTTGTAAAACAGTTTATATCAGAAAACATGTTGTCAATGCTGTTGGCTGTCATGGAGTCACCAAGGAACAATTTTACTTAAATTCAGATAATACCTAGAATTGTTAAGAGGTTTTACTAGGAAAGAGCTTGTCTGTCTGTTGCTGTGAAGATTGAGTCGCCTCTAGAATGAAGGAGAATGTCAACATGTAATGCACAATGTCCTTCCCTCTGTGCTCCTCTCCTAAAATGGTTTCACAGGCTGAGGATGCGGCTCAATAATAAATGCTTGCTTAGCACTCAAGACCCTGGATCCCACCGAAGCACTCCTAGAAGAAAAGGAAAAAGCAATGCTTTCGTTTGTCTGCACAGCTGATAATCCAGATGTTCTGTTGACCTTGACATAGAGCAGGTCAGAAGGGTGTTTTGGGTCTTTTTATTGCCCTGATCTGGTGTTCATACATTCAAATGTGTGAGTGAATGAACAACCAGGATTATAGATCTTTTCTTAAGTCCCTTGAGCATCTTACTTAAAAAAAAAAACTGAACTAAAATATTGATTCTTGAAACAAAAATTGTCTTTACTTTTCTGTTTCACGTATTTCAGATGTTGGACTAAACATAAATGGTTAATGAGATGAGCATACAGAGGGCAAGGATGTTAGGGATGATGCACAAGAGAGGAGTGTGTCACTGAGCCATCCCAGAAATCAGGTGTGTTTGGCAAAACTGGCCAAGAAGAGAAAGCAGGTAAAATGCACAGCTAAGTCCAAACTGGAACCGGGCTGAGACACCAGAAAGCCTAACCATCTAACAGCTGAAAGAGCTAGGTTGGGGGACTCCTGAGAGCAAAGACCATGTCTGTCTTGCTTAGGGTTGGGGCAGACAAAGCACAGATTGTCAATAAATGTTTTCTGAAGGAAACAATCCATCAATGGGAAAAAATGAATATTTGGTTTACCAAAATTTAGGCAAAAAGTTTGAGCCTGGAAATGAATAGCTTGAAGTCTTGCAGGTAGATAGAGGCAGGCGATTTAATGGTGCAGTCTAAGTAGAAAATATGAAAATGAAGATCAAAGGACAAAAGTGAGATGCTCAGGGGAATATCTAAAGGTTTGGAAGACATACGGAAGGGTTGATAAGGAGGAGAGAGAATTCAGCAAGATGAACAGGGTGGCTGACGATTTGGGAGATGATAGTAAAAAGTGAGCCGTCTATTCTGAGGTCTGCAACAGTGACATCAGCCTTCAGGGAAGCCACAGCTTAGAATCCTAGAAGGATGAAGGCCTGCTGGCACATGAAAAGAGAAAAAAAGTTGCAGAAAAAGCAGCTGAGCCTCAAATCTCCCCAGTCTGTTAAATCCTGTTGGAGGCAGAGACAGCAGCAGTGAGACCAAATGATTCCAGGAAAGTGTTAAAACTTGCCTCCCCAGGCAGCAAGACAGCCACATCCCAGCAGGGCAGAAACCTAGCCAGGTGTCACTGAGCAGGCCTGGCAGTGGTAACAGAAGCCAGGCTGCCAGTGGGTATTGATCCTCACTGTCTCTCTTTGTCCCTCCAAGTGATTCCAAAGATTCACCCATCTCCCTTGGGTCTGAGCTGCTTGCAAGCAAATGCAAGTCTTTTCCTACTCAGCAACTATGCTGCTTGCCAGTTTTGTGCGGTCCTTGATTGATGATTTTGTTCATCATTTAGACATCTCCTGATGGTCTTTCTTGGAGATCCCCCAGGTTACTGCCATTTACGCACAAAGGACATTGCCTGGTACACAGGAACAATGCCTGAAGTGGCAGGACCTGAAGTTGATCTCCAAAGGACAACAGCATTTCCTGCTTTTACTTTTCATTTTTATTGATGCTGTCTTTGCTCTCTAGAAAGGACAGAGCATTTGGGCTGGCTCTGTTGGGGGAGAGGAACAACTCTGTCCCAAAGCTGACTTCGCAGAGTACCTTGCTTGCCCAGCTCCTTATGCCAGGCCCACCATGAGACTCCATGAACACTTGGTCGAGCAAATGCATGCCATCAGAGAATGTTCCCTCACAAACAGCTCTCATCATGGGTGAAAGGCAAAGATAAAACCTTGAAGGGCAGAGCCGATTCTTCTGGTTCTGTGCACTGTCTTCTGGCTGCACGTCAACATCACACCAAGCCTCAGCTTTGCTGGCATTCCTCCTGTACCAGCACATAGTTTGCTTTATAGTCCCCTTCAGGTTTCTCCTCTACCCTCGGTCCTACATTCACTGCCTCCATTAGGCTCTGTCAAGCTGGGTTAGAAGCACCACAATCGCAGCCTGTCTTGTTCTCAAAGGAGGAATTTGTCCTGGTAACCACACCCCCTGCTCCTGATAGTTATCTTCTGTGGAACTGAGCAGGCTCCTCCTCCCTTATCAGCCTGTGCTCCAGCCATACTGAGCTCCTTGCTCTTCTTAAAGCAAGTGGATCAGGATCTAGGGAACTCATAAACCTTTCCTTCCTTTTCCCACAATCCTTTGCCCCTTGAACAATTTATGTCTTAAATTGTTCCTGTGGCAGTTCTTCCCAGATTTCGAATTTGACCTCACTTAGCTTTCCTACTCCATCTGTTTCCTTAGTTGAAGAGAGAGACCCATTGTTATCCATCCTTTGGGAGAAATAAAAAGGAGTATGCTCCTTTGATAACATCTTCTCTGCTGTTTAATGTTTTTAATGTCCCCAGAGTGGAACAAATACACCATGTCCATTTGTTGTATAGGGTAATAGAAAGGGATGGGACAAGTTGGTACTACAGCAAGATGAAATATAGAAAACATAGTTTCTACTTGGCTCTGTGCCCTTCTTGTCCATTTGCTAAGCAACTCCACCAGGCCCCACATAGTCCCTGACCACAATTCCCACCCAGAATTCCAGGAAAAGACCTCCAGCTCTCAGCAGATTCAAGGAAATCTTCTGTGTCTGCCCACCAGCCAGAACTGAGGATTCCTTGCCATAATTGTTCTATGATCTGGACACAAAAATACACTGTTGGAAAGCAAGTCCAATCATTCCATGACATGCTAAGGTGACTACAGTTATTAATAATTTACTGTATGTATCAAAAGTGCTGGAGAATAGACTTTGAATGTTCCCAATATAAAGAATGTGTGAGTTTTCAAGCTGAGAGATACCCCAGTCCCTACTGATCAGTGTGCATGTTTACCTGTGCTCAAATATCACATTGCAACCTATAAAAGTGTACAATTATTACATATCAATGAAAAAATTAAAGTCCAACCATACTGTAGGCTGTAGATATTTTTCCTAAAAGCTTCCAGGAAAAATGAAGCTCAGAATTAAGTACATACAAACCACACAGTTCAAATTTAATTATTGAAAAAAGTAATACATGGAAACATGATCTAAATACTTTCTTATGATAAAGCAGGTTTAATACCACAAAAATTTACACTGCTTCAAGATGAATCAGAGTCCAGATTCCTAGGGAAAGCCTTCCAATTTTCAAGAATATAGAAGGAATATTTTTTTTTTTTTGGTTTTTCGAGACAGGGTTTCTCTGTGTAGCTTTGCGCCTTTCCTGGAACTCACTTGGTAGTCCAGGCTGGCCTCGAACTCACAGAGATCCGCCTGGCTCTGCCTCCCGAGTGCTGGGATTAAAGGCGTGCGCCACCACCGCCCGGCTAGGAATATTTTAAAACATTAATCCCATGCATTGTCATTTGATCCAACAAGTTTCAGATCTCATTGGCCAAGGCATGCCGAGACTGCTGGCATTTCCTTTGAACAAGTTCACTCCAATACCCTGCATCCATATTTCCAAACCCAATTCACACAAGTCCTGCAAAGGACTCCAACTCACAGCTAAAATGGAAGCTGGGAAAGCAGACCCACTTTTACTGAGGGGAAAATATGTTCCTCAAATTGTTCTTTACCTGTGCTTCAACTGAAGCAGAGAGACACACCCTTCAAACACTCTACAACCTCCTGAGACAAGATAATCAGGAGTTTATCAGTCTGTGGCCAACTTGCTGAATGAAAGAGAAAGCCCCTTGTTTTCATTGTGACCAGGCCCTTCCTGACCATCTCCCACTTCCTGGATTCTTTGAAATGAGTCATGTGCTCCTTCTTAAAGCACCTCAGAGGAAGAGCAGGAAATCTGGGGGCTCCTCACACCCATCAGTGCCATTCCCCCTTGAGTGGGATGTGCAAATTTGCTTCTCCTTGGAGCAGCCTCTTGTACATATGGCATGTTCTTGGAGGGAATGTGCTCGCCTCTCAGGAACTCACCCAGGGCAGGGCTGGCACCAGCATATGGCCTTCCCTATCAGAAAAAGAACAAGGGAGATGGGTCCTCAAGTTACCCAGGAACAGTACACCAAAGATGGCTCTTTTAGGAATAACACTGGTTGGTATGTTCAACCCTTCACGTAGTAAGAGCGTCTTAATGGTAACTTTCTTTCTTTCCTTTATTTTTTACCATTTGACCTTGGGGTGTTGCCTTGTGCTATTTAGAAAATGTCATTTCTCTTACACACACTATGGACCTTCTAAATTCCTACACTATGTTTATGCCCAAGCCCTCTCCCACATACACACCATGTCTTCTCTTTTCTAAATTCAGAAGGAAAAATCACTTCAACAGAAAGGGAACTTACTTGGACATTAAGTCTAGTTGCTCCAGGGCCCCAGATAAAACAAGATGTTTTTTGTCTTTGACAGGGAGTCTGCAAGTCTATGTGATAGAACATGGTTCTGGGAAAGAGGTAACCTTAGGAGGATAGTCTCAAGAGTGTTACTTTCTTTCAGTAACATACTCCAGTTTGGGGGTGAGAAATGGGAACAGGGAGAAGATTCAGTACCAGTACAGCCTGTGAGATCTATGCACCAGCTTGTTCTTATGGACACATCCCTGAGTCTCTAAGGAATAGGCAGAGCATCAAGAAATGAGTCAAAGAAAAACAAAGGAAAAGGACTGTTAGGGCTTTGTGCAACATCAGGACACGCAGCAGGATGGCTCAGCTGCTGATGGGACAAAGAGTCCTGTACCAACAGAACGAGAAAGACATGTTCCCATGGCACAGCTTTGTCCCTTGCCATGCCATCTCCAGCAGACAGACTCCTCTCAGGATCACAGGGATATTGGTTCTGTAGTGCTTTACACATGAGACCTGGAATAATTGTTATTATTCGGTGTGATGGTGTGTAGCTTATAGCGTCTGTGACTTGACAATCAAGTAATGAGCTATTGATGAGGGAAATGAACCAGACGACAGCTGAGGCTGGAGACCATTAACATCTATGCCTATTCTTGCTGACTGTTATCACCCAGGACTCTTTGATAATAGCTCGTAATTATAATCACATTTATTGAGATGTTACTCTATACTGAATGTTTTATACAGATGAATGCATGCTAGCCTCACAACAGTGCCCTGAGAAATGTGGCATTGCTATTCTGATTTACAGAGAGGGAATACAGGAAGGTGTGAACCAAAAAGGTCCACCAAGTGCTGGCTGGGGCAGGAGTGCTCAGGACACATTTGCCACTAGAGAGCTGTCAAGAAGCACAGAGACTGTCAAACTGCATAAGAGCCTCAAAAAACAAATGCTTGGTCTGGGCTGACCTGGGCTGGGAGTGCCATGAGGATGCCCTGAGTGTGATGCCATATTTGTGGTTTCCACAGCCTCAGGGAAATGGGAGTCAGCTCTACTGAGAGCTTAATATTCTTGGAAATCCCCCAGCATTGTGAAGGAGGCAGATTCTGATTCAGTGAGTCCTGAACTGAGGCCCAAGTTTCTGCACAGACGTTCAGATGCTGCTGGAACAAGGCTCACACTTGGAGGCACAATGATGTAGGCAGTTACAAGAGAACTGCCCACAGAGCAACCTTGCTGGAGAAGGAGGAATCCATCTCTGCCTTCAACTTGGGCAAGTACTGGCTTCAAGTGTGCTGAGCCAAGTCACTACTACATTAGTAATGGGAACAGTCAAGGGGAAACATGCAGCCTAGAGCTGGGGGTAGAGCTTAGGGGTACTTAGCTAGCATGGCTGGGTCCCCTAGCTCAGTATGGAAAGACAGGAAGAAACAAAGGAAGAAGTAAAGGAAGGAGAGAGGGAGGGAGGGAGAAAAGGAAGGAAGAAGGGAAGAAGGAAGGAAGGAAGGGAGGGAGGGAGGGAGGGAGGGAGGGAGGGAGGGAGGAATTGGGGGAGGCAAGAAAAGAGGGAAGAAAAGTAGCTTCTGATGCCAGCCACGTGTATCCCTCCTGACTCATCCAGATGAATTTAAAAAGCAACTATCACACAGCTAAAAACATTACAAATTAAAGGTAAGCAAACTCACACATCTGCCAAAACTAAGTGTCTGCTATTAATTGGCTACGATGGTGATCTGTGCCATGCCATGGTGAATTAAAGTGAGCATGATGTGAATTCATAAGGATGGGGTGCTTCTCTTTTGAGAAAGGTCCATCCAATTTAACTTTTAACATGAAGTGTGTGTGTGTGTGTGTGTGTGTGTGTGTGTGTGTGTGTGTGTGTGCTAGTTAAGATTTTGTTTTTTGTTTTTGTCAACTTGACATAAATGAGGAGCTTCTGTTCAGGAGGAACCTTAATTAAGGCATTGCTTTGTAGATTGGCCTCTAGGCAGGTCTGTGGAGGCATTTTCTTTATTAATGATTGATGAAGGCAGGCCCAGCCCAAACGGTGGGCTGTACCACATGTGGCCAGGGGAGGGCAGGTGGCGGGGGAAGGGTGTTCTGGGTTGCACAAGAAAGCAGGCCAAGCAAACCACTGAGCAAGTCAGTAATCAGTGTTCTCCCTCCATGGCCTCTGCTGTCCTTCCTGCCTTGAGCCCCTGCTCTGACTTCCTGCCATGATGGGCTCTGACGCAGAAGTATGAACCAAAATAAACCCTTTCCTCTCCAAGTTGTCTCTGGGAAGAATGTGTTATCACAGCCCTAGAAAGCAAACAAGGACATAGTATGTAACTCTCGTGCTGAGTGGCTTTATCGATTGGCATCGTGTGGTTACCTCCCTGCTCTTACTTCTGCATTAGCATGCAACAGTGAAGTTATCAGTCGTTGCTTTCCTGACATCAAATCAAGACATTGATTTAATAATAGCAAAAGAAGCTGGAACCGTCTTTCATAAAATATCCTTCATTGCAAAGGAGGATCCTTGTCTTTACTCTTGCTGAGTGTAACAGGAACAGGATTGTTAAATTGCCTGAATCTTCACTCCTCAATTCCTAACACCTCCCTTCTAACTCTGTCTCTATTTCCCAGCATCTCTTGAGTTTTTGCTTTTACAATATCAAGTTTACAATATTTGCATTTTGTGCTACAGTGATAATTAAGTCATCTGAGCTTCATCAGTAAGTTGATTCTAAAAATTGAAAACCAATAGTGGTTTCATAGTGATGGCTGTGTAGCTGGGTCACTACCCAGCCACTGCTCACTACATGAAGTATTCTTTCTTGTATAGCTTTTTGCCTGCAGGTCAATTTTTCTTTTGCAATTAATTATTTTTCATTTATTTTTCATTTGGTTCAACTTGTCCTAGAAATTTAGTATTCTGACAAGTCCTGTTTCCTTCAAGAGTCCCTTCTGGGCCTTCTGCATTTGGTAATGTCTTTATTCTGCTTGTCTATATATTGGTACTTTAATTATGTACTGAATCCTAAGTTGGTATGTTTTCTCCCTCAGAAAGCCAAAGGTCATCCATCACACCAAGACTTGTGAGTGCACAATCTAATATCAGTTTTTAGTGTTGTTTTAATTTTAGACTTCTCTTGTTTTTGCTTTTCAGCTCTTCTTTTTATCCTTGATGTTCTGATATATGTGCTAGATGAATGTATATTAGTTACCTTTGTGCCTCTAAGACAAAATACCCAACACAAGTATCTCCTGAGAGGGCAGATTCATTTTGGCTCACTGTTTCATCTTGCCCATCCCATTCATGGCAGAATGAAGCAGTTCACGGTTGTGGGAGTGGGCAGTACTAGCTCTTCAGATTATAGAGATTCAGGGATCAGTGAGAATACGACAGGAACCAGGTTCCAGCCTTCAAAAGTCCACGCTTCACAACCTACCTCTGTCAGCTAGACCCTACTTCCACAAAGCTCCACAGTCCCCTAGCACTGAAAACACAAGTCTATGGGAACATTTTTGACTGAAACCCAAAGCAGATACTTTGGGGTTTTGTTATTTTTGTTACTAAGTATAATCTTTGATAATTTTACACATACACACAATATAATCTGGTTACTCCTGTCCTACACACACTCTCTCTCTTATATCCTTCTCACCTCTATCAACCTCCCAATCTGTCCTTTTCCCAGATTCATGACTTCTGGTTTGGTTTTGAGACCCATTTAGTTTACTTAGAGCCATTTCTTTAGCCACTGGATTTCTTTATCCATTAGAACTTGGTGGAGTCACCAGTTGAGGATGCAAGTGAAGGAAATGGCCCTCTTTTCCCTGAGTCTATCAGTAGCAGATAGTTCAGCAGAGAGGGTCACTTGAGCCCCTCCTCCACCCATGTCTGGCTGTAAACAGGCCCATTCTGGTACAGAGCCAGTGCATTCATTGGCAGTTGTTGAGTTCAATGACTATGTATTTCCCAGAAGATGACATTCTGCAGCCTTTATCCCATTCAGTTCTTACTTCCTTTCTGCTCCTCTCCTGCAATGTTCCGTGAGCCTTGGAAGAGACAGTGTAAATGTCCTGTTTAGAGCTAAACACTCAACTGACACTTATTCTCAGTACCTTGTATTGGCATGAGCTTCTGCATTTACCATAGTTCACCAGAAAGAGAGGAATCTCTGGTTAAGACTCTAAGTAATGCTAGGTCAATTCAGCTCAACAACAGAATTGAGTTCACTACTAGAGGCCTATGACCTCCCTGGCCATGATGTTTTAAACAGGTTTATGGTACCAGGGGTAGAGTCCCTCTTGTGGAGTTCGAATCCAATCAGAGAACAGTTGCTTATCCCTGTAACAGTTATACATGCAACTATTTAACAAGTGGGCTCAAGTTTCTTGGCAAGTTGTTATCATAATGTGTAGGGTTTATATCTGAATAATACCACTGATGCCTCTCTAGTCTCAGCAGCCTGCATAGGACCTTCTGATACTACTACAAAGGCTAACCAGCAGGGCAGAAGTTTGAGGTGGGGGGGCGGGTCTTCAGTGACAGCATCTTATCATTTAGCTCTGGTGGGAAACTAAGAGGAATGGCAAGAGTTTGCATTGTTTTGGGAGTTTCTAAAGCCTCCCTGACCAATAACTAATGGTTTTGTTTATTAAACCATTGCTTCCAGTAATAGCTTCTTCCCGCCATGCAGGGTATATATCCTCACTTCATTTAGGTTACCCCACCTCCAACTGCTCATCTCCCCAATTCTCTCACCCACTCCTTGCTTAACCTTTCTACTCTAGCATTCCCCTTCTCTACCTTCATGTCACCCATGTTTGCTAGTTTTATGTCAACTTGACCCAAGCAGAATTATCTGAAAGGAAGTAATCCCAGTTGAGAAAAATGCCTCCATAAGATCTATCTGTAGGCAAGCCTGCATGGTGTTTTCTTAGCTAAATCACTGACGTGGAAGGGCCCAACCCATTATCTTGATCTTGGGTGCTATAAAAAAGCAAGTTGAGCAAACCACACACAGCAACCTAATAAGCTATACTTCTTCATGACCTCTGCATCGGCTCCTGCCTCCAGGCTCCTCCCCTGATTTCTTTGATGATAAACAGTGATGTGGAAGTATACAACAAATAAACCCTTTCCCCCCCTAACTTGCTTTTGGTCATGGTGTTTCATGACAGCAAAGAAACCTAAGAGACATTATTGTCTACTGTCCCCTCCCTTAAGTCATCTCCCTCCCAAATGAACTCTAAGTTGATCACATGAAGTAGAGCTTCAAAGCCATGACCAGCTTATGAAGGAGAGCATGTGACATTTTCTTTCTGTGCTTGGGTTACTTCACTTGGTATGTTTTTTTTTTATTTCATCCCTTTACCTACAAATTTTATAATTTCATCTTTCTGTACACGTGAAGAGAATTCCATTATGTAAACATGCCACATTTTCTATATCTAGTCATCAGCTGGTGGGCACCTAGGCTGATCCCATTTCTTCGATATCATGAATAGAGCATCAAACATGGATGAACAAGTAGGTCTATGACTATAAGGTCCTTTGCATACATTCCCAGGAATAGAAAAGCCGTGTTACATGATGTCTTTATCTGTAGCCTTTTGAGGACTCGCCACACTGGTTTCCATAGAATTTGGTTTTTTAAAGTGTTATTATTCAGTGTGCTGAGCACTTGGTGTACATTCTCAATTTGCATATTCCTCCGTTCTGGGAAATTGTTTCCCATAGTTTCATTAGTTTCCACTCCCTGTTTTGTGTCTCTCAGTTCTTCATTGACTTTGGGTCTCATTGTCACATGCCCATTCTTTCTGTTGATCTACATCTGGAGTGTTTCCTAGGATTCATCTTCCGTTCATTCTTTTGACTTGTCCTCTACTCTGGCAGGCATATCTTTACCATGCAGGAATTTGCTGGCATGCATTATTCTGTTTCTCCCTGTGGCCTATGCTTGTTTTTTAGAACTGCAGCATCTCTTCGAATCTCATTGAGAAAATACATTAGAATTTATTTCAAGTGTGTCCCCTGTCCCTTGTACAATGTCTTTCTCCCCCAGTAGTCTCTGTCATGTCTGTTCTTTGGGTGTTTTTCCATGTTGTGACAGCACTAACAGACCAGGGGAGGATGTGACTAGTTCTGCCAGCCTGTTTGAAGTAAAAATCTTTTTTTAAGGAAGCTGATGAACTATAACCTGTGATCCTTGCTGTGATATGAATACCTCACCTTCCCCCTAAGTTCATATATTGAAACCCAGTTACCAATGTGATCATATTAGGAAGCAGGGACATGAGGGCAAGCAACCACTTTCCAAGTGTAGAGCCTTCATGAATAGGGTTTTATTCTTTATCCTTTACCTAGAAAGCTTGCTCCCTGTTTCCACCATGTGAGGAACAGCAAGAAAGTACCAACAAGAGCTCAGGAATTAGGTGCAACAGACACCAAATCTGCTGATGCCTTGATCTTGGATTTTCCATCCTCTAGACTTGTGATAAGTACATTTCTGCTGTCTTTAAATTAGCCAGTTTATGTTATTTGTTACAATAGCTTGAAGGAGTTGAGACTGTCCCTAAATGGCACCTGTGGAGAATGTTCCTCTGGAGACTGCTAATTTCTCTAGATGAGGGCATTTAATTTCTCAAAGTCCTGCAATAGAAGCCTGACTCATTGTTTCCTCCAACACAGAGTTTGACTGTTCCGCATGTAGACTGCCCACCCAGCACTCTGCCCCACATGCAACTCTACCAGCTCTGCACCTGACACCTCACAGCTCTGAGGCCCTTCAATGCAAGAAAGAGCTACTGACTCCATCTCCATTTGGGCATCCTCCTGCACTGCCTTGGCAGTCATTCACCCAAATAGTAATAGCTAGTTATCTTGATCTGGACATCTGAAACAATTACTTCCAAGGGAAATAAGAATGTCAAAATCGATACAAAGAAACCCGAATCTTCCCTTAGAATATGGGCTGAAGAACACCCAGGAACATCTGGTAAATCAATGAGGATTTGAAAGCACATGTATGGGAAACAAGATTCAGGATAGGCAAACAGCAGCATCCGCCATTGGTGGTCATCTAATAACTCAGGGCAGTCTTATATTTTAATTACTGTTAATTAAATCTGGCAATATGTCATTTGAATGTTCTCTTAGAAAGCTGAGAGGCACCTGACAGTACATTTATGAAATATTTCACTCCCCATACAGCAATGTCTCTAGATGTGGGGTTTTCTGTCAATCTACCTTTCCATCCTCTTTACAGAGAGCACACTCAGTTTAATAGGCCCTCTGAGATGAATATTGCCACAAGGATCTTAATTGTCAGTCCAAGAAAAGCATGCCCAGCAAAGACTTCAAGTCAGCTTTGAAGGAGGAAAAGGGGCCGTGCTGTACCAACCCTGGTGACACTTGAAAGGGAGCTGTCTTTATTGCCTGTCTCCAGTACTGCCATTCCTTCCTGATGCCAAACTTCAATTTATAGCCTGTGTTTGGTTTTTGATCATCTGTCTTCACCTCCCACATGAGTACCATGCACTTGGGCAATTCGTCTGAAAACGCATTACAAAAGTGTCAACACACTAGGCTCACCCGAGTGACATTATGGTTCAATTAAATGGAAACTTTGCAGAGTAAGAGGTGTAGCTTACCTTAGCCCAAGATGAATCTCCCAGACTTAGAGGGTCCAAATTAGATGGTCCAAGTTGTGTTAATAAAACGTGCAAAGATGGCATAGATTGTGAAAACTGAGCAGGTCAAATTCAAGCAGGTCTGTTTTCCTTTGTGGAGTCATTCCACAGATGTGTCTGCGCGTCTGCTATGGGGAAGCAGGTGGTCCAGGCCCTGAGGGAGACCTGCATGTTCTCCATCCAGAGGGTGGTGTCTTAAATTAAATTGGTTTCCTCAGGACACAGACTCGAAAGTTTTTGAGCAGCAGACTTATTGGGGGCATTTTGAAATTAACACCTTTAAGGTAGTAAGCGAAACAAGATGGATAAAAGGAAAAGCTGAAATGAAGCAGAAGCTCCAGGCCAACTCCCAGGGAGCTCTGGATCCAGGATGGCTCTTTATCATTGTCCTGAGTTGGAACAAAGGGATTCAGCTTCCATTCCACTCCATCCCAGTCACTGGGAGGCAGCTGCTTCTGAGGAAGGGCTGTAACCTTGGGCAAGCAGCTCCTATTAGCTGAAGAAAATCCTGGGCAGGGACTCAACTATACACAGTAGGTAGCTGACACTGAATAAGGGATTCAGTCCTGAGGGAGAAACTGTGCAGTTCCCCTAGGCATCCACTATAGGTATCCATGTCGAGAACCTATGAGTCAAGGTATGGGGATGACTCAATAGTAGATCACCTGCCTAATATGCATAAGTCAATGGGTTTAATGCAGCACCCACATAAATATACAGGGTTGATGCCATGTCAAAGGGGGATTATGAGGACCATGTTCTGAAACCCTTACTAGATAAATTACATAGATTAGGGAAGGCAGACTTAGTACAGCTCAGTAATAGAACACTTGCCTAACATGTGGAGGCAAAAAAAGAACTTTACTGAAGGTGAATTTATGACACAAAATAGAACACAGTGAGTTCTAACACGAGATGAGAGATCCTACTCAATCAAAGCCTGGGTAGTCACTAATAAAAGTACCAGAGTAAATGGGAGCTAATTTTAAAACAATCATATCTCATATCCTTGAAAGAAATAAAGTAAAATAGTGTGCTTTCCAAAGGTACACGGAGACATAGAAGAAGATGCCAATGATAATAAAACATTTTTAAATGTTTCTTGGAAATATAGGAAAGGAGCCGGGTATGGGGGTTGCACATCTGGAATCTCAGCAGTCTGGAGTCTGGAGTAGGAGTATTACTTGAGAGTTGGAGACAGTGTGGCTCCATCACAAGATCCTGTGTTAAAACAGAAGGAAACAGAGAAGGAGGGAGGGACAAAGAAAGACAGAGAAGAAGAGGGAAGGGAAGGGAGAGGAAAGGAAGAAGAAACAAATATTATAAATTAAAAATTGGTCAGTAACATTTATTAAACTGGTAAATGAAACTGAGTATTGTCCATAAGAATTGCTCAATTGGAAGATACTGTGATAATTCAGCCTGAATACATTATGGAAAGATAAAAGGTACTTTTTCATTAAGCAGCGTTTAAGAGACATGAATAATAACTGTTCAGACTACAAAGTATGTCCAGTGGAAGATGTAAAATAGTGGAATAAAGCAAGAGGCAGAACAGAAATACTTTAAAAGATAATGACCAAGAATTTTCCAGATATATTGAAAAGTACATTAAATCCAGGTATTTAAATGCAAACTAGTGCACATCCATACACATCTTATGGAAATTTCAGTGTATCGGAAAAATAAACAGGTGATACCAAAAGCTACAAGAAAGATAATTGTGCCGGTTGGTGTTGACAACTTGACAGAACCTAGAATCTCCTGAGAGATAGGCCTTGGACATGTCTGTTGAGTGCATCAACTAAGGTTAGGAGGACGACCCACTATGGGTGGCAACCCGTGGCTGGGATCCTATACTGTATATATGAAGAAAGTATCCATTAGTTCTCTCCCTCCTGCCTGTGGGTGCGGCATGATCAGTTGCTTCAAGATCCCACTGCCTTGAATTCCCCACCATGAATTCTGAGATAAAATAAGAACATCCTCTCTTAAGTCTCTTTTCTTAGGATGTCTTATCACAGCAACAGGAAAAGAAACTGAGACAGGAATGCACATTACACAAAGAAGGATGATCTCACACACAGCAGACTTCCCACTGACCACAGTTGGGGCAATAGAGTCATATACCACCTTCACATAGATGGCAATAGAGTCGTACACCACCTTCTCTGCACTTACAGAAAATAACTGCAAACTGTGACGCGTATCTGATTCAATTACCACTAGATGAAAGGGGAAAAGGGGACACTTTCTTTTCCAGGGCTGGATACTAAACCCAGGGCTTTGTGTATGCCAAGCAAACTCTGACCTATACCCTCAGAAAAAAAGACACTTTAAGATACAAAAGTTGTAAGCACACACTTACTGAAAAAAACTATGGAGAGAGGGAGAGAGAAATTGCCAGAGCTGAGGGCTGGTCATTTCTATTTGATAACAAACCCAATTGTATGGACTGTTAAAAGTAAGACTGCAGGATTCTGAATCTCAAGCTCCCCCCGGACATAATGAGGAATTCTACCTGGAGATGCTTATGGAACTTCAGCATTCTCCTGCATAGTACTTAACTCAGACGAGTGTTTCCAGCCCAAGCCACTGATCACGCTTCTTTGGATGGTGTGGGTCAGAAAGGGAGGCCTTGAAAACAGAGTAAGTCAACTGAAATGGCAACAAACTGAAATTAAAATGGGAAAACAGTGTCTTTTAGTCAGCATTGTTCTCTGAGAAGGAGATGTGCCCATGAATTTGTTTCCCTTGCTACTATGCAGGAAAAATAAAAAATGCCATATTTGGTCATTTTATTGCTATTGGGATGATAAAGTGTCACAGAAAGTTATTGCATTTTAAGACAGCGTTCTTCATGCACAGACTCTGGAGAGCAGGAACAGAGGGGTAAGGCATCATCGTATACAGAATATGCAGAAAAAACTCCGGCATTGATAGGTCTTTTTACAAAAATTCTGTATACAAAGGAGGGAGGTGCTGGCAGAGGCTGTACTGTACGTGCGCAAAGTGCCCATGGGTAACTCCTGTGAAGATAAATAGGAGGGAATGAACCTTGTGCAGGGACTTCTACCTCCAAAAGCGCATAAAACTGCCATGCCAATTTGATTGTGCAGGCGGAGATAGGGATGGCAACACACAACGGAGCAAACGCGCCGTGATGGCCATCTCACACCGTCTCAGGGAGTCACTGGAGCTTTAGATGGGGACCAAAGGGGAGTCGGATGTGCAAATGGTAGCTTTTCTGTGACATCAGGATGGCTGCCAAGTTGAAGTGCCTCATTTTCGTCTTGGGAAACCATAGGTTATACCTATCCTTGAACTTTATACATTTGATTCTTGGAATTGGATAGAAGAAATTTAAGGGAAGGATACTCTTTGTAAAGTAAAAATGCTCTTAACAGGCAGTCCAATCTATGCTTGATACCCAAGCACATCTTAATTACAACCGCAAACCAAGGAATAGATAGGCCAGCCAGTGGTGTGGCCCTTTCTAAGATGCTCTTTGTCACTACAAGGCCCGACCTTCATAGCTTTAAGTAGTAACACCATGAGAGCTCATCAGAAGTAAGTTTGTTATCTTAAGGACATGTAGGGGGCCACTAATGTGGCCCAGTGGGAAAGACCTTGCCTAGCATATGTGAGAACCTGCTTTTGATCCCCAGGATTGCAAAAAACTAATTAACTAATTCACTATGTTGCCATGCCTAATGTTCTTTACCATGCTCTGCTTTATAGCTTGCGAAGGTCTCCATTGCCTTTAGATTAAAAGAAAGCCCTTTAAAATATTAAATATACCTCGTATTATCTTTCCCTTCACATACCCCTCCCTGTTTACTCTCTACATGCAGATTCTTTGCTGCACCACATGGAGTCTGTGTTTCAGCCATGCCAAGTTATCCATGGTTTTCAAGATAAGCCATCTCCCTTTACATTTGTTCCAGACAATCTCTGGATCTGGAAAGTGTGAACTAGTCCACCCAGCCCTTCCCAACCCTACTCTGGGAGACAGAAGAAGTAGGCATTCATTGTTTCAGGCTTTAAAGGTGGAAAGTAACAAAAAAAAAGGTAAGTCTGCTTGTACCCAACTCAGACCTACCTGTCTCAATACCAACATTGTGCCCACTGAGATGACCATGACTCACATTAGACAAGTTGCTTGTTCTGCATCTCAGACCAGCGTTACACCATGACTAAGCTGAAGACTCCAGAGGGGGTTTTTCATAAGAAAGACAAAAAGTCAGGACAATTGCTGACATAATAGCTGAGAAGCTATATTATGCAGTGAGAAGAGAGACAGAGAGAGAGAGAGAGAGAGAGAGAGAGAGAGAGAGAGAGAGAGAGAGAGAGAGAGAGAGAGAGAGAGCTGTGCCTATAGCTCTGCCTTCCACCAACCGGTCTATCTTCACCTATTAATTATCACTGGTAGAGCGGTTCCAAGATCATGTCAAAAAACGAGGCTCACCTCTGTCTCATTGACTCTGAAATCAACACATTAAATATGAAACAGGCTCTGCAAGAGGGTGGGAGCCAGCTTCTCCCTCCATTATTGAAGCTAATCTTAGAGATGATAAAACAGAGAAAGAAGCCTTGTGTGGAGTTCATGGTTCCAATATGCCTCTTCAGACAGCACACTCCAAAGCAGCTTCAATGATCTTTTTTCTCAAATTTTCTATTTTCTTCCATCCCCCAAACAAAATCACAAGAATTCCTGCAGATACTCCTCTACACAGCCTGACACCTCACACAGATTCTTCTTCTAGCCTGTTAACTTCTCTTGGAAATAACTAGGCACACATAAAATCCTGCTGATAAGAGCCTTCTAAATGTTAGTGGGTAGATGTGCAAATATTCACACTCACTATAGAAAGTCTTAAATAAAGCAATGAGGTGTAACATAACTCTAAATCTCATCTCTACCTGCCTTGAAAGGTCATCTGGAGCCTTTCATAAATATTGAGGATCCTAGTGTGTCCAAGGTCAGGCTCCTGTCTCCTTTGACTATTTTTTTACAGTCCACCAGCAGGGCCCTAGCCAAGCACAGGACTGGTCAGTCCCGTAGAGAGCAGCACTCTGTCGCTGAGATGATTGGAATCCTGAGCCCACAGCCCTTGTAAGAAGAGACTGAATCGGAGGTATGCATGGTTGAGGTTTTGTGTCCTCTAACAACTTGCAGTCAGGCTGACGTCTCCCTCTCCTGTCTCCTTCTAATCCAATGTTGGTAAAGCTGCTTCTTCCAACAAAATGGATGTGTTCCTTCCTCTCTCCCTCTGTTCTCTTTTGTACCACAAATGTGTAATTTCTCAAATGTTATCTCATGGGGGCATTTGTATCTACCTGATTTTATCATGACTTGATTGAGATTAGACATTATTCTACTCTCCTTAATGTTCAGCAGAGTATCTGAAACAATATCTGTTAATATCCCATTGAACAAAAAGTCAGAAACCTGAGGCTCAGAAAGGTTAGGCAATTTACCCTAAGTCACAGAGTGTGGTCTATAACAAGGCTTCTTAGATTTTTTTTTCTGCTTGCAATCTCTTTTCTCTCAAGACATTTTAATGTAACTCTGGGTATAAGGGTATATAAAATACGTATAAAGTTTCATGAAGAAATTTACTGTAGGATAATGCTTTAGTATATATACAAGATTTTACCACTTACTAAACAAAAAAGGAAACTTACATATTGATATGGATGTGCATGTTTATTTTACATGAAGACTTGAATCTTGACTGAATATTTAATATTGCAGATCATACAGCTTCTCCAATGGTTTTATGAGTTGACTGATACTTTGATTTTATAATCATAGTGCTCATAAATATATAGAACAAAATAGTCAGAGTATATTAAGGGCCATTACAGAAATTGTTGGAAATTCTTTCCTAACCTGAAGTTAAAATTTATTTATTAATTCTTTTTATGAAACTCAAGTCAACAATTCAAGCTGCAGTTTTTAAAATCAAATATCCTAACACAATACAAGCCATAGATACTTTAATTGGATGCTTACAACGCTGAGGAAAGATGGGAGGAGAATACTGTCTTTGCTCTCTGCGATTACAATGTTGTGTTTCTGTGAGAGCAGAAAACTTTGTATACACAGTGAAGAGACTGCAATTCACAACATGAAATGGTCCCAAGACCTCAAATTTGAACTAAGATATTTCAGAAAGCTTACATTGGCAGATAGCACAGCACAGAGCATGGGCATACAAAGGACACATGTGTGTTCAGGACAAGGCTGCAGCAGCAGCAAGCACCACCCACTTGGAGCTCATTGTATGTTTACTTTTAAACACATTTCTGGTTATTTCTTGTTAAAAAAATGTATACTACTGTCAACATTTTTGTGACTTCCCCCTACATTCAGTTGTGTAACCCCATATGTGGTCAGGGCCCAGAGCTTAAGGTGCTGGAACCTGCGTGTCTGCACTTGACTCCCCAACTCTCTGATCTGGTAAAATGGCTATTGTATAGAAACTGCTCTTTTAGTTTTTGGAACTGAAGTCATAGAGAGCTGCACATTTTGTTCTCATTAGCCAGGGCAGGATTCCTAAGATTTCCTTGCCTGTGTCAAGGGTGTGCAAAGTGTGCAAGCTTTCCCACTAAGGGCACCTGTGTCAAGGGCGTACAAGGTGTGCAAGCTTTCCCACTTTTGATTTTTCATTTAGTGTGCTATGCCTTTGTTTTTCTCCTCTTGAGGAAAATATAAAGAAGGAAGAGCATTTGCAGGTTTTTCAGCCTAATTGAAATATTTTCTGCATCAAATATGTTCAATGTAGTAGAAAGTACAGATGTTATTGCTTTAATTTTATAACCCAATTATTCTTTTATTCCTAGTTGTCTTCAGGATAAATTAACTCTTATCAGCTATTCAAATAGGTAATTATCATAAAGCTAAATGCCACACAACCCCATAATCCATGTCAATTTATAGAGTCAGCTGGAGTTAAAACCATGCTCCAAGTCAAAGGAAACTCTAGATTTACTATTCCTCAGCATTTCCCCCAAAAAATACCCAAGTGAAATTTAACAAGGATGTGATTTGTTCTGTGACAAAAAGGATTCAGAAATGGGGTTTATTGTAGCAGAATAAACTCTAAACTTGAGGCAAAATATAATGTGTTTGGATACAAGGTCTAGAATTAATTGGCTGTGTGACTTTGTCCAGATTATTGTATCCCTTTGAGTCTCCATTTCAAGCTCTCTACCAGAAAGTCTTAGAATGTTCTGTCTCTAATACTTCCTGCCCATACATTCCAAAGACTTCATGCTTTTCAAGGTGCTATAATATTCCATTCAGGACATCTCAGGATTCAAATCCCTGTGTTTTTAAAAGGTAATAAGGCCAAGGTATGTGATTTTTAAGAACAGAATTGAATTAGTCTGATTGATTCAAGGCAAGGGTGGGGATAAGGTGAGAAAAATGGAATATGTAGATACAAAATTTAAGAACATCTTCCCAAAATGCAGCAGTCATGACAAACAATATTTTTTGGTATGTTTGTTGGGTACTCAGTTGGCCTGAAATCCATCAAATATACTGGGCTGGTTGGTCAGCGAGCCCCAGAGGTCCACCTGTCTGTGCCTTCCCAGGGCTAGGATAACACACATAAAACACATGCATGGCTTGTTCTGTATTGGTTCTTAGGGATCACACTCAGGTTCTTATATCAGTATGGAAAGTACTTTAATAACAGTGGTTTTCTTAAAATATCCTTCCCATGTCTCAGAGACATGCTGGGATAATGCTCACCTACGGTCTCACTGAAAATCTACCCCAGAGAGAATCTTCAAGAGCTCTTCTCCACAGGGGCCCAAGAACCCAAGCCAATTCCAGGACAGCTACAGCATAGAGATGCTGCATAAGAAATAGCCCAGACGACACTGCCTGGGAGGCTAGGAACCAGAGACTGGATAGCCCAGAGACCTAGGGTAGAACCAAACACGACTTGCCAACAACAAAAATCAATGAAATGATTCCTAATGATATTCTGCTATACTCATAGACTAAGTGCCTTGTCCAGTCGTCATCAAAGAGACTTCCTCTGGCAACAGATGGGAGCGAGTGCAGAGACCCACAGCCAGACATTATGTTGAGACAGAGTCTAAATTGGAGGTCTCTATTGGGTCTCTCCCCTCGTAGTTCAGGGAACCCCACTGAAGAAGGGGAAAAAAATAATGAGAGTCAGAGGGTATGGAGGATACCATGAGAATCTGGTCCACTGAATGAACTAAGTAGGGCTCATCTGGGCTCACAGAGACTGAAGGAACAAGCACTGCGTGAGTCTGCACGAGATCCTCTGTGTATATGTTATGGCTGTTAGCTTGGTGTTTCTGTGGGACTCCTAACAGTGGGAGGGAGTGTACCTCTGACTCTTTTGCCTGCTCTTGGGACTGTTTTCCTCCTATTGGGTTGCCTTGTCCAACCTCAACATGAGGGCCTTTGCCTTGTTGTTTTGTCCTGTTTGGCTGTTCTCTCTTGGAGACCTGCTCCTTTCTGAAAGGAAGCAGAGCAGGAGTGGATCTGGGGGAGTGGGGAGGCAGGGGTGATGTGTGGTTGGGATGTATTATATGATAGAAGAATCTATTTTCAATTTTTTTTAAAAAAAAAAAGAAAGAAGTGGACCAGTGATCGCTATGACTGACAGGAACAGGGTGACTTCTCTCCCACTCCCATGCCTAGGAAAAAGCTGACACTGCATTTATTTTTACTGCAGGCTCAAGGATGAGGACACAGTCCTTATGTGGAGCAGCCTGCTCTCATGGCGAAGGGAAAAGATAAAGCCACATGCCTCGATGTGGCTGTGATACTCCTGCTCAAAGTGGCATACTTCAATTCTGCTCACAATTCACTGGCTAAAGAAAATTGCCCTATTGCGTATCAGTGGAATGATGTACAGTCCTCTCCAAGAGCAAGAAATGGCCAATACTGGGTTGTAAATGTTGATATGCCCCCACAGTGCACTCTCTTCATGAACGTCCAGTTTCCTCTCTTGCATTTATAACATAAAACATGATCAACCTTGAAATCTAACCATAGCAGGGCACAAAGCCCATGATCAAGGCTAAAGATAGTAACTCTTGATCCAGAGAACTGCAAGACATCCAACATTTTATGTGATGAGAAAAGGAGGAATAACACCATCCATCCATTGCTGCATTACTCTGAATTAGTTTAGCATAATAAATTGTGTGTGTGTGTGTGTGTGTGTGTGTGTGTGTGTGTGTGTGTGTGTGTGTGTGTGTTAGAGACTGAATCCAGGTTCTCACAACCAACACTTGCCTGTTTCTTTCCCTCAGGAATCTTAGGATTGGCTGACTGGTTTGGGCTGTGTTTTTCATGAGGTAGTAATGTAAATGTGGCCCAGGGCCGTGGTCATATAAAAAGTTCAACTGAGGCATCTTGAAGTCACTCACCTGACTGCACACAGGCCTCAAAAGATCTCTACCAAGATGACTTGTGTGAATGTTGGTGGCTTCAGTTCCCTGCTGTGTGGTCTTCTCCCCAGGCTGCCTGAACATCTGGCATGACTGCCCTCTCCAGCTTGTGCTGCCATGACACACACGTTGGTTGTTCCAGCGCAAGTGATGCAAGGAAAAGAGCCTCCGAGATGACAGTCATACCCTTCCACATATAGCCCCACCTAAGCCCTTGCGTGTCTCCAGCCATTTTGAGCCTCTTCAATTGAGACCCCAAGCAATGTGGAGCAGAGACAGGGATTCTCTGATGTACCCTGGTACAACTCCTAATCCAAATAATCTTGACAGAATACACTGGTCGTCATTTGCTGCCTATGAGTTTGCAGTGGTTTGAAAAGCACCAGCAAGGGAACTTGCAGTTGGGAACTTCGGTAGCAGCTGCAGTCAAGCTAAGGAAAGCTGAGACCTGTGGAGATGCTTCGGGAGGAACTTGTTTAAACACTGGAGGGAAGGGGCTGTGTCTCTGCCTGAGGTGATGTAGAAAACGTGCATGCTGAGTGTATAGACTAAGCCAAAGAGATTCCCAGGAATAATGTTGAAAAAGTTTTATGTAGCTACATATAACAAAGTTCAAAGAGAGTGAGATGAACTGTGGAAAGGGAATGGTGTAGATCCAGTTTCACTGAGAATTTTGAGGGAACAAGACCTGGGACTTTAAAAATGAGGATCATTCCTCATTCTGAGACCCTCAAACAGTAACAATATCTCATCACAAGAAAGGGCTTCGGGGCAAAGAGTTTCAGGGGATGGGGCTGGACCCTTTGTTAATACTTCAGAAATAGTTATGGGACTGCCTTCAACTGTGTAAAAAAAACCCTAAGCATCTTCAGGCTGTTGCCTTACAGCCTGAAATCAGAGGGGGCTGTGACAAGATATTTAGGAGCACTGCTTTTTTGCAAGGGGTGTGAGCCTGGTGAGATTTGCTGGGCGCTCACATGGTATTTAGTTGAATTAGTGAAAGTATCAGAACACCATACTGAAAGAGAGAAAAGTCCAAAATGAAAATATTGGCGTGGAGAGGTGACTCTGTGTGTAAGAGCATTTGTTGCACAAGCTTGAGGACCTGAGTTCAAATCCCCAGCACTAACATAATAATCATATGTGCCCACACCAACTGAAAACCCCAGTGCTTGTGGTGGAGAGTGGAGGGAGATGGGAGAAACTCTGGGGCTTATGGCCACCCACCCAGCTCTGGATTCAGTGAGTGTCTCAAGGGAACTCAGTGGAGAGTGATACAGTATTAGGTTCCTAATGTCTTCTTCCCTTGACACGTGCCATGTACATACATGAGTGCCCACACACACTGCAAAATGCACACACTCTTTAATTCTTTAAGTGAAAATGAAAAAGAGGTCTTTGGAGCAAAAAAGAAAAAGAAAAGCTGAGAATAATATTTTTTGCATAACTGATTTGCTTCTCGTGGAATTGAACAATACCGGAACAAGAAGCTAAGAGCCACAGAACATTATTACTAGGGAATAAGATGGACCCACGTCTACCAAGCAGTCTCATGCTCCTGATTTGGCTGTAGAATTTCTATGGACCAGTAACTGCTGTGCCTGCCTCCCCCTTTCAAGTGTCCATTGTAGCTATCTTTATTTTTGTTATATATATATATATATATATATATATATATATATATATATATATATATATATATATATAGGCTGGGTTTGTGGGAGATAGATTGCTAATCTCTTTAATTCACGGTCTTCAGACCGAGAGTTTTAGGTAGTGTTTCCTGGTTTAGATAGTGATGTCATTGGATTTGAGCCTGTTCTGTGATGGGATAGGGCTTTGGTGGTCTTGGAAGATGCTGAATGGATTTTTGTATGGGAGGGATGTGTGTGTGACTAAAATGTAGATTGTGAGAGGTGAAAGTAGACCATAAATTCCTTGGCTTTCATCTCCATCTACTTACTAGCCCATCTCTTCTTTGATCTGGAGTGTGGCTGAAGGAATGGACCATATTAGACCCTGGTCTTTAAGAAAGTTGGCAGTTCCAGTTAGGTTTCCTGAGACTCTGGTTGAGTTGTTTTAGAGAAGCAAATGATGTCAATGTCTCTGATTTGGTCCTTACTCGTATTCTGAGTTCTTCAGGACCTGTTGAAACTCTGGGCCCAGGAGTTCCTCATTACAGGTTTCAGGATGCAGTCTAGATAGGACATGTTATCTGTGCCACCCTAATCTCATGGTAGAAGGAAACAGTGCAATGGAATAACTGGATGTTGGCTCTTGGGGCTTCTTGGTCATATTATACACCATATCTGCTTACATTCACTGACAAAAATTTGTCTGTCCCAAGCTTTAACTGTAAGGAAGCTTGGAGATGTGAGCAAAGCTGTGAATGTCAATGTCATAGTGGGAACATAATAACAATCTCACAGAAGCACCTCATTTTCTGTGAGTTGTTTTAAGTCAGTGGTTCCTTGTATCTTAAGCCAGAAGTCCCAAGGCAAGACAGCACCAAACTCAATCCATCTGAAGCATAGGGTCCTTCTAGGGTTTACATTTAATTTAAGAAGTTCGGGAAAATGGTAGAATTACACTGTATGGAGCAGTTAAAAGGATTCATCTAGTATTTTTCAGGAATAATTAGAGAGGAAATTAAATGACTCTGCTCAAATCAAAATTTCTCTTGGAAAAGCCCCAGCAGCTCTGTCTAAAAAACTACTGTGGCAACATCTGGGACTGAATTTCAGAACTCCAAGATTGGAATCAGAGAAACCAATTGAAAGGCTGTTATGGTAAATGTGGGTTCAAAAAATAGTAAGTTCTTGGCTAAGGTGAGGAAACTGGAGGTGAAAAAAAGGGATACATTCCAAGGATCCGACACAGATGGGATCTGGAGAACTGGAGGAGCAAATGATGGTGTGTGGGGAATCCAAAAAGTCAAAAAAGTAGGGAAGAGGAACCATCACATCATTCCACAACTCAAAATCATGTGAATTGGAGTCTTAGGAAGTAAAAACTTCTAATCCCAGAATAAAATAAGCCTCTGTGATCTTTCATAAAGAGGAAACTTGAAAATTAAAATTTGAAAAAAAATGTGACTATATGAGCTTTAAAAATGTTTGCATTTCTCAATGTACAGGCAGTGTGTGAAAGTGCTTACCTCACAAGCACAGGGACCTGAGTTTAGAACTACAGGACTCATGTAAAAAACACGACAATGACCAAACCTGTAAGATACTAAAGGGGCAGTAGTGGCACTCATACCTTCGTGGTAACCAACAGCTCTCTGCTTGAGCTTAAGGCCTGCTCAGCAGGAGGGAAATTACACCTGGTTCTGGAAACCTAGACATACCCAGGTCTAGTGGCAGTCTTAGAGGAGAATCTATTACCACCACTTTACTAGACCAGCATAATCTCTAACTGAATTCCAAATACTTTTCCTTGTATCTACAGATAAGTGTAGCTATCAGGTCTCCTCAAAGAAGCTTCTCTTTGCAGCATATAAGGACCCCATTACAGAAAATCACAGTTGGTGAAAATACAGAGACCAAGTGATTATGGGGTGCCCACTCCTAATAGATACATGTGCAGCACAACTCCTGCACCTAAGGCTCAGGGAACGTCATGGGAAAGTGGAAGGAAAGTAGAAAAGAAAGGACCTTGGCAAAGGTCCTCTGGCTCTTACAGTCTTTCCTGACTCTAGCAAAGGTGTCTAGTAATGAGGAATACAAAGCCTGAATTGGCCATCTTCTGTAACCAGGCAAGCCTTCTAGTGATGGGATTAGGACATCAACTCAACCACTAAACCTTCAACCTACAATTATCCTGCCTGCAAAGTGTGCTGGGAGGCACAGAAATTGTGGGAGTGGCCATCCAATGACTAGTCCAACTTGAGGTCCACACCATAGAAGGGAGCCCATGCTTGACACAGCCTGGATGGCCAGGAACCAGAGGCTAGATTGCCCAGAGAACTAGGATAGAACCAAGCATGACTGGCAAAAAAAAAGCCAATGAAATGATTCCCAATGATATTCTGCTATATTCATAGATTGGTGCCTAGTTCGATCATCATCAGAAGGGTGTCACCCAGCAACCAATGGGATCAGATGCAAAGACCCACAGCCAAACATTAAGTGGAGTTCAGGGAAACCTGTAGAAGAGGGAGAGGAGGATTGTAGGAACCAGAGAGGTCAAGGACATCATGAGAACACAGCCCAGGAAATCAAATAAGGAGGGTTCATAGAGGCTCACAGAGACTGAAGCAACAATCAGGGAACCTGTATGGGTCTTAGCTAGGTCTCCCAAAGTTATGTTATGTTTGTGTAATTTGATGTTCTTGTGGGACTCCTAACAGTGGGAGTAGGGGTATCTCTGACTCCTTTGCCTGCTCTTGAGAACCCTTTCCCCTACTGGGCTCCCTCAACCAGCCTTGATATTATTAGGGTGTGTGCCTAGTCTTATTGTAACTTGTTATGCCGTGTTCGGTTGATATCCCTGGGAGGTCTGAACTTTTCTGAAGATAAATGGAGGTGTGGATCTAGGGAAGAGGGGAGTTGGGGGGGGGGGGGGACTGGGAAGAGTGGAGGGAGGAGAATTGAGTCAAGATATAATGTATGAGAGAAGAATTTTTAAAAAAAAGAGCCAGAAGACCAAGAAACCTGATGTGAGATTGTGTTTCCTAGAAATGACAGGAAGGTTTGAATTGTGGCATCTCAACAATAAGGCTGCCAGATAGTGAAACAATGGCAGCACCAATGGTCATGCTCATTTGGAAGGGGGAAACCTCGCAGGGCCCCACTCCAGACAAAGAACTATCGGCCACTAATGACTGCCGAGAGAGAAAGAATCACCCTCTCCCAATGATGAGGCTCTGGACTGGTTATTCGATATCAAGTGCTCAGCCTTGAAATGGATTCAGCAGGTTGTATTTACGTATTTACGCACTTATGTGCATGTTTGAGTATGAGCATGCAGGTGTGTGTATATACACACACAATTATATACATACATAAAAAGGCCATGAATTTGAGAGAGCGTAGGTAGGGGGCCTTGGGAGGGGTTGAAGAGAGGAAAAGAAAATTATATAATTATATTTTACTTAATACATTTAATGACAGATGTGTACCATAAGCACCTATAATTCCAGTGATCCTATGGGGAGATGAGAGGAGAGACAGGAGAATGCCTGGAAACTCGCAGGCCAGCTAGCCTGGTGTATACATCAGAATAAACAAAGACACCTATTCTCACCAACATCTGTTTTCTGACTTTATACGTGCACCCTGTATTCACACTCATGAATGCAGACACACAATAAAACAAATATAAATAAAATAAAATAAAAATTTAGAAATTGTTGCAACACACATAATAAAGAACAAGTATCTCAAAGATTAATTACAGGTCAACAGTAAAATATAAACTATAAAGTGGAGTTTATAGTTTGGGGAGTTGGCTCAGCATTTGAAAACACTTACTGCTCTAGCAGAGGACCTGGGTTCAGTTCCTAGGACACACATGGTGCTCACAATCATCCATAACTCCATTTCTAGGGGATCCAACACCCTCTTACTACTTCCATTGGTACCAAACATGTGCCTGTTACACATACATAAATGTAGACAAACACTCATACATAAAAAAATAAAAATAAAAACTCATAAATCAAAAATCATGAGGCAAAATAAGAAATACAAATCAACAGTAAATATGTGGTACTCATTCTTCACTAGTGATTGAACAAATTCCAAGTTTAAAATGCAACATGAGCTTTTCTCAGACTGCAAATATATGGACTGCAAAATGGGCTGCCAGAAGACCAACTGAGCATGTCTAAAGGAACTGGACAGAGTAGATACTGAGCATGTGCAGTGTCCTGAGCAGAGAAAACGCTGAGCACGTGTAGGGTCCTGGGTAAAGCACTTGATGAGCATTGTAGAATCCAAGGTTCAATTCCTAGGACACACACACACACACACACACACACACACACACACACACACACACACAAGAATAAAACCTGGTGTGATGATAGATATGGAGAAATGACATCTTCCAATTGCTGTTGATGGAAGTATAAACTAATATGTTTGTTCCAGAGGGAAATACTAGGATATCTTTTGTTTTCCTTGAGAGTGGTCTCATTATTTTGACCACACTAGCCTCAAACTCCTGATCCTCCTACTTCAATGTCCAAATTGCCTGGATCACAGGCCTTCACCACCATAACCACTGAGATCTTGAGACTCCCCCCCTTCTCCTCCCTCTCCTCCTCCTCCTCCTCCTCCTCCTCCTCCTCCTCCTCCTCCTCTTTCTCTTTCCTTTTTTTCATTTTTTCCTGTTTCTTTTCAGTGCTAGGGATAGAACCCAGGGTCTTGTGCACATTAGACAAAGGCTCTATCAATGATTTATATCCCCAATCCATGAAGAATTTTTAATTGAAATGTCTTTTGACTTAATGCTGACTTTAAAACATTTACTAATGAATGTTGTGTATGTACTTTTAAAAAACATATTCAAGGATATTTACTATATGAATACTTGTTTAATAATCTTAAATATCTTAATATTCAAGCCCGGGGAGATAATTCATCAGTCAAGAGCATTTGTTGCTCTCCCAGTGAACTGGGGTTTAGTTCCCAGTATCCACCTGGTGGCTCACAATCACCTGTAACTATAGTTCTGACTAGAATTAGTCTGATATCTTCAGGCACCAGGTATGCATGTGGTACACATACATTAATTCAAACAAAACACTCACCCACATAAAATAAAATGCATGTCTTATTCAGTGTACTATTGCTGTGAAGACACACCATGACCATGGTAACTCTTATAAAGGAAAACATTTGATTGGGGCTGGCTTACAATTTAAGAGACTTAGTCCATCATCATCATGATGAGAAGCACGGTGGCATGTAGGCAAACATGGTGCTGGAGAAGTGGCTGAGAGTTCTACATCTGGATTGGCTGGAAGAGTGTGACACTGGACCTGGATTGAGCATCTGAAACCTCAAAGCCCAACCCTGTGACACACTTCATCCAATAGGGCCACACCTCCAAAAATGTCATTCCCTATGAGTTTATGGGGGCCATTTTCATTCCAACCACCACAACATCTTAAAAAAAAAACAAACTTAAATCTTTATGCTCCTTCCTAGGGGTGTTAGGTCTTAGTGCATTTGCATGTAAGCATCCCTACTATAGCCACAGCCAGTAGACTTTTTGCTCTTCCTTCCTGGGTATGGATGTCATCTCAATCCTCCAACATCTTCTGTTTTCCAGTCAATATGTCAGAAAAAAATTATCACTGATATCCTACCCCAATTTCATATCTCCACTTTCTAAGTGATGTGTGTTTTCTCACAGTTACCATATCCAGCTGATACTCTCTGTTCAATACTATATGAAAAAAGGAAGTTCAAAAGAATGTAGGAAAAGGACGTCATTGCAACAAGGTTGTCACTTAAAAATGATAGAAAACAATAGTGTGGCCAGTGGCCAGCGCCACATTCCATCACTGGGCATCTCAGCCTTGGCACTGTTGACAGCTTGAGCTAAGGTGACTGTGTCATAAGACCTTGTTTATATCTTGCTCTACCCACTAAAGACCAGCAACAATTTCTCTCTACTTGTAACAACCAAAACTCTCCAGACATTGTCAATATTCCCTAAGGGCAAAAAATCAGCAGCAGTTGGGGACCATTAGCCTATTAGAACACAGGAGGATCATTGGTACCAATTAAGGGACAGAGTCAGCAAATCTCATGTAGAAACAAAAAAAAGTTTCTTGTTTCTTCCTAAAGAAAGCATCGCTACTGACTAGTGATTTTCAGTACTGACCATGTGAGGGAGGAACTGAAGATAATTTTATCAATAAGGACAGTGTATAAACCAGGTAACATACTTCCTATTAGTGTCAATAATGAAGACTTCACAAGTCTTACTGGTGAGCAGACCCAGGTCATTATTTTCCAGGCCTGAAATTCCTCTGAGGAAATAATTGCATAAGATAATTCAATAAGCGACCCATTAACATCCTTGCTAAGAGTGTCTCTGATTGTTCATGGCAGAGATTTTTTTTCAGACATGCCCTTGTACTCTAATCCAGAGGTCTGTCTCAGCCTGTGACCATTTTTGGTAACTTTGTGGCAAGACATGATCTTCCTGTGATGTTGCCCCAAACCCAAGTTTTTATCCCAACCAAGTGCACTGTGCCAGGTAAGACGCAACCTCCCTCACCCAGCACAGACAGTGCTCTCATAACCAGGGAGTTTGGGAAGCTAAAATACAAGCTGTCCATCTTCCCTGGCAACCCTCTGTGTCCACAATCTAGATTAAGTACTCCATTTCTCTAAGCCCACATTAGATTTCTTTTCTTTTGAGGGGCTTATTTTCCTTTTTCTATTAGTATATATTCATTGCACAAGTAATTGGTTGTATTATGATAATATCATACCTATATGTATGATATTATAATAAATAATATATATAAAGGTATGCCCTACATAAACAGAAAATGTGACAGTTGTCTTTCTGAGTCATTCACTCCACTTAATATGATGATCTCCATCCATTCTTTCCCCCTAAATTGACATGATTCTGTTGTTCTTTGTGACGGAATAATACCCCACATTGTCTTCATCCATTCCTCTGTAGATACACATCTAGCTGATCTGTAAGTTGACTACTATGAATAACATTTCAATACACACTCAGCATCAACACCTCTCTGGCTGCTGATTTTTTCAGGCATACATCCAGTTCAACGCACATTACATTTATAATGTAGTTGAGAACCCCTTCCTAGCCATTTGGCTAAGCATAGTTGGTCTTGATTTGCTTCAAAAGGCTAACTGTAGACAGAAAGGATTTCTCTAGAAGATGTTCACTACTGGGCCAACTAACAGACATCCTAATGGGAAAAGAGTTATGTTACCTTCCCACAAACTATACACAAAAATGACAGTTCTCCTGGAAATCATAGTTTGTAGAGTTTTCTTCAAAATATTAGCAACGTCAGGTGATTCAAAAAATTGTTTGGACACAATTTTGAATTCACTTCAAAGAGAAAAAAATGTATCAGAAGGAAAAGAGGGTCTTAATTATCCATGACTGATGGACCATGGGGTCATTTTATGAGCCAACTTTGTATTATTCTGCATAATCTTAATATTTTTAATCACATGACAATTTTAAAAGGAAAAAATGATTCCATTATGATAGCAATAATGAAAAATTTCCAGAGATTAATATTTGGCTAGTTGAATTAGAAGAACATAGCTATAGGAAAAAAATAAGAAGCTAATCATGATGACACATGCCTGAGATCCCAGCTGCTCAGAATCTGAGGCAGGAGGGTCATAGATTTAAAATCAACCAGGGCTGTATAATAAGACCCTGTTCTCTTCTGATTCAAAATAAGAAACATCAGCACCCAAAGTTAGAAATTTCAAAGGAATCTTCGAGATCTTCCACTTTTGAGTAGTCACCAAATCTTCTGGATTTCAAGTTTATCAACAAATAGTACACTAACCCTGCTACTTGTCTCCCGCCTATTCTAGAAATCATTCTGAGTTTCATCATTCTGAATAGGGGCAATAAGATGGTTCTATAACAGATCTTTCTTCTTTAGTGTTTATCACTAGATTCCATTTTCTGTGTTTGCTCAAAGTAATTATTACAAAACCTGAGTCTCATTACTATTTATCAACCCCAACATGATGTGGTAAAGATGAAAGATAAGCCTGGTCCTTATTGGCCTAATCTACCTTGTAAACTCATTTTCTACTATCTTTTCCCACAATTTCAAACAAATTATGTATTTTTTTTGCAGCTGAATTTGAGAACATAAAGTTCCATTTTCTCAGAATATTGTCTCTTCCTTTACCTGGAAAACCCATGTTTATTAACTTGAAAGTAAAAGTGTTGTTCACTTTGTGAAACTTTTAGTTTCCCAAGGTAAAAATCTCTTGTGTTGTTTCTTTTGCTTAGCACAGTACCTGGAAACCAGTAGGAGATTGAGTGCTCATGACCATGAGCTTTCACAATCCACTCCAAACACTTGTAGTACAGTCAACCCAACTATTGAATAAACCCCAACCAAGAAATGAACATGTTGTGTATAGAGAATAGTATTTCTCTTAATGCCTTGCTCCTTCCCTTTCTTAAAAACCATCTGATCATTAGGGAGACCATTGTACAAATCTGTGGCTGCTTTCCAGGCATGGCATGCACAGTTGGGAATACCATGGTAAATGTGAAGAGCACAGAGTCCAGTGTGATTTGAACTCCACCCTTACCCTCACCAACCTGCCTCTGAAACCCTTGCAGAACAAAGCCACTTACAAACTAGCCTCACTTTGTATTGTTGATGGTTCATTTCTGGAGGCTTTCAGATTCTCTGTCTCTTGGTTCTTGCACATTCTCCATCTCTCAGAAGAACTGCCTGATTCACCTCTGGAACACTGAGATTCAAATGTTAGTCCAATCCTTGACTGACATCCTGGATTTTACCAAACCTGATTCTAGTGGAAACACTCTGCTGGGGGAAGGGAGTGAGGAGGAGGGGTGAAACAGATGACTGAAAAACAGTCCCAGCCACTCCCAAGACTTCCTTTGATACCTAGAAGTAATTATCTCCTTTTCTCTATGTGCGTTGAAGGCTAAGGGTCTTATACAGAGACAATCAATTCTGAAGCTATCTCTTTGAGCTTTGCAGGTGAAGGACTGAGCAGAGTTGAACAGGGAGCTCCAGTGAGGCATCACTTTCAAGAAGGTCATTGAAGTACATTCAGGCTGCCAAGCTCCTGGGATTGTTCCCAAACTCCCACAGTGCTCCATCAATCTGGCTACAGACAGGATGCCATAAACGAGGTTCTCTAGCTCATCCTATGGAACTGAGCCAGATTCCTCTAGGGTCTCAGATGCTTCCTAGATGTGAGCAAAGCACCTCAGGAAGTCATGCTCTTGCTTTCAGCCTTCACTTCCATATTTTATGCTCAGAACTAGAAGCTAGAAATAGTTGATTATATTTAGAATATATGCCCCTATCTAGACAGATCCACCTGAAGCATCTTTAATATCCCTCCTGGCAGGACCATGGGGTCATCCAATGCAGCCTCCCTTGAATCTAAGGCACTTTTAGAGACATGGTCACAACAGAAACAGCAAAACTCGTTATGTTACATTGAGGATCCCTCTCCCTGGAGCCACAGAATTACACTGTGTTCTTTGCATAGTAAACACATCTACTCATCTGATCATACTTTTGTGGAATAACAATAACAAAAATCTGCTGAGCACTCACTGCCAGGAAATAAGAATTTCCTGCATACAAGCTCATTTAACTCTCCTAATTAGATTACCTACGTCACAGGGGAAACCAAGGCACATCACAAGTACTAACCATATTTTGTAGTGCTTCCTCCCATGAAGGCTGCTGTAATACTTAAGTTATAGCCAAAACAAGTAGGGTGAGTCTTGAATTTCTCCAAACGTCTTTATACTTAGTGTCCAGAAATTTCATTGAAAAACACCCACACATAAGTGGTTTCTTTATTCCTCCTTCTTTGGATCCAGAGATAATGTCTTTCTTTGGCTCTGGAAAACTTCCTTTTATTCTCCATTCTCTCTGCTATCCTTTCAAAATATATGTTAAATATACCCTAGGTGAACCCACTCACTCAAAAGCTAAACTGGAGTTTGGAGAAAATGTCTTCCAGCAATAACCTTTGACTCCAAATGCATCTAAGTCATCTCTGGCAGTTTTTGAAAATGCAGATGTTTGGAATCCTGAAAATTCTGATTCAGGAAGTTTGGAGTGGAGCCCAGAAAATTACATATTTTTTTTTTTTAATTTCTACAGGGAACCATCTAGCTTCAAAACTAAGAGCTTCTGTTTCTATGAAAATAAGCAGTAGGATTTTTCTGATCTTGCCTGCATTTTTCTACCTGTAGGAAAGAAGGCAGCCGAAGAAGACTTAGAAATTCTTGATACTGCTGGAATGTGACTGATAAACACAAGAGAGAGGTGGTGCCACCCGAGGAAGAACAGACGATGTCTTGGTGAGCTTCTAGAGCTCCTCCCCTTTTATTGAAGCTAAGCTTGGCATGCTCACATTCCATCTACTTGGCTACACTCTGTTATGGACTCTTTCCTCTTACTTTTTCTCCACAAATCTGATCACATCTGCTTTCTATAAGTTAGGAATGCCTCAAATTTCTCCATCTACTGGCCACACCCTTTCTTCTCAACTACACCATTAAGAACTCACTCTTTTTCACCTCCCTTCTACTGCTTCAGGAAATCTTAAGGGCTGCGGACAGGCCGGCTCAGGGCACTCTCTCCACCCACTCAGCATTTGGCTTGGTGTGGCTGGCTGTTTGTTTATTATATACCATGGAACTTTACCTGTCCAGTTCAAGGATGAAACATAATGAGAAATTCGATGCATTTTCCTTCTCTATAAAAGTCCTCGATGCCAGGCATGGTGAAATGACCAACTTCTCGGGAGAAGTCAGTGGTAAAGGACTCCTTCCCTGTAGAAAGTGCTTTCAGTACTCGGGTTTGCTTCTCCAAACTCATGCAGCTGTCCCCACACCCTGACATATGGCAACATTCACAGTGCCTGCCCAACTGGATCCAAGCTGAAAAGACCCCTGGATCGTGCTGATCATGTTGCAATAGAGAACTAGTTTTAAGATTCTGTCTGCTTACAAGCTGGAAGCTGAAGAGTCTCCTAGTATGTGATTTTGATACTGAGCGGAAGGATATCCATTTTTCAATGAAACATGGAAATTTTGTTGAGCAAAACACCAGAAAGGACAGCAAAGCCTTGGCTTCCATGCCCCCCTCCCCCACTCCCACCTCCCTACCCCCACCACAAACTTATTTTCTATAAGAAACAGAAAAATTGAAGAATGTGAAAAGATTCAGAAATTCAGGTTTGTTTTGTATATCAAGAAAATTTAAATTTAAAAATAATTAACAACAGATATCAATATTTTTATTTTAACTCCAAGATATAATTCCCACCCAACAGTGGGGAAGCTGATAAACACTACTCGGAAACCAGCACACAAGGCAATTGACACAGTGGGAACCAAATAAATCTCCATCACCAGATGGAAAAAAAGCACAAATTTAAGACTTAGAACAGTGAGACTGACGCCCAGTCCATCCTCAGAGCACTTAAGTCATTGTCCCAGTGAGTAAAATAAATTAAAAAATGCAATGCTTCCCAGATGATCCCAACGTGCAATCAGAATTGAGTGGGATACGGCGCAACAGTAAAACAGGTGCATATAGTTTGTGAGACATGGATTCAATTCCCAGCATGGCACAAATTAACAACTAAAACAGCAAATTGAGTGAGCAATCCTACATGAGTGCCGGGAAATGGAGAGGGCTAAAGGAAGATTTTATACTCATTTGTGTGTTGGACATGGTCCTAGTACACTGCAGTGACAGAGGATTGTACACTCAGACTTTAAGCAATAAACATAAACAACTTTTTAAATATAGGAAAAGGGAGATAAATAGAACACGAGGATGAGAGACACCATATTTTACTAAGGTAGGATTAAATCAGCATCAATGTTCTGTGAGGCTCAGCTAAGATTCCACTATTATTGTTTCAGTCTTGCCCCACCAAGGAGACAGAGAGATAGGTTTACCATCACACATCTTTTGAGCAAGCACTGATGCCTACAATATGCTCAGCATTATCATGGGGAGGAGGCCAAACTTTAGGAGGCAAGATTTTGTCCTCCAAAAGTCAATGATACTGCAGGAAAAGCTATGTAAAAAAAAAAGATAAAGGATAACAATTGCTGGCAAGGGGTGTAGAAAAAATGGAATACTTGCTCACTGTTGGTGCTGTCATAAACTAATAAAGATATTTTGTGATACAATGAAAAAGAAAAGAATGTAAACAAGGACCAAGTTCATTTAAATCAATGGTAATAAATAACTTTATTCATTATAAAACTGAAAGTTTTCCCACCATGATTTTTTAAGATTTATATAGTTCTAATCTGTGGTGATATATTGTGTCCCCAATAAATTGTATACCCTAATAAAAATTATCTGAGTGTCAGAGAACAGAACATCAACTAGATTAGACATAGAGGCCAAAAAATAGTGGCACACCTGCCATTAATCCCAGCATTCCAAAGGCAGAGATCCCTCTGGATCTCTGTGTGTTCAAGGCCACACTGGAAAATAGAACCAGGCATGGTGGCACACAACTTTAATGCTAGGAGTTGAGATTTCATGTCTTTGCTGGAGAAAGACACACACCTTTAATCCCAGGATGTGATGGCAGGAAGCAGAAAGGTATATAAGGCCTGAGGACCAGGAACTGGGGCTTTTAAGCTTTTGGGCTTTTAAGCAGCAGTTCAGCTGAGATCCATTTGGATGAGGACTCAGAGGCTTCCATTTTGAGGATTCGTGGAAGCAGGATTGGCTGAGAAGTTGTCGAGGTGATGGTTAGCTGTGGCTTTTCCTATTCCTCTGATCTTTCAGAATTCACCCAAATGCCTGGCTCCTAAATTTTTATTAATAAGATCATTTAGCAATTTCATGCTACACTAATCTAATAATATCTAATTCTGCTGAAGTACTTTTTCTTTCATCTACTTCTTTTCACTAATTTATATGTTTTGGGGGGATTGAAGCCTGTGTTTTTGTCTGAATAATTGGACTATATGAAAAATGGGATAGGTTATAGAGATTACTTAGTTCCATAATTTCCCAGCTAGTAGAAGTCTAAATAAGGTGAATATCATTTAAAGATAATTTGTTGAAAACTTGAGTACTGTCTGTTATAGTGTTTTAGTACAATAATTCTACCACTCTGCAGGCTGAGTGAGACAAGAGGATTGTTATGAATCTGAGGTGATCCCAAACAAGATAGAAAGTTTGAGGCTATCGCAACCTACCTTATGAGACCCAAGCAATTCAAAACAAAACATTAAAAAACAAACCACTATCACCATTACCAGCACTACCACCAAAAAAAATTGAAGACTAAGAACTAAAAGTTGTCTTAGTTAAAAAAAATAATAGGACTTAGTATTGCCATTGCTCTTATTTACCCTCCAGAAAGTGACAGAGAAAGCAGTCTGATATAGACCTGGAAACTTCATCCCTACTGGATAACCTTCACAGTACAGGAGAGTTCTATTTACATTACTGGAGTTGAAAAATTATCATCAGTTACACCCAGCTGTGACACTGTGCATTGTGACAATAAATAGCTTTGCAAGAAATGCTCATTGGTGTAATAGTAATGAAGATAATTGGTTTGATAACCAAAAAATAAGGTGTTTATCTAACTTAATAGGTTTTTTTTTTTAGAAATGGCCCTACTATACATCCCTGCCTGTCTTGAAAGTCACAGAGATCTACCTGCCTCTGCCTCCTAAGTATTAGGATTGAAAGTATACACTATCTTGCCTATCACAACTTCATAATTTTGAGGAAAATATGTATTAAAAAGGAATAAGTCAACTCAATATATAATTGACAGTAGTTAAAATTATATTATTGTGAAGTGTCAGCAAGATAAAAAAAAAAAAAGAAAGTGAATTATTCTTGTAAAAGCAAATCTAATACTAAGGTTTTAAAGAGCTGCTGGGCCCTGAGGAGGAAGTGATGGTTGTACTTGGTTTGTGGTGGAAGTCGACCAGAAATGACTTCAAGGAAAAGGTGACTGTTGAACTGAACTTAGACGTAGGAATGGACAGCCATGGAAGGCAAGGCATTCTAGGGAGGTGATCAGAAAAGAGAGGAACACATCCACAAAGAGTTTGACAACTATGTATGTGTCACAGGGCAGCAAGAGTTCGTATTAACAAGGTGAGAGGCAGCGGAATTCCATACAGCCACAAGGAAAAGTAAAACCACCACTTTCAGGATAATGGGTGCAACTGCAGATCAATCAGTACATTAAGTAAAACAAGCCAGATTCAGAAAGACAGGTGCATAATAGTTCATATGTGGAACCTGTTTTTAAACTGAATAGATGAGCATAAGTGTGTGCATTTGTATGTGTAACACACATACTTGTATGTACATGTATTTGTGTATATATGTGTGTGTGTGTGCATGTGTAATGTGTGTGGTTGTGGGTATTGAAACTAGAAAGAGGACCATGATGAAAAGGAAGAGCTCTAACTGGAGGTGGGATATAGAGAGGATAATAGAATATGTGTGGTGTGAAAGCAGCCTCGGTGTTAATGGGGGAAGGGAGGGACCAACTGGAAGGCATGTGGGAGAGGAATGAACGAGAAGGAAGCACAATGCCTCATGTGTATAGTGATGTCACGATGAAACTCTCTGCTTTGTGCACTGACCTGAACTACAATAAAAAGAGACCTGAATGCAATGTAAGGAGTTTGTATTTGGTGAGAAATGTAAAACCAATGGTTAACAAAATCATAAGAGGAAAGTGACAGGAGCCCACTGATGTCCATTTCAGAAATCTTTCTGACTGGAGTGAGTTTAAATGCAATAGGAATGCACAGAAAAGGCTAATAATTAGTTACTGCCGTAGCTCAGGTAGACACCTGTGCTGACCCCTGGCTGTGAGAACAGATTCGAGGGAGACCAGCACGAGGATAGAATGAAACAAGGGTAAGCATTCTCTCAGTTCTTACTCAATGCAGTCCTTTAAGTCAGGAAAAACTAAGATAAGAGAAAGAAATTAAAGGACTACAAATAGGAAAGAAAGAAATCAAATTATTGCTATTTGCAGACAACATGACCTTATACTTAAAAGATGCTAAAGATCACACCAGCAAATTCTTAGAACTGGCGATCATTTTTATCAAAGTAGCAAAATCATTGAGAAGAAACTCAGTAGCATCAAAAACAATGAAACGTGTAGGAATAGGTTTATCCAGAGAGGTGAAACTTTAAAACATTGAAGGAAGAAGTTAAAGAAGACACTAGAAGACAGACAGGCTTCTGCTCATGGATAGGCAGAATTTGTATCATTAAAATGTCTACATTACTGAAAGCACTCTACAGATTCAAAGCAATCCCTATCAAAATTCCAATGGCATTCTTCATGTCTCTAGAAAATTCAAATCTAAAATTGTTATGGAAGTATAAAAGACCCTGAATAACTAAAGCAATCCTTAGCAGGAAGAGAAATGCTGGAGGTATTACAATATCCAATATCAAATAATATTGTAGAGCCACAGTAACAAAACCATCATGGTATTGGTATGGAAAGCAAAACAGGCATGCAGACCAATGGTATGGAATAGAAGACCCAGAAATAAATCCACACAGTTACAGTCACCTAGATTTTTATAAATCTCTGGCAGCAATGTATATTGGAGAACAGTCTGCCTGTTTAACAACAGTGCCAGGAAAACTGGATTTTCATGGTAGAAGATGAAACTAGATCCATATATTTCACATTGCACACACACAAAAATTGTCAATTCAAAATGGATGGAAGGCCTAAATATAAGCTTTGAAATTGTGAAAGGGAAACATAAACATAGGTAAATATTTTCTGAATGAGACTTCAATACTCACAAGAAATATTTCCAAAAATGATGAGTGGGATTCCATGAAATTAAGAAGTATCTGCACACAGAGGAAACAATTACCAGAACAGCCTACAGAGTTGGAAAATTCTTTACTAACTGTGTGTCAGACAGAGGACTAAAATTCAAGATACACAAAGAACAACAAAAATTAAACACCAACAAAAAGAAAAGGTCGTCTTGTCAAATCAAAAACTGAACTAAATAAACAGTGCTCCAAAAATGAAACACAAATATTCAATAAATACTTGGAAATGTATCCATCCTTAGTCATCAGGAAAATACAGACTAAAGCTCCTTTGAGATTCTGTCTCATCCCAGTCAGAGTGGCTATCATCAGAAAACAAATTAAACAAATGATGCAGGGGGTGGGGGTGATGTGGGCAAATAAAAACACTTATTCATCACTGCTATGTAAACTGGTGAAGCCACTGTGGAAATCACTATGGAGGTAGAAGAAGAAGAAGAAGAAGAAGAAGAAGAAGAAGAAGAAGAAGAAGAAGAAGAAGAAGAAGAAGAAGAAGAAGAAGAAGAAGAAGAAGAAGAACTAAAAGAAAAAAGCATTACCGGATGACCCAGCTGTACCACTCTTGAAGTCAACACCACCACAGACCCATGTTTCATAGCTACACTATTCACAATAGCCAGGGAATGAAGCCAGCTCAGCCGCCCATCAACAGAGGAGCAGATAAAGACAATGTGCTGTATACACACAATGGAGTTTTATGCAGCAACAAAGAAATATGAAGTCATGATATTTTCAGGAAAATGGATGCAATGAGGATTATGTTAGGCAAAACAAGCCAGACTTGGAAAGACAAACACTACTTGTTTTCTTTCTCATGCAGAATTTAGATTTAAGTTTAGGGTGAAGACGCCACAGAGTCCTTTCATAACAACTTAACTATCAGTGAAAATTTAAGTCCCTCTGGGCATTGTAGCACACACTGGTAAGCCCAGCATGTGGAAGGCTGAGGTCAGATGATTGCAAGTTCAAGGCCAGCTCGGAATGCCTAGTGAAACCTTGTTAGAGGGAGGGACTGGATTTAAACTCCATTAAAAGGAAAGGGCTTTTACCTAAGTACAAATGGCTGTTATTCTGTTTTAATAGAGGATCCATGTTGTCCAAACATTAAATGTTTCAATAGAAATAGGGTTCCATATAAGTGGATTTTATATAGGTCCTCTTATTCTTACAGGTTGACAAGTAAAATTACTTTTATTTTAAAACACTGCCCTTACCACTGGAGCTCATCCATGACCCTTGGAAGCTATAGATTTATATATTTGGCCATGTTTTCAATCTGAGACCTTCTTACAATGATAGAAGTTGCTCTCTTCTTTGGCCCCAAGTCAAAGTCTTTCAGATATCTTATGGTCCTTCTTTATATGGTGCCAAGAATTTAGGAGCAAGGTCATGTTCAATCCTTGTCACTTATGAGTTTATTGACTTCCATCTTAGCTGCTTTTAGCTTTCGTGTTTCTGAACAAATATTACTGATTAGTGTACATTTATAGAACAGCATGTTCACAGAAGACACCAAAAGTTTATAGCTAAAAAGCAACATTGTGCTGACCTGCATAAAAGGAGAATGACCTCCTTACAGTGGAAGAAATCAGAGCTGGAGCAACAGAGTGTATGTTCAAGGTCATACAGCAGCTTTCTGACAGTGTGACAAGCAAGATATACTGACTCTCCTCCATTTCACTCATCTCTGGACTGAAAGGTCATTGTGTGCTTAACAAATATTTTTGGTTATGTCTGTTAGCTGTTCCTGTGTAACAAAAAATATGAACCATTGGTGATGGGCAACAACAAGCAATGATTTCTCATTTGTGCCTGCTGGTCAACAGGGTGCAGATATCTTCAGCTGCATTGTCCTGGGCTTCATTCCAAGGTTCAAGTCTGGTTCAAACCAGCTAACATTGATTTAGTTCTCCCTTTCTAGAGCTTGGGCCGTCTGAAGGAAAGAATGGTGGCTACTTGTTGTGTATTCTACTCATAGTGATGATCAAAGATCCCAGAGGAGCAAACAGACATGTTTGCTCCTTAAAACCTTAAAGCCAGCCGGGCGGTGGTGGCGCACGCCTTTAATCCCAGCACTCGGGAGGCAGAGCCAGGTGGATCTCTGTGAGTTCGAGGCCAGCCTGGGCTACCAAGTGAGTTCCAGGAAAAGGCACAAAGCTACACAGAGAAACCCTGTCTCGAAAAACCAAAAAAAAAAAAAAAAAAAAAAAAAAAAAAAAAAAAAAAAAACCTTAAAGCCTAGACTGAGAATTCTGAGGTCTCTCCAACGTATAATCTTCTAGCCTAAGAAGTATATTCAGGAAAACCAAATGTTAAGGAGACAAGGATATACATAACCCCATGAAGACCAAGGTGGGAGGAGGAAGTGGCTATACAGTGAATAGCAATCATACCTTACAAAGCTGCTACTATTGAAGAGACACGTTGTGTCCAGCACCACAACAAGTATCTTATGGGTATTATTAAATGCAATGCCTATGTGGTGTTTGTGACTACCTCCTTTGACAAATAAAGAAACTGAGACTGGGAGAGATTAAGCATGTGATAGACACCACATACACTTACTGATGATTGGTAGAACAAAATTTGAGCATAGATCACTACACACTAGACCATTCTCCCTCCCCCTCCCCCCCTCTCTCTCCCTCCCTTTTCCTTTCTTTCTGTTCTGTTGTGCAATAATCTTTTTGTACACTGTGAAAATGTGTCGCTCATATTGGTTTAATAAAAAGCTGAATGGCCAATAGCTAGGCAGGATTTCCAGGCATAGGAGACGCTGGGAAGAAGAAGGGATAGGTCAAGAGGAGACATGGAGGAAGCAGGAGAGCAGGATGAACAGTAAGTAGTAGGTGAGGTAAATATACCTTGAGGCAGCACATAGATTAATAGAAATGGGTTCCATTTAAGTTATAAGAGCTAGCTAAAACAAGCCTAAGCTATCAGCCATGCTTTCATAATTAATAATAAGTCTCTGTGTCGTAATTTGGGAATTGGCTGGAGGGACAGAGTAAGACTCACTACATATCTCTCTCCCCTCCCCTTTGCTCTATATACCTCCCTTCTCTCCCTACCACACCCCTCCCCTCTCTCTGTCTCTCTCTGCCATTGCCTATTTTCAGAAGAAGCTCAATTTACTTTTAAGCACAAAAACAAGTTAGTTCTATCAACAGCTGATGAATGCCCGATGTTAGTCAGGGTTGTACTCAATATTTTCATTGCAACATAAAAAGAGAAGGGCAAGTGGGGCTGTTAGAGGAAGGTTGGCTCCTTGTGAGGCAGTGGTCCAAGTCCATATGTTCTTGCTCTGAAACCAGCAGGGTGGGAGGGGATGAAATGCTGTGCCAAAGGGATAGTGTGTAACTGGTGTGTGGCGTGTTAGCTACTCTACATTATAGCTTAGCTTTTGAGTTAGAATCATAAATAAGGTGAACCTTTTTCTTGTGAAACACAGCCCCAGAGACTACATAAACAACAAGCTGATTTAACTTGGGAGTTCAGCTAGAGCAGACAAAGGACCGTGACATTAAGTCAAATGTCACTCACAATTCCTCTCACTAACTCGGAATCCTAAGCAGAAAGGGCAAGACCTGACCGTGACACTGGCGGGTGACAAGCTGGGTCCTCGTCAGCATCACTGATTGCTCCAATATCCTTCCTACCGGTTGCTGTCTCTCCCTAAGTCTCGAGGCTGAGTTTCTTCTTTGGCCCCCACTAAAAGTTTTATCATTCCCAAACTATGTCCTTAGATAGAGGAACTGCCCTAATCTGACCAAGACATTTCCTTGAGGGTAAAGCCCTGGACCCAAACATGTCCCACACTCTTCACTAAGAGTGACTCTAAAAGATTATTTAAGGACCTAAAAAGGAACTCTTTCCCTTTTTCTCCTTCAAAGACTGAAAAGTCATTAGGTGTCCAGCCTATTAACCATAATGCAGGTTTAGGATTAGCTTCAGACGCTAAGCTAACCACCCTCAAAGTTTCTGGAGTTAACTCAAGTCACACTTGTAGACATCAGCATTACCTTCAGGCCTCTGTCTCTGTATAATGCCCCCTTCGTAGCTGATCTAGAGTAAAAACAAAGAACTATGACCTATCCCATGAGTAAAACAGACTATGACCTGGAAAGAACATCTGGCCACTGTTTGTCTTGTTTTTCTAAGTAAAGTTTTATTGAAACACAGGCATGCTAGTGTGTTTATATGGTGTGCTGCTTTTATACTATAATGACAAACATCAAGATTTGTGAAAGGAACTATATGACTGGCAAAGTGATATTAACAGCCCCAACTTTTTTGGCCAATCTATCATTTCCTTTGGAAATAGAGGTGGGGCATGGGTCAGGGATCCTGAATGGAGGGATCATCTTCTCTTGCACAGTCCCAGTGCCTCTCCATCTTTGGGGAAATGGTACCTCTTGTAATTAAGAAGGTAAATATCATAAGATAAGATGTTTAAAAACAACATTTTGTGACAGCATTACATGGCCATAAACTCTTTGATATTCTTTCCATATGCAAGTGCAGCCTGTGCACCTGGTTCTTGATCTGGGCTGTGACTCATGTGTAGTGAACAGATGTGGCAGAATGAGGTCTCTGTGACTTCTGAAGCTATCTGGAAACAAAGTACAGTTTCACTTTGTTGGGATGTTTGTATTGGAATGTAAACCCATAAGTCCAGTGGGGGAATGGGGGAGAAGGATGATGGGAGAGAGAGATGGTGGGGGAGAGGGATGATGGGGGAGAGGGATGATGGGGGAGAGGCATGATGGGGGAGAGGGATGATGGGGGAGAGAGATGGTGGGGGAAAGGGATGGTGGGGGAAAGGGATGATGGGAGAGATGAATAGAACTTGGGGGAGCAAAACCTAAGACAAAACTCGCATTTGGAAATGCTCACAATAGATGGGAAAGCCATCCTTGAGATTAAAGTCTCAGTAATGAGGTCAAAATGAAGATGAAATAAATATCCCTGGCACCTTTGTAAATAAGAAAACTTAGTCGCCAGCTTTTCCTTGCCCTCCTTGGACACTGTCGTCCAGAGTGTCACACTTGTTCTTTTTGCCTACAAAATAACCTCAAGATCTTACCATCTCATCTGTATGAGTTACTTCTTCTCATCTGTGGTTGATATATTGTGCACCCCAATAAACTTATCTGGGGTCAGAGAACAGAACAGCCACTATATTAAACATAGAAGTAGGCCAGGCGGTGGTGGCGCACACCTTTAATCCCAGCACTCGGGAGGCAGAGCCAGGCGAATCTCTGTGAGTTCGAGGCCAGCCTGGGCTACCAAGTGAGTTCCAGGAAAGGCGCAAAACTACACAGAGAAACTGTGTCTCAAAAAAACAAAAACAAAAACAAAACCATAGAAGTCAGGCAGTAGTCGCACACGCCTTAAATCCTAGCATTTCAGAGGCAGAGATTCATCTGAATCTCTGCATTCAAGGCCACACTGGGAACAGAGCCAGGCGTGGTGGCACACACAGCACTTGAGATCTCTTGTCTTGCTTGGGAAGGACACACGCCTTTAATCCCAGGAAGTGAAGGCAGGAAGCAGAAAGGTATATAAGACGTGAAAACCAGGAACTAGAGGCTCTTTTTAACTTTTAGGCTTTTTAAGCTTTTAGGCTTTTAGCAGCAGTTCAGCTGAGATCCATTCAGATGAGGACTCAGAGGCTTCCAGTCTGAGGAAACAAGATCAGCTGAGAAGTTGGCAAGGTGAGGTTGGATGTGGCTTGTTCTGTTTCTCTGATCTTTCAGTGTTCACCCCAATACCTGGCTCTGGGTTTGTTTTTATTAATAAGACCTTTTAAGATTCATGCTACACTCATCCTCGTGAAAAAATACCCAAAACAAATGATCTAAGAAAGGATGGGTTCATTGGAGTTCATCATTTGAGGAGATCCAGTCCATCATAGCAGGAAAGGCCTGCCAACAGGAGTGTGAGGCAGCAGAGTACACTGAGTCCACAGCCAGGAAGCAGAGAGAGATGAGCTCAGCTCACTTCCTCACCCTCCCCCCCCCCCCCCACACACACACACCTTTTTATTCAGTCTAGGATCATGGAGTAGTACTGTCCACATGTAGAATGGGTCTTCCTTTCTCAGTTAAACCTCTCTAAAAACAGCCTCACAGACACACTCAGCCAAAAGCAGCATCTCCAGTTGTTTACTAGCTGGGAGAAGTTGAGAGTTTTGCTTTAATGAACCCACAAGAGGAAAAGCAAGCCCTTATGACCTAGACAAGACAAGAAAAGGCAGAGACTAACTGTAGCTAATTGGCAAGCAGGTCACAAGCAGAGTTAGCTGCCATGTGTGTGTGCTATTCAGGCCACTCCCAGTATTCATTTCAGAGTGGGAGGTGGCTAATGACTAAGAGGTAGAGGCACCTGCCCCTGTGACTTCTTGCTGGGGGCAGCTCACTAGAATTCCTCTAACGCCTCACAGAAAGTTACAGGAAAATGTAGGCAGGTCTGGACAGAAACAGGATATGAACAAGAAGGAAGCAGGGTATAAAGGGGCAATGGGGCCACTCAGGGATAAAAGCCTGCAGGTAGGGAGCTGCTGAAGGACCCATTGGTTCCAGCAGCATTTCTGCCAACTCTGCTCCTGCTCTGAGCCTGTCTCCCCAGGGGAACTCCAGGGATAAGCATCTAACTGGCTACCATGAGCACAAGCAGAAGCCTGAGAACCCAGGGGATCTAGGAACTGGAAAATCCAATAGTTAGCAATGATCACAATGAACTATGCGTGTCTTCTGAGGAGCTACAGTTCTCTGAAGCCGAAACACCTTGTCATTTGAACACCCGAGACACAGGACATCCTCAGCCCCATAAACAGTGTCAACTGAATATCAAAGTCTGCATTTCAGGCCTCGGGCTCTCAGGGGAACACAACCACCACAGAAAGCATCAATGCAGACACACGCACAGTTTGATCCGGTGGAAAGGCTCTGTGCCGATTCTGCAGAGTTAAGCAGCAGCCACAGCGGCAACACAGGGAATACGAACAAAGGCAGGACTCTGGGAAACTTTTAACCAAGATGGTAAATGACCCAGAAAATTAATGGAGAAAAGTAAGATGGTGACTAGAGAAAGAAGAGCAAAAAGCAAGAGAAGTGAGGAGCGGGGTGAGCAAAGAGCCTGACGGTGCAGAAGTGACGGCAGGAAGAAACTTGGGTTTCCCAAGCTGGGGCGTGCTCATGATTTGTTTATCTCAGATCCTACACGAAATTTAAAAGAGAAGCAACTCTCAATGTATTAGCAAGATACTTGGAGTAGATGTGTAATAAAAATGAATGCAGAGAAGACACACAGGAGAAAGAAAACAGGTACACGAGCTCTACTTTGTGGATCTGCAACACAGAATTCCCCCAGCTTTCTCCTCACATCTCAATAGTCCTTCCTACGTATTTAAACACTACACCACCACCACCACCACCACCGCCAGCATCATTATAGCTGCTATCACCACCACTACCACCACCTCCACTCCCATCACCACCACCACACTACCCCCACCCTCTCCCCCACACCACCACCACCACCATGACCACCCCCATCACCACCACCACCTCCACTACCACCACCACCATCACCACACCACCCCCTACCCCCCCCACACACACCCACACATACCCCACCACCATCACCCCACCACCACTACTACCCCCACCACCACCACACCACCACCACCTCCACTACCACCACCACCATCACCACCACCCCCTACCCACACACACACATACCCCACCACCATTACCACACCAACCCCTACCCCCACGCACACACCCCACACACCCCACCACCACCACCACACCACCACCACCTCCACTACCATCACCACCACCCCCTACCCACACACACACACCCACACATACCCCACCACCACTACCACCACCACCACCACCACCACCACCACCACCACCACCACCACCACCACCCCCGAGTTATCTCCCTCCCTTATGCCCATGTTAGGAGCCTTGGAAACATGCAGAGATCACCTCTGAGAAAACTCAGTGTGTATACTAACATGCCTACCAGTCAATATAATTTCTCCCACCCTTCCTGGATACCTGCACTCTGCTTTGGAAATACACCTTTGAGAATGAAAAGTTTACATTTAATTTGTAGAGTCCAACAAAAAAAAAAAACCAATAAAAGTTGTCTAGAGCAACAGCATATACCTATAGTTCCAGAGTTAGGCCAACCTGGGCTGCTGAGGGAGAGAGGGTCAGTTTTCTCCAGGGATGCAGCCCTGAGAGGTTGCACATGCTCTGGTGGATAGATCCACATCCATGCACATACCTACACCAATGTATATACCAGCAACCCTAACTAGACTTAGTGGGCTTTATTTTTTTAAAGAGCACATGGAGTTGGGAGGAGGCATGATGGGGTAGCTACATTGAAGAGTTGGAAAGGGGAAGTGGAGGTAGATATGATAAAAACACATTGTATACATATATCAAATTCTAAAAAAATAAATAAAAAGATTATTTGAAAAAGAAATTAAAGAATAGGTGATATGTGCTTCTTTTTTCTATTTACATATTTCCAGAAACACATATTTGTGTTTATATTTAACTAAAATATGTGAAATATTCATTGTGGGGAAAAATTAATATATCCTCTCCCTCAAATGTCTTTAAAATTATCTCTGCTCCCAGAATAACTTAATATCTCGGTGCATTTACTCATTCTCTGCACAGCTATCCGTAAGGGTAAGCATTTTTTAAAAGAAATTGTAATAAACAAACTGCTTTGCAATCTCCTCTTTCCAGGGAACACAGCTGAACAATACATTGCATATTCTTCCACATCATTTTTATAACTTTTATCGTTTTCCTTATTTCAATGGTAATATACGTTCACTGTGAAATCTTATTCAATGCATACAAGCAAAGAGAAGAATAAAAATTACCCACTTTCCATTACCCCAGATGTGGCCACTTTTAATATGTGGCAGTTAATGTTCTCATCCAGTCTCTTTTCTGTGCACTCAATTTTCCATTAATGGGACTGCATGGTGCCTGGTCTTCTGTAGTCTTTGTTATCATTTGATGTGTGTTGTGAACACTGCACCGTGCCATGAAAGGCTCCTCTACAGGACCATTCCAGGGATTCTGTGCTCCCAAGTCTGATTCCCCTAAGCACAGTTACAGAAGAGTCACATAGAAATACTGAGACAAAAATCAACTCTGTGGCAAAATAAGCTTGGAAAACACTGCTTATTGATCCATGACAATGCACATATGCTGCTAAAATCTGAAAACCCCATGACTAAAAACATGTTTTACTTCTGTTCCACTGGGTGTTCCTGGAGTGTATTTGATCATGGCTGACTTTTCTGAGGTAATCAAAAATCTTCCTACAGAGTCCCCTTAATTGCTATATGTTCTTATCCTGACTTCTTGAGCATTTATAAGCACAGTGTGAATTCAAATACTAGCATTGTCATAAATATGTTTGTGTCTATGCCTTATACCTTCATACAATTTAAGATTAATTTAATAAAAGAGAATTGTGAAACTGGACATAGTAGCACAAGTGTTTCGTCCTAGCACTTGGGAAACAGAGGAAAAGTGGTTTCTGTGAATTCAAGGCTAGCTTGGTCTCTGCATAATCAGTTTCAGGCCAGCCAGGGCTACATAGTAAGACTGTTTCCAGACAGACAGGAGAGAGAGAGAGAGAGAGAGAGAGAGAGAGAGAGAGAGAGAGAGAGAGAGAGAGAGAGAGAGAGAGAGAGAGGAAGATAGAGAGGGGGACAAGAACCATGGATTTGAAAAGTGTGTCAACTTTAAAGATTGCTTCCCTAACAAATTGCTTTTGGGAAATATTAAATTTGTTGTATTTCTACTGTGAGAGCCTGAGAATAACTGGCTAGGAACAGCCATGCTACTAGCACTGGATTCTATTAATTAAAAAGAAAGTTCATATATAACTGGTTGCTCTATTTCAAATGCAATTAATATTTATTATAGAAAATAGTTTACATTAGGATGAATAGAGAGAAAGTTACCCATAATCCCGCAACTCAGAGATAATCACTCTCAAAAGAAGGCAGGAGCTGGGGATACAGCTCAGTCTAAATCCCCTGGGTAATCCCCAGCCCCACAGAAAACAAAAGCATAGAAGGCAGTGTATAACTGTGGGTACTTCATTGTTTTTAAAAACTGCTAGCCCAAGCATCTAACTTAGGAAAGCTGAGGCAGAAGGACTGAACATTTTAGGCCAGTCTAGGCAGTGCAGTGAGACTCCTGTGCACCCGTTGGTTGTCAGATTGATGCAGCTGGAGTCATTTGGGAAGAGGGTGTCTCAGTTGACAAATTGCCTCCATCAGATTGGCCTTTGGGCAAGTCTGTGGAGTATTTTCTTGATTGGTGACTGGCATGGAAAGGTCTATCCTACTCAGGGTGGTGCCACCTCTGGGCAGGTGATCCTGGCTGCTATAAGAAAGCAGGCTGAACAACAAGTCCTAAGGAGCAAGCCAGTACGCAGCATTCCTCCATGACCTCGGCTTCAGTTTCTGCATCCAGATTCCTGCCTTAAGTTCCTGCCCTGGCTTCCTTTAATGAAGGAATATAGACCATCCATTGACATAAACTTTTTTCTCCTCAAGTTGCTTTGGGTCAGTGTTTTATTATAGCAGTAGAAAAGCAAGCTAAGCCACCCTATTTCTGATATAAAGTTTAAAAAATAGCTTGGGATCTAGCTCAGCAAGAGTGCATTTGTCTAGCATGTGTGAGGCTGTAGATTTAATCCCCAGTACTGCAAACAACAAATGTTTTAAACTTGAAATTATACAAGTTCCATATTATACCATTTTATACTTAGAATTATAGCCCTAAAATGTTGCCTCATCTCGTAAATGTATGTTTGTCTCCATTCTACCAAAACTAAGCCATTTATCATGTTTACTAACTCTTCATATTAGGCAATTACTATTTTTCTGCTGAAGTCTTTGCCTTTTCTTGTTTGTTGATGTTCTTTACATATAAAGGAACATAATAATTTTTTATGTATGTTGCTGATATTTTTCACAGATGACTACTTAGTTTTTAATTTTACTTATATACTTATACTGCATTCTTACATGCATAAAATTCTAATTTTTATGCTAACACTTATCATTAAACTTGTGTTTTTCTTCAGGTATGGTCATCACCTAATGATTAGGAATCTTTCTACATCTCTGGTCTGTATTACTCTCTTTTGGTACTGATAATCTTCTAAACATTTGCATTTTTAATTCAGTCAGAAAAGCCTAAAGCAGAGGTCAAACACAGAGCAATGGGTATGTTTCCTCTAACTACATTCACACTTTACCCACATGACTTAGGTTTTCAGTTATGCAGGCATGTGTTACATGCCATTCTAGTCTTCTCTCTCATGATCTTTAAGGTACTTAAAGCACGCCAGATCTTCTCCTTCATCATGTCCCCAAGTCCAGTATTGTGCAAGTGCAGCATGTTCTTTGAGCCAGCAAATCACGCCCATTTAACTCCAAACATTCAAAAACAATGCTATGTCTAAATGACTCTTAGTACATACATCCATTAAAACTCTCCCAAAAAATACTTTTTCATGTCCCTATTGTTCAATCTGAAACAATTCCTAGCTCTGTTAAAATGCACTGGCACTGACCCATACTACCCAGGAAATGGTAGCTGATGTAGTAAAGACATGTTTAGGAAAATCTTAAGATAACTATCACAGAGGAAGCATGGAAAGAGCAACTTGAAACAGAGAACAGTGCTGCTTTCATTTCTTTTTCTGTGGCTTGGTTGGTTTGGTTGATTGATTTTTAAATGGTAGTTTGAGAAAGGGTGAGGAGTATCAGCTAAAACTAATGACGTTTTCAAAGTCATAAGGAATTTCAATAATTGCCAAGTTAGTCAAAGGATAAAGTTTTAAAAAATAATTTAAAAAAATAATTTGAGCCTTATGTGAGTAGAAAGAACTCCTCTCAGGAGCCACAGGTTATTAATCAAAAATCCCAGTGGTGGGCTATCTCCCTATATTTTTTGATCAGGAAGACCCATGAGGTCACCAAAACAATATAGGTAACTGTATCTGCTGTTGGCTGCCCTCCAGGACTAGTTGGTAAGACCCTATTGCTGAAGGTGCTAAATACCTTAGTAAGTTGGAACTGGGCTAATACCCTCTAACCTTCAGGGTAGCTCTCATAGTTCCAGAAGGTGCTATGCAAGCTGCTGGGGGAGAACAGTCATAATCAGCTGTGGATTCTGTGCACAGCAACACTAAGTCACCAAGCAAGATGAGTCCAGTGGTGTAGTAGTGGCATGTCTGTTATGGGGGTAACTAATTGCTTTCTCTTGGGACTTGATGCCTACTCCACAGGAAGGAATTCACGTCTGGTACTCTAAGCCCGGTCACAAGTCCATGGCTGAAGAGGTCATAGGCTCTAGTAGGGAAAATGCTTGCTAAATGACATGACGTGCTCATCTAGTCGCCTTCTACATAGATACAGTTGTGCCAATACATTAGTGCTGCTGTGAGCTCTAGTCAGAAAAACTTCTTTTTCAGTAGTTAGCAATGACTGTAATGTGAAAATACTAAAAAAAAAAAAAAAAAAAAAAAAAAAAAAAAAAAAAAAAAAAAAAAAGTGGTTCTTGGACATCCTGGCACAAGTGGAACAACTATATCTCCCCATTCAAGGCCCAAAGAATGCTATAAAAGAAAAGACGAAAAGAATATAAAAGCCCAAAGAAAGTAGTGTGGGGTGGGATGCTAACTTCCAGGCATAACAAGACCTTTGCACTCTTGAACTCAAAACAGCTGTGATTACTTGTATTTGTACAAGATTACTGAGCCTTGAAGCTAGGGAGTGTGATACCAATGTCCCAGTTAGAAATGGACATTCCACAGTCTCTCATTCCTTGCACGCTGGTCAGTTGTGGGTCTTTGTATTAATTGTCATCTGCTGTATTAAAAAAAAAAAAAGTTTCTCACCACTATCATCTCAGAAAAGGGGGCACAAAGGGAGTAAGAGCCAGAGGCAGTGGATGACCACAACAAAATATTGTTTTCCAGACACAGCAGGGCAGTTCTGCGTAGGAACTAAAAGTGGCAGTGACAGCACTCACAAGATTTGCACAAGATCAAGCCAGAAAAAAGATCCCAGCAAGGAGGGGGAAAGGGGTCCGGAAATCCCACCCCTAACTAAAGAGGAACTACTAACAGTTGATGGCAGCTGGAGAGAGAGTCAGTTGTCTTCTGGGCTGTGGCCCCTGAGACGCTACCCATGCTCTAATACACAGCCCCATTCCCATGCAGCATGCATCTATCTACTGGCAGCACTCAGTGGACTCTGTGGGTTTACAAAAGTGAAGAAGACACGAAACTGGAAAGAAATAGTGATGGTGGGAAATACGGGCAGAATTTAAAGGGAGGGAACGGAGTGTGACTTGGCCAAAACACATTTGCAAGGATAAAATTTTCAATCTATAAAGAAGAAGCTTCTCTGATGAGGGTTGAGAAGTGTCTAATCTATATGAATAAAGATAAGGACTAAAGGGGAAGCCTATCACTATCTCCATCTAGTAGAATAGTAGTATTAGTTCTCCCCTAGGCCTATAACCTAGCCAGACACGGGCTTGGGGCCCAGTTAATAACACTAGGCACGGATTCCATCTGATGGAGTGGACCTTAAACCCCCAAAATCTTACATTTCCAAGAGGTTGGCTCCTCTTGTGGCATCCATGCTACTGTTGCACCAGTGGGAATATCTCGCCTGCCCAGTCACCACTGCAGCTCACAGAATTCAGATCTGGGTAAGGCTGCTTATTACTTTTCTCCCCTGGTAGCGTTAATAGGAACTCCCAACACTAGGAAAACTGGCAGGGAAGAATGAAGCTTCCAGGTCAGAACCAGTTTGATTTTTCTAAGCACTATGACTCAGGAATCCAGTGTCTTCAGTGATAGGACCTTACTATCAGGTTCTAGAGGGTAACAAGGAGCAGTGGCAATAACCTGTAACATTCAGGGAGCCAATGGGCACCCAACAACTCAAAACAGGGAACCTGCATATGACACTGGGATTTTTGTTTTATAGGTTATGATATCTGAGGGAGATGCTGTTTCCCATTATATGGTAACTCCATTTAAACTGTATGTATGTATGTATGTATGTATGCATGCATGCATGTATGTATGTGTGTGTGAATGGATGGATGGAAGGATGGGTATGTGAATGGGAAGATGGTCCTATACTCATGTACATACTGGCAGCACCAAGTGGTCTCCTCAGTAGGTTTAGAAATTAAGACTCACAGGGCGGTGGTGGCACACGTCTTTAATCCCAAAACTCGGGAGGCAGAAGCAGGTGGATCTCTGTGAGTTCGAGGCCAGCCTGGGCACAGAGTGAGTTTCAGAAAAGGTGCAAAGCTACACAGAGAAACCCTGTCTCAAAAAAACAAAAAAAAAAAATTAAGACTCAAAATGTAAGGAGGAAAGTGATGGGGTGACTAGAAGAGAGACTGGAAGGGAGGGAATGGGACGTCAATTTGATCAAAACACATTCTATGCATATATGAAATTACCAAACAATAAAAAATGGTTTTAGACTTCTTTATCTGGGTTTTTATATGTATGAGCATTTTGCCTGCAAGTATGGGTGTGCACCATGTGTACCTGGTCCCCATGGATGCCACAGGATGGCATCAGATCCCCTAGAACAGGAGTTATAGATGGTTATGAACCGCCATGTGGATGCTGGGAACCAAACCAGGTCCACTGCAAGAGTAACAAGTCCTCTTAATTGCTAAACTATCTCTCCAGTCCCCGATAAAATATTTCTTTTAATATTTGCATTTGCACATAACAGAGCCCACCAAAAACCTGTCATGGAAGCGAGGGGATGTTCATGGGGCCCCAGCTTTTTCTAAGAATTCATGTGTACTTACGGTTGTTTGGAGAGAGACAGACATTTTATTTGGTGTGTAGCCAATGGTAAGGTACCCATTCTCCTATAAACAAACTTTTACCCATAATCCTGGAAGCAATGCTAACAAAGCTCATTGGATCATGGGGGAAACAAACAAAGAACACAGGAAGAAAATGGAGGTAGAAGGAAGGAGAGTTAGAAAGAAGGAGACAAAAGAGACACAAGAGGATAACCACAGGATGAATATTATAGAAATACTTTATGTTCATGTGTAGAAATGTCATAATGAAACCCATTATTGTGTATAGTTAACATACAATAATAAAAGCATATTTTAGTTATCCAATTCCAAGTGGTCAGCCCGAAACACATACACATACAAGCACTACTAAATGATATCAACAAACTGGTGTGTGTGTGTGTGTGTGTGTGTGTGTGTGTGTGTGTGTGTGTGTGTGTGTGTAAAACAATAATAATTAACAAAGATGAAGTCCTGAATAGGGGATGGAGGAATGGAAGGAGTTTGTGGGGAGAGGGAGGGTAGAAACTATACATACAGTATTTATGTATGAAACATTCAAAAACTTGAAAAAACCAAAAGTATACTTTTTGTGTATGTATGTGAGGTGTGGGTGAGTGAGTGTGGGGTGTGGGTGGATGTGGGTGTGCATGCCCGTGCACACATGTGGAGTCAAAGTCTGATGTACATTTTCCCTCATTGCTCTCATTGCTCTCGGGTCATGATGCTGACTCTCGCCCATTGGGCCACTTTCTCTACCCCAACATAAACAGTTTTAAAAGAACTGAGGCATGGAAAGGGAGTTATAATTTTAAAAAATAACAAAAACATTTTTTTCATAAATCCATGCAAAACAGACAGCAACCACATAAGAACATAAAACTTAATTAGAAAAACACAAAGTCAAGATGACTAGATTAATGGAAGATTAGAAATGAAAGCTGACAGAGATGTAAAACAAATTCAAAATTTGTAAGTAAATGGCAATCGTTTCAGAATTGAAATATAGATCAGAAGAAGCACAAGGGCCAGCGATAGGCAAGTATGATCTTTAACACAGCCACCTCATTTCTAAGTGTCTGTGATGGCTAATGCTGGTTGTCAACTCACTGCATCTTAAACCAGCTAAAACACAAGCTGCTGGGCAGTCTTGTGAGGGATTTTCTTGATCAGACTATCTGAAGCAGGAAGGCGCACCCTAAATCTGGGCCACACCTTCTGGCAACAAGCCAGATAATAGGATCCGGAAGAAGGAAACTCCCTGCCTGCCTGCCCTCATTCTCACTGGCAAGTTCATCTATCTGTCTACTCTGTTGCTACAGCATTTCTTCCCCAGTGTTAAAACCAACTTCCAGCTTCCATTATAGACTGAAGACCAGCAGCTATCCAGGAACCCTCCAGGCCTTCAGTACCTGATTGGGACTGTTGAGACATCCAACCTCATAAACTGAACAACTACAGGATTCTCGACCTCTCCAGTGTAAGAGAGCCATTGATGTAATACCTGAATGGACCACATGCTAGAAACCAACCTAATAAATCCCCCTTTTACACACACACACACACACACACACACACACACTTGTTCAATTGGTTCTCTTCTTTTAGAGAACCTTGACTAATACAGAACCTATTTATTCAAACATGTATGAACAAATGCAAGAAAGGACATAGACACAAAGCTTTTATATAGTTGATCATATGTTAAAGAGAATTTATGTGGTGACACATGCTTATGACCCAGCACTTGGGAGACAGGAGCAGAAGGATTACCATAAGGTCAAAGCTAGCAACTTCCAAGCCAACCAGGACTACATAGTGAGACCCTTAATTAAAAAGAGGAGGTGGATCCCAACAGGAATCAGGCTGGCATGATGCATCTACACATAGTGGGGTACAGTGAGGCCCTGGGTGTGCACATCTATGTTACAATCTCCAGGACATGCCACTGGGAAAAAACAAACACTCACAAAAAAACAAGTGAGAATGCAAATCAAAATCATTTTCAAGTAGTGACAAGAGCAAGAGATATTGATACAAGCTCTACTTCATCAAACATACTATATTCTATAGATTTTTTTAATTAAAAAAAAACTCTACAATCATAGAATAGGTGGAACTGTTGAGGCTTCATCTGGGGTACGTACAGTTGGTAAGGTTCTTTTGTTTGAGCTTGAAGGGTAAATTCACAATAAAAGGTTTCCTGGGATGTTATCATAGCCAGAACATCCTAATTCTGCCTGTGAACCATCATTTTTCCCTATCAGAAGCTGAAGAAATACTTATGCCAGAAAAATGAACAGAAAATGCAGGGGAGATAGCAGTCTACTGTTTAATCTGGCTCTGCTCCTGAATCTTAATGCAGACATTGGGTAGGAGGAGCTGGACCATATGGACCAAAAGGCTGGTGCCACAAGAAGCCCTCTCTCTACTCACAGCTGATGCTACCTCTGCAGAGAAAGCCCAGCCCCCTGTAGCCGGAGGGAGGAATTGTCGTTCTCCAAGACTCCCTGTGCTAGAAAGCACATCCAAATCACTTTTATTAAGTCTAAGTGCCCAGAGAAGGAGTAGGGATGGAGTTGGAAAGGAGGGACTAGAAGAGCAGGGAAGAGCTGGAATCTTTGCCATCTTTTAATTGACTCAACACTCAAGTCTTCCTCAAGCTCTGTTCCAGGGGGACCCAAACTGTGAGCCTGTGATGGATCATCTCTTTGGAGCCCATACCCTGCCCATGAGCTGGATAGCACGGGCTTTATCCAGCTTCACTCAGCTTTTCTCCTTTGCAATTCAACTTCCTCAAAGACTTTTTCTTTTTTTTTTTTTTCCAGTCTCTGTATGACCTCTTTTTTTTTCTGGTTACCAGAGTGAATAGGATTTTTCTCTCCCTTTTAAAAGAGAGGTATTTCAGAAAGGGGGCAATTAGATGTATTATCTCGCTAGGGCTGCCACAACTAGGTACCATAGACTGAGTGGCTTCAGAGCAGAAATTCACTGCCTCACAGTTCCACAGGCTGGAAGTGTGAGGCCATCGTGCTATTGCTGTGGGCTTCTGAAGCCCCTCTATTTGGATTATAGAAGGCTGTCTTTGACTTTGGCTTCCCATGGTCTTCCTCTGTGTATCTATGTCCAAATCTCCTCCTCCTCCTCCTCCTCCTCCTCCTCCTCCTCCTCCTCCTCCTCCTCTTCTTTCTCCTCCTCCTCTTCTTTCTCCTCCTCCTCTTCTTTCTCCTCCTCCTCTTCTTTCTCCTCCTCCTCTTCTTTCTCCTCCTCCTCTTCTTTCTCCTCCTCCTCTTCTTTCTCCTCCTCTTCTTTCTCCTCCTCCTCTTCTTTCTCCTCCTCCTCTTCTTTCTCCTCCTCTTCTTTCTCCTCCTCCTCTTCTTCCTCCTCCTCTTCTTTCTCCTCCTCCTCTTCTTTCTCCTCCTCCTCCTCCTCTTTCTCCTCCTCCTCTTCTTTCTCCTCCTCCTCCTCTTCTTTCTCCTCCTCCTCTTTCTCCTCCTCCTCCTCCTCTTCCTCCTCCTCTTTCTCCTCCTCCTCCTCCTCTTTCTCCTCCTCCTCCTCCTCCTCTTCTTCTTCTTCATGGCCCAAATTACACCATGTCAATGTGGCACAGATAAATGGGGCATTATTCAGCCAAAAAGAACAAAATCCTGCTGTCTACAGGATGGATGGAACTGTAGATCATCGTGTTAAGCAAAATAAACAGATTGAGAAAGATAAGTTCTGCATGTTTTTCTCTTGTAACAAATCTAGGGGAACAGAAAGGAAAGTAGAATGTGGCAATTAAGGACAAGAATTGGGATCAGTGGGAGGTGGAGGAGAATAAGTGTAGTCAACAAGAGAAATACCAAATACGATCAAAGCACCTTTTATTTATGTATGAAAATGTCATAAATGGAAAAGCACTATTTTATGCAACAAATATATACTAACAAAAGCTTAGCCTTTTAAAAAGATGGCTTCTTCAGGACAGAGAAGATCTTCCTAAATATAACTGTTGAAAAAGAAGAAAAATATTTATGAATTTGACTGCATAATTATACATTTCTGCTAATAAAATGTAATTAAAACAAATTTCTATATCACAAATAACAGGAGTCTTGCACAAAAATAATGAGAAACATTTTCCGCTCTAAAGTTAGCATAAAAGCTCCCGTCACATTAGTGGTCCTCAACTTGGCAAGATTTAGGAAGAGGCTTTCAAGTTCTTTTGAGTTAGCTCTTCCATTACAGGAAAACAAATTGAAGGATTTCTTTCTTTGTACAAGAGTGTTCATTGCTAAGTCATATGTAACTTCAAGGAGAAAGCATTTGCCGGCTTTAATGCACACCCTGGAATTGGTTGTATAAATTTTGACACATCCGTAGTCTAGAATATGATGAGGCTACGAAGAGTCATGTTGCAAAAGCAAAATTAATATGGAGGAAAATGCTTGCAACATGATGTTGGGGTTTGTGGTGCAGGTGTGGGAGAGAATGTGAAGCCTCATCCCTACAAAGGTTAAAAGTTGTTGGTGCATTAAAAAAAACGTTAACTGGGACACTATGGAGGCCAGCTGGAGCAGGGCATGTGTCATAAGAAAATGACTTAGTATTCCATGCACACATGAAAAGGGATAAACACAAAGGAAATACAGAAAGTGCCTATTTTTAATATTCCCATCATACTTTGGAAATTCTTCCTATGTACTGGAATGTTCCACATCATGAGTGTCTCTCCTTTCCCATAAAGAATCCCAGAAATAGCTTTCCTAGCCTCCCTTGCAACTACGGCATAGCCACATGACCTGGGCCCTGCCAATCCTTTCTGAAATCTGGGTTTAGATGAAAAGAATTTGGGGCAAGAGGTTCCACCTAGAAGACATTTGCTGAGAATATCCTGACTTGCTTTGAAGAGGCTGCTGCTGGGAGAGGCCCTCAGTGGTGCCATAACACTTCTGGAGCTGTCTGGCCACAAGTGTGCACTCCACTTCTTTTTCTGTAACCCCCACATTTGACTAAGCCCCCAGAAAGAAGTTCCTAATGTCTAACCTCAAAGACCTTTCCTGTTAACATGAGTTAACTAAACCATTGGCAACTGTGGTGGTTTGAAAGAAAAATAGTTCCCAAAGGGAGGGGCATTATGAGGTGGAGCCTTGCTGGAGTAGGTGTGGTCTTGTTAGAGAAAGCGTGTCACTGTGGGGGCAGACTTTGAGTTCTCTTTTCTCAAGCTTCAGTGTGACTGTCAGTCGGCTTCCTGTTGCCTGCAAAATGTAGGACACTTGGCTATTTCTCCAGCACCATGCCTGCCTGCACACTGCCATGCTCCTCACCATGATGGACTGAACCTCTGAACTGTAAGTGAACCACCACAATTAAATGTTTCCTTTATAAGAGTTTCCCTGGTCATGGTGTCTCTTCACAGCAATAAAAAGCCCAACGAAGACAGCAACCAAGCTCGATGACTGATCTAGACTCCACTCTAGCTGTGGTGCCTGGCAATACTAAAAACGTATTTACCTCTGTTAATCCTCCTCTCACTGGGTCCTCACACAGTAAGTGGCAGAGGTAAGCATGGACCCTCAGATGCACAATAACCTGAAACTCACTCTCTAACCATGAACAATCTTCTACCCCCTGCAACCCTGTATTTTACTCCTGTAGAATGAGCAAATTGGAGTAGAAACACCTCTAGGTTTCTTTCCACTGTAAGGAATTAGATAATTCTGTATTCTTGGAGATTCTTCCCATCACTGAGAAGCCAGTAAGACATCATTTGCCTTCTGACAAGGTGGCCGTCTTCCTAGCGTCTTAAGAAGACACTCCAGAAAGAAATGGGGCAGAACCTGAAGGTGACCCAGGGGTTTGACCACCAAGCCCGTCAGTGCTCTTCCAGTCACAGAGAGGCTTTGGAGTTACTTTCAGTAGCCTTATGCTCACATTCCCAAAAGTAGGTTGCAAACACCTTGTCCACCCTGCAGCCACCAGCAGCATTGACCCCACAGATGCTTTTCCAAGGGAGCTATGATGGCTTTGACAGAGAAGCTGAAGCAATGGATTCTGACGGATGAAGCTCAGAAGCAACACTAGGAAATCTGGCTGCTCTCCCAGCTCTGTTACTTACAGGATGGCCCTGGGCAAGCCCTATGGCCTTTCCAATCCCCTTGATCCCCTGAAATGTTGAGCGCCATGGTGTAATTGAAATGAAACAATGCAAGTGGAAGCGCTCTGAAAACTGAGGCATGACACAAACTCGACGGGGCTATTATTAATTTAGAGAGCAATCAGAGGATCTAAAACTGTCTGCATTTGAATAGTGCTTCTTATTTTGCAGCAGGCTTTTCTCGTTTTGTCTTCACATGTGAGAAACTGGGGCAGTTATTATTATCTCCATTTCACAGATGAGGAAACAGGACAAGTGGCAGTGCCAGCCCTGGGAACCTGGCATCCAATCACAACCCACACCCACTCCTGCATGTTTGCAGGTAATTCATTCCTGTCTACGGTGCAGGCGACACAGCCTAGATGGTAGAGTGCACCTGTCAGCAATGCAGTTGGAGAAGGTCTGCAGAGTATTAGCCATTGGGAAGACATGTGGTCTGCAGTGCTCTGGACTTTCAGCTGGGCTTCCAAGAAATTAAATGTAGAGTTGCAGTTTCTCAATAGCAGTGGGAAGCCAGTAAAAAAAAAAAAAAAAAAAAAAAAAAACAGAATTGGTGTTAAATGCTGAACAAGACCTAGATAGAGGATTGGTCTATTTTCTATGGCCAATAACATAATACCAGGGGCTGGGTGATTTCTACAAGAGAGAGTCTTATTTTGACTCCTGGTTCTGGATTCTCCAGGTTCAGGGGCTTCCTCAAGAGATGGTTTCCTTGTTGACAGAGTCCTCAGATGCTGCAGGGAAGCATGTGGCAAAAGATAGGAAGTATACATGCGTGTATTTCTTGGTCTCAATCTCCCCTTCCAAAGCCACCAGAATTCAATTGACTTTGATCCAAATCACCTCCCACTAAATGCCACAGCCAGAGTAGCCTCATGGGGGTTCAATTCCAACATGAACCAGCCTGGGAAAGGCCGCCCAATTGGTGCAGTGGTAGTAGAGCAAATGTTTTTAGAGTAACCAAGCACATTCTGATTGGATTGAAAGACTGCTTCACAAGACATAACGTGTGTGTGGTGCTGTCACCTGAACTAAGAATCTGTGGTTGAATGTGTCATAAGTGCCAGGGGAGAATCTACCGATATTATTCTATAAATAGAGTATTAAACTGCCCTCTAAATACTTATCTTCATACCTATAAATTTGTGCAGCCTTCAACACTATCAGGGAGGCTTCTTTTTGCAATAGATGGCAATTAATACAGAGACTCACGACTGGTCAATGTGCAGAGAATAAGAGATTGAGGAGTGCTCATCCCTGAATGAGACATCTATATCACACTGAAAGACTGGGGGACTGTCGTCAAAGAGGGGACAGAAGGATTGTAAGAGCCAAAAGCAGTGGGCATTTGCAGCAAACAGCTTTCCAGACAGGGCAGGGACACTGCACACACAAATGGCTGGGACTACATACCTAAGATATGTACAAGAGAAGGCCAGCCCACAATTCCTTATTTACCATATTTTGACTAGCTGTGAATCTTTGTAATGCTCTCCATCATCTTCAAAAAGAAGTCTCTTTGATGAGGGATGAGAACCATACTTACCTATGGGTATATACGTGTAGGATTCAATTAGAAATATATTGGTTTAGAACAAGGGCAGTAATAGGTTCTTCTCTCAGGTCTATATCCTCTCCAACCATGGCTAAGCTTGCAATACCAGACATGAATTTCCATCTACTGAGTGGGTGTCTTAGTTAGTGTTTCTATTGCAATGAAGAGACACCATGACTGTAGCAACTCTTGTAAAGGAAAACATTTCATTGGGGCTGGCTTACAGTTCAAAGGTTTAGTCCAAAGGTGGCATGCAGGCAGATACGGTGCTGGAGAAGGAGCAAAGAGTTCTACATCTTGATCCTCAGGCAGCAGGAAGTGAACTGAGACACACTTCCTCTAACAATGCCACATCTACTCTAACAAGGCCACACCTCCTAATAGTGCCACTCCCTACGAGCCTATGGGGGCCAATAAGATTCTAACTACCACAGTGGGCCTTATGTCCGATGAGACAGCTTATCTTGGTTACCGCCAAGATAAAAGTGCCATTATTGCACCAGTGAGGATATCTTGTTGATCCAGTCATTGTTGTGGTTCATAGGCTTTACAGCTGGGTGTGACCATTTACATTTACATTGGCAGCTTGCATAGCATCTTCAGATACTATGAGAAAGGGTCCTCATGGAGCAGGTTTCCAGATCAGTTTCAGTTTCATTCCTCCAGTCCTACCTACATCTGCAGTTTGTAATATCTTCAGCAATGGGATAGGGTCTTACCTTCAGGTTCTGGAAGACAACCAAGGACAATGTCCACAGACCATACTGTTTTCTTTTGGGAAATGCTTGTATTCCCCTGACCAACAACTCAAGGAGAAAATTTCTATGTCTGGCACTAGGATTTTTATTAGATAGTGCATGGCTCTTGGGGGAAGCAACATCACTCCATCTGGCACACAGGCCAGATGTTAATAACTCAATTAACAGATACATGATAGATCAGATAGATGACTGATAGATAGGTACATACATACATACATACATGATAGATAGATAGATATGCATACATACATAGACAATAGATAGATACATACATATATACATACATACATATAGATAGATACAGACAGACATTGCATATGTACACATATCATATTTTTAAGTAAGCTTATAAATTAATATTTTTCTTGTAGCTTTTTTCACATGATGAATTGTCTTAAGTAAGTATGAATTTTAAGAGGGAAAACTGCAGCACACAGCAAATATTTCCACAAAGTTCCCCCAACCCCGTCCTGGTCTTTCTGTGATCCCATTGCACCATTGCACGAGGTTCAGCCTTAGCAACGTCCACTCCAGGGGTGGTAGTTTTAAAGTGTCTGTCCCAGAGCCACCAGCAGCAAACTAATATTTATTCAGCATCCTCAGGTTGTGGGTTCACAGGCCAGTGTGCTGTGATTGTCCCTGGGGAAGCCATTGTGAAAAGAACTTTACAGGTGGCCTTTGAATGGGCACTTTCACTCCACTGGGAACTCCAAACAAGCCTGAGACAGATTCTCACCATCCTTAGGAATGACTCAGCAAAGAACACGTGACTAAGATTCTTTCATCTAATCCCAATAGTCCCTGTGTGTGGCTGTATTAGATCAGATGATTGGCAGGAGCGCTTTCTGGAGGCAGCGTATACTTCAGACTCGGTCATTTGATGGATTTATCCCACAAATTATGTGAGTCGGCTTCGAGCCAAGACGTAAGAAGTACCACGTATTTCCACTTGTTCTCATTCATAGATGATCCATTTCAAGAAGAAAGATGCTCCAGGGAGTGGCTAATCCAAAAAGAATGAGACATCTGGGAGAGACCTGTACAAAGTTTGCACACAGTGCGTGGTGCATGGAGCTCTAAGAAAAAGTACAACCAAGCTGTAGACCCGTACGTGTGAAGTAAGTGCTGGGTGTTCTTAGCTTTTTTTTTTTTTTTTTTTTTTTTTTTTTGGTTTTTCGAGACAGGGTTTCTCTGTGTAGCTTTGCGCCTTTCCTGGAACTCACTTGGTAGACCAGGCTGGCCTTAAATCCAGTGCCTCTTGCACACTAGGCAGGTACTCTACCACCCCAGCCCCAGCCCAGAGTCTTGAGTGTCCTGAGCATCTACATTATAGAGTAGTTAGTTATGCAAAAATACTGCTGGCGTAGTGGCTTTATCTGAAGCATTGATTTTAAATTATAGGGCCTACTTGGACTTAGAAAGGAGTCATGATTCTTTGGGAGTAGCCGATAAGAATTGCTCTACAATGTATAAAGCAAAAGATGTTCGATCTCTTTATCTTTCCTTAAGCAAATTAACCACAGCACCAAGTTTGCAAGTGCTAAGTGATGACTTGTCGAATGCTCTCAGTGTTAGACACCCTCCTCAGACACAGTCCTTATAAAAGTGCAGACTAATAGAAGAGGAACAAAAGATGTCCCTATTTTCGCCCCTGCTCCTTCAGTCTTTAGTGTTCTAGGCAAGTTCAGAAATCACAGGACTAAATGGATGGTTTTATATTCTAATGACTGGAAGTCCTTGGATGATATTGAGTCTGGCGTTACAAATAGGTTCATGCCCACATTGTTTACAGAGTTTACACGACATCGAGATGCTATCAGGACTGTAGAGACAAATCTACGCTTCTCTGGTTATTCCGAGTTTCTTTTTATGCCTCTCAAAAGAATTTTATGTTTGTATTTGTTCAAGGCATGCATTTTTCTTACCAGTTTTTACAGGCGCTTTCTCATTGCCAAGGTTACATGCTAAGTGCCACTGCTTTACTTCTAACCCTTTCCCATGACCCACACTGCTCCATTATGTGGAACAACCTGAAGAGGCCATTCTATTGCCATTCTTTATGTCTTCTTAGACTCCTCCCCTTTCGTTTAGGAACTGTGTCTGGCCATCTCCTGCTTCACTTCACGGTCTAGCCTTAACAGCATCTCTCCTTCAATAGGGCCAGGATTCAGGTGAAACTAGTCAGAGTATCAGGATGCAAAACTTAAAAGGCTTTCTGGACTGTGCAAGTGTCTCCTCGACTTTATGCCCCGGGTATCTCCTTCACCCTTTAATGCTTTCCTTCATGAACAAGAACTCCTGAAAAGAAGTTGTGTCTGAAGAGGCTGATTTGACTGATTAGAACTACAGTAGTGTGGAGAGATTGGAATGTTGCAAGTCTGGAGGCTAATTACCTTATCTTGGGCTAGCTCTAGCCCTCCAGAACAGCCATTCCTTGCCCACCTCTGTATCAGAAGTAACATCTTGTGACTAATAAATAAAAGCCTTTTATAATCTATTAACTTGACAGACCACTAACTTCCACCAACCACTTTAAGAATGCCATCAGAGGCAGGCGGTGGTGGCGCATGCCTTTAATCCCAGCACTCAGGAGGCAGAGGCAGGCAGATTTCAGTGAGTTCAAGGCCAGCCTGGGATACAGAGTGAGTTCCAGGAAAGTTGCAAGGCTACACAGAGAAACCCTGTCTCAGGGAGTGGGGGGAGGAAAGTATGCCATCAGATAGCATCTTGGGCCTAAAGAAAAGCTCCTCCCATCCCCCTGTATCTGCCTCTCTGATGCTTCCACCAATGTATTTTAAATTTGCCTTGATTTATGACTTTCTTTGTTCTGTAAAACTATAAAAACTTCATGAAAATGCTTCCACATTGGAACACGGAATTTGGGGTAACCTAAATCTGTGTTCCTATGTCATCTATGGTCACTCAAAATGGCCCCCAAATCATAATTTATTCCCTTCAAAATGAGAACTGTGATTTTAACATTGACATTTTGATACATTCAGTAACATTTCAAAAAAGAGTTTGTCTTTCTACCCTCACATAAACTCCACTTTCGTGCTGTATTATACTTCTTTAGGATGGATTGTCTGTCAGTCAGCTTTCCAACCCTGTGGCCAAACACTGAGAAAATAAACTTGAAAGATTTATTTGGACTCATGATTTCAGAGCTTTCAGTCCATGGCCATTTGACTCTTGTTTCTGGGCCTGTGATGAGGCAGAACATCACCGTGGAGACCAGGAAGTACAACAAGGTTTTTCACCTTGTAGTGGCAAGGAAGCAAAGAGAGGAAGGGGCCAGAGTCCTAATACCCCCTCTCTGATCATGACCCAGTGTGTCAGTTAGGTTCCTACTGCTATGATAAATACCAAGACCAAAAAAGCCTCTCACGGTGCCAAACCTCAGCTTCTGTCCGTGACTACTTCATGGTTTTAAAACCAAGAACACCGGGGAGACTCTTAGACATTACCAAGTTCAACTATCAGCATGAGATGCAGCCCCAGCCTCCCCTGGACCACAACTTCCCTGTGTTGGTCCCAAACAAATACTCTGCTGAAAGATTCCACCCAATAATGCTGGTCTCTTATTTAATCACAGCTGATTCCTCTGCCCCAGGTGACCAGTACCTGTTGTTCCAGTGAATCACAGATTTCATTTCTACAAATTCTTAAAACAAAACATGCCATGAATAGCTCCAATAAAGACTTTGCTTCCCTCTGAAACGTCACAAGTCAGGACTCCATGGTCTGCACAGCTCTCAGAGTTATCTTCCAAGTTCCCACAGCAGCTCTTTAAGCTCTGAACTCTCAGGGGCCTTCTCCAGCCCAAAGTTCCAAAATCCTTCACAATTTTTCCAAAATCAATATGGTCAGGCCTGTCACAGCAATGCCTCACAAACCTGGTACCAATTTCTAGGTTAGGTTTCTATTGCTGTGATGAAATATCATGACCAAAAGCAACTTGGGATAGAAAGGGTTTATTTCCTCTTACATCTTGTAGTCTGTTATCTAAGGAAGTCAGGGTAGGGGCTCTAAGCAGGAACTGAAGCAGAAGCCTTGAATGCTTAATGGTTTTCTCTTCAAGGCTTACTCCATCTGCTTTTTTAAACCACCCAGGACCACCAGCCGAGGAGTGCCACTGCTCCAGTGAATGAACCTCCCACATCAGTCGTTAATCAAGAAAATGCCCCTCAGACTTGCCTACAAGAAATCTGATGGAAATATTTTCTCATTTAGAGTTCTTCTTTCCAGATAACTCTAGCTTGTATTGTGGTGGCAAAATATGTAACCAGGAGCTACCTCCTATAACTGGGCCCATTTCCTAAAATTTGGGCCACTACCTAGGAACCAAGCTTTCGACATTGGAGCCTCCAGAGATATTCCAAACTGAAACTATAACAGAGACCACCTCTTACCAGCTTTGTAGCAGCAACACTGAGGTGTGTTTGATAAATAGCAATAAAATAATAGGCAACATAGATGATACCATACATACCAGACTTGACACCATGTGTTTCTACTTGAGTGGACTCCTTTAACCCTCAGAGAAGCCTACTTTGATATTATTGCTGCAATTAAAGAGTTAATGAACAGACTAAAAGATGTTAAGTAGATAGCACAGTGTTGAGATGTGACAAGAACGAGGATTTGAACTGTGTCCTTCTGATGCCAGACCTTGTGTGCATCTGTCAAACAGCATAATTTTTCTCACTATATTAGAATAAAAATCAAGAAAGGGAAGATTGTCTCTCTCCTGGTTTCCACTATCTAACACATCTGCAAAGGCATCTGTTTCTGAGAATGGTGAGCCTTTATGAGGCAGGATGGCATCTGGGCACAGCATCCTTCTTTGAGTAAAGTCTTCAAATGCTGCCTCCTTCCCACTCCCCAGAGGCTCCAATATTGGCAAAAGATGTGATTCTGAGTACCAATTCCAATCAAAATAGACAGAAACAAAAGGTCTGAGTAATGCTGTGGATGGCATTGCCCAAGGACAGCTACTGCCCAGAGGAATCTGAGCCCTCTTGATAATCTAGCCAGACCATTCTGCCTCGTTGGCCCTGGATCATTTGCTAGTGAGAGGTCAGAGAGACACTGCCCTGTCCACCAAACATCAAGGGATGTTATGCCTTACCAGTTCACACTCTGGCCTTGCTGACTCTGCAAAGGCTGCTGACCCCAGATTGCTACAGACAGTTAACGCTCAGAACTAGCTCTGCTCATATGCAAACTGAACAGTCCCAAATCTCTACCACCCAAACAACTCCCTTGTGCCCCAATACCAAGCTATCCCGCTCTGGGTCCTTATTATCCTGCCCTACTCTCTCCTACACCTTAGGACCACTGCAATCATTCAAACTAGCTAGTTCTACTCTGCCTTTGACTGTAAAAGCCCAACAAATCCCACATCAGCCCCCAGAAGGTGCCTCTTGACCACCTCTGGTGCTTCCAAGCTTTACTCTGGGGAAATGTGAGCAGCAAACTGTCTTTTCAATGGCAATCACCTCCCGATCCGTTGGTCTACAATACCAAAATGATAGGCAGAGCCTTCACTTTGGAACACAAGCCCATGAAGAGAATAAATGTCTCCTCTTTTCTACCTGAGTCGACCATAGGAGAAACAGAAACTTGGATTTTTTTTTTTTTTTTGAGATGCTGCAATTTTGGAATTGATTAATCTCTGATATTTTTGAGGTTGATAGGTAACTCAAATCGAAAACGCTGTGTGGCTCACATGTGTATCCACACACTTCGAAGCTGAGGAAAGGGGAAGCTGGGAATAGAACAAGCAGACACTGTTGCTATAAAATGTATTTCCCACCTCGCCCCTCCAGAATTAGCTGGAATAGAGGAAACTTGTGGTTTTAGACTCAAGGTACAATCTGTCTGAGCATCACAAAAGGAAACACTTCTCAAGTTTTTCTGACTTGATTGTCCAATAAGAAATATGTTTTATGATTGCCCCGGGCTCCAAGAAGAAAGCAGGGCCCTGCCCAGCACCTTGACAAACTGAGTTGGGCAAAGTGACCCACACGCAGGCCTGGGGCGATCTGCCCGGACTCCGAGAAAAAAGCATGGGCACTATCGTGGTAAGCAAATGTACGGTGCAGTATGGGAGAGAGAGGAAATGGTTCATTTCCTGTGGACAGGCATATCTGAAAAGATGAAAGCAGTGAGGAGCGGGCTGAGGTGGGTGGCTTGATTGCCACCCAGGGCCATGGTGATGTCTGGGCCTCGGCTGCTGCTGGGGCCCATGTCTGTCTGGGCTCATGTCCCTGATGCAGCCATGGTCTGTTCTGATGTCCACGGCTCCTGATACCACCAAAGGCCAAGAGGCTGTGGCTGTGTAGAGTTGGCTCTGCCCCTCACCAGCTGAAGCACTCAGGAGAGAGGGTCCTACACCTCACCTGGGCAGCACAATAGAGCTGACCCTATTCTCAGGGGCATGGGTGAGCTGGCCCTGAGAGCATGAGATTGGGAGATCAGCTAACACCCCTCTCTCCTGCCATGTGGTGGCGTGGGTGAGGGAAAGATGCCCTCCTCCCCTCACCCCTCAACATCTGCAGCAGGTGGAGGACCTGATGCAACCCCTCACCAGCTGCAGCACTCCCTACACCTCACCTGGGCAGCACAGTAGAGTTGACCCTGTAGAGAGGGTGCAGGTGAGCCAGCCCTGAGGGTATGAGAAGGGCACAGCTGGCACCACCTCCCTTGGTGGTGGTGTGGTGGTGGGAGTGAGGGAAAGATGCCCTCCCCCCCCTTGCCCCTACGGCCTCCAGCTGGCAAGGGAACTGACCCTCTCCTTTACCAGCTGAAACACTGGAGAAACCAGTCTCTGCATCTGATCTGGACAACACAGAGGAGCTGACCCTGTTGATGTGGGCCCCTTCCCCACTCCCCACCCGTCACCTCCCACCACCGAGAACGTGGGTGTGAGAGATCTGGCCCTGCCCCTCATCTGCCATATGGCAAGCATGGGAGGGGGAGAGATGCCCTCCCCCCACCCCTGCCTCTCTATGCCTGAGGTGGGTGGGAGAGCTGGCCCTGAGGTCATGAGAGAGGGAGAGCTGCTCCTGCCCCTCCCAACTGCTCTTGCCCCTCACCAGCTGCTCCTGCCCCTCACCAGCTGCTCCTGCCCCTCACTTGGGAGAGTAGGCCCTGCAACTCATCTGGGCAGCACAATAGCGCCTACCCTGTTGGCAGAGGTGTGGGTGAGCCAGCCCCGAAGTTTTGAGTTTGAGATAGCTGTCCCTACTATTCATCTGTCATGTGGCAGTGTGAGGGAGGGAGAGATGCCCCTCCTGGCCCCTCGCCTCTCATCACCTGCAGCAGACAAGGGAGCTGTTCCTCCCCTTGCAGCACTCAGGAAAGCAGGCCTTCCTTGCTCCTCACCTGGGCAGCACAATAGAGCTGACCCTATGGGCAGAGGAACAGGTGAGCTGGCCCTGAGGGTGTGAGAGTGGGATAGCTGGCCACATACCTCTCATCTACCATGTGGTGGTGAGGGTAAGGGAAAGATGTCCTCCCCACCCCCTTGCCCTGCTACCTATGGTGGGCAAAAGGGCTGACCCTCCCCCTTACCAGCTGCAGCACTTGGGAAAGTGGACCCTGCACCTCCCCTGAGAAGCACAGTAGAGCTGACCCTATTCATGGGGGTGCAGGTGAACTGGCCCCAAAAATGTGAACATGGGAGATCTGGCCCCACCCCTTGTCCGTTGCCTGACCAACACAGGAGAGCTGGTCCTGAAGGTGTAGGTGTGGGAGAGCAGACCCTGAGGGTGTAAACGCAGGAGAACCAGCCCCATCTTTGCTCATTGCTACAAGGGATAAACTAGCCCAGGGCAATGCTGGAGAGCTCACCCTGGTGACAATAGGGGAGAGCTGGCAGGCTGACCAACCCAGCAACTTCCAAGACCCAGAAGCAGTGCTCTGAGTTGGCCCACCCCAACATCCACCCCATCTGTGATCTGCTGGAGCATGTGAAGGGCCAGTCGTGCAGACCCGAAGCTGTGGCATCTCCATAACACAGGGCAACAACAGAATATCCAAGAGGAGTCCCAGTGAGGGCCCAACATCGATGGTGTAGCAGAAACCAGAGGCTTCGAACCAGTCCGATGGTTGTTGCAAGTAAAGATGTATGGACAAGAGTCTGCAACATGACTCACTGTGTCACACTATAACTTCCATGACAAGATTTTTTTCCTTCTTTTTTTTTCTTTAAATTTTATTTTATTTTGAGGGGGGTGGGGGGGAGGTTGCAAGGGCAGAGGGTGGATACAAAGGGACAGGAAATGAATGGGATAAAGATGCATGATGTGAACAACACAAAGAATAAATAAAAAGAAAGTTAAAAAAGAAATGTTTTATGTTATAAAAGACACATATTCAAACTAATCCCTCTCCCCACTTGTAAGAAATACTTTCCTCAGAGAAAGAAATCATTATCCACTACTGATGAAATGGTGAACTGGTACAACCTCTGTGGAGATCAGTATGAAGGGTCCTTAGGAGGCCAAAAATAGAGCTGCCATATGGCCCGGCTAGACCACTCCTGGGCACACAACCAAAGGAATCCAGGCAGCGTACCATCCGTGCTGATTGCAACGCTGTTCAGTAGCCAAGTGTGGAGCCAGTCTAGATGACCATCCACGGGTGAATGGGTTAAGAAAATGGGGTTTTACTCAGGCATAAAGGAGAATGAAGTCATGACATTTGCAGGGAAACGGATCAAAGTGGAGACTGTCACGTTAAGTGAAATAAGCCTGACTCAGAAGACAAATACCACTTCAACTCTCCTCTGTAGAGTTTATATTAAAAATAAAAAGACATGGAAAAGGAAAGGAATGTCTTTGGGAATAGAAGGCAAACCGGCAGGAGGGGAGGACAGGAGAGGAAAGGGCGGTGAATATGACACAGCACACACATGTGGAAACATCATGATGGCGCTCTGTATGCTGAACAATGAAAACACACTAATAAAAAATAATCTAATAAATAAATCAACGAACTACATGAATAAAAGTAAAACAAAGCACCCTCTTCACTATATAAGACGCACTTTATGTTTTCTATTCTGCCTCACTTAATTTCACGGCACTAGCGGCTATCGACTGCTGTGCTTTTACAGCCCATCTGTGGATTTCAAGAAAAGGTAAAGAGAAAACCCACGAACTGGAAACTCAGTAGAACCAATCCATCACAGGACAGGCAAGGAAGCTGATGGTCACGGAATATCAGGACCTGTTCACTTTCTCACCAGACAAACAGCAAGCCTAACTTAAATTATCAAGTCAAAACCATCCCTAACGGATTTATAAATCTAAATGTACAGAGAACACATATAAATCAGAGTTGAGTCAAAGAAAGTCACTAGAATAAACACATATGCACATATTCATGTCCACATTCCATTGTGTATCAAATCCATACATGCACATACGTGTGCAACATGCATGTGCAAGCATGAGACATCTAATTACAGAATCGAGCATTGCCTGAAGGTTGTCATCTTCAAAACTAACACCAGAGCTTGGCCTCCACACTGAAGAGCACAAAGGCAGACTGAAGCTGTGCCTGTTACTGTCATGCCTGACCCCTGTGAGGCAGATGCCCTACAGCATGGGGGTGGGGGGTGGGGGTGGGGGCATGCTACTGGAAATTAAATTTAGGGAATGCTAGGTGAGTTCTACCACTAAGTGACATGCTAGGCCTCTTTTTATGTCTTCTTTTGAGAGAGTCTCACTAAGCTGCCCAATGTGGCCTTGGATATACTCTGTGGCCCAAGCAAGCCTTAAAATTGTACCATCCTGCCTCAGTCTCCTGAGTAGCTGAAGTCACAGGCTTGCCCCGCTGGCCTGACTTGTGCAGGGCTCCTCAGATCTTTTCCATTAGTTACCCCAGATGTGTACGTTTGTAAGATGAAGATGCAAGTCAAACATTCACTGATAATAAATCCTAAAGAAATTTATTTTAAAATAATGTTTGTGGGGCTGGAGAAATGGTGCTCTTACAGAGGTTGGCTTCAGTCCCCAGCACCCACATGGCAACTTACAACTGTCTGTAACTCCAGTCCCAGTGGATCCAGGTGCCCTCCTCTGGCCTCTGCTAGTACCAGGCCTGCATGTGGTGCAGACATAAATGCAGGCAAAACACCCAAAAACATATACACCGATTAAAATTTAAAAAAAGAAAAATAATATTTTTCATACATATAACTTTACCATTTAATAAATGTAAAAACAAATTTGCTTACTAATGGGATGGATCTGCGTGCTTATTTTTATATAGAATTCAATGTCGGTTGCATATTTCATACTATAAGATGATCCACATCCTCAACCTTTTCCAGTTCATCAATGTTTTAATTTTTATGAGCATCAATCCTGAGAACACATATTGCTTCACATAAATACACAGTACAAAATGGTAGGTGTCGGTTTGGGACTGTTTCAGAAATTGTTGGAAATTCTGTCCTACTCTGAAGCCAAAATTCATTTAAAGATGTTTATGAAATTCAAGACAGCAACTCGAATTGCAAATTTCTAAAACCAAACATTCTAGCACAATACATTCCAAAGACATGTTAACTTGATACTTCTATGCTGAGGAGTGACACTAAAAAAAATATGAAAAGTCCTTGTTTTTCGTAATTAAACTTTGTTTCTACAAAAGCAGAAAACTTCCCATGTACAACAAAAGCTCCGTAACTCCTCTCAGATTTCTGAGGCAGCAGAAGAGACTGGACACAGAAAGAGACTAAAGTCTGATCTTATGAGATGAGACTGTTTTTTCAGTGAAGGACACTCTGGAGTAGAAACCATGTCTGCCAAGAGGGAAGGATGTAACTAGAATTGCTAAATAGTCTTTTTAATAGAACACCCGGAGCCAGATATTGAGATAAATGCTGAAAGATTAGAGAGAGAAAAAGGAACAAGTCACTGCCATGTCTCACCTCACCAACTCCACGAATCCTCTGTTTGAAAGTCTCTGAGTCCTCAGCTGAAAAAGCTCTCTAGCCGAAAGGCGTGTGGCCAGAAAGGCTTCAGCCGAAAAGGGCTTTAGCCAAAAGAGCTTTAGTGCCTGTTTCCTCATGCCTTATATACCTTTCTCCACCCTTCTTAGTGCTGGGATTAAAGGTGTGTGTGCTTCCCAAATACTGATAGCAAAGGCATGAGATCTCAAGTGCTGGGATTAAAGGCCACCACTGCCTGGCCTCTATGTTTAATCTAGTGGCTGGCTCTGTCCTCAGATCTTCAGGCAAATTTTATTAGGGTACACAATATATCACCACAGAAGGAAATACTTGAAGTTTATTTAAGGGGTTTGTGGAATTGGGGAAGTTAAATACAACTTCAGGGGGCTATATGGGAGTCTACAGTCTCTACTTCCTGAAGCTGTTCATCCAGATGGGATTCATTTTTAGAAACTGCCTTGCCTGGCTAACAGGAAGCAGGTGATAGTGGGTGACCGAGTCAGGCAGTGGCAGTGATGGGGAAGAGGCCAGAGTGTCAGCACAGGGGCAGGGGATTTCAGCAAGTCTTAGGGGAACAGAAAGTTCATTGGTCAGGGTCTTGCAGAGTTTGTTCAAAGTTTATTTCAACAGTCTCCAATCCGAGCATTTCAGAATACATCCGATGACACCGTGTGACATAACTTCAGGCACAGTGCAAAGTGCATGTGTTGTGTGCTCCGAACCAAGGCTACAGGAAACTACCACAACACAGCAAGGGCAACATCGCCAGAAACACCTTGGATCTATTATGTGTTTGAGTTACTCTTTGCTCATTGCACATTTGAAAACCTTTTACTGTTCCCAAATTTTTCACAGCGTCCAGTTACACAATCCCACAGAAAGTTGCAAGCCCACAATTTAGGAAGGCACTTTAGTGGGTGGAAGAGGTACTTGGTCATTTCTTATTAATATGCATTGGTGTTAATCAGCTTCCTGCCACTGTGCCAAAACACTTGAAGTGCATCAACTTCAAAAGAAGAAAGGTTTGTTCATGGCTTCAGAGGTACGTGGACATTTATTTGGTTATGTTGCTTTTGAGCCTCTGGAAAGGCATAGCCATCGTGGTAGGAAATTCCTGGGAGAGCAAAGCTGTTTTATGGAGTATGAACCAGGAAGCAGCGAGTGTCAGGGAGGGGCCAAGTTCCCGCAACCACTCTCGGATGATGACCTAACCCCCTCTCTTTGGGTTCCACCTCCTAACGAGCCTACCACTTCCCAACAGCATCATAAGCAGGAACCAAATCCTCCAGGACATGAGTATTGGGGGGAACTTTTCAGATATATCACAAACTGTAGTTCAAGTGTACCCCAAGAATCAAAAGCATTGAAGAAAGATCCAGAAGGAGGAGCAGACACCACCCAGAGCTGAAGAGATGAACCAGCAGACAGACTGCGACCTGTCAGCTGAAAAACAGTTGCTGGTTCACCTCAGTCCACATTGCCCACAGAAACCCCTCTGTAGCCCACGCTTTATTGACTTAGCATGCTCATAGCTCAGTTTTAAGAGCTGGGTATCTATTGCTTCACTTATTAAAATCAAGAACACTAGTATCTGTAGGTGAGAAAATAACACATTTTGTTTTTATTCTTCTTCTTCATTTCCCCCAGTTTATTATCTGAAATTTTAAGCTCACATTCCCATCCTCTAAAGTTTACTGTTTCATTGTGGAAATCCTTCAGATTTATTCATATTTGCATCTTGCTAATTGACAACAATTTTGTCCATTAACTCTATGTTCAATTGATTCCATCATTTTCTGCCCATCCTTTCAGACCTCAGATTTCCTTCTCTAAGATTTATTCATTTTAATTCATCCACATACTAGATGGAAAAATTCCTTGCCTGGCTTCATCTGTTGGCTTTCTTATAATAAGATGCTTCAGGGACATTGCATAACTAGAAATGTTCTTTCTATTGCTCTCTAACTTAAATAACAGATCCACATTGAGATTGCATTCACCCCTTCAAAACTGTGGAGTATGAAGTGACCATTGTTATGGAGTAACCTGTATACGTTGTTAAATGAAAAGATTAGTTGGAGGAATATGTGTGAGGCTTGCTACCATTTATGTAAGGAAAGAGGAGATTCACTCACACACACACACACACACTCATTAACATGTATTTAATACTTACATTATAATATATTCAACTCCATTAATATATTACATATTACGTTAGATTGTGTCAATTTACATACTGCTTAATATTATCATACCATATTAATGTTTTACACAGTGCATTTATCTATGCCATTATATGCTAAATATATTGAATTGATATTTTCATGTCAAAAACATAGGAAACCTAAAAATTTAAAATTGTTAGAACAAGACAGAGATAAAATGTGTTGGAAAAATTAGGTGCTGAGAATAGTCTTCTTTGAATAGACTGTATATTAGACCTGTCTTTGAAGCCCTGTTAATAACGTTCATAATTAGAAAACTAAATAAAGAAAAATACAGTGCTTGACTCTTTGGAATGTTCAAGAAGGTGAGTGCTCAGTGGGCAGGCTAATCTCAACACAAAGGGAGAATCCCATGATTCCTCAGCACAGTAAGTTGACTCTGCATCCCTAACTGAGCAGATCCAAAGACCAAAAGGATGAGAAAATAAAGGGCTCCAGCTGTTTCACGGCGACATTGAAGTGGTTTGCACCAGTGTATTATTCCAGTAAAACACTGGATCAGGTGAGCGAGCCACTCAGCCTCCCTGCAAACTGACTTCTGGGACTGCTTCAGAGAATGTACAGACATCTGAGGTTCCTGAGGTCCATGCAGCAATTTCCATCCTGGAGGGAGCCTCCTCAAGACTCCAGAATGACCTGAAATTAGCAAGATGTGCAAGGGGCCTCTTCCCAAGTCTATGAGGAGAGAAAAGAGGAGGGCCAGACACTTGGAGGAGGCGCCCCACCCACTGAGGGGTCAGGCAGAGATTCTTGGAACTGCCTGGAAGTCACACTGAATGCCAGGGTTCCAGTTTCTATGAGTGAAATTGTCACCTGTGTGGAGGTGGGCTTTTCAGTGCTACACCAGCCTTTGAGTGGTTCATGCTCCGGTAAATAACCCCTCACTTGTACTCCTGTAAGTAACACCAATAAATCCAAGGGTTCACCAACTTGCTCTTTGGTCTGTCGGTCATCAACCCCTATCTGGGGTAAACAGATATTTGTGTAATATCACTCCAGGGAAAGTGTCATACAACATGAAACCAGACAAAAATCCACGTAGGCCTGATTTCGTAATAAACTTAGGATGTATTTCATCTTTTAAAAATACCTAGATCCCAGAGTTGCCCAAAGAATAGCCTAGAAGCAATAGCTAACTCAGGAGTATTGAGTACCCCTGGTACCCATGTTGTGGTCTCTTTTCCCACTGAAGAGGATCAGAGGTCTGGGAGGAACAGATGATTTGGAATATGGGGTAGCTAATGGTGAAATTAGTTTGAAAGCATCTTGTCATACAAGGCGGCTGTGGGAGGCAAGTAGGGTTGTGCTCCGTCATCCTTGTTCAGTCTAAAGCCAATCTTTCCTTTCTTTTTTTTTTATAAATATTTTCATTTTATAATTAAATTTTACATATCAGCCACGAATTCCCCTGTCCTCCCTCCTCACACCACCCCCCTAGCCTTTCCCCCCAACCCACCCCCCATTCCCAGGACCAGGCCCTCTGGATAAGTGAGACAGTCAATGAGCTTGAACTGTTCAGGAGGCCCCCAGGTAGTGGGACCGGGACCTGTCCTTGGTGCATGAGCTGGCTGTTTGGAACCTAGGGCCTATGCTGAGACACTTTGCTCAGCCTTGGTGCAGGGAGGAGGGGATTGGACCTGCCTCAACTGAATCTACCAGTCTTTATTTTCTTACTCTGAACAGTTTATTTTTTCTTTCTGTTCGACAGCCCTTGTATTCTTTTTCTTTAAAGCTCAACTGCTTTACCAGGTTGGCCACTTCATGATCGTTTGCTAATGTCTGCTGGGTCCTCTATTTCTGCTAGCGGAATTTAGATACAGACTGCTCATGTTCTTCACTGCATGATGCACCTTCATCATCAGTCTGCTGGGACCCTTCTTTTGCATAATATATTTGTTTATTCTTTTATTTTTATATCCCCTCTAACTCCCCTCTCCTCCTTCCCTTTGGCAACATTCAAATGTGTTAAATGTGTGGTCTTTCATTTCTGTGTGCCCTTGTAAAACTGACAGTGTTGTTTTATGCACACATACATTTAATTTGCATAAATGGTACCGTGGTATGGACTTCTTTTATTGTTCACATTTTCATACTCAGCAGCACATCAGTCTGGGAGCATTTAGTCTGAATTCTAACCTGAATACGATTACATGGCAAGTATGCCAGGCTGTTTACCTATTATTTGTACTTAAATTCCTGAAACTAGATCACATTGAAATCATCACTACCACAAACAACACTCTGATGGGTAGCTTCAGAATGGTCACCTTGAAAACTGACGCGATAATCTCTGCAAAAGCACCCAGAAATTGGAATGGTAGGTCATGTGACATATATACTTAGCCTGACAAGGTGTCGCTGATGGGTTCTCAGTGGCTGTCCCAGCAGCACATGGTTCCCGTGTCCTCACCTTGACAAGCCTTTTACCATCTGATGTCTTGATTTCCCTCAACTCAATCTTCTCTCATTTTTAACATTTTTTCTCACCTAATTCCTTGGAGCTCTTCTTGGAAAACTAGAAAGTATTCAGTAGTTTGAAAAAAAAATCATTTGTCCTATGTAGCCATTGCTTTCAAATTTTTATTATTATTTTATTCTATTTTTATCTCTTATTCCTTGCCATTTTCTTCTGCAAACAAGAAATTTTCTCAAACATGTCATCTTCATTTTCAGTTCAATTTTCCTGTCAATTCTGTGCATTAGTATTGTTAAGCTACAACTTTTAAATGTACTCTACCAAAAGTTTTCACTTTTTCAAATGGAATTTTTGTTCTTTGAGAATTTCATACAACATATTTTGATCATCAAAATTTCTCACTTCTTAATTTTATTTTTGAGACTATAATTACATCTCTTTCTCCCCTTTCCTCCCTCCAAACCCTCCCAAATACCTCTCCCACTCTCCTTCAAATTCATGGCCTCTTTTTTCACTGATTGTTATTGCACGCATCTGTGTGTGCATATATACATATCTGTATTTTTAAATATAACCTGTTCAGTCCATATAATGTTTCTTATATGCATGCTTTCAGGGATGACCATTCGGCACTGGATAATTGGTGTGCTCTTCCCTGGGGAAGTCCACCTCTCCTGCTTCCAGCTTTCTTCTGTTGCCCATAGTTCTTTGTGTAGGCTTGAGACCTTGTGGGATTTCACTCACGCACTTTGGTGTGTCAATTGGTGTCATCCTTGTTCAGCTCACACTTCAGCAGTCATATCGGTGAGACTTTGTGGATATAGCTTCTGATATTTCTAGGAGATACAATCTCATAGCTAATTCCCTGATCCCCTGGCCCTTATAATCTTTCTTCCTACTCTTCTGCAATGTTCCCTGAGTTGTAGTTGTGGGAGTGTTTTGTAGATATATCCGTTGGGACTGGGCTCCACTACTCTGCATTTTGGTTGGTTATGGTTTTCTATAATGGACTCTGTCTGCTGCAAATAGAAGTTTCCTTGAGGAGGGGTGAGGACTACACTTATCTGTGGGTATGAAGACAAATATTTATAGACTTTTGTCAGCGATTATGCTGGTTTAGTAAACTAGTGGTTGTAGATTCTCCTCCAATAACCATGACTCCACCAGCACTAAGCAGTCAGCTAAATTTCCAGTACCAGGTATGGTTTCCCTCTTGGTGATCAGTTCTTAAGTCCAGATAGAGAGCTGTTGGTTACTGCCAAGGTGTGCATGCCACTGCTGCACCCTTAGGGTTAGAGTGCCATGCTGGCCATCAATGTGGTTCATAGGCATCACAGCTGGGTAGGACTTTTGGTTACCTCCCTCCTTTGGAAGCTTGCATGGTACCTAGTCTTCAAAGCGAGATCATTTAGGTCAGTTCCATCTCTAAGCCCTGTTTCTGAAGTACATGGTGTCTTCAGCAAACCAACAAAACAAAACCACCAGCTTTCCTTCTACCTTTCGGGGCAACCAAGGGCAACAGCAATAGGCTATATGTTTAGACAGCCCTTGCCAACATCTCGTGTCTGGTATTAGAGATTTTTAGGTGGTCCTTGGCCATTGGAGGGAACAACTTCAGCACAGATGAGAAAAGTTCATTAAAACTGCATGTGTATATTTATACATGGAATTATTTATATTATAGGAGGATTTTTTAGGTAAATAGTTAATGGTAAGATTCCTTGTGGCTTTTTCATGGTTTTATGGTTATTTTACCCATCTCCCTCTTTCTTCTCTGTTATCTTCCTCTTGCCTCCCTAAGGAACTCCCTTTCCCTCTTCCCCTTATCAGATCACTGTGTCCTGCCATTCCTCTTTACCCTCCCATTTTCTTCTGTATTCTTTACCTTTCTTTCTCTCCCTGAAAAGCCCCCTCCTTCCCGTTTTCCTGATCAGATTACTAGTACCCTGCTATGCCCTTCTCCATTGCTCCCCAATCCCCCGATCCTGGCAGTGGTCCTGTTTTACTTGCCTGGTTTCTGTAGTTACTACAAGCTATGTACACACATCTGAAGATTCAGAGTTCCTAACTCTAATGAGGGAAAACATCTGGTGATTAAATTTCTGAATCTGGGTATCTGGGTTATCTCACTCAATATGATCTTTTCTAGTTCCATCCATTTAGCTGCGAAATTCATAATTTCATTTTTTATAGTGGAAATAGTATTCCACAGTGTGTGTGTGTGTGTGTGTGTGTGTGTGTGTGTGTGTGTGTGTGTGTGATGTCATTATCCATTTATCAGTTGTAGGACAATTAGGTTGTTTCCTAGAATTTCTCACTTTTATGCAGAATTTTTATTTATGACTTTCTCATAGCAAAATACATTTTCACTAAATCATCCTGTAAGTTATAGTCTCATATTTCATAGAATGAAATTTTTTTTTAATTTGGTGTGAAAGCATAGAAACTTTCTAAAATTTACCATTTTCCATTTTCCTTCCTTAATTTGTTTTATATTGTGTGTTCATACTTTTTGCATATTTTGCCTTTTAATCAACTTTGTGTGGCAAAAGTTCTAAGGAGAACTGGGTTTTGTGACTAAATTTCACAACTGTATTTTTCTTGAGTTTCACATCTTTCCACTTGGATGCTTCTAAACCACACCTGCTGAGTCTTACACAGGAAGATGGATCTCCTTTCTGTCCTTTCTCAGTTCTAGGGGTTTTTCCTAATGCTCGTACAGGTCCTGAGGATTTTTTTTTCCTTACTTGCTACCTAGTAATTGTGCCTGAAGGCATCCTTATTGGTGAAATTATTAAGGCCACTCCACGTAGTTAAAAGAAGATTTATTTAATGGCATAACTTACAAATTAAGGGATAGGTAGGTCGCGGGGTTTGGGGAAGGTGTATCGCAGTCCAGCGGTGTTCTTTGGAGCTCTGCTTGGCCCACCTCCACCATCCAGGGTCCCAGAACAGAGAAAGAACGCAGCCCATCCAGATCTCAGATCTCCAGGCGCCTCCCTTGGCCCCGCCTTGTAGGCGTGACAGTTGCCAAAGTCTCAATGGGGGTTGGAACTTCCAGATCAAAACTGGAATGGCTACCCACTACACATCCTGACTGTTTACAATTGATATTTCCTAACTAATACTGTGCCTTTACAGTCCCAAATGCCAGATGCTGGTAGAATTCTGGTAGAATGATAGAATTCACACCTGCTAAGTCAAAAGGCCAATTCTTCCTTACTCAGGAAAATTTTGCCTACGATATTGTTGAGGTTCTTTTTCCTTCCATGTATTCAGTAAACTTTATCTGGGGATGTCAATTTTATGTATGTTGCAACTCCATTTTCCTTTGCCTTTTGGGCTTACTTTTGTCCACCTTCTGACTTCTATCATGATTACTCGTACTTAAAGATTAATTCTGGCTTTCTCTTTGTCAGCTTTCATCTTGCCTTCTATGATTTGGTTTTCCACTTCCTTGTTTCGTCCTTACTTCTATCCTTTTCTTCCTCTTCTATCTTTTGAAAACTACTTTATAATTTTACTTGTTTTTTTTAAATAGCATATGAACCATTAGGTTTCACTGTGGCATCTCCGAGCGTCATTTGTTTGTGTTCATCTGTTCCCTAGGGCCTTTCCCAGTTCCTTACCACCCCCAGCAGTTCCCATTCCCTTCATGGCAGGTGTATTCTATGACGCTCTTCATGTCACCTTCCACACCCACCTAAAGACCTCTCTTTCCCCTCTCACTGTCCCTTTCTAGTTTCATGGCCTACACCTACATCCCATAAACATGCCACACATAAATAAAAATTATATATGAGAAAAATACTAATATCTGTTTTTCTGAGTCTTTATTACTTTCGTAATAATTTCCAGTTACATCAGTTTACATGCAGTTGCCACAATTTCATTTTTCTTTATGACTAAATAAAATTCTCTCTCTCTCTCTCTCTCTCTCTCTCTCTCTCTCTCTCTCTCTCTGTGTGTGTGTGTGTGTGTGTGTGTGTGTGTGAGTGTGTGTGTGTGTGTGTGTGTGTGTGTGCACCACATTTTCTTTGCCCACTGTTGATGGACATTGAGATTGACTCTATTTCTAGCTATTGGCAACAGTACAACAATAAACATGGACGTGCAAGTGTTTCTGTGGTTGGACTTATACTCCTCTGAGCACACACCCAAGAGTGGTTTAACTTCTTCACCTATCTTTCTTTTAATTATATGTATGTGGTGGAGGGTAGGGTATGTGCAAGTGAATGCAGGTAAGCACAGACACCAGAAGAGGGTATTGGATGCCCTGGAACTGGAGTTACAGTTGATTGTAAACAGCCCAGCATTGGTGCTGAGAACCAAATTTGGGTCCTCTGGAAGAGTAGCACACATTCCTAACTGCTGACATCTCTCTGGCTCTGTTTTTCTCCTATCTTAATACATTTTCTTTGAACCATCATTTCTTTTATTTGACTGTCATTAGTTAATCTGATTTTGTAGGGAAATGTCCATATTCCTTTTCCCCCTAAATAGCTACATTTTCTAGGCCTACATTTCACATTTACTTTCCTTCCCAGATTTTATTATCTTTGGATGGAAGTTATAGCTTTTGGAGAAGATGTGGGCTAATGGATGGAGTGAGGGGCAGTATGGGAGAGTGAGATAGGACAGCTGGCCATTCAGAATTAGGTGTTCTGTCTCAGAACATTCTTCCCAACTTTGGTTTCTGGCCTCCTTACCATGGTATCTGTATCTTACTTCTTTAGATGATATCTCTACTTATATGCATTTGGGGAAGACTGTCTTAGCTTGTAATAAAATAGTGTGTATTCCAAGCTCTAATCTTATGACATAGTGTTTATTTTCCTTCTGCCTCCTTCCTTCTCTCCTTCTCTCCTCTCTGCTACACCCATATCTTGCTTCTTGTTGATATTTCATGCCTACACAGTTCCTACATCACCTCCCACCACTGTGTGGCATTTTAATGGACTTGGGGACAGTTCTGAAGCCCACTCATACCCCTGGATTTTCAGAGACCATATGCAGTGCTTATATTTGGATATCCCACTGAGTCAGCTGGGGAGGCCTGGGATAGGCCATGGACTGGGAACTAAGAAGGTCGGAGCCAGATGCTCACTGACAACTCAAGCAATAAGACTGGATGAAAGCTTGTGGGAAGAGAGCTGAGCTTAGACAGAGACTGGAGCCCCAAATTGGGAACACTGACTTGAAATGTCCCCCAAAAACTCAATTCAGGCTTGGTCCTGGGTGCAGCACCCATATTTGAAGGTGCAGCCTTTAGGGTATAATTGGATCGCTAGAGCTCTGATTTCACCAAAGCATTACAGGATTGGTGGATTCAAAAGTGGATGTGCTATTAGGGAGGGTGAAGATGTGGGGCCAGGTTGGACTTCGAGCCATATCCTCTCTCTCCCCCCTGTCCCCTCCAGTCTCTTACTCTCGGGCTTCCTCTCCCCCTCTCTCCTTCCTAGTGGCCATAGTAAGCATCTCTACTTCATGATCCCCCCTCCCCTCCACACTGTTCTGCCTCACCACTCACCCAGGAACCTCAGAGTGGAAGAACCATGGACTAACACCTCTGAAATCATAGCCCCAAACAACATGTCCTTCTTTTAAGTGCTTGAGCTCATATTTCACAATGCCAGAAAGCTGACTAATACAGAAGGGAAAGCCAGAGATGATCCTATAACAGTTAATGAAAAGCAGATACCATGGAAGAGAGAAAAAATAAACAAAGTAATAGTTAAAAGACAAACAGAGTTCCCAAAAGGGAGCTAATTAGCATGGCCCAGTGAAAAGCACTGTGTGATACGGTCTCCAAAGCTGGCATTGCATTAAATAACATGGAAGTCACTGATGACCCTAATAAGAGTGATTTCAGAAGCTAGATGGAAGGAGAGCCTCGATATCAGGATGGGATGTGAATAAAACATTTCCAAGTCTGGTTGGCAAATAGAGAAAACATTAAAGATGTCTGGCTATTAACAGGAAGATAAATATAGAGGTGGGAGAGAGGATCAGCTTAAAGAAAATCTCCTCTACAATAACCCACCATATGTAGGAGCTCTAGGTACCCCTATAGCAATGATAACTCAGATTCCTATAGAAATTGAATTCCAGGGAATTTTGCCTACATAGGCTCATTGCAAATTCACCTCACTAGGCTACTTCAGTGTTACTGACGAGGAAACGAAAGCCCAGGGAGATAAGAATGAAAGAGTGTTCCAAAGGATAAACGGAAGAAAATAATTACCATATCATTCTGACCACAGCTCGCTTAGGCACAGCCCCACCACTTCTTCTTCTCAGCATCCTCGAAGAGAGCAAGGCAGAGGCAGCGTCTTAACTGAGCCCAAACCTCCCATGTAAACTGTTAGATGGAAATCTACATTTTCATTTCCAATGGGATAAATTTGCAGGATCTATTTGGCTTCCTTATTAACTCCTCCAAAACATTTTCTCTGCCCTGGTCCTTCCATGCAAAGCCAGTGCTAGCAAATTACCTGAATTATTTTACAGCTTAACAGGGCACGGTGTACCACACCGTTTACAAATACCCCTTCCACAGAAAGGAGGAGGTAAGAGAAAGTTGGCTCCTGGTGTCTGCCTTTGTAGCAAACTATTCAACAGTAGCCCCCAGAGGATGCCTCTATGCCTGGATAAAATGCTTTTGGAGCTTCAGATCCCTCATAGAAAAACAATTTCTCCAAATGCACAACCATTTCTGCTGAGCCACTAAATAACTTCTGCCTGCCCGTGACAGGGACAGCCTTAAGGTGATATGATAGATGCCAAGTAAATAATCAATCAATACACTGCTTTAAGCCTCCGTCTATCAGTTTGGCATTGTGTGGACTAATTAGATGATAAAATGTGATGAATGTGTATTAAACTCAGCCTCTCTCTGGTAGTTCCCAGGGGTCCTTTCCCATTTTCTAGCTGACCTTTTAGAGCTCAGCCTTATTGTATGTGAATGCAATTAAATCAATTTGTCAGATATTTGCATTAGTCTGGCTTGTTCAGAATTCAATTATTCAGTGTCACTTTACTGCCCTTCGGCGGGCTGTGCACTGGCTTGTGTTCAAGTGTGGATAAGGCAGGAACGGGTAATCTTGGTGGGGTTCGGACCTATGAATACTCTCACTCAGAGGGATTTCTGAGATCCAGCAGCCCAGATTCCTCCTCCCTCCAAGTCTCAGGTGGGTTTTAAGTGTGCTCTCACCACAGCGAGGCTTTAAGCCTGGCTCTGTTAGAAGGTGACTTTAATGAGTCGTGCGGGGTGTGTGAGCCTAGCTCCCTTGCCTACAGCTTAGGGCGGCCATAGTGTGAGTTCTCTCTGAAATCCGGCTGGAGGCTGGCTCTCCGTCGTGTTTATTGACAAGAGGGTGACACAGCAAACCACAAGGAAGACAGCAAGGCCGTGGTATGGGGACAGGAAGAAGCAGGGCAGTCAGCAGGTGACCAGGGTGACCAACTGGGCTCCATCCTCCAGGGACTGCTGGAAACGAGGGGAAGAATCACAGAGTTGACCTACCCAAGAAGCCAAGAGCTTGAGCATATCTCCACCACCCGCCAGCTGCTGTCCGTTATCAGCTGAGTGGCATGGAGGCATTGGCTCGCTGCTCTTTAAGCCTGTCCTGAACAGCATTGGCTGGACATTCTTTTGAGGCCTGAGAAACCCCTCAGGCTGAAAGGGAGAGATGGACACAGGAAGATGGAGGCACACTGACAGCACACGCTCCAGGGCATAGCTTCACTGTGAATACAAACAGTGAGAATAAAGTCCTTAGTGCTGGCCAACAGAGAAAAGCATGCCGCCCATAATGACTGATACCATTATTACTAGAAATAGGTGAATCCAGGAAAATGACCTTTCTTACACATGAATCCCACTGTGGTCCCAGCTTTACATGATAGGGAAAGGCTGTGCTATCAGCTATCCTGGGGGAGTAGAGTGGAATCATGCAAGGTCTCTCAGAGGAGACGACACTTGAACTGTGTCTTTAAGGTTGGTTGTGTATTCGCCAGCATACAAGGTGTGGTGGTTTGAGTAAGAACGGCCCCAAATATATAGGCTTATATATCTAAAAGCTTAGTCACCAGGGAGTGGAATACTTAGAGGGATTAGGAATTGTGGACTTGTTAGAGCAGGTGTGGCCTTATTGGAAGAAATGTGTCACTGGGGGTGGGCTTTGGGGTTTCAGAAGCCCAAGCTGGACCCAGTGGTGCACTCTCTCTCTCTCTTCCTACTTCCTGTGGATCCAGATATAGAACTCTCAGCTCCTCCAACACCATGTCTGCCTGCGTGCTGCCTGCATGCTGCCATGCTTTCCACCATGCTGATAATGGACTAGACCTCTGAACTGTAAGAAATCCCCAGCTAAATGCTTTTCTTTATAAGAGTTGCCATGGTCATGGGATCTCTTCACAGCAATAGAACACTAAGACACAAGGGAAGCATAGGTATTTTCTATGATGCAAAGACCTGATGAAGTATAAGTTTGGTGATCTGCTTGGAGTTTAGAATGGCTAACATGAGAGAGAGCTTAATGTTATGATGCAAATTCAAGTCATGAGAGAATTTCCACGGCATTCAAAGGCATTACAGTACTGTGTTATCCTGCAAGAAACCAGTAGCTGCAGGGTACACTAACACTAAGCTTTCTTTAGACACTTTGATGGCACACAAAGGAAATAATTTGTAATAGAAATAAATAGATTAATGAACAAGAGTTTAAAATATCCACTTCACAGGAATAAGAGAAAATGCAATAGGAGTGTATGTGAAAGGAACGGCGGGGTTTTCATTGAGCCAGCATGTTGCATTACTTCAAAAGGAAAGAGAAGTTAATTCAAGCTTAGATCGCATTAATAGAAATAGTGTCGTGTTCAGATTAATGGATGTTGCAGTCACACTTGTCTTGCTATCTGAACAACTCAGGAAGCAGGTGTCCACTTTTTAAATAGCATCTTTTAAAGGGGACATGAGTACAGTGGAACACGCTTGGGGAAGAATGAACAGATACTAGAGTCCAAAGGCCACATAAAATGTAGAACACACCCGAGCTGGCTTCTGCGGTGAACAAAGGAGTAGAATTACATTGTGTCCTTCCAGAGGCTGAGACTCCAAACTCCAGTACATCAATATTTAAGCCAGGGGAGCAAATCAAAAGCATGTAACCGTGGATGGTCGGTGCTGGGAGGAGGCTCCAGTCCCGGGAGCACTTGGCTGTCAAGGGAATAGAGGCCTGTCCAAGAGGTTTGATGAGATACTAGTTCCAGTCATGGGATCATATCCCACAGCCTACTCCAGTCTAAATATTCTGGTTCTGTGACAATGATCTCAAGGAGGCATACCACAAGAGGGGTTAACTAGCAGGAAAAACCACAGAGGGTCAAGAAACAAAGGATAGCATATCTGTGGGGTCCGTTCCAAAGGGCTGGATTAGGGAGGTGAGAAAAAAAGTCAGGGAAATGACAGGTGTTAAGGGTCTGACCCTATACTCTGTGCAATTCAGTAGCAACAGTATTGGCAGTAGTCCCTGAAGAAGAAGAGGAAGGAGAATAGAACGAGGAGGAAGAAGCAGCAGGAGGCACAGCAGTGAGGAGAGAAATGCCAACCGCTGCAGTTTATTGGTAGTTTACGTTACTGGGTGTTCTTACTTGCTTATTACAAAACTCTTTGACCTTCATCGCTTTGCCAGAAGACTTCTTTCTCTCACAAACAGTGTTCATAAACACTGCTAAAGAGAGGGGCCATTTCAAACGTATTTTGGAGGAAGACATGACTTTTTGCTTGAAAGTTTGGGCTGAAAATCTGGTCTGCCTTTGGGGCAACCTAAGATATTTCCTGCACATCACCCTAAAGCTTCCCTGTAGAAGCCACTATCCTGGTAGTGACAGCTTCCTGGGTGTGTGGGGTTTGAAGCATCATCATAGCCCTGTCTAGTGAAACTTCTTGCTCCTTAGTTCAGAGCATGCCACCCACAATTCACAAGCACTCTGATCTAAGATCACAGGACCGCTTCAAGCTCATGCTCTTCATATTGGCTGTTCCGGACACACACACAAGGGTGGCAGGGGCAGTCCGGGGGCGTGGGGGAGCATGTCTGAGACTGTATCCAGCTTTTCCTTCCACTGGGCCAACAATCTGCTATGCTGACGTGTCCATACATGCCATACATTTCTGCGTAGGACCAGAAAAAATTCTAACACACACCAGAAAAAGTGATCTTCGTATGAAAATAAAGAAAAAAAAAATCAGCAGTTCAGGATGGGTGAGAGGAAGTACCTATGTGTCGCCTGGCCCTTGCAGAGCCTTGCCCAGCAGACTCTCTGTTTCTGGGTATTTGCCATTCCACAACTGGAGAGGAGATCAAGCACAAACATGTCTTAATCCCGGTTCTTTTTTTTTTTTTTTTTAGTGGTGGCTTATTTTTTTTTTTGTTTTTTTTTTTATTTATTTTAATTTATTTTGCAATACAATTCAGTTCTACATATCAGCCACGGATTCCCTTGTTCTCCCCCCTCCCGTCCCCCTCACCTTCCCCCCCAACCCCCCCCCCCCCCCATTCCCATCTCCTCCAGGGCAAAGCCTTCCCCACAGACTGAGGTCAACCTGGTAGACTCAGTCCAGGTAGGTCTAGTCCCCTCCTCCCAGGCCGAGCCAAACAATCCTGCATAGGCCCCAGGTTTCAAACAGCCAACTCATGCAATGAGCACAAGATCTGGTCCCACTGCCTGGATGCCTCCCAAACAGATCAAGCCAATCAACTGTCTCACCCATTCGGAGGGCCTGATCCAGTGGGGACCCCTCAGCCATTGGTTCATAGTTCATGTGTTTCCATTCATTTGGCTATTTGTCCCTGTGCTTTATCCAACCTTGGTCTCAACAATTCTCGCTCATATAAACCCTCCTCATTCTCGCTAATTGGACTCCCAGAGATCCACCCGGGGCCTAGTCATGGATCTCTGCAAACAGATCCCTCAGTAGTTGGATGAGGTTTCTAGCACAACAATTAGGGTGTTTGGCCATCCCATCACCAGAGTAGGTCAGTTCGGGCTGTCTCTCGACCATTGCCAGCAGTCTGTTGTGTGGGTATCTTTGTGGATTTCTGTGGGCCTCTCTAGCACTTTGCTTCTTCCTATTCTCATGTGGTCTTCATTTACCATGGTCTCCTATTCCTTGTTCTCCCTCTCTGTTGTTGATCCAGCTGGGATCTCCCGCTCCCCCAAGCTCTCTTTCCCTCAACCCTCGCCTTTCATTACCCCCACTCATGTCCAGGCTGTTCATGTAGATCTCATTCCATTTCTCTGTCATTGGGCGATCCCTGTGTCTTTCTTGGGGTCCTGTTTTCCAGGTAGCCTCCCTGGTGATGTGAGTAGCAGACAAGTCATCCTTGTTTCATGTCTAGTATCCTGCTATGAGTGAGTACATACCATGTTTGTCTTTCTGAGTCTGGGTTACCTCACTCAGGATGATTTTTTCTAGATCCATCCATTTGTCTGCAAACCTCATGATGCCATTGTTTTTCTCTGCTGAGTAGTATTCCATTGTGTATATGTACCACATTTTGTTTATCCATTCTTCAGTTGATGGGCATCTGGGTTGTTTCCATGTTCTGGCTATTACAAACAATGCTGATATGAACATAGCTGAACAAGTGCTCTTATGGTGTGGTTGAGCATTTCTTGGGTATATGCCCAAGAGTGGTATAGCTGGATCTTGGGGGAGATTGATTCCCAATTTTCTAAGAAAGCGCCATATTGATTTCCAAAGTGGTTGTACAAGCTTGCATTCCCACCAGCAGTGGAGGAGAGTTCCCCTACCTCCACATCCTCTCCAGCATAAGGTGTCTTCAGTGTTTTTGATCTTAGCCATTCTGACAGGCGTAAGGTGGTATCTCAGAGTTGTTTTGATTTGCATTTCCCTGATGTTAATCCCAGTTCTTTTGTTGCCTCAAACCAAAGGGAAGTGACACAGGGGCATGGCTTGAATCTGAAGGTTACATGGTACAGCCAAGCTTCCCAACAACGACTTGGAACCAAAAGCTGGAAAGCAGTAAGAAACACTGTTGGGTGTCCCCTTCTCCCCACATCCAACCTCTTCTCTCCCCCAACCCTCCTGCTTCTCTTTCTCCCTCTCCGTACTTCCCACTCTTTCTCTTCTGTACTGCCTTCCTGATGCCAGATGGCCTTTCATCTCTATTTCCACATGCCTACTTTATCCTACCTCTCAGACTGGCTCTTCCTGACTTAGAGAGCCAAAGTCAAAGGTGGCCAAATGTGGCTGCCCAGTAACTCCTGAATTTGCATACTCTTATTTTAAAATGATCAGCAGAAAATAAAACACATCTCTAAAGCCAATTCTCACTTTCTGGGAAGAAGAGTCTTGTCAGTCCACTTAATATCATGGCATCATTTAAAATCAAGTGACCCACCCCAGCTCAATTAGCTGTCACCCAGGAGCAGAGTGCATGGCCTCTAGATCTGTCACTGTGGCATGGGACAGAAGTTCCCAAGGAAAGAGACATATGGATAGTGTGAGCTTCAATCCCATAACTTCACAATGCATTGAAGACAGCTTAGAAAATTCATTCAACTTTGGCTGATACTCAAATTCTTTACTACAGGGGCACAGCTTACTGTAATCCTCTATACTAGGCATCATTCTGCCTCAAGTAAGGAAATACAGCCTGTGAAATAGGCTCTCTAATGAGCACTTTCTGATAACATATTTGTGTGTTAGTAACATCGATGGGAGGAGCAAATTTGGAATACTTTAGGGAAGAGAGCTCAATAAATACACCAGTTTGTCTTAAAATAAGGCTGATATCTTGCTCCAACTAAAGATTATGGAGTTTAGTCAGACTGTCAGAGAAGTGAGTGAGTCGAAGACCTAGGCCGTGTGTGCATGTGCTTTTAAGGAGACAGGTTAGAAAGAAAGACTTTTTTCAATGAGATACAAAATTTCAAATGTCTGGTGTGTTTCTGTAATACAGAAGGAGTCTAACATAAAAACTGTGCCATGGCTTGAAGATGTGGCACCCTCCTCCTGAGGACATTGGCCCTCAGTGCAGGATGGTCAGAGATGGTAGAATTGTAGAAGGTAATGGGATCACTGGGAGCATCATCCTCAGAGGAGGTTAATGCAGTTCTGAAGGAATCTGAATCCCTTCTTCTATAATCTAGAGAAATAGTCACCTCCAGCCCCTTAGTCCCTTGCGTCCCTCATCTCAGCGTGCTGTCTCTCCCTCTCTTGTTTATGCACCATGATACCAACTCCACACTGTCATGAAACCTCAGGCTGTTACCAGATCTAAACTGATGCCACTGACAGGCTTTTGACCTCCATAACCATGAGCTAAAAATCGTTCTTTTCTTAACAAAGTGCCGAACTTTGATATTTTGTTATAACAACAAAATCTGGATAAGGCAAACTTTAAATATGAACTAAGTATACATCTTCTTTCAATGAGATAAATATTGAACTTATATCCTCTGGGAGTAAAAGCATGTTTTCTTATTGGAAAATAGGGTAAACTCTTTTATTATATATAGTTAGGAAATTGCCCAGATATTAATTAGTTGTCTTACTGATTGACAGGAAAGATGGAAAGGTAAAGAATACTTCAAAATCAGACAAGTCTAGGCTACAATCCTATAATTTAGTTAATTAAGTTCTCTAAACTCTAATTCTCATCATTTATGAGATAGAGTTATAAGAAAAGCTTTTATTACTATAGAAATTGGAAATGAAAATGTTTATCACTACTTGTAATCAATAGCTAGCTTCCATCTTTAAAAATAGTACAGAGTAAACTAAATCCAAAATAAATTACATTTAAAAGGACTGATGGAAATGAAAGTGGAGACCTGTAAGATAGAAAAACAAAAACTTAATAGAAAGGAAACTTTGTTCTTTGAAAAGACTGATACAATTGATAAAACTTGAGTTTGACTGATTGGGGGAAAAACTACAAAAGATACAAATTAACATTAGAATGAGAGAGAAATGTTGTAGCCTCTTGGATGTTTGAAGAATAATTATAGAGATGACCTAGACAACTTTGTGCCAACAAATATGACAACTTAGATAAGACAAATGAATTCTCTTAAAAATAAAAGATGCCAAGACTTAGGCAAGAAACCCATATAATTTTAATCCCTTAAGACTATGGAAAACAGTATAAATGTAGTTAGAAACTTTACCAAATGCCAGGCTCTGGTAGCTCTCATGATTAATTATTTCAAATTTTAAGAAAAAAATAGCAACTCTATCCCCACTTTATTAGAAAATAAAAGAATGGAGAATATTTCACAAATGATTTTATGAAGCCAACATCATCGTAACTACAAAACAGTACAAGAATCTACAGAGCATGCACAATTTCTTTAATGTTCATGAATCAGATTCAACAATATAAATATAAGTCCATATATCCTGCTAAGAGAGTTTCTCAAGAATGCAAGGTTGGCTTAACATTCAAAATTAATATAGGTTAAAAAAAAACTACAAAGGAAAAAATATACTACCACATCAATAGACAGTGAGAAGACATTTGATAAAATCCAAAAGCCACTTCTAATTTAAAAGAAACTTTCTATAAATTTCCTTTTAACTAAGACAGAATGGAACTATTGTAGTTTGAGTAATGGCCTATACAAAAAAATCCATAGTTAGCATTGTTTGTAATGACTGAATATGAAATGTTTTCTGATAAAAATATTTACTCTCACCCCTCCATTCAACATCGCCCTAAATTAAAGCAACAAATGGCTTCTAAATCAGAATGAAAAGTGTCTTGTTTCACAGAAGATATGATGTAGAAAATCTACAGAAAACCTACCAGAGCTGATCAGTGCTTTTAGAAAAGTTTCAGAATATAAGATCAACCTGTGTATCCTAATATGCTAGTAGTGTGCCATGTCTAATGCCACCAAGAAATATAATACAGCTAAATGTAAACCTGAAAAAAAAAGTTTAAAACTTGTACATAGAAAACCAATTTCTTTTAAAGTTAAGTGAAGAAACAAAGTATTTGTGGGTCAGACGATGAAAAACATTTAAAATATCAATTCACCCCAATTTTATCCACAGATTCAATATAATCCCTCTCAAAATCTCTGCAGGCTTTCCAGGTAGGCATTGGTAAGCACCAACTCTATATACAGCGGCTCATACAGATTCATGAATTTACATGACACAAAATTTCTATGACACAAAACAGCCCAAACAATGCTGGAAAGGGAAGCCAAATTCAGAGGATGACTCTTATTACCTAATATTAAGACTTAGCATAAAAAAATTGATGGTTAAGACAGTGTGGTGTTGGCACAAGGTAAAAAACAAACAAAGAAAACAATGGAATAGATGAGTAGAGGTGCAGCAGCTGCAAGAGGAATCAGCATAGGAGAGCTATTTTTTCAGTGGGTAGAAAAATTAGATATCCATGTGTAGAAGAAAAAAATTTTGAACCCCATCTTACATGACATAATTATAAGCCTAAATACAAACTTTAAACTATAAAGATATCTGGACAACCTCATAGATGGAAACTTCTATGATCTTGAATTATACAAAGCTCTCATTCATGTAAGAGTAAAGTTACTACAACCAAAGTATAATCTGTGTAAGAATAGGTTTATATAATGCATTTCATTAAAATATAAAACATTTTTCTAAATAAATGCTACAATAACCATAAGGGTGCAATAGTAACACCCATCGTCTCTACTTGGACCTATGTATCTCTCAACAGTAGAGAAGTCATACCTAGAGCTGGAAACTTAGTCAACACCCTAGGGCTAGGGAAGTCGTGGGTCTTAGAGGAGAGCCTGCTACTGCCACTTTCCCAATTCCTCACTGCATTCTAAATACCTATTGTTACATTCACAGATAAAACTAGCTCTCACCCCTCATCAAAGAAACTTCCCTTTGCAACAGAACTCATTGCAGAAAACTATAACTGGTGAAAATACAGATAATGAGTGATGGTGGGATGCCCAGTCCCAGTTGATATGTCTACAACACAGCTCCTTCATCTCAGGCTCAAGGAATGCCACAGAAGAGGGGGTGAGAAGATTCTGAGTTGGAGAACCAGGAAATCTTCTGTGAGATTTTGTTTCTTAGAAAAAACAAAAAGTTTCATCCATCAAACCTCAACAGTATGGCTGCCTAAACAAGACCCGAACAAGGACAACACCAACAGACATGCTAACGTGGAAGGGGAAATCTCACGGGGGCCCATAAATAAACAAAGAACTACAGGCAACTAAGGAATACTGAGAGTAGGGATGAACCCCAAAATTGGTTATCCAATGCCAAGTGGTCAGCCCTGAAATCACATACATGCAAGCAACCCTAAACAGACTCAGCAGGTTATACTTATATATTTATGCATATATACGTAACAATAACAATTAAAGAAAAGAGGTCATGATTTCAAGAGGGAACAGAGGTGGAGGTATGTTAAATGGAGATGTTAGAGAGAGGAAAGGGAAGGGTAAAATGATGTAATTTACTCTAATTTTTATTAAAAAAAAAAAGAATGAAAGAAATAGCCAAGAGAATGAGAAGACAAGGAGGAAATATTTGCCAAACAAATATGGTTTTCAATAAAAAGATCGTATCAAGAATTCTCAAACTCTAATTTCTCAAATGATCATTTTAAAAACTAAGTAAAAATTTTATCAAGGTGCAGTGTCACATGCCTTTAAGGCCAGACATTTAGAAGACAGAGGAAGGCCAATTTCTATATGTCCAAGGCCAGCCTAGTCTACATACAAAGTTCTAGGCCTGCTAGGGCTACATAGTACGACCTAGTCTCAAAACAACTTTTTTTTTTTGGTTTTTCGAGACAGGGTTTCTCTGTGTAGCTTTGCGCCTTTCCTGGAACTCACTTGGTAGTCCAGGCTGGCCTCGAACTCACAGAGATCCGCCTGGCTCTGCCTCCCGAGTGCTGGGATTAAAGGCGTGCGCCACCACCGCCCGGCTCAAAACAACTTTTTTAAACAGACACTTTATCAACAAAGAGACACAGATATAAATTAAGCATATTAAAAAAACACTCAGCATCATTAGAAAAATGAAAACCACAGTGAAACATAATTGCATATCTCTCACAATAGACAGAATTAAAGAGTCCCAATGCTAGGGCTGGGGAAATGGCAAAGTGGGGAAAACTGATTGCCATTCAAGTGTGAAACCTCAGGACTCATGTAAAAGCTGGGCGTGGGAGCACAGAGCTGTACCCTCAGCACTCCTACCAGGAGATAGGGGAGACAGAAGGATCCCCAAGAGCTCATGGGCCAGGTAACCTGGCATTCACTGGACAAACAGCAAAGAGAGCCTGTATCAAAAAATGATGGAAGGCAAGGACTGGCACCTGAGGTTCTCCTCTCGCTTCCACAGATGCAATGACGTTTTTCTCTGTCTCTCTCTCTCTCATAAACTGATGACATGGCTGCCCTACAGTATGGTTAAGGGCGAGATTTTTATTGTAGCTATAAGAGAGAGAATAGCCTGAGGCATTTGAAAGAGTCCAGAACGGAGGGAGAAAGCAGACTGAACATGGCCCGCAGGCTGGACCTGGGCATGAGAGAAGCAGAAGAGCAGAGAGATCGAGAAGAAACACTGAGGAAGAGTGTGGGAGAGGAGGGGTGGGAAGAGGGAGAACATAGCTGAAACACCAGGGTTTTACGTAGAATGAGTACCTGGGGGTAGGGAAGCCTGTGGGCTGGGGGAATTTAGTGTAGGGGAGCAGGTGAGAAGAGCCGGGATGCTAGCACTGACTCTGAAATGTGTGACAGGTGCTTGTGACACTGAGGGAGCCTGCAAGCCAGCATGTGCTTTGGTAGGTGTGCTAATAGGCAGCACAGACAGCCCTTTGTCCCTTCTGCTTTTTTGGAATTTGGGGAAATGGAGTTTCCTTTGGACCTGACATCTCCCTCTCATTTTTTGAAGATTCCCAGTGTTTATGAGGGTATGGAGGAATTTACACTTGGACAAATGAAAACAATACAGTCAACTTGAGTTCATTGCCTCTTTAAAAAAAAATTTAAGCATAGTTCTACCCCAACAGCCAGTGTATAATGACAGAAAGTAAATCAGTGTTGCCTGAAGGGAGGGCAGGGAAGGGATCAAAGGGCTGAATTAGAAAACGCCATGTGAGGACATCTCAGAATAATCGCCATGTTCCTTATCTTAGTGGGCTGGTTTATCCACAGGTGCAAATGTCAAAATTCATCAAAGTGTGCAGAGTATCCAGTTATTTATCTTTGGCGAAGTATTTCTCAACAAAGATGCTAAAAAAATAAATGTGTGTATTGTTGGAGAATGCATAGGCGCTTTCAGAAGAAGTCAGGACCTTCTCCAAACATGTGGAAGGCACAGATCTGAGTAATACAGAGACAGACCTAGGAACAAGGATGATCCCTAGCGATCAAGTGGCATTGTGGGAAAGAATTTCATTCACCATGTCAGGGATAAAATCTGACATTAAGAGCTGAGATAAAAATAAGCTAATAAGAAGCAACTAAGGGGATTCTAAGATGGCAGTGTAGAGGTGTCCATCCCTTACCTCCCCCACAAAGAACCAAACAAACGAATTGTTTCATTGGGTGTGTGATGAAGACAGCCCTAGAATGCAAAAAGAGATGGATGAGAGCCTTGTAGGCCGTGCAGACTTGTGAGAGAAGCACAGAGAAGAATGGAGCCCACTCACAACCACAACCCCAGGTCTGCATTCAGGGGTCTCCTCATAGCAGGGGATAATGTAAACCAGAGGGTCACAGAAGACCTCATCACCATAGACACCAGCAGTCCCAACTACAGGAGAGTTCTCTAGGCCTCACTGTTGTTTAGCCCAGTCAGGGAGCTACCCATAGTCTGCACATTAGATACACCGTCACAGAGGAGCTCATAATATCCCCCCTCAACATCCAGAGCACAGGCAACTGACACATGGCTAACCTTGACAACATAATTGTAATCTCAGTGACACAGCCCACGTGGAACCCTGCCCTATAAGTCAACAGTGCTCTGGTATATGGTTCGGGCACAATAAACATACCCCAATTGATATCAGTGAACTGCTCAAAATACTGGTAATGCTGTAACAAGGCACCCACAGGAACGTGAGTTTTATGTAAAATAATAAAATAGAAAATCTCAGAGAAATGTCAAAGGCTGTGTGATGGCTGAGATGATGTCAATTTGATTAGACTAAGAAATTTCTAGAACATTGGCAAAGCTCACTTTTGCACGTGTTGGTCAGGGTGTTTCCAGGGACAATCATGGTTGTCTTGACCTGATGAATGGATATTCCCTCAATGGATCAAAACTATGGTGTGTGCAGAAAAGGTGAAAGGGAGGAGATGGGGCCGGTTGAAGGAAGTAGGTCACTGGCTGCATATCTTTGCATGTAGTAGAGCTTTCCCTAGCTTCTTCCTTATTCCCTGTCTGTGCTTCCTGTCTACAGTGAAGTGAAGCAGCTTCCTGGTCAAACTATCTTTTTGTTGTGATGTTCTGCCCAAGTGCAGAGGCCAAGCAACCATGGACCAGACCCTCTGAAACCATGATCCAAAAAGAATCTTTCCTTTAAGTAGTATTCCAGGACAGCCGTGAGAGAGATAACTAATATATTCCACATAGTGCATAGTGCATACACAGACATAGGAACCCAGGACTAGAGTCTGGGAAACAAATTACTGAAAACTAGCCCTGTGCTCTCATCACTGGAGGAAAGCCAGTCCCTTTGCTCATGAGCAAGCTTGCAAAAGACTTAGACGGCAAGTTCACCATGACCATAGCCCAGAGAGCCCAGAGAGAAGACCTTTCTCATAAGACTTCTGCTGGCAGTGCTGGGAGAGAGAGCTCCATCTGACTGGAACCTGAACAAGAGTGACTCGCATTCCAACATTGCTGGAGGGAGGTCTGATCTCTCCTCCCAGGAAGCCAGTTCTCAATGGATGTGAAAGAGCCCCCCATCATGGTTGGGCTTCCTCCTAAAGCTACTATATCATAACCTTCCTGTAGATTATGCATATAAGCAATGAGGCTTCCCACCAAGTGTGTTGTCTCCCTCTCCCAGGTACAAAGCACATTCTCTCCACACTCTGGTGGCCCAGAGCCCAGAAGGCATCAGAGTACTCTCCAATCATGTGCAGAGCACTGACGTGGTAATTACCTTAGAAAGTGGTTTTCTCATGTATTTGGCTGCAGAAAAATAACACGCCTCCTCTCTTTCCATGCTTCTCCAAGAATTATGTAAATAGATCCAAAGCAAACCAGTTTAAGTGATTATACGATGGGCTCCTAGGTGATATCTATTACATGAAAAAAAAAAGGACCCTACTGTTCCAGAGCCATCAATATCAAAATGTATAAAATACATCACATGGGATTCATATTGATAGATAGCATCTTCTGTGGTGGTTTGAATGAGAATGGCCTGCAAAGGTTCATATGTTTGAAAAACTGGTCCCTAGTTGGTGGACCTGTCTGAGAAGGATTAGGAGGTGTGGCTTGACTGAGGAGATGTGTCTCTGGGACTGACTCTGAGGTTTCAAAAGACTGGAGTCGTTCTCAGTGTGCCTGTTTTCTCCATGTCTCTCTCTGCATCTCTGTCTCTGTCTCTGTCTCTTGCTCACTCTTGCTCTTGCTCTCTCACTCTCATCTCTCATCTGCTGAGAGAGTAAGTACGTGACCCAGGCTGTCCTCGCACCAAATCTTAACCCATCAAGTCCAGTGGTTACTACAAAGCTGGTCAGGTAGCCAAACAGAGACCACATGGATGCTGAGAGGGGATGTTCCTTCCCTTCCTTCCTTCCAAGACCTTAGGTACTAAGAACCATGTGAGTTTGAAACAACAAATGCATTCCTTAAAACTCTACAGAAACATAAACTTGAGTCACTACCAAGGACCCTGCATTGGATAGAGGGGCACATGAATCCAAATGTGCATATACCCAAATCAAAAACCATGCTCTTCCCAGCTCTTCTTGCACACAAATCCACAATGTTCATGCTTATTAGCTTTAGGGTTTCAAAGTAGTTCTCCTTAAAGGGATACACCAATTTTTTTTATTTTCTAACCCCATTTTCTCTGTGAATTGGTTCTACTACACAATTTAATTTTCAGATGACCTGGCATGAAATTTCAGGACAGTACAATTCTGCATGCTGAAGGTTTTGTCAAGCCCCAACAACTGGTCCATTTTTCAGACAGATCTGATAGTTTCTATAGGAATGTGCTGACTTACTTTTTCATGCCAGAGCATCTTCTCAGGTATAATATTACAGTTTTAGCAGCAACTGTCAGACGTGTATCCAATGTTCAATGTCAAGATGAGAGTGCCATCACATTTCTGATACCCTAGAAAGTTCAGTAGGCTGCCTGTTACTGCTAGCATATTGCTTACCCCACTGTTAATCTCAAAATAGCAGCTCCTAATCTACTCCTCACTCCCCTAAAATAATGTTAAAACTTCAAAAGTGTTGCTTCCCTTTTCCAAACTCATTCCATCCTGTCCTTACATCCCTGCCATAGTCAACTCCTTCACCTGTTGTTCCAACCACCTCAATTACATTCCACCCCTTAAAGCCTTGTTCCAAGAATCAATTCCACAATCTTAATTCTGTACAATTTCTTAACCTTTAAGACATCCCCAGGGCTAGGGGATAAAGTGCTTGCCAAGAAAGCATGAGGACCAGAGTTTGGATTCCTAGCACCCACATAAATGTGGGGTGGGTATGGTGGCCCACATGTAATCCCAGCACTCAGCAGGGACAGGAGATCCCTAGAGCAAGCTAGCTAACTAGACCAGCTGAACTTGATGAGCTCTGGGTTCAGTGAGGAAGCATGTCTCAATAAATAAAGTGGAAAGCAATTGGAGAAGACAGCCAGCATCTGGTTTAGACCTCCACACTCAGGTGAACACATATACATGTACATCTGCATACATGCAATACACACACACACACACACACACACACACACACACACACACACACACACAAATAAAGACACCACCTCAAAGCAGGAGTGGTAGTGCACAACTGTAATTATAGAATATGGAAGACTGAGGTTGGAAGATGATGAGCTTCTGACTAGCCTGAGTTATACTGCAAGTTCAATGCCAGCCTGGGCTACAGTAAGACCTTGTGCCCTCATCAAAGGCTACACCAAGCTCAGTGTGTTAGGAATAACTGTGCAGGCTTTGAACCCAAACTCCTAGGGTTCTTTACAGCTCTACTATGTAGTCTTCACTTCATCTTTGCAGGCTTCAGGGTTTCTTCTGTAGAATGGCAAACATAACAATGGCATTCAATGACAGTCGGTAACTTATTTGCTGTGGCAGAACAAGGAAGCATTCAACACAGTGGTAGGCACATCCGAGACATCCCACACCTTATCGGTCCTTAGCAGTGTTTAGGACTGTCAGAACAGTCTCTTCTGATCAGCAGGCCAAAAAGTTCTGCTCAATTTTCATACTTCACATACTGTTCTCATCTTTAATAGAACACCAGAAAGCGGGAACTTCATCTTTCCTGCTTTTAACTCAAGGAACCCTTTGACATATTATAGGTCCTCAATGAAGGTGTTAAATGAATGAATGAATCAATAATAATAATAACAACTAGCATTTAATGAGAACCTATTCTGTTCAAAGCCCTTCACATATTTTGTGTAATCATCAAACGACCCTGCAAAATAGGTGTTACTTTTCCATTTGAAAGATGAAAAAATTAAGGATCAGAGAGGTTAAGTAAGCTGCTCAAATGCGAACAGCTGATAAATGAGTGACCTTTCCCACCACAGCAGCTTTTGTCCAATCTCTTTCTGAAAGAAAAATAGATTAAAACTATTACAGGCCCTTGGAGACTGTTTTAATCATTTCAGCATTTATAAATAAGTGACTTAGTTTTAAAAAGAGTTCTAGGGGCTGGCAAGATGGCTCAGCAGTTAAAAGCACTGGCTGCTCTTCCAGAGGACCCAGATTTGATTCCCAGCACCTACATGGTGGCTCACAACCATCTGTAACTCCATTCCAGGGGATCTGACACACTTTTCTGGCCTCCTTGGATACCAGGTATGCAGGCAATACACATAAATACATGCAGACAAACAACACCCATACATACAAAATATAATAAAATAAAATGCAATAATAATAAAGTGTGTTATATTATAGTATTAGTAAATAGCATACTACAAAAATCATGTCACCATCTTCATATTATCAAAGTGAATCTTCTCTTTCCCCCCTTCAACATGTATAAGCTTCTAGACTTAGTTTAAATTATTTATAAAAAAAAATACTTAAGTTGGTTTCTGGATGAGTTTGACTAAGTTGCAAGAAATCAGAAACATGAGACAAAAACTCCTTTTATGAACTGACGTTTGAATTCTAAATTTTGTGCTAATTTTTATGTATAATTGTGCTAAATGATAAAGATGAAAGAAAGGGTTTCTAGCTGATATTTGCAAGCACTTCTATACAAATAACACACTGCAGGTGTGGAGAGTCATTATTCTCAATAAGCAAAAAGGCAAATTAGATATAATTGTCACTATATTTTCTATTTTTAACATGAGTGTTGAGGGATATTTCAGCATACCGCATAAGACTCTTTATCAGCTGACTGCAGCTTCCAAACCTGCCGAAGGTCAGTCTGAAGTAAACGTGCAGCTTCCCTGAGATATTTTTGCTCCTCGTTAGCCGGCTCTTTCAATATCACTGCTGTACATACTTTTGACTGTCAAATCATTGCCCATTCCAGGATTGCATTTAATAATTTAGGACTGTGACACAGACAGCCCTGCTGACTCAAAGTGACCCCACAATTTTACTCTGGATTGCTTAGACAAAGAGATGTCTGAGGCCAGTTTTTTTTCTTGTGGGGTGGCCAGGCTGCATCATGGGACCACATGTCCCCAGCCCTGGCTGGATGTACTACAACTTCTTATGTGGCCCAGGGTCTCCAGGTCCTGAGAGCTGGCACTGCCAATCTCCTATAAATAGCTGACCTGTTCATTCCCCTACTGACATGTCGGCCTTGTAGAAATAAATGCAAATAATCAAACGGATCGGTCCATCTTACCGTTGGAAAGTGAAATGTCCCCCACAGGCTCGTGTGTTTGAGCGCTTGGCCCTTAGATGGGCTGCCGGTTGGCCGTGTGGTCTCGCTGACAGAAATAGAACCATAAGGGTGGGCCTTGAAGGTGATAAGCTGGTTCTGTTTCTGCCTGACTGACTCTCCTGGCTTCCTGACTGTCTGCCAGCTGCCTCGAGCACCCACTACAATATACAGAAACCACTCTTGATGCCGTGCCTTCCCTGTTTACACCGGGCACCAAAATAAATACTTCCTCCCTTACTCTGCCGTGTGCTTCGTCACGACAACCAGAAAAGTAACTAATACCGAGTGGTATGTTCTAGAACTCTCGGACCCCATAGACTTCTCCATGGACTTTTTTTTTTCTGTTGGAAACAAAGCAATATTTATTTTGCAAGGCAAAAGTCCTTCAGTTTAAACAACCCCTGTTGATCTAGAGAAGTTCAGTGTGTGGGAGGAAAAGAGAAACACAGAACAGGACTTGGAGTTGTGCGTGTGTGTCAAGGACTTAAGTGCTGACCGATGAAGAATAAAGACCCCAAGAAAAGTTCACGAGGCAAATGGCCTGGCAAGGGCAGACCTGCTAGGCTCAGGCAGAAGACAGTAGACCGAAGGAGGAGAGATGGGAGAATTAAGTGTTTGGGAAGAAGCCTGGGTGTTCATAAGGGCTGAAGGAAGAGGAACGGCTAAACTGCCAGGCCTGGGAGCCGGTAGGAAAAGGCACTCTGAGAGCCCACAAGACCTGAGAATAGAAATGTGCTTGGCTGGAAGCAGTGTAAGCCCAGTGGGCATTCTGTACACAAGTTCCCTTTCCTCTCCAGTAGTCCGTGTTCCTAAAGGGACAGCTGAGTTTCCATCAGCTTCTAAAGTTGTATCAAGGTGGCCACGGGTAAAAAGGAGACTCAGGAATGCCTCATATTCAGATTTCTGACTTTCTTGCCAAATAAGGTAAAAAACCACAGCATCTCAGAAAGATGGAGGGGAACAATGTTTATCTTAAACTTTATATCCCTTTCCATGCTAGGAAACTTCAGGTTCCCCTGTGGACCCATTTTCCCCTTCCCCCATAAAATTGTGGCTGCTGAAATCTAAACTTCATGGGCTCCTCAGCAGACCTTGTCCCCTGGCTGAGACAAAGAGGAGAAAAAAGATGCTGGGGGTGCTGGATGTAAGGATGCCAGGGCTTTCAGAGCCATGCAAGTGCTCTAAGCCTAATCCTGGGAACAGAGGCCTCTTTAAGTGTTGATCCCCACAGGCCTCACTTACATAGCCTACCTCAAGCCCCCACAGAGGCCCTCAAGATTCCCATTGGTTCGGCCAATGGGACCATCTAATGGGAAGTCAGGAAGATGAGCAATAAGGTCAGGCATTTGTTTTCCTGTCCCTTCACCTCTAAAGCCACCTCCCGTAGATTGTAGCACCTGACAGATGAATACTATGCTCAATGTACTTGCACTTCGCTGAGCTCTTCCTCTCTCCCTCTCTCCCTCTCCTCCTCTCTCCCTCTCCCCTACCCCTCAGCTTCACAGTGGCAATAGTGGGCTGGCTGCTACTAGCCCAGATAACTACATTGTCTTTTATGGATCCCCCACAAGCACACATCTGCCAAAAATTCTCTTGAAAGTAAGTTATCCTTCAATCACCTCGTTCTGCAGATGCCACCTGTTGAGACTTTGAATACACATCCAGGCTCAGCCCTGGTAGGATACTGTGAATTAAGATTTCATGAGCCCAGTTAATTACCATGTGACTACCCCAACTATAGTACAGCAGAATTTTTTACATTAAAAGCATTAATAATGTAAATAGAAATAGTTCTTTTAAATAGCTCTTTTTGCATGGCTACTTTGGCCTCAAAAACTAAATAAAATAAAACATGAATAAATAAATAAAACGTGAATAAAAGTCGTTATAGCTTTTTCTAACTCTCAGGAATCCATGACACCTGCAGTACCCAGCATAATGATTTAGAAATTGGACTTAGAGCTGGTGTGGTGGCACATGTCTGTAAACCCAGAACTCAAGAAGCTGAATCAGAAAACACTGTAAGTCTGAAACCAACCTAGACCATGTAGAGTGACCCTGTCTCAAGAAGAAAGAGAGGAAGGGAGAGAGGGAGGGAGGGGAAAGAAGAGAGGAAAGGAGAGGAGAGGAGAGGAGAGGAGAGGAGAGGAGAGGAGAGGAGAGGAGAGGAGAGGAGAGGGCTTAGGAGTTATAAAGACTTGGGTGCAAACCCCAGCTCTTCCTGTCCCTAGCTGAGTAATTTGAGCAAGTCACTTACTCAAAAGGACCCAGAGCTATTGGCTCATTTTCTGGTCCCTCCAAAACTGGACTTTTCCCCCTGAAAATACCTTCTGTGTCACTATCTGAATTCAGCCACTCTATTGTGACGTAACCCCGATGAGGATAGCACCTCCACTGCTGACAAAATATGGATACCAAATCTTGTCTCTTTAAATCCAAGCTCTCAGCTCCTGTGGAAGTCTTACATACCTTCAGCTTCCTTGTTCTTCGGCTCCCACCTTTCCCTGCCAACTGACAGCAAACCATATACACCCAAAGAAAGCAAAATTGGAAACTGAATCCACAGGGGCAAGATGTCTGCAGCAACAAAAGCGTGAGCTATTTTTTGCAATGTTTCCTTCTCAAGCCCTCCTACTCTGAATAATATCTGGCTGAAGTGTGAGTGGCTGACTCCTGCAGGTACCAGTAACAGATGGAACCAGCTAATTATGTCTCCTCCATGTGAACAGAGATGAAGCTGTTAATTGCTAATTGTACACGTCTCCTGTTTCCCACCACAGGGTACCGGGCTGAGGCCACTTCCCAAAGTGAACACAAACATGGCCCCTGCTCATGGTCTGAAGAAACATGAGAGCAATTGGATAACTGCACCTCAGGCTCTTCTCGAGGGTTGTCAACCAGCAAGACTACTGGAGAGAAGACACTTGGAGTGAGCGCCAGCTCCCATGTTTTGAAACCACAAGGACCCAGTCAATGAGGTCCCACTCATGGAACTCAGTGCATGTAGCAAAGCCTATTCCCCATCGGTAACTGGCATCTGGTCCTTGTTTCCAGTTTACCTTGAGGTGACTCAGCTCTTCGGAACCCTTACAATATTGAGGGGTCTCTGGACACCAGCCAGCATGCACTTCTGGAGAGAACACTGATAGGGGTTGTTTTCTAGACTAGTCTTCCATCTTCCAAGTGAAAAGAATGTACAGGAGTGACCACAGATTTTTCATCAGTGCCTCCATTAGAGAGCCGTTCTTGCTCTTTTCTCAAAAGATGATTTGGAGAGATGGCCAAGACATACCTTTAGTGTGCCAGAGCACTCCATTCCCATAACCAAAAGGACTGACTCAATGGTAGTCATAGGACGCATGGTCATCCAATCAGAGGCACCCTGAAGTTTTTGATGAAATTCTTAAGAAAGACTATATCCACTGAAATTGCTGGCCTGGACATACTGTGTTTTTCATTCATACGTCCTCCTTCTCCTTCACCTCCCTCCCCCTTTCTCTCCTGTCTCCACTCCTCTACACACACACACACATACACACACACACACACACACACCTCACAGATGCTGTTGATACCCAGCAGCACATCTACTGACTATAGCCATAACCTCTCTTCTTCACCCAAAGGCCTTCTCTGGTAGTCCAGAAAAGCTCTTTTGCAAGGGTAAGAAAGTTGATGCATTCAAGCAACCGTCAGCCAATGGGAAGTGGAAAACAGTAAAAAAAAAAAAAAAAAAAAAAAAAAAAAAAAAAAAAAAAAAAATCCCCAAGTGACCTTATCTGCAATGGGACAGTCCCAGGCATACTTCACACAGTTACTAAGATCTCAGTACGACTTGCCTGCCACGTCCACCTGCTGACGAATACATCTATTGAGTTTCCCTTCATCTCTAGCTCACTCTTCTTGTTTCCTCCTGTGTTATTTCAGCTTTTGAGAAGCAGTTGTCCACATGAGAATGAGCTCTTTACTGGAGAAATTCCCATTCTCATGATGGATAAGGAGGAGGGTGTGAGAAGACAGGATGGCTTCCTTTAGAACACAGTAGAGGATTCACACTGTGAGGAGAGGGGGACGTAGGAATAGTTGGGCAAGACAAGTCAGAGACTGTAGACAGCTCTAGGACAAGTTTAGTCAGGACACTGAAGGGACCTCAAACCAAAGCCACTGGCCAGTTTTCAGTTCTCTAACACCTTGAAAGAATGTGCCTGCTTTGATAGTCTCACCATGCTCACTTAATAGCAGAGGGCAGCCAGTGATGAATATGTCTTTGGCCTGAATGTGGCAGTGGACCCAGAATGGTAAGGGTAGACCTGTCAGTCAATTGTGCTTCCTGCACAGAATATCTGAACACTACACTTCCCTGACTACAGCATCTCCCAAGTGACTACTGTTTGAAGGATCTGCTACGGAGAGGGGGAGGTAGGAGCGGTGGCAGTGGGTGACGGTGGTGGTAAAAGTGGGTAGACAACACAAGCTAAGATGTTAAGGATACCTAGGAATGAATCCCTTGTAGATGAAGGCAAAATCAACAGCTGTCATTTAAGTACATGGATTCAAACACTCATGATACCAAATAGTAAGTTTCATGTCAAAGTTGAATACTTTTCTGCTTTTTGCCTATGGCTTTTGTCTTTGTGGTTGATATTTAAATTAGATGGACATAGATCTCTAACAATGACAATGAAAATGGTAGAGACTAATCCAGATATCCTAGGTCTTAATTTTTCTAGTATTGAACTGAACTTTGTGTTTACTTCCTTTATAACTGGAAAGCTGGCCTTTATGGAGGTTGACATCTTTACACTTGTGTTATGATAAGTCTTGATGGTCAACTTTCTCTTTGTTCAGATTATCTAGCATGTGGTCCAGCTCCTTAACTATTATGGAATACATGCTTATTCATCCACGGATGAGAATCTGACTAATCACTCCATTCTAATGAAACAGATTTTAGATATTAAGTAGAAGGTTAACATGAACATCAGAACCATGTTCAAATGCTCAAGACTCTGCCATGTTGGAAAGCAAAATTTTACTCCATTTTTCTTGAGATAGTGTCCTATATTTTCTCTGTTTCACATTTCAGCTGATTAAAGGAGCAATTTAGATTCCCTGCTGTTCTCTGGCAGTACAGTGCTTGCGGACCACTTTCTAATCTGACTTCCATCACTCTGTGTAGGTCTGCTGGCAAGAAAGATTTAAATGGGAAGGTAAAGTAAAGGAGAGGTTGCTAAGGGACCGCTAACACTAATGATGTTTGGGAAAGCCATATGGAAATCTACTATTGTATGTGTTCACACACACATACAAACACATTTCATTGCCTTTACCTTACACAAGGAGCTAGTGCTCCTCCAAGAAGCCATAATTTAGTGAACAAAAAGACTGGTGTTAGATGTGGGCTACCTACATTTGAGTTGTTGAACAAAAGGTTTCCAGAGATTCCATTAAAAAAAAAAATACAGGCTATTGCCACTGCTTTTGGTTACTGAAAAGTACTTGATGGTAAGACACCACACACTTTGATCATAGGACATGGAAAATCATGTTGGTGCTGACCTATAAGCATCTGCTCCCTACTAGCTACCTTTTATAATGCCAGAAGATGCTATGCAGGGTTGTTGGGTGGAAAAGGCCATCATTAGTCTTACTCAACTGCGAACCCCGCAAGCTACAAAAATGACTAGCTTGGCAAAATATGCCCCCTGGTGCAAGAGTGGCATGAAGGTCATGGGGGTACTCAACAGCTTTCTTTTTTTAATTATTATCATTCATTTATTTTATACCCCAACCAATTTCTCCTCCCTCCTCTCCTCCCACCCCCTCCCTCACCTCCCTTCTACCCCCTCCAACCCACTCCTCCTCCGTTTCTGTTCAGAAAGGGGCAGGTGTCCCATGGGTATCAACAAAGCATGACACATTGAGTTGTGTAAGACTAAGCACCTCCCCTTGTACTAAGACTGAGCAAGGCAATCCAGTATGAGGACTGGGTTCCCAAGAGCCAGCCAAAACATTAGGGACAGGCCTTGATCCCATTGTCAGGGGTCCCACAAATAGACCAAGCTATACAACTGTCACATATATGTAGAGGACTTAAGTTGCTCCCATGAAGGCTCCCTGGTTATCAACAGTCTTAAAAACTGCTCCATAGGAAGGAACTTACGCCTAGTACTGTATACTTGCCCAAGGTCCCATGGCTGAGGAGACCACCGATCCTATGGGAGACTCTACTACTATTATTTGGCTAAATGAACTTAGTATCAAATTGCCTTCTAAATACTTATCTCTGTACTCATAGGTTAGACCAATTCCCAGTCCTCATCAGAGAAGCTTGTTTGTGTAGTGGAGGGAGGTTAATACAGAGACCCACAGATGGTCAAAGTGTGGAGAATAAGTGATGGCGGAATGCTCAACCCTAAGACCCTAAGTGGAACATCTATACTGCATTCCTTCCCACAAGGCTCAGGGTACATAGTAGGGGGAGGGGTGAAAGATTATAAGAGCCAGTAAACAGGGAGGATTACTACAAGATGGTATCTTCTGGACATGATAGAACTGCTTCATTCCTGAACTCACAACAGCTATGGTTGCCTGAACAAGATGAAGCCAGTCAACATCCCATCATGGATGGGGAAGAGGTTTAGAAAGCTGCACACCTAACTAGTAGCCATTGATAGTTGATGATTGCTGAGGAAGAAAGACTCACTTTAGTTTTCTTCAAGGGTATGGCCTCTAGTAGGTTATCCATGCTTCAGAGATGGTCCTTCCATCCATGCACTTATGAGCACCACTAATTACACTCAGTGAGTAATTAAAAACAAAGAAGAGGACATGAAGTTGGGGAGGGTTCAGGAAGAGTAACTGGGGGGAATTTGGATATGATCAAATTACATTATATACATGTATGAAATTCTCAAACAATTAATAAGTTTAAAAAGTGTAATCCCTGAACTCCATGTAGCCAAAACCAATGTGTACATTTCTTTCTGTAAGTATTTTATTCATATGTGTTCATTGAGCTTTTTAATGAGGTTAAGTGTGGTTTTCCACACACACTGTAGTACACACCGGTGAACTCTTGACTTTCCTGTGTACTTAACAGTATGAAGCAGACAAGAAAAGAAATCAAGGAATTGGAGTCCATTGTCCATGTCTGGTTTCAAAATGTAGCGAAAGAGGCAAACCAGTTTAGAAATCAAAGGACACCTGTAGTGGGTAGCCATTCCAGCTTTGGTCTGGAAGTTCCAACCCCCATTGAGGCTTCGATAACTATCACGCCTACAAGGCGGGGCCAAGGGAGAGCACTGAAGACCCAAGATCGGAATGTGCCGAGCTCTCTTCCTTCTTGGACCTTGGACGCTAGAGGTGGACCGAGGAGAGTTCTGCAGAGAACACTGCCTGACTGCGCTGCGTCTTTCCCAGAACCCGCAACCTATCTATCTCTTCATTTGTAAGTTACGCCATTAAATAAATCTCCCTTTTAACTACGTGGAGTGGCCTTAATAATTTCACCAATAGACATCCTCTTCTTGGTCAATTTTGGAAACATCAACTCTAGATAAAGAAAGGTCTTTCCCCAAGGATTCTATGTGTAACCAACTAAGGATACAAGAGAAATGTCTTCTTTCAAGTCCACACAGCATCTTCCTGTTTGGGTTACTATAGCCAAACACAGATCCCATTTCAATTTACAGAGGGTCAGCAACAGTCACAAGGCATCACACAGTCCATGACTTCTGACTGGAAGAGCACCAGGAGTAAATAGGAGAGCACATAGTTCTCTGGGTTTTGTTTTCTTTCTTTGGGCTGTTGGATAGAATTGCCACATGGTTGTGAGAAACCAAAGTACATTTCTCCCAGTGCCAGAAGAGGACAGAAGCCACACGATACACAATGTCATTCTGCTCTGAGGCACATGCTTTCAAATTTGTCTCTTATAAAATAAGGACTACTGGTCCTAAACTGTACATGATTGTAGCATCCAAACTGGTTTTTTTTTTTTTTTTTTTTTTTTGTCTTTTACACAGAACCATTTGCCTCGGGGCTCTGCCCTTGGTACAGAACTGAAAACATGCAGGTTTTGAACTTCCTGCTGTCCATGGCACTTAAAAGAAGCTAGTGTGGGGAAGTCAGGGAGGGAAGTTGCTGTGGGTGGCAAGAACATCGTTCTTGTGGAGAAGAGAAGGCTGGGTGAGAAAAAAAAGCTAACTGGCCCTCCTCAGTCCCAGGAGTGAGGGTTACACGTGCCTTAAAATTCACAGAGATTGGCTCCAATTTACAGTTCAGTTTCTAAATTTAACAAATAAATGAATGAATGAATGAATGAATGAATAAATAAATAAATAAATAAATAAATAAATAAATAAATAAATAAATAAACAAACAAACAAAGGAACCTCTAAAGGCGAGGCCAGGACCAATGTTAATGAAGCTATGAAGCACAATTGTCTTAGAATTTTTCTTGGATTAACCAGCAACTCTGCCATTTGCCCATTTGTGAGGGGATCCACGTATAGGGGGGATGGCCTAATTTACAGTGAGCTGCATTTAAGTAATTTTGCTCTAATGAGCCAATATTTGATAGGCCTGCTGTTCTAGTGACAGCTTCTACTGCTGTGATAAAACACCACAACCAAGAGCAACGTGAGGGGGAGGAGGCTTTATTTCCCTTACACGTCTACATCATAGTGCATCATCCAAGGAAGCCAGGGCAGGAACTTAAGGCAGGAACCTGATAGCAGGAGCTGATGCAGAGGCCATGGAGGACCGCTGCTCACTGGCTTGCCCCTCATGGCTTGCTCAGCCTGTTTTCTTATAGCACCCAGGACCACCAGCCCAGGGATGACACATGAATCATTAATCAAGAAAAAAAAAATCCCTTACAGGCTTGCCCATAGGCCAGTCTGGTGAGGGTATTTTCTCAATTAAGGTTCGCTCTTCCCAAATGATTCTGGCTTGTGTCAAGTTGGCACAAAACTAAGCAGCACCTTAGACAAAACTAAGCAGAAACTTAGACAGACACAGGGCACAAAAAGGTACTGGCAGAGGTTTCAAGCTGTGATATAACCAGAGGAACAATGTGTTTGTGTTTCTGGCCTCAGTTTCCCCATCTGCAACATAAAAGGGATAGACTCAATGGCCTATGAGTATTATTCCATGGGATAACCCTATAACATGGGTGACAGATGGGATAAAAGTTTAATCCCTGCAGCCATCAGAAAAACCAGGAAGGTCCCAAGGTGTGTTAGGCCCTTCACCTTGGTCATCTCAAACACAAGAACCCTCTTACATTTATCCCAATGTGCTATTCAAGTTATAACATTTTTTCAAGTAATCTATGGCATGACAAAGATGGGAAACATAAAGAAATCAGATCATTTGAAATGTCATGTCAACTTTTATTGAGTGCTCACTACATACTTGTTTCTGTTGTAAGTACTTTTCCCAAGTTTACCTCTTTTTATCCCTGTAACAATATGCTGAATGGAGCATTATTTCAATTCTTCAGACAAGGAAACTAGGACCCAAAAAAAAGTCAAGTAACTAATTCATAACTAATAAATGGCTCTTGGGATATAAGGCCCAGTACTCTGGTTAGAGATACGTGTTTTTAATAGTACACTCCACCACATTTAACAATGGGGTATGATGAATTTTGTAACACTCAAACACAAGCCTACATCCTGTGAATACAAGAAAGAAAGACTTATGACCTCCTAGGAGAACTGACAAGGACTTTATAGAAAACCCTAAATACTGACTGACGGGAACAACATCAACCAGAGTTTAAAATAATATTTTGAAAAACAATAGGTAAAAGTGTTTGCCTTGATTAATAATCATTACAGCCCTAATAGACTTACCAGTTAGAGTAAGTGACATGTTGATGATGACATGTCTGCAAGACCTTAGATTTCCAAGCCAGACCTACTAAGTCCTAACTGCATGAAGATCAAGCATTCAGTCACTCACTGCTCCAGTCTCATTTTGTGTGTCTACATGGTTGACTTCTCCATGTGACGTTTAATCTGCATTCTGTTTTTAGGTTTCTGGGACATGGGTTGATTGATCTTTTGATTAGCTTATTTTTCAAAAATGTATGAGAAATTTTATTCAGAATTGGGCAAATTGAAAAGGTACAGAATATCTTATTCTGATTTCAAGCTCAATTTTGCTTATGCGTGTGTGTGTGTGTGTGTGTGTGTGTGTGTGTGTGTGTGTGTGTGTGTGTGCAGTGCACATGCATTTTTTTTAAACAGGGTTTTGAGGCAGGAGTTCACGGAATGGCTAGACTGGCTAGCCAGTGAGATCCAGAAGCCTATCTGGCTCTAACTTTCCAGTGCTATGGTTACAGGTGGACACTGCCATGCACAGTTTTTATGTGGGTACTTGGGATGCCCACTGCCATGCACAGCTTTTAGGTGTGTACTTGGGATCCAAACTCAGGTCTTCATGCCTGCATGGCAGAGACTCTACCTACCAAGTCATCTTCCCTCTATCAAACTCAATACTTCAGTCCAATGTGCAAAGACTTGGAAAATAAACCCCACTTGTCTCTTCCCCTCACTTGCCATCATTTCCGCTGACAATCCTAGTCCTCAGCTATTCCTCACCTCCATTCTTCTCACCACACTACATTCCAGGCTCCCAGAAGGTTCTGTAATTTTTATGTTATCTATTCTATGCAACAGTGTCTTTCTGCTACACACTCAGATGGCTAATACAACAGCACAAAATGACATATATTGAGAAGAAAGCTTTCCACGACCCCCATATATCTAAATATATGGTATATACCTATCTCTGGATATGTGTCTATCTGTGTGTCTGTGTACACACACATATGTATCTTAGCACAGAGGCTGAGAAAGAACCAATTGATATCTGTTGGATCAACCTCCCTACAAATGTGCAAGCAGGTGAGAAGAAAGTAAAATATTGCTCAAAAAGGGAACTGAAGAACTGAGGCTTTAAGGATGGGGGAGATAAAAACATAAAGTGAGACTGAAAATCCTGCTGACTCTCACAGAAATCTGCTCAATGGAAAGCAACTGAGAAAGAAAGAGAAAGGAAGACACATTTTCCCCTAACGCAAGCCTTGGGCAGAAAGGAAACCTACTTGGATGCTTCTGAGAAAGTGCAATCCTAATAACAAAGTGAGAAGAGTTTAGCTTTGAAGCAGAGGATCCGAAGTGAAAGAAGAGTTAAAATATTTATAAGTTTGAAAGCAAGTGTTACGTTATGTACTAACCAATGGGCCGTGCAGTGTGGGAGCTACTCTCTGGAGCCGGGCTTCTGAAGCTCTGTGTGAGAAGGCAGGATGTGCACATCTATGAACTAATGCACAATCCCTCTCTGGTAAAACTGAACACTCTCCTCCATCATTGTACATAGTTGTCCTTGCTGTCCCCAGCAAATCCTTTGTCTGTTAAGCTTTTTAAAAAAAAAAAAAGAAAGAAAGAAAGAAAAAAGAGAGAGCAAGAGAAAGAAACAGGAATGAGAAACCCTATTTAACCAAGTTTCAGAAGTTGTCTTCCAATAATTGACTTGGATCAAGGCAAGCTGCCTCCTCTTTGCCAAGGTCATGGGTGACTGTTAGCTGGACCATGGACAAGGAGGCAGGATGAAGCGGGGAGTGGCTTTTCTCAATCATGGCTGCATTAAAACCATTTTTTTTTTTTTTTCAAGACAGGTTTTCTCTGTGTAGCTTTGCGCCTTTCCTGGAACTCGCTTTGGAGACCAGGCTGGCCTCGAACTCACAGAGATCCGCCTGGCTCTGCCTCCCGAGTGCTAGGATTAAAGGCGTGCGCCACCACCGCCCGGCTAAAACCATTTTTAACGAGACCACTTTCCTTATGGAATGCTTAATAATCTTCAGGGCCAGATGACAACTAAGATTACAAATTCAAAGGGGAATCTGAGAACAACCAACCTGCCTGGCCCCAGCAATTCTGCAGCCATCCACTGCAGAGAAGGCACCTGGGAAAACAGTGCTCAATAAAAGTAAAAGAGAAAACCAGCCTCCGTGGTACTTTGTTGGTAGAATAAACAAATGCAAATGAGGAGCATTTAGTGGGATGTAATTGCAGAAGAGCCAACCCAATGATCTGGTACATTCTATGTAGCCCAGCCTTCATCCCCCATTGATAAATGAGCTAGCATGGAAAAGGATAGATAAAGTCCTTTCAGAGTTTACAGTGTCCCAGGGGTTCCGACAATATTTGATTTCACTTCATTTTCACACACACACACACACACACACACACACACACACACACACACACACACACACACACAAAAAAAAAACAAAAAACAAAAAAAAAAACAAAAAAAAAAACAAAAAAAAAAAACCATCAAATAGCCTCAGTTAGTTCTCGAGAAGTAAGTCTCAGAAAACTTCTCCCCACACAGCAAGGTCACTCAGCCAGGAAGCTGAGTCTGGATTTGAACACAGGTCTTCACTGAAGGAACGCTCAGCCCCTATGTGTTACATTGTCTATACTTCATGCTGAATAATGAAAGCACAGAAGTAAAAAGCCTCAGCAAACTTAACAGTCTGGAAGAGAAAGAAGCCCACTGTGAATCACATGACAATGCAGTATACTGAGTCTAAAAGTCCTGTTGGAAACAAAGAAGGAGCCTATTGTCAGGGGGACTGTGTCCCAAGAGGGTGCTGGAAGGAGGTGGCTCCACCTTACAAGGTGTTCTTGGTTTTACTTGTTTTTTAGTCATGTGTTGTGTTGTTGTTTTGGTTTTATGAGACACAGTCTGTCAATCTATCCCAGACTGGTCTGACTCTCAAGATATTCCTGGCCTCAGCCCCGCCCCTTCTCCCCCCAGGTTCTGAACTGCTGGAGAGCACCACTATTCCCAGCATGTGGGAGAAGGAAATTAGTGCCATATAACATCTGAGAATTTACTGTGAACAAAATCAAACGCAAAGGTAGAAGAAAGAAGACAGAGACACAGGTAGACAGTCTTCCTCCTCAGTGTGGACCCTGGATCTCCACTGAAAGGATAACAAGAAAGAACACTCAGATGTGCGCAAGTGAGTGGCCACACCCACTGGTGCCAACCACCTACTCACATCGTGGATACTAATGCACGTGATTAGAGTACACTTTTCTCTAACAGCTCGGGAGCCCTCGGGAGACAACAGTGTTAGGAGCATCTTCCCCATCTCCCAGAGTACCAGGAAATGGAGGCCACAGAGGTGCTGTTGTTGAGGAAATGAGATGCTCAGAATAGCTAACTCACTGGGAAATGTGGAGGTTAAGAATTGTATCAGGAGACAGCTTTTCCACTAAACATCTACCAGGGGATGCTGTGGCACATCCTAGGCCAGTTCCTGGGCTCTGACCAAGATCCTCCACCATTCTTTTTTGCCTGCCAGGGGTCTTAGAAACTCAATGACAGGCCGGGCGGTGGTGGCGCACGCCTTTAATCCCAGCACTCGGGAGGCGGAGCCAGGCGGATCGCTGTGAGTTCAAGGCCAGCCTGGGCTACCAAGTGAGTTCCAGGAAAGGCGCAAAGCTACACAGAGAAACCCTGCCTCAAAATCCAAAAAAAAAAAAAAAAAAAGAAAGAAAGAAACTCAATGACCCTAGAATGTGTCCTGCTATCTGTGTGGACAGCTCCTCTCTCTTTGGAAGGCTCTTTCCAGTCATTTAAGGCAGAGTAGAAGAGGCAGAGAAAATGGAGAGCTCCCTCCCCAATCTCCCCACACCTACCTCTGCCTACTGGAATCTTCTCTCGCTTGGTTTGTATTCTGTCCTTCTTACTCCCAAATTCATCTCCCAAGTGGAATACCAGAATCAACCAGCTCATTTCCCATTTGCTATGATTTTCTAGCAAAGAAACATTTTTAACCTCTTAAACCCAATGTGTCCTCATTTGCAAAGGAATAATTTCATTAGCTTTCCCGGTACCTTCTGTAAAGCACCTCACACACAGAGGCTGAAATCAACCTCCACTTATTGCATCATGATTCTAGGCTGGCAGTTGGGGCCTAGCTAATCTGAGGAGCTCTTCTGGTCTTAGTGAACATCCCTCATGCAGCTGGAGTCGGCCGCTAGTTGGAGGGGACTGGCTGGCTGAAAGCAAAGACAGTCATTATCCAGCAGGGTGGTCTGGGCTTGTTCCCATAGCAGCCCAGACTTCAGAAAGCAGCGGGAAGCCACGTCCCATCACAGAAGTTCTTCCAAGTCTCTCTTCTCATCATGACTCTCAGTCTCCCATCAGCAAAACAGTCACATGATCAAGCCCAGCATCATGAGTGTGGGAAGGCGTCAACCAAAAGAAATGAATATGGAGCAACCAGACAAAGAGTGCCGGGCAGACGCAAATGTGGACCATTACTAAAATCAACCCACTACCAGGATAATTGCAGGGTTTTTGTAAAGAACAAATAATAAATGAATGAATGAGAAGTTAAGCACAGTTTTTGATCTATTGTAAAGACTCAATAAATAGTTACCCACAATCATGGTTTGTGGGGAGTGGGAAGACTGCTCTGATTCCCATAAATGAAAGAAGATTTCCATTTCCATTTTACAGAGGTAAACAGCTAGAGAGGAATTATGTAAATTGTGTGCAATGTATCTGGCTGATTGTCATGTTTCTCTATGCTAGGGTTTTCCAGTATCATGTTCTGAAAGGGGGATCATAATCTCCATTTGTCTCACACACTTAAAGAGTGTGTATGAGCACATGATGGAGCATATCCATTGTGATGTAGCTGTGCATTCATTAGCATTGTGTCACTGTTTATTGAGCACTTACTATGGTCACAAACATCGCATATATTATTTTAATGTAAACCCTGATCTTCTTGGCTAAAATGTCGTTCTTTTGGATGAGGTGATTGAGCCTCTGAGAAGCTAGGTGATTTGTCTGAGGTCACACAGGTGGCAAATGGCTGAGCCAGGCTTCAAGTCAATGCTGCTCTCTCCTGCTGCAAAACTTGGAGATGCCTGGCGTTTTCATAGCTGGGTTGGGGTGATGCCTTTGAAGGTTCCTAAACAACCTGTAACTTCCAGGACAGCTCCCCTGACAATGAAGAATTACCTGGCCAAGACGTTAATAGCACTGAGCACAAGAAACTCCCATGAGGACTAGAGATGCAGTCTAGTGCGGTGGTCTAGTTAGTAGGTTCCCAGTCATGATATTTGACTCTACTTCCTAAGTGGTGACGTGAAGCAAGTCCTCCAATGTCCTCATGCTTACGTTGATGTGGGATTCACAATCAACTACCACCACCCCTTTCTCCCAGGGGATGCTTGTGGAGGTTAAACAAGTCCTTGCATGGTTTGGCATTTAGCATAAGCTCACAAATGTTACATTAGAAAGTCATTCACATTGGAACCCCTCTCTACCCCACCCTCTGCACACATCCTCCCAGCTCTGCTCAGGCTCATATATGTGGTGACTGAGAGCTTTAAAGTCGGATGCCTTGGGGTTCCTGATCCCAGTTGCTAATTTGAAGTTCAAGTACTGGGGTTCTAAGTCCAGGTAGGCATGAAATGTATTTTCATCTTTAATACTTGAAGTGGACTTTGGACGTTGATACAATCTATTCACCGAGGAGGCTTTGGAGGATTAATTCAATTACCCAAAGACCTAGCCAGTAAGTGGGGCGTTAGACCTTCAACAAGACTTCAAAGCCAGTGCTTGCCTCTTTTCAAGGATCACAAATAGAGACTGCAACCTCTCCTTTCCATCTAAGGAATTTGAGTACAGAAATTAAATACTGGCTGTACTGCTAAGTAGCAGACATACCTTGACAAAGTAGCATGATCTCTCATCAAAAAGGCCTCAATCTGACTAACTCAGTGTAACTCAGAGACCCAGATTAGTGCCTCTAAAACCCTCAGCAGGGAAGCTTCCTTCTTCAGCACATGGTCAAAGTGCAGAGAATAAGAGACTGTAGAATTCCCAGCCCGAAATCGGATATCCATTTCATGCCCCTTCCTACCAAGGCCCAAGGTTCATTGCAGAAGTGGGCACAGACACAACGGATGACTTCAGGGAAACAGCATTTTCCAGGCAGGGCAGCAAAGCAGCGGCACATACTGCCTCAGAGCTCTTGCAAAAGCTTGTATAAGACCCGCCTAAGCTCTTAAACCAGACAAAATTCCAGCATGGAGAGGGGAGGTGGGTACAGAGTCTCACCCCTAACAGAGGACCTACTGATAACTGATGGCTGCTGGGAGAGGTAGAGTCCGGTCATTTTCTTTAAGAGTGTAGCCCCCTGGTAGGCTCCCCATGATCCAGTGGGATGCCACACCTCCAAGAGCATATAGGCAGCAGAAAATGGATGTAATTGTTTGAGAGAGAGGGGGGAGAGAGAGGGGGAGAGAAAGGGGGAGAGAGAGGGAGAGGGAGAGAACACAGTTTGGTGGATAGGGAAATGGCGTTGGATCAGGAAGGAGTTGGGGGGAAGTAATATGATCAGAATAGATTGTACAAAATTCTCAAAGAACTATTTTTAAGTACTCCAATCTTGTTGATGATTTATATCAGTCAATAATTAAGATACACAGCATTAAGAGAATATAGAACAACTCTCATGGAGTAGAGTTCTCTTTAGAATGCCTCAGAAAATACCAACAGAGCCATGCATGGTGGTACACATTTTTAACCCCAGCACTCAGGCCATAGAAGCAGGCAGATCTCAGTTAGTTTGAGGCCAGCCTCATCTACATAGTTCCAGGCCAACTGGGACTATACAGAGAGACCTCATCCCAAAAAGAAAAAAAAAGAAAAAGAAAAAGAAAATCACATATGCAATTATGCATGCTTTTGAAGGGCATGCAGATGGTCTTTTAGCCATCCTTGAAATTCTTCCATCACTAACATGATCTTGCCCAAACATGTGGTTTAAGGAGAAGGGTTGATGACTAGGTATGTGTCTGCACGATGCCACGTGGATACCCACAGAAAAATCCCAGCCATTCTGCTACCTCTGTGTCATAGTACAGGACTGTGAGAGAAGAGGAGAGGTCATTTGATAGGGCTATTGTCTATGTTTTGTCAGTTCAACAACCACCTCAGCATCCTTAAGAAACTAATATACCCAGCCTGCTCTCTGCTGGGGAATCTCTGACCTCTGAGCTGTTCCTTAAAAGCTGCAGGTGGATTTCACTTATTCCATCTTCCCCCAGAGCCTCTCAATCCTCTCTGGCTTTCTATTACTGTGTCAACATGGATGAGGCATGGCTCTCAAAGCAGAAAAACCCTAGCTGTGGATGGCTCCTAGTGGGGTGACTCTGAAGAAATTACTGAAATTGCCAGGCAATGATGACTTCATTTGTAAGAAGTGAAACTAATAATATCCATGTCTGGGCTAATGTGAGGCTCAGATTGGTCTAGTTCACATTAAAGTATTTTGGAATGGGTATAATGCATAATGCCTTATTGTGACTTCTTATTTTGGGTATTGCCTTTAGCATCGTTACTAAGCTGAAAGCTGATAAAAGCTGTCTATGTTTCATTGTAGAATGTCACAGCAAACAATCCTAAAACATAAGAGCCATGCAGGGAGAAAGGAGAAGCACAAAGAGGTTAAATAATGTACTCAAGTCAGCAAATAGCCAAACTAGGACTAGAACTTGAATCTATCATGGTCCAAGTTCCAGTTCTTACACGGTAACACAAAGTATCTGATATAAAAAAACAGCAAAGAAACAAAATTGTACCAAAACAGCTGCTCTTTCTGTTGAGCTCTAGAAAAAAAAAACTGATCAGTGGTGAAGCAGATAGCTAATGTGTACTGTCCAACAAATTGCAAAATTATTTACAGCCCCCACAACAGCCCTCTAAGGTAAATATTTTATATCCCCTTTGATAGATTAGGAAGTTGAGGTTCAGTAATCTAAGAGATAAGTCTCTGAATAACACAACTAGCAAATCAAAGAAACAAGACTGGAGCCTAAGTACCCTGGGGCCGATTCCTGCCATCTTGTTCATGATTCCAGTTGCACCGGAAGCTCGGTGTAGCCATTTATCCATTGTGTGACAAGTCGTTGAGTTATTTGACCTCTCTGAGGTTCAATGTCTACATAGGTGAAAGAAAGGCGTATTTTGATCAAAATGAAAAACAGATTAAAAAATATGATTGCTGTGAATGTATTCGTATAGCAAACACTCAGTAAACCACTGCTTGGCTTCATATATCACATTACCTTAAAACACTAATGCTTCACTGTTGTGTTGTGAATATAAGTTACACACTTATATTTAATCCTACAAGCAAGCTGAAGTCATGGTCCTGTCTTTTGAACTATGACACAGAGATAGTGGTAAACAGAAACACTGGCTCAGACACCGTCTATGTAAAAGCCAAAGGTTGGGGCACACACTTGGAATCCTAGCACTAAGGGGACTGAAGCTGGGATTCTGGCCCCAAGCTATTCTCCAAAGTGAGATCCTGTCTCAAAACACCCACCCACACACACACACACACACACACACACACACACACACACACACACACACACAGATTTGAGGATACAGCCCAGTCTTTTAATTTCAAATTTCTATTCACTATTGTAGGCGTTGGATACAATACACACCACCTTTTAACCCATTTACCTATTTAACACCTATAAATTTATCCCTCAAATTTGAAAGTGAAAGATTAGTTCAACTCTATTTTCCCTTAGGGATCACCTTCCAAGACAAAGGGAAAAAAAATCAGCTTTCTACTGGGTAAATGCAGACTTTTCTAAGATGTGTAAATTGTTCATTTCACAGGTACTATTGAGCACCTACTGTGTGCTAAGAAATGTGCTAAATACTGGGGAAACAGAGCACATGGCCCTGTGTTCTCTGCCTTTTCCATATCTGGGGAAACATCCAAGTAGAGTGTAGGATTATGTGTGCCACCAAATAAGTATAATGAGAAAATTAAGTCACCAAACTCAGAGGGCCAGGAAACATCCATGGAAAGTGATGTCTGAGCTGAGGTGTGAATGATGAGTAGATGTTTACCAGGAGTTCTTCAGAAGACATTTCAAAAGTTTGTGGCAGGGATGAGAGTTATGTCCAGAAATATAAAAAGTCACCATCTCTCTCCAGATTATAAAAGATTGAGCTAAGAGTTGAAGTAGGGGTGAGAGTTCAGATGGCTGTGTAGGATGTGCCAAGGAACACTTGGAATCCCTTGGAGAATCACTAAGGTTTAAAAGAGAGAAAAAAAGATGGGCTGGGGAGATGCCTCACTGGTTACAACATTTGTGATACAAGTATGAAGATCTAATTTTGGGTCCCCAGCACTCATATAAATGCTGGGTTGGCATGGCAGCCCCGCTGTAATTCTAGCCTCTGAAAGCATTGACAGGATGCCAGAGCAATCTACCTGTAGAGACAAGTCATAGAGCTGAGTTGGGGTTTAATTGAGATCCTGCCTCAATAAGTACAGTGGAAGAGCAGCTAAGAATGGTTCTTGACATCAACCTCAGGTCTCCTCATTCATTTACACACATGTGTACACATGCACGTGCACACATACACACACACACACACACACACACAAATGGGAAATATAAAATAAAAAAGAATTAATTAATTAAAAATTTTAAAAGCGAGCAAATCCAGTTATTGATGAACCTTCTTCTAGTGTTTTAGAAACATCGCTGCGGCTGACCTTTGGATAAATAAACTAGAAGAAGGGAAAGAGTGGACCAGATAAGGTGGGAGGTAAAGAAGATGACAAGCTCCTGAAATATCTTGGAAGGAGCATGCATGGTGCTTAGCAAACTACACAGTCAGACTGGACATAGCTTCAGCTCTGTGATGGCAAAAGAGTAGAGCCTGCCTCTGCCTGAGCTAACCTGGGTCTTAGAAAGCCACCACAGACGTGTCCTGGAGGAGGTAACTTGGAGGATCCTGCACAGAAATCAATTCAAACTATTTAACATCTTTCTATCAGCATACCAGACAAACCTCACGAAGGAAGGACCTACACAAAATGCTATAATGGCCAGTGAGGTCTCTATTAACACTGTTGTATCAACGGAGCCAATAACAGCCCACAGTAAACTCCTTGGGTTGGAAAGTGGCTAAATTGGACTCCTGACAGCTTCAAACTCAAAGGCTGAGGCTGCATCTCAAACAGAAGAGGGAGAATTGTCTAAATGCTTCAATTCTTGTAATTGAAGCAATTGTACATCATCTCACATGCCAGCTTCCTGACAGGATAACCAGTTTGAGCTGAGTGTGGGAATTCAATTATGTATCTTCTGTCTGCATCTTTGAAAGAAAACAGCCCAGCCAGCCTGTCAAATATCTAGCATGTTTGCCTGTTGGAAATTGCTATCTCCTCCTGACACAGGAAATGTCTCTGCAGAAGAGAAACCTATTATATTTCACATAGCTCACATAACCCTATTACAAAACTTGACAAAGAAAACCACAAAAAAAGAAAACTACAGACCAATTTCAACTATGAATATAAATGCAAAATCCTTAAATAAAATATAAGCATGTGAAATACTGCAGTGAACACCAGAAGCTGCAACATTAAAAATTGAAACAGAACAAGTACGCCCGCTAAGAGTCTAATTACTCAACATTGCCTTGAAATGTCTGGCCAATGCAATAAGACAAGAAACATAAATAAATAAAGGGTATAATTATTGAGAAGGAAGTGGCAACATTTCTCATTTGCTTATATGATTATCTACCTGGAACTCAAGCAAATGAACCAACAATATTTTATAAAGTTCTCTCATCTTAAACTTAATCTAAAGAATTATTCAGAGAGTCAAAGATCCATGACAAAATGTATCTCATCTCAGCATTATTTTTCCTAGTGAGAAAAATGAAAATAATCTAAGTCTTTAACAATGAATGTATGATGCCACACATTGCATCAGATCCAGATGATGAAATGAACAACCCTTAAAATTATTTTTAAAAAAATATTTAACAACATAGAGAAATGCACACAAATCATCAGAACACAAACAAAATTCAGACCTATCACTTATAAAATAAGCAAATAGAACACACACATACACACACACACACACACACACACACACACACACACACACACACAAGCTCACCTATTTATACAGGAAGCACATACTGGGAGGAAATGGGAGAGTGGTAACCTGGCTGTTACCAGATGAGGTCTTTTAACTTATATTAACCAGTCTGACTAATTGTACTGTGGGTGTGCTGTAAAGTAAGCTATAAACTGTCTAGGATTGGATGCATTGTTGTTGAAGATACCCGGTAGTCTATTTCTGATATAAATATGGCAATCTTCTATGAAAGCCTGATACTTTGATGTAGAAAAGTATCTGTAGTGTCACTGAGGTTTAAAGACTTAGGCTGCCATACAACACTAGTAACTAGCTTCACTTAGATTTGGGGGGCATCTGGCCTTCGTGAACACAGACCTCAAACTCATCAGCTGACGAAGCTTTCCTCTTTCTTGGTTACCACTGCATCCCAGTGCATCGTGTGACTCATTGTTTTTACACTTACTTTCTCCTCTGGGTCGCTCTGGTCAACACTTCTCAAAGTGCCACAGCATGGTAGCACCTGAGGTAAGTTTTTAGGTGGATGTATCCTCTTATAGGTCTATTAAGAACCATATGGATTCACAAATTATATAGTCTAGGTTTACAGGTGTCCTTCTATAATTAGTTCATCATTTGAATCTCCCCCTTTTAGATGATATAGCCATCCCAACATAGACACCAACCCAGTAGGAGCAATACCAAGGGTCAGGCCTAGAGGAGCTAACTGGGTTAGGATGTTTTATTTTATTTTTTTTATTAAGAAAATTTTTCCATTCATTTTACACACCAAAGATCCCCCTCTTCCCTCCTCCCACCCTCCACTCCCAGCCTCTCCCCCAACCCACCCCCCACTCCCTCCCCTGACAAAAAGGCAAGTGGGAACTCATGAAAGTTGTATCAATGGCTATGGAACCTGCATGGGACTGGACTAGGCCACTCTGCATGGCAAGACAATTGTGTAGCTTGATTTGCTTGGGGGGGGGGGGGGGCCTGGTGGTAAAATCAGAATCCATCCCTGGTTCATGAGGAGGCTTTTTGGAGGCTACTACCTATGATGGGACACCTCATGCAGCCTTGAAGCAGGGGGAAGGGCTTAGACTTGCCTCTACTGGATGTGCCTCCCCATGGGAGGCTTTATTACTGCAGGTAGCCTGAAGTGGGAAGACCCTGAGGCCCAACAGCACCAAAGTGGGAGTCAAACAGAGATGTCAGGTGTGAGTATCCAATCCACTGAAACAAAGCAAATCCACCAAACTGGAAATGAAGGCAGGCACAGGAGAATTGGAAATGAGGAGGAAAAGACTAGACACATGCACGATATTCAAAATAGCTGGGACTGCAGGAATTAGCTGTGGACAGGCTGTGACAGACTAAAGCAGAGGGCATAGAAACACAGCTCAGATATCCACAGGATCCAAACAACCATGGAAGGGTGTAGCAGGCCCGCTGGACAGCAAATCCTCATACAAGGGGGCAGCGGGTACTGGTCCCTTCTGTGGTGGGTAGCCTTGCTTTTTGACTTAATTGAATTGAGAGATCACTAGAAGATGTATAAACCACACTTTTTGGTGAGTCTATGAAGCCTTCCCAGAGATAAGAAACCTCAATCTGGGTGGCACCACCCAATATAGAATCAGGTTCTCCTCTCCTCTCTTCCTCTCCCCTCTCCTCCCCTCCCCTCCCTTCTCTGCCCCATCCTCCCCTCCCCTTCCCTCTCTTCCCCTCCCCTCTCTCCTCTCTTCCCCTCCCCTCTCTCCTCTCTTCCCCTCCCTCTCTCCTCTCTTCCCCTCCCCTCTCTCCTCTCTTCCCCCCTCCCCTCTCTCCTCTCTTCCCCTCCCCTCTCTCCCTCTCTTCCCCTTCCCTCTCTCCTCTCTTCCCCCTCCCCTCTCTCCTCTCTTCCCCCCTCCCCTCTCTCCTCTCTTCCCCTCCCCTCTCTCCTCTCTTCCCCTCCCCTCTCTCCTCTCCTCCCCTCCCCTCTGTCCTCCCCTTCCCTCCCCTCTCCTCCCCCTCCCCTCTCCTCACCTCTTCCCTCCCCTCTCCTCACTTCTTCTCCCTTCCCCCCTCCTCCCCTCCCCTCTTCTCCCCTTTACTCCCCTCCCCCATCTTCTCCTCTCCTTCTTTGCTCCCACGAGGTGAGCAGTTTGCTTTGCCACACCTTTACTGTAATGCCCTGCCTCACCACAGCCTGTAAACAACAGAGCAAACCAACTGTAGTCTAAAACCTCTGAAACCATGAACCAAAACAAATGTCCTCCTTTTAAACTGTCCCTCTCAGAGTTTAGCACAGCAATGAGAAATTTGTCTAACATGCATTAATTCCTACCAGGTGGACTGCTGGCCACAGCTACAAGATATGTTGAGTTTATTTTTAGGAAAAGAAAAGCTAGGTATCTAAATTTTTGTGCAAAATATCCTATTTCAAAACAATGCTAACCAATTTTTCAATGTTATACAAGTCACATTTCCAGGCTGAATTTGATCAACAGGCAGCAACTCCTGGTTTCTAATGAATAGTTATATGGTCTAAAGAGTTGGGAAATTGATTTCGGTAGCAATCACAACCTCCACCTTTCTCAGCATAAGAGACTTTCCATGGCAGGAGTTCAGAAAGGAGGCATTATGCTTCCTTCTAATCTTTCTTGTGCTTTTTTGCTACCCCAGGGAGAGGGCAATGGGGGAAAGTCACCTACTACTCCTAACCCCCACCTATTTCTCCTGTCCCTTGGAATCTGGCTGGTCCCCACAATGAACACATGGATGCCTCAGGAGAGCAGTTTGAAAGACCTGGAGACACAGATGCAAAACTGCAGAAATCCAAATGCCTTCACCACTATTATAGGGACCTACTTTAAAGGAAGATCTGCACTATAATTGAGAAATATGTCTTAGTATGAACCTCCATGGGATCCAAACAATACCAGTTAAGAGAAATTAACAGATGAAATGCCTCACTGATGATTGAGATTTGTGTGCTTTCAAATTTACCTCTGTAGCTCAACTTTCCCTGTAACTATTGGCCAGTGCATGATTTATCTCAGAAGCCTTCCTGTATGTTCGCAGCATCTTAAAAAGTACAAAATATGTATCTAGGTGCTATGGGCATGGGTAAATAGCAATCTAGAAAACAAAAATGCATGCTTTACCTGAAAACATTTCCAAAATGAGAAACAAGTTTGACCTGAGGTGACATTAAGAAAGATACAAAGACTAGAGAGATGTAGGTCAGCGGGAGAGTGTCTATCTAGCATGCACAAGGCCTTGAGTTCTACCCCCAAGAAAAGAGGGACTGATGGGAGGAAGGAGGGAGGGAGGGAGTGGTGAGTGAGGGAAGGAGGGAGGGATGAGTGAGGGAAGGACGCATGGGTAAGGGAAGGAGGAAGGGAGGGAAGGGGTAGAGAGAGGAAAGGATTTTAAAACAATCTCTAACAGTAGACTCCTGAAACACTGGTTTGTGCTCTCTCTAAACCTAGATGTGGCCATGTGATTGTGTTCTGGCCAATGAGGTATTAGACCATCCCTCCAGGAAAGCTGCTTGCAGGAGACTGACGCATCTTTTTAGTCTTCCTTTTTGCCTTCTTCATCCTCAAAGTCCAGACATGATGCTTAAAGATCAAGAGGGAATCTTGGCCCCTGCTGTGATCGTAATGTCAAAGTCCAGTCTTAGACTAGTTCATATTTACCTGAAAGCTAAAGCCAGTTCTGAAGAAGCTCGTAACAGGTGGCCTCCAGACACCTTTGGCATGAGATAGAAACTTGTCTTCTCCCATCCAAGGGCCAACTGGACCTGCTTGGCTTCCCAGATCAGAGATCGGACACTTTCTAGGGTGGAATGACTAGGGATGAAACTTCTCTTCTTAAATCAACTTGACTTTTAGTTCCCTGATTCATCCAGCAAAACATAAACCTAACTGAAAGAGAAACTACATACAATATGTGTTTGATTTGACTACAAATGTCCCTTAATCATTTCCTCTTGGGAAATTCATGCTATGTAGAACTGAGGTTGTCTGGTTTGAGAATCTGTCATAGTTGAGTACAATGCTGGATGCTGAGTCTGTGGAGAAAGGAATGAAGGGCAAATAAGAGAAAATCTTTTCTGCTGGGTTAAGAAATAAGTGTTCTTTTACAACCTAAGAAGGACGGAGATGATGCTGCATTATGCATATACATGGTTCTTCTGTTTTCCTTTTTTCCTGGAAGCTTTGATCACATGGTCTCTGAAAAAAAATTGGAGCAGGAAAGATAGATTGTGAAATTGTAGGGATGTGCTAATGGAGCAAGGGAAAGTGAGGCAGTGGGAGAGAAAATCTCAGTAGTGTGCTCACAGCTGAGAAAACCCCGGAAATGAACTGATAAAGACTGTGGGAGCTCTGGTGGCAAGCCTGTCTGTTTGATGGAAATCTCGGTCCATCCTGGAAGCCTGGATTTCAGGTAATGATTAATAGTGAATTACAGTGTTTGTAGAGCTGGGCTCTGCGACTCCAACAGCCTAATATCATCACCTAGTGGCGACCCACCTCAATTGCAAGAGTGAAAACAGAAAAGGCACAGAGCAGGAAGTCTATTCTATTTATTCATTTATTTATAATTTATTTATTTATATGTGGTTGTGGTATGTGTGTGTGCTTGTGGTATGTGTGTGTGCTTGTGGTGTGTGTAGGTCGGAGATCAAAGTTGGGTGTCTTCCTCTATCGCTGTTCACCTTGTTTTCTGACACAGCTTTGGGGCAGAGATCCCTCCCGGCTGGATCCACAAGTCTCCGCCCACTCCTCGCCCCACCCATCACTGGGGTTACAGACACACACAACTTCACCAGCTTTTGTGTAGGTCCTGCAGATCCTAACAGGCCCCTGCACTAGTACAGCAAGGACTTTACCCACTGAACCTCCTTCCCAGCCCTCCTTTTTCCTTTTCCTTCAACGCTCTTCTCTGTTGTGCTTGGGAAATAGGTCAGCATGGCAAACAAGTTCCACCCCCAGCTATCCAGATAACAAGGTTCATTTTGTTTATGCTTAATGTATCGTCAACTTGACACAATCTAGAATCACCTGTGAAGAGAGAATCAATGGCAGATTGTCCACATTAATTGACCTGGGGGTATTTCTGTGAAGAAAACTAGCAAGCAAGCAAGGATGCATGTATTCTCTCTGTTTTTGACTCCGGGTGTGATATGACTAACTGCTTGAGTCCTTGCCTTGACTTCCCCACTGTTACATGGAATTGTAGGTCAAACCAACCTTCCTCCCTGTGGCGGTTCTTCCTGGTTGTCAACTTGACTACATTTGTAATTAACTAAAGCCCAAGTGGTTGAACACACCTGGAGCGGACTTTTCTTGATTGTATCATTTAAGGTGGGAAGACCCACCCTAAATCTGGACCATACCTTCTAATGGCAGCTTATATAAAGGACATGAAAGAAGGAAGTTTTTTGCTTTTTGTCTGCTTGCCCTCAGTCTTGCTAGCAAGTTCAAGTTCATTCCTTCACTGGTATTAGAGCCTATTTCTTTAGGATTCTGATGCATACTGAAGACCAACTGGGACATCCAGCCTTGTGGATGCAATTACTATTGGATTCTTGGACTTTCCATTGGAAGGTATCCATTTCTGGACTAGCCAGACCATAATCTGTAAAGCAATCTGGAGTAGATGGATGGATGGATGGATGGATGGATGGATGGATGGATGGATGGATGGATGGATATGACCCTGTAGTTTCACTTAGGATATAATTATGGTTTGTAGAGCCTTTACACATACCATCTCTGCTGATTAGTGAATGTGTGTATGTGAATTAATTAGACTTTCATGACTGTGACAGACTGTCTAATTTACTTTTGTGTTACTGTGACCAAACTACCTAATAGAAGCAACTTACAGGAGGAAGATTTACTTGGGCTCATGGTTCTCAAACGTTTTAGTACAGCATGGTGGCAGGGTATGACAGAACAGAGATGCTCTGTCCCAGTGGCCACATAGGGCCTTGGCCTATGGAACAGGGACTGCCTGTGCTCAGTGTGGGTGTTTCTCCCTTAGGTACTGTCCCAGATGTCAGTTCTCTCTGAAGAAACCTCATGGCACCTCTACAAGTATGATTTTACTGGTCTTTTCAGCATCTCAATACAATCAAGCTCACAAGCAAGATTAACCATTACACTACATTGTCAAGGAAATGTAGAAAACAAAGGCTGACAGAAGTTGAATGATGAACTAAATATTATGTCATTTATGCTCTTAAATTTACTATTGTATAATCCTATCTTTGTTTCTATTAATCCAGTGTTGACTAAAGAGTAAGTGAAGAGAGGTTTGGTTCTGTTTTGCAGATCAGGAATCATTTTTTTCTCTAATGTATTCTATAAGGATAAGACAAGGAAAAGACTAAATCCCATCCACGATGACTCTTGTGGGACATTGATAATAACAAGGCATTGGCTTCACTACTGACAGATCAGTATTATCCGACAAGTGAACGTACTCTTTCTGCTTGCTGCAATGATGCGCAATCCCCTGCAGGAAGTTCAGTGTGGTTTAAATCCTCAGACAATCATCTTTTCTTCTAGCCATTTAGTCTAAGATTATTATTTTTATGAAATGAGAAATGTCTTTTTCATCACTGCTCACAGAGAAACTGCTGAAAGATCTACTCATTACAAAACCATTTGTCTATTTCCTTGGCCCATCTAAGTCAAGTGTATTGTGAAATGAAGCATTAGAAGTGGATCCCAGAAAGACTGGCGACCAAGCCTGGAGTCAGAGCATGCTGTGCATGTGAGACAGCTTCAGCATCAACACTTATAACGCATTTCTATGTGAGGCATTGTGGTGGTTTGATAGGAATGCCCCCCAGAGACTCGTGTGTGGGAGTGCTTGACCCACAGGGAGTGGCATTATTAGATGTGGCCTTTTTGGATTAGGTGTGGACTTGTTGGAGGAAGTGTGTCGATGTGGAGGTGGGCTTTGAGGTCTCATACATGTTCAAGCCACACCCAATGTGGAACAGTTTTTTCCTGTTGCCTGTGGATCAAGATGTAGAACTCTCAGCTCCTTCTCCAGCACCATGTCCACCTGCATACCGCCAAGTCCTGCCATGATGATAATGGACTAAACCTCTGAAACTGTAAGCCAGCACCACTTAAATGTTTTCCTGTGTAAGAGTTGCTGTGGTCATGGTGTCTAATCACAGCAAAAGGAACCCTAACTAAAGAGAGTCATATAATTTGATCTTTGCAAAATCCAACACAAGTCATTTGTTTATGTCTAAGAAAACCGATACTGAGGGAGTTAAATATCTTATTCAAAATAAGACTAAGCAAAGCTGGAAATTAATCCAGGTCATTGTTTCACTGTAATCTTATTCTGCAGTATCACACTGAATTAAAACATCTATATAGTGTCTGACAAAGTATAAAATCAAAGACAGAGCAAGCATATTCCCACAACAAAGTTCTGGAATGAGTTTTGCTTCTGAGTTACTTGTTGGTATTGCTGTGTCAGCTGAAACGTAGGTGGTATGTTAGCCATGGAGTTGGTAAAATACTATTTTGTTTGTTAAGTTTCTTTCTATTTTTTACATTCTTTTGAGACGTTAATACTTGAGAATTACATTTACATCATTTTATCCCCACTTTCTGCCACCTCCATCTCCTTCCATGTCCCCTCACTCCCTCTCAAATTTATGACCTCTTCTTTTATTACTATTGTTGTATGTGAGCTACACTAAATGGACTCAGCAGATTGCTTATATGTGTGTATTTATGTATATGTGTGTGTGTATGCTGAGTCCATTTAGTGTATTTATATATACATATGTGTGTATGTATGTAACACAAAATCTAATAGGTCTTTTAATAAAATCTCCCAGGAGCCTGATATTGGGGTAAATGCTGAAAGATCAGAGAGACAAAGGAACAAGCCACTACCATGTCTCACCTTGCCAACTCCACAAATCCTCTCACTGAATGTCTCTGAGTCCTCAGCCAAAAGCTCTCCAGCTGAAAAGCCTTTAGCCAAAAGGGCTTCAGCTGAAAAATTGTCCTCAGCCAAAAGACTTCAGCCAAAAGAGGGTTTAGTTCCTGCCTCCTCACGCCTTATATACCTTTCTCCCCCTTGTCATATTACTTCCTTCCTAGTCCTGGGATTAAAGGTGTGTGACTCCCAACTACTGGGATTAAAGGTGTGTGACTCCCAAGTACTGGGATTAAAGGTGTGCCACCACGCCTTTAATCCCAGCACTCGGGAGGCAGAGCCAGGCGGATCTCTGTGAGTTCGAGGCCAGCCTGGGCTACCAAGTGAGTTCCAGGAGAGGCGCAAAGCTACACAGAGAAACCCTCTCGAAAAACCAAAAAAAAAAAAAAAAAAGGTGTGCCACCACTGCCTGGCCTCTGTGTTTAATCTAATGGCTTGTTCTGTTCTCTGATCTTCAGGCAAATTTTATTAGGGTACACAGTGTATCACCACATATGTATGAGTGTGTGCATCTACAGAGTGCATTTAGTGTTGCTTGTGTATATGTGTTTGGGGCTGACCATTTGGGTTGGATAGCTTGTGAGAGGGTGTACTGATTTTTCCTCTCTTTGTAGTCATTAATTGCCTGTGACTCTTCATCTAAGGTTGGAGCCTTGTGAGATTCCCCCATGCAGGTTGGCATGTCAACTTGTGTTGTCATTGCACAGGTCTTGTTTAAGCAACTGCATAAGATTTCCTTGTCGTCTATAGAAGACACTGTCTCTGAGCAGTTGTCCTCTGGTTCCTACAGTCTTTCTGCTCCTTTCCCATGATGCTCCCTAAGCCTTAAGTATGGGGGTCATGTTGTAGGCGTATCAACTAGGGTATCAAAGTGTAGAGCACTAGCAGTGAGGTAAAATACTATTTCTGGTGGATCTGTGACAGTATTTGTAGGAGATATTAACATTTAAATCAGTGGACTGGGTAAAGAATATATGCCTTCCCAATGTGAGAAAATGTTGTCTAATTCATTGACGTCCCCATGTAGAAGCAAAAGGCAGAGAGGGAATTCTCCATCTTCATGTGCCGTGATGACTATCTTTTGCCTTTGGGCATCAATCAGCTCCTGGTTCTCGGGTCTTGAGACTCATACTGAACCCCACCACCAGAGCTCAAGATTGTCAGACCATAGATCAGAGGACCTCTTAACCTCCATAAGTATGTGAGACAATTTTCCTAATAACGGTCTTCTTATATAGCTTACCTGGCTTTCATATACTTATTATCCAACAGGTTCTATTTCACTGGAGAATTCCAAGTACACCCATGTTGCAGAGACTATTTCAGTGACACTAATAGTGAAAGAATTCACTTTTAGAATCAAACTACCTATTAACTGAATGACCAGGATATCATTAATGGACAATAAACCAATAGACTCCGAGCATGCGAAGGTATATGCACCATCACTAAGTATCTGTGGGTGTGTAATTAGCACAATGTTCCTGAAATATAGACTCTTCTGGAGCTATGCAGAAATATGGGTTCAAGGATTCCAAATATGTTCATATCAAGAGCTTCTGTACTAAATGTAGCAGTTGTCTCAGTAAAATTTGAAAGCTCCCAATGGAATCCAAGCTAGCAGTGACAATTAAATTAGTATCATCATAACTCACCCCATGACCACATCTATTTCAAGTGGCTGGCTTTATTTATGAATCAGACAGCAGCTATATTCACTGTGTTTATGAGAGAGGGATCTGTGTTTATGAGACTTCATAGATGTAACCTCTTCTGACCTTTTCTAGGAGACACAACCCAACAGCAAATTTCCTATTCCTCTGGCTCTTACAATCTTTCTGTCCGTTCTTCCTCTATGATTCCTGAGCCTTAGGTACAGGGGTGGTGTTGTAGATGTATGAGTTGGGACTGAGCACCTCGTGATTTCTGGTTCTCTACATTTTGATCAGATGTGGTTTTCTGTAATGGTCTCTGTCTATTGCAAGGAGAAGTGGAGAAACAGGCAGAGAAATCTCTATTTAAAAATCACTATTGATGAATTGCCTATTCTAAGATGACAGCAGAGCCTTAACTAGCAAGCTAGAAGTTTGAAAAAGGTTGAGGACAAGAAGCTGCTGAATACAGTGGAGGAAACAGGCACTGGGTGATTGTTTATGCTTCTAGTAAAGGGCTAATCCAGACACTACTTCCACTTACCATGCGGATTCTCAATGTATAAATATTTAATTAGACAGAAGTGAAAGTTCATTCTCAGCACATTTAAATTCCCTCTCCACATGCCCATGAACCACCTCCCGGACCCTTCCTTCCCCAGGGACTTTGCTATCCCCAAGGGTGTTCTCTTCTTTCCAGTGCAAACCTCAAGTACAGATGCTGTGCATGGGTTTCTCTTGAGAAATTCTCTTCTTTGTTGTGATGCTTATTATGGGAGAAGAAGTTCATTTACCCGGAACTTGTAGTACAGGCCAGCCTTACAATAATTAACTCACTCCCTGTGAGTGGCTTGGCTTCATTAGGAATCAGAAGCCATCAATACTCATTGCATTTACTTTCTCCCAATACGTCTACAGGCAGGAAAGAAAGAAGGGGAAATACAGAAGCGTACAGAAAACATGCTTTTATTTCTGAAATATCTATTGCAATAGTTAATTGTGTTTCTCCTTGCTGGATGAAATGTTCCCCATATAGTTGATAAAATACTGTTTCTGGTAAGTCTGTGAAGATTGTTCTGGATGAGATTAGCATTTACATAAGTGATTGAGTAAAGACCAGACATACACACACACACACACACACACACACACACACACACACACACACACACACACCCAGATGGATGGGGGAGGAAGGAGGGTCCTAGCAGGTAAAGTTAGGTGACTTTAAGTTTTACCACACACAATAAGAGGTAAGAGATATTTTTGAAAAACATTCACTACAGTGTCAGAAGATATTTTGGAAAATTATTCTGCAAATTGAAAGTGTCCAGAAATGCAGTCGTGGGGGTGTGTGAGAGCACCAGGGGCAGCCAGACATGCAGGGCAGGCTACCCAAGCACAAGCCCTGCACTAACCTTTAAAAGCACACAGGTGAAAACCAGCCACATTTATATTTTATACATGACATTTGGCACCTAAGTTCAAACTACTGTAGGACATCCAAGTTAAAAATAAACCACTTTAAGAAACATTCTAGCGACCGAAGAAATAAAGCCTACTACAGTACGGAATTTATGTTGGCTTTTCCTACATGCCTTTTATTAGCACACCCTATGAGTATACGGTCACAGTAAAATTCCTGTACGTGGTGGTTCCCACCATCTTAAACACAGTTTATTGATTTTCGTCTGACCACCTGAGTCAAGTTGTGTGACTGAATTATTGGTTTTTGGAAATTGAAAATAAGATTAAGATCTCAGAGGATGGTTAATGGGCACACGAGTGCAGTTGGGCAGGAGGCATCGCTCCTAATATGTCTTTGCACAGTCAGAAGACAACAATTAATTGAATATTTCAGTATGGCTAGTTGAGAAGATTTTAGATGTCTTCAAGCACGTAGCAATAATGTACATCTGAGGTAACGGGTGTGCTATCTGATCTTTACCTTCTGCTCACACATTGAAATTCCATAATGTGTTCTATAAATATGCACAGCACTTATGTGCCCATTCCAAATATATTAAAAATAAAATCAAGTAAGAACAATAAGTATCTTCTACGAAGGTTGAGTTTCTCCTCTCAAAGTGGATGGCGGGAACGATTGGCTCTGATTACTGTCAGCTGAATCCTAGTTGTCCATTACAGTGTGAACATAAAACTCTCAGAAGGCAAGCCGGGCCTACGATGGTCTGAAGGTTTGAATGGGACTGAACCATCTTCTTCCAACAGGAATGCTAGCAGGAGGCTTCAGCTCCTTATCACATAGCCCTGCTTTCAGAAATATTGGGCATCCTCATGACAGAGTTTCCACCAGAACAAGTATTTCAAGAGGGAAGAGAGGAAGCCACCATGCTTTGTATGTGCTGTCTCAGAAGTCACAAACTATCCCTCTGAAATATCCTAATCATTGAAAGTAAGTCATTAAGTCCAGCCCACACTTAATGGGAAGGAAAACAGGCTCTACCTTTGGTTTGTGTGTTTGATATTGGGTGTAACGTAGCCTAGACTGATCTCAGGCTTGTAACCTAGCCAGGGATGACTTTGAGCCCCTTATCCTCCTGCTTCTGCCTTCAAAGTATTAGAATCACAGGCATCTGCCACCACACACAGAGAGACTCTGTCTTTTGAAGAAAGAATTCACAGAGAGTCCTGGTGGTGTATGTCTGTGATCCTATCACTTGGGAATCTAAGGCAAAAGGATCTCAGGTTCAAGGGCAGTTTGGGCTACACAACCAGTCTCTGACTGGAAAATAGATATTGTCAAAGAATTTGAGAATGTATTTTGATGTCCAGTACCAAAGCAAATACACAGAAACAGAAGTAAGTGAGACAGGACTGCCTGGGTTTCTAGGCTGTGGTCTAACTGTGAGACTCAATTGCATCCATGCTACTGGAGTGGCTGTGTGAAATAGAAGTATACTCTTAAAAATACATTTTCTCAACATAGCGTTGGCATAAAAATGACACATTGATCAATGGAATAGAATTGAAGACCCAGACATAAGTCCACACATCGATGGACACCTCATTTTTTGACAAAGAAACCAAAAATATACTCTGAAAAAAAAAGACAGCATCTTTAACAAATTGTGCTGTTCAAACTGGATGGTTGTATAGAAAAGAATGCCAATATATCCTTATTTATGACAAATAAATACAAAACTCAACACTAAATGGATCAAGGACCTTAACTTAAAAACCAGATACCCAATTACACACCAAATATAGGGTTTGTCTCTACAATATATAAATATATAAAAAACTAAAAAAAAAAAACAAAACTCGGCATCAAGGAAACAAATAGCCCTGCTTTAAAATAGGGTATAGAACTAAAGACAGTTCTCAAAATATGAAACGCAAATGGCTAAGAAGCATTTTTTTGAAATGTTCAACATCTTTAGTCATCAGGGAAATGCAAATCAAAACTACTTTGAGATTTCATCTTACACTAGTCAGAATGGCCAAGATCAATAAAACAAATTATATCTCATGGTGGGAAGTATGTGAGTATGTGGGAAAAGGGCAACACTCAGCCATTGCTGGTGAGAGTACAAACTTGCACAGCCACTGTGGAAATCAGTGTGGCACTTCCTCAGGAAGCTGCAGATGTCTTTGCTCAAGAGATACCACTCTTGAGCATAGACCCAAAGGATTCTACATCCTACTACAGAGGTAATCGCCCATCCATGCTCATTGTCACGCTATTCATAATAGCCAGAAATTAGAAACAACCTTGATATCTATCAATGTATAAATGGATAATGAAAGTGCGGTATGTTTACAGAGCAGAATATTATTCAGCTTTTAAAAAAACAAAATTATGAAATTCACAGGTAAGTGGGTGGAGCTAGAAAAAATCATGAATGAGATAACCCAGACACAAAAACACAAATATCATCCTATTCTCTTATATGTGGATGTTAGCTTTTTAGCCTTCAGTATGCGTTCTATAATCTGTATAACCATAGAGGCTTGGCATAGAGTAAGGGACTGAGTTGGCGGAGGATACCCTGAGGAAGAGGAAATAGAATATATAGTTATGTAGAGGCAGGAGGGAAACTAGAGCAAGAGGATTAAGCAAGAGGAGAAGGGACAGGGAGGGAAGGGGATGCCCAACACTAAAGGCCATTTCAGGGTCATATGGAAACCTACTACTGTAGAAGTGCATATATATATAAATCTTACACATATAAATCTCATGAGTATGTGTGAAAGAAATCTAAATGGGGTCACCAAATAATGGAGGAGACGGTGCCCAACAAGACATCTTTTGTGAAACCAGTGTCAGGAATAGGTTATATCTAATTGAGTTGTTGGCCACACCATGGGAAACCCCAAACATCTCAGGCTCTTGATTGCTCTCCACAAACTGATGGTAAGGCCCTAATACTGAAGACAGCACTTATATTCTCACTGAACACAGAGAAGTCAAGCTGGTGCCCAACTAGAAACTGCTGTGGGATGTTCTGTATGGCAAATGTGTTGCTGATTGGTCAATAAATAAAACACTGATTGGCCATTGGCTAGGCAGGAAGTATAGGCGGGACAAGGAAGAGAATAAAGCTGGGAAGTGGAAGAAGGCTGAGTCAAAGAGACACTGCCAGCCTCCACAATGACAAACAGCATGTGAAGATGCCAGTAAGCCACAAGCCATGTGGCAAGGTATAGATTTATAGTAATGGATTAATTTAAGCTATAAGAACAGTTAGCAAGAAGCCTGCCACGGCCATACAGTTTGTAACCAATATAAGTCTCTGTGTTTACTTGGTCGGGTCTGAGAGGCTGTGGGACTGGCAGGTGAGAGAGATTTGTCCTGACTGTGGGCCAGGCAGGAAAACTCCAGTAACAAGAAACTTTAACCCCTGCTTACTAACGTTAATGGTACTAGAAAGTCCTCTGTATGCTATAGAAGAAGAAAGTTAACCACCAACCCAGCTACAAACCCAGCAATCTACAATGGTGACCTGCTTGCAAACTATGCTGGTGCAGTAGTGGCACAATGGTTGTGAGAGTAACCAACCACTCTCTGCTTGGATTAAGGCCCGCTCCATAAGATGCAACTCCATAAGCCTGACACTGCTCCAGTGGCCAAGAACCTTAGACTAGACAGGCCATAGCCTAGTGGAAACCCAAATGATACTGTTGTGCTAAAGGAACACAGCAATATAATGACCCCTCAAGATATTCTGCTATACCTATAGATCAGTGTCTTGCTCAACCTTCATCATAGACACGCATAGATGGGAACTAACACAGAAACCCAAAACCGAACAATGGGAAGAGAGTGAAAGACCTTTGGAGCACTCGATTTTAAATGGAATGTATTTGTCGAACCCCTCCTCTCATGGCTTAGTAAGAGTCAGAGGGTAAGGATGGCCCCAAGTAAACAGTGTCTTCCAGACACAGCAGGAGTGATGCACATATGAACTCACAAGGACTATGGCAGTATGCTCAGGTCTGCACAGGTTCAAGCCAGACAGGGTCCCTGCAGGGGAGGTCAGGGGGAAGTGGATGTGAGCTCCCATCCCTAACCAAAAAGCTATCTCCAACCAACACCCACTTGCAAAGGAAAAATTTGTTTTCTCCAATGGAGTTTCACTGGGTATAATAACCACACTTAAAGGTAGGGCCGATGCCCAGGAATAGATGGCCAACACAAAATGAACACAATGCTATTTTTGAAGATTTTTTTGTCTCATATTACTTTGCTTGGGTATTTTTGTCTTACTGATCTTTTGCTTGTATATGATGGTTTCTGATTATGTTTTTTTTAATGTTTGTGTTTCTTGCACATAGATATGTTGTCTTCCCTAAATTATCTTGGTCTTGCACTTACTCTCAACCCATAAAATCTAGACCATAAGATGGATTCACCCAGTTAAAAGTTCTGATACTTCTGATAACTGTTTGGGCCACACTGCTCTCTGATGGAGACTCTCATGCTATTTCAGCCCTGGACACTCCCTCATCATGTGTCCTCCCATTATTTCACCCAACAAAGACTTTCAAGAACTAGAGGTGCCAATGCCCTGTTATTGCTCTCTCCAGACCTTCTCTGGACTCTGCTGAGTGCCAAAGGAGAAAGCATAAACACTTAGTAAGGATGCAAAGGCATCCTGAAAGCACCTGCCCCACCAGGTAATGAATGCACATGGCTTCTGAGTGGCACATCTCCCTGAAACTAAAGCTATACAGAGCTAAAGCCAAGCCATACAGAGGTAGCCGTCGGCTACCGAAGCTAATTTCAAAAATTAATGTTTAATGAGTAACCTTACTCATATCTCAAATGCATGCTTCTGCAGCTACTTTCGACTTCCCAGCACTGCGTTATAAAGTATGTTGGCCAGGGTCTAATGCAGTCACCAGGCCCCACCAAGGCAGCGATGGAGGGAATAGTAGTAGTTACGTTACTGATATAAGAGTAAACCTTGCCCACTCACTTTACCTGTGGAGAGGCTGTGGGTTCTGCGGTGACTGAGAAAAGCAATTAAATACTAAATGGTTTGTCAGTGTGGCTTTTGTTCTTTCCACGGCAAAGAAATGTTTCTGGTGGACTTGGGGCTTTGAAATGGGCACGTTTAGGGTAAAGCAAGGAAATAAACTCTATTCTTTTCCAAGGCCACTAAGAAATATTTCTCAAGTGGAAAAGAAAATAGCTGATATTTGTATTTATTTGTGTTTATATTTACATTCCTGTGGTGCTCCTGACAGTATGCATAGTGCTCCTATATTCCCTACAAACCTACAGAACAAGTATTCGTAGTGGATACTGAAAGCCCAGATCAAAGCCAGTACACCCCAATTGCTGGGAACACAAGCTGCAGGAAGCTCACAGCTGGACCTCTCACTAGAGACTGCCCTTCAGCTACAGGGAACTTCATCATTCCATGTTACACACGCACCCAGGGAATGGTACACAGTCAACTGTTGGTTGGGGTGAGTTCACAGTCTCAGCCACTCTTTTCCAAATAGTGACATCGCCAATGGGCCATCCCAGCTTCGGATGTCCTATCCAAGCTACAAAGGACAGCCACACTGCAGGCCAGGTGACCCCCTACATAACCCTGCAAATCTCACTTCCTTGCAAGCACAGCTTCCCCAGTAAGCTTTAGCTTGTGCCTCATCTCAAAGTTTGTTTCTAGAATCCAGTTTAAAGTGGTTCTATCACCTCCGTTAGCCAGATGCCAAATGGAGCGCCCAGAGCGTTCATCCCAAGATCTAGGGCCCATAGCCTATAGTGGAGCTCTGACTTGGCCTGTTGCTTTCTAAAGTTGTTCCCAAAGTGTCTTTTGCAATCACGTGTACCATGTTTTTTTTTCCATTTTCCAAATTTCTATCTACAAGACATCCTGAGGCTCAGATCTGAGAATTCTTGCTATTACAATGGTTCTTTCAACTTCCTTGCAGAAGTCATGAATTTATTGTAGTGTGAATTTATTGTGATTTGTAACAATGTGAGTCTGTCCCTAAAAGAATCCTTCTCTATGGAAATGGATACAATGGTTTCTGTCCGGTGCTTGGAGCTCTTGCCTGAGAACCTGCCTGCCATCCCTGTGGCCACTACAACCTCCTTCCAAGCATTGGATTAGCACATAGTGCTGCATGTTTTACAGCTTTTTCAGAAAACCCGTGTGTGCTGTCCACCACAGTAAACCATCTCTGGGTACCAGAGGTAGGCTAATGTTGGGAAGCAGACATAAAACAGAAGAGGCCAGCATGGACAGAGATGTCTAGTCCCAGCTTCTATGAACACAGTTCATTCAAGTCTGAGCCACAGGGATCAGGACTAGTGGTGTCTGGGGAGCCACAGATGTATCAAGTGAGAATGGCATCTCCAGGCTTTGCATTTCTAACATAGCAACCAGCAGAGTGATTTATTAGACTGACCTCATGGATCTATATCAGACAAATCTCACCTTCACATTAGGATCAGAAATTTCATTTATACACTTTCTATAACTGCCTTCGTGCACCAATATGTTAGAATATGGAAAGAAAAGATGCTTGAGTGGCCTTACCTCCATTTTAAAGTCTAGTGATCATTTTTCATTTATTCTTATTTTTAAATTACAGAAAGAGTAAATCAATAGCAGATTTTCAGACCCTACAAAAGGAAGGGAAATGATAACACAGTTACGTTGTTACTTGTAGTGTGTCTCAAATCCTCCTCTCTGGGGTGTTATCACTGCTTAACCATTTAGAGCATGTTCTTGTAGAATTGTCTCCACATGTATAGTTACACACTCATACACATAAGCACACTCTCACACACACACATACTCACATACACACACACAAGCAGATTCATACACATATGCACACTCACACACACACAAGCATTCCCATGCCCACAAGCACACTCATACACACACATACTCATGCAAGCACACTCATGTACAGAAGCATGCTTGCACACCTGTGTACACTTACACACTCATAAAAACACACTCATATGCATAAGCACACTCAGACACATACAAGCATAGTCATAAACATATACATATACACTAGCACACTCACACACAAATGCACACTTGTACACACATGCATACCCATTCACATATGCACACTCATATACACACACAAGCACATGGACATAGTTGTGACATAGTGTGATTGTGTTACACAGACTGCTCAGCATCTTCTATTGTGTGGAGTGGTACATAATAGGTTGGTTTCTCATCTAACATGTACAACCCAAAGCCACCATGTAATTGCCATCCACACTATAGTGAAGTACACCATGAACAGCTTCAAGAGCTTTCTATCTATTAACACATCCCCTCTCTGTGCTTGGCTTATAGAGTGGAAAGCTGGGCCCCTGGAAGTGCCACTAGCCCTACTCAATGACACACAAGGAGTGACAGTGTTGGGAGTTGACCTTGACCAGTCTCCTGAAGATTCTTCTCCTACATTGGGGAGCATTGCTATAAACAGTTACACCAGGGAGCTGGAGAGCTTCTAAGACAGGGTGACACCTGTCTACAAGGCCTGTCCCCAAATCCTGAGATCTCCAGATGGTAATTTCAGACAGGCTGTTCTAGGTGGCTTCAGAGATTGATCTAACTGGGGTTACAAGGGAATGATGAATGGACAGACACACACACAGATAAGCTGGGATCAGGTGGGCTGTGCTTGCTTTGATGGAGGGCTCCAACTGTATGGAGCTCTGAGCCTCAGTGCATTGATTTTATACATCTGGATGGAGGAGTTGAGTTTATGCTATACAACTGAAAAGGAGACAGGCTTCACCAATCTCAGTGGGAGCACTCTTTGCAGCTGGCTGTTCTGAGGGTGACTCTTAGTAGCCCTTATTGCTTACTCTAGACGGGAGGGGCCTAGTAAATTTTGTCAGATTTAGGGGCTTCCTGAAGCTATTTTTATTTGTTTATCTTCTGGCTTAAGGAGCTTCCCCAAGCGATGGATCTTGGAGGAAACTGCTACATAAGAGGGACCAAGGTGTGGAGGCAGGGGAGGAGCTCTAGAGAGGGGAATGATACAACAGAGGTGCTATGAAGGGAAAATGAGAAAGGACTTTGTTGGGAGCAGAATGGAGGGCACTACTTAGGGAGAAGGAGGGACGAAGAACATTAAGAATGACTGAACAAGCCATAGGAAAACATTGCTTTATGTTTACTTAAAAATATATACATAATATTTTATTAACAAACACCTCAGTAGCAGGCATGAGAAACTTCACTGTGAGTTGTTGGTCAGGGGAGTCCAAAAGACTCTCAAAAGGCTATTAACATTGTCTTTGGCTGCCTCCAACATCTTGAAGGTGAGACCCTACTGCTGAAGACATCATGTAATTCAGACACAGGACTTGGAAGAATCAAGTGACAACTGATCTGGAAGCCTCCTCCCTGAGGACTAGCCCTCACAGTATCCAAAAGTGTTTTGCAATCTGTTAAGGAGAAAACACAATTAAAAGACCTACCCAGCTGAAAAGCTTATGAGTCACAACAGTGACCAGCATGGCAAGATATATCCAAAGATGCAGTCATGGCATGTATATCTCGGAGACAACCAACAGCCACCTAACTGGACTTAAAACCCATTCAGTGAGAGAAATTCACGCCTAACACTGTAAATCCAGTCAAGTACTAATGGTTGTTGAGGTCATGGACCCTAAAGGAGAACCTACTACCGTCATTTTCCTAAACCAGCATAATTCTCAATGGCATTCTAAACATCTATCCCTATATCCATGCATAAGAATAGCTTTACAAGACCATCACAGAAAACCACAACTGGACAAAATGAGGACACCAAGTGGTGACCAAGCCCCAGCATGCATGTACAACACACCCTCAACACCTAAGCTCCGAGAGAATTGAAGATCAGGGGATGGAAAAACAGAAAGAGACAGAGGAGCAAGTCTCCTGCCACAAGACAATGTCTTCCATGTATGACAAGGTGCTGCATTCTCTTAGCCATATGGTCATCTAAACATGACTGGCACAATAACACCACCAGTTGACATGCATGCATGGAGGAAATTTCACAAAGCCTCACCCCTAGATGAAGAGCTGAAAGTGGCTATAGCTGCTAAAAGAGGGAGAATCAATCTTCTCCAGGGATCCAGTGTCCTGATAGGTTATCCTGTCCCTAAACACATATACATATGAGCAACACTAATGGACCCAGCACATTTTACACACACACACACACAAAACACACACACACACACACACACACACACACACACACACACACACGTATGTATACATATATATTCATACATACATGTCTTTCTTTGTATTCCCTCCTCTACCCTGCCCTAATATCCCCCACCCCCATTTAACAACTCTAGATTCATGGTTCTCCTTTCCCCCTTTATATCGCTACCCAGTTAGCTCAGTTTATTGGAGAATGGTGCTAAAAATGCTGAAGTTGTGGGTTTGACCCCTGTAAGGGTCATAAAGCTCACCTTCTCTTTTCATCTTATCGTCACATTATTATTATAATTATATACATTGTTGTTACATATATATGGAATTATAATAACTAAGGAGGAGAGATAGTCAAAGGTGGGCATGGCAGAAGTTGGTGAGAATAGATAGTGATGTAAAAATGGTGTACAGTGCTCATCTATGAAATTCTTTAAAAATAATAAAATAAATGTGTCATAGTCTTTTAATTGCAAACATAGTAGCCCTTCAACAAATGGTGCACAGATAATGAATGATGGAGGGTGGATGATAGATCCCTAGATAAGGGGATGCAGGGACGAACAACCGACTAGATGAATGAAGAGGAGGTGAGCTACATCAAACTCATGACCTTGGCATTATTAGCTTTAGGTTGCATTTAACTCACAGAGGTTGTGACACGGTGCAGAAGACCTGCTCAAGCTCAAGCCAGAGCAAATTCCATCATTGAGAAGTCAGGTGGGCATAACTGAGGAGTTATTAGTCACTGGTAACTGCGGACAGAGGGAGACAGAGCTTTCTTTAAGCATGTGGCCCCAGTAAGGCGAACACTCTGTAGTTGGATAGTCACATGCCCAAGAGTTTATAGGCAGTACTAATTCTTTTTAAATGAGGACACACAGTTTGGTAAGTATGGAATGGGAGGCGGATCTGGGAGAAGATGGAGTAGAGGACAAATATGATCAAATTACAATGTATGAAAATCAAAAAATAACAAAAAACATATTCTAAAAAATTATAATATGGAAGGAAACAAAATTAGAGCCACATTTAAAAGAAAATAAAAAAAGAAAAGGTTATAAAAGCCGAGGAAACTGCCTTGTGTCCCCTAAATGACAGCTGATCCTCATTCTTAGGTCCACAGCTCTCCCTCAGTTCTGCAGCACCAACCTTGCTGATTTCCACATCTGATGGCCTTTTGACCCATGACCCCTGTAATCCAGAGGTCACATTTCTGCCAGTCACATCTCAGACCCTTGCCTTCTTTCCTGTGTGCTTCCTTTCTGGCTTTCTTCCACCTCTTCATTTTTCTTTATTAATTTTGCATCATTTTCTTTCTTAATTAAAAACATATTACTTATTCATTATAACCAGTGGAATAATGCAAAAAATAAATGTGCAAATAAATGCTCTGAGTTTCTTCTTCCATCCCTACCTCTCTGGTGGAACTACCTGGAGTGTGCTTCTACCTCTTATCATAGTCACAGAAACATGTTACAAACACACAATCCCATATGGAAAGGCTATTTTAGTGATGTGTGCTTATAAAAACGGGACTGTGTTATACACTCCTCTCTATGGCTAAGTAGCCTTCCCTCATATGAGGGTAGCCCAGTTGGTTCATATTAAACAATGACTGCAGCGTCTTCCATGGAGCACATACAGGACCACCTCCTATCAAAGAACATTCAGGAAGGTTCCATTCCTTACCCCCCCCCCAAAGAAATAAGTTTATAATAAACATCCTTGAAACTCTATCTTTACAAAGAGAGATGCTTTTATTTACATCAACTGATCCATAAAGCAGGGCTGGCAGGCAAGGAGTACGTGTGGTTTATTTTTAACAGCTATTTAAGTGCTCCCAGGATTATTTGTTGTATTTTATCTTCATACTAGCAATGTGCAGATGTATTTCTTTCCTAACATTTTGTCAGCTTGCGGTGGCTTCCGTCTCCTGTTCTCTTTCCAGTTAGACACTGCTTTCTCATCCAGCTTCAGGTGGTGCTCTCTGAGAACCCTCTCACCCATCAGCCATGTGGATGGCAGCTTTGGGGAGGGAGCGACCAGCACAGAGCCTTCCCCCATCCCGTGCTGCTGTGCTGTTTTCTGTTTCATGTAAAATCTATGCATATTGGGAGCACTGATTTTTTTTTTCCTTGCTTAGGTGTTACAAAACTATGCCCAGTTTGACTCTGACTTCTTGGAATTTTGTTTTGTTTTGCTCTTTGTTTTGATTTTTTTTTTAATTTTTTTGAGACAAGGGCTGACTCTACAGTCCTCGACTAGCCTGGAACTTACTATATAGACCAGGCTGGCCTCAAATTCACAGAGATCTACCTACCTCTACCTCCCGGTGCTGGGGTTAAAGTCATGGGCCATCACACTGGGCCTTTTTATTTATTTTGAGCAGAATAGATTAACTTTCCAGCCAGAGAGAGGGCAAGCAAACAAAAAGCAAAGTTTCCTTTTACCTGGGCTGCATTGTCACCCAGATTTAGGGCGGGTCTTCCCACTTCAGACAGTCTGATCAAGAAAATCCCTCACATGAAATGCCCAGTGGTTTGTCTTTTGGTTGCTTTCAGATGCAACCATCACACCAATCTACAGTATTTTGTTGTAACATCACAAAATAAAGACAGCAGCAAATTAAAAACAAATACATAGTAGTCAGTCCCTCCAAGGAAGACAGCATCCACTAGCCAAGGGTTTCTTCAAAAAAAAAAAAAAAATGCAGGATAATATTTCCAAAAGAAAAAGAGAAAATATGTTTTGACAAAAGAAAGAAAGAAAGAAAGAAAGAAAGAAAGGAAGGAAGGAAGGAAGGAAGGAAGGAAGGAAGGAAGGAAGGAAGGAAGGAAGGAAGAAAGAAAGAAAGAAAGAAAGAAAGAAAGAAAGAAAGAAAGAAAGAAAGAAAGAAAGAAAGAAAGAAAGAAAGAAAGAAAGAAAGAAAAGGGTTCCCTTCTGATTCGGGGAGGTCTTAGCTTTCTCTGTGTAGACAGCACACTTTAGAATCGTCACCCAGGTTGTCTGGCCAACAAAGTCAATGTGAATCAATTCCTCTCCTAAATCCTCAAGGCCAGAGTGAGACCCTGAAAGTCAAATCTGAAAAAGAGACTTTAATACACAGTGGGAGGGCCACGGGGCAGCTGTAAATCAGGTGGCATTACCACTGTCGAGGGACAGGTGGAATGGATCTGTCCCTCTCATCCTCCACGAAGAGTAGACATCAAATTGTTCATCACCATGCAGACTTCAGATCACTCAGGGGCACGTTCTGGATACCGAGTAGCCCGAGACAGTGTCTAGGCTTGAAGGCCACTCAAAGCACAGAATGTACAAAAGAATCCGTGCCAATGAGAGCGCCGGGCGATAAAATCTGAGCTCAAGGAACCAGGCTCTGAAGACCCAAGGATTCGAGGCTGCCCTGCTTCTGCCTGAATATTCAATGCATGGGAACCGGAACTGCCAGACAGTCCCCTGAAGAAACCTCCAATCCAATCCAAAGGAACGCAGTGCCTTCTGCTCACCTGGCCCTCAGTATTGCAGAAATGCCAATGGCGCAGGCTCCAGAGGGTTCACAGACTGACATACACCAAGTAACCCTTGTGGAGCGGCAGGTGCTGCCTCTTTAAGTCCACCACCCACAGGTGAAAAGCACTGGGGAGGGGTAGATTCTAAAATGTCCCCAAATTCAAAACCTGGACTTGTTATAGGGGAAGCGCTACGCTAAATGATAACAAATTGGAATAATTTGTAGGCGCACCCTGCTGCAGCCCGCATCACGGCACAGATGCCCAGAGGCTCCCCAGCGTGCTTTGCCTGGCATTGTTCTCCTTGCTTCCTGCTCCTGTAATGTGTAGTTCAGCCCACAGTGGTTGTGTCTGTACTGATTATTGGCAGACTTTTCTCTCCTGTCATTGTTCCCTAAACAATACAGTATAACAACTATTAACATAGCATTTACATCGCATTATGTACCATAGGTAATCCAGCAGTGATTGAAAAGCACATGAAGCACATGCATAGGCTATATGCAAATATTCTGTTTCACATGAAGGACTTGAACATCTGCACACTTTGACACCTGCGGGGAATCCTGCAGCCAACCACTGCAGATATCAGGGACACCTGTATGAGCTGCACTTGGTTATTCATAAACATGCACCGAGCTGTTTTTGTGTAAAATCTGCATCAAGTTCTTATTTGTGAGGGCTGCTCTGGTCTCATATGTCAGTTACTTTTGCCTGTCTGTGAGCAAATATCTGACAGAAATAACTTAAGGGAGAGCATGCTTGGTTGGGCTCACAGCTTCAGGGGATTTGGATTCATCATGGCAGAGAAAGCAGGGGAGATGGTTTCATCCACAGCCTTAGGAGTATGAGGGAACAGCTGTTCGCAAACCAGGAAGCAGAGTCTGCATCCAGAACCCAGAGCTGGCCTAAACTTATGAGTCATGCCCCTTGTGAGCTACTTCCACCAACCAGGTCCCATCTCCTGGAGGCCTTCAAAGTGGTGCCACTGTCCAGGATATGACATACAGAGCATGAACCTACAAGGAACATTGCAGACTCAAACCACATCAGCTGGTTTGGATTCATGTGGCTATACTTATCTGTCATTTCTCAGGGATGTCCTAGGCACCTACAGTAATTGCAAGAATGCAGGGGAGCCAGCCCACCTACCAAGTGCATCCCAAGCTTCTGTGTGCATCAGCTTCACTCACATCCAATGACCAAAAAACCATCAAGAAGCAGAGAATAAAACCCATCCACCATGAGGCCATGGCAGTGAATGTATAATACCATTACAAAGAAGAGCATGGGGTCAGTGACACAATCAGTCACAGCCTGAATAATGAGAAACAGCAAGGCTCACACGCAGAGTATTCCACAAGCAGGAGGAAGTAAGTGGTAAATGAAAAGACGAGCACCAAGCCAGCCTACAGAGGCCACCAGCAGCTTGCACACATTATAAAGGACTCTCTTGTAGTCTCTACTCTAGTAAATACTTACTCCTACACAGAATAAGGCTGAGCTATGGATGTACATCAACTGGACAAGAGGATCCGACACGCTCTCTGTGCCTTTTCTCTTTGTTCTCAGGTCATCGTCATGCCTACAGTGAGTGACAGAGTAGCCATGAAGAGAACAATTATAAGCAAAAAACAGGGACAGGAACTGAAGAAAATGAAGAGCGTGAAAATATGCTTGCTACAGTGTAGATGTGTATTCTGGACTTTCCTGCAAATGGTTGGGGGGGGGAGTGGAGAAGAGAAGGTAGAAGAAAGAACCTCAGGGCATTGGCCCATGCTTTTCCCACCAGATCTCCACAGAGCTGATGCCTCCCTATATTTCATCTCTAGTTAAATTGCTCCCTCCTCAAACTTACCCAGACACCTCTGCTCCCATCCCAAGCTGCCCTACCCAACTCCTGTTGTGGTGTAACACACAGTTATCATCATTACATTTGTTAGTATCTGAAGTTAGCTATACTTTTCCTTTTTGTTTACCTAAATACTTATTATCGGTCCTCCTCACTAGAAAGGATTCAGGTAGCGGTGTCTTCAAAAGTGCCTGGAACATGTCAAGGGCTCAGAATAATTGTTGAATGGATGAATTGCAGGAGGGGAGACAGTGGGGATACTGGAAGGGAAGAAGAAACAGAAACATGAGAAGTAGCAGAAAGAAACAATACTGGGGCAAATGTAAATGGAATACAAAAAAAAAAGATAAGGTAAAAAACCCTTAAGATGAATTGCACTGGGGAATCATGGGTTAAAATGAACAGCTGCGCCGGGCGGTGGTGGCGCACGCCTTTAATCCCAGCACTCGGGAGGCAGAGCCAGGCGGATCTCTGTGAGTTCGAGGCCAGCCTGGGCTAACAAGTGAGTCCCAGGAAAGGCGCAAAGCTACACAGAGAAACCCTGTCTCGAAAAACCAAAAAAAAAAAAAAAAAAAAAAAAAAAAAAATGAACAGCTGCTGCCTTGCAATCCAGATCTAAATAAGGTGACTCAGGGGGACAGTGCTTAACAAGGGTCTTGGGCCTCATTTGCAATCCTTTATCCATCAAAACCTGACCAGGAGGCTCTGGGCTGGAAATTGCTGCACAATTTACATTCTTGGTCTGTGCTGGAAACTGTTTCAGCAATAGCTTGGAATTGGCCCTGCAGGAAGGAGAGGCCAAAGGACAAGCTGTTTCTTGTAAATAAATAATAATAAATTACCATGTTTGAATATTCGCAAGCTCCCTCTGTGGCTCTCGGTGCCAGTCTGGATTAGGGTTCTTGGTGACACTGCCCGGACCTGGGCCTCCAAGGTCCTGTTAGCCTACACATCCTCTTACATTTTAATTCTGGAAAATTACCACCTATACTCCAACCATTTTTTTTTCTCCTTCTGGAATTCCTAGAGGAATTCTAGTCCCTAGATCCCTCCTCCCCTTTTCTTCTATAGATCTCTTACTCTCAGACACTTTCTGGGAGAGTTCCTTCAGTTCATTAGTTTGTCCTTTGACTTCTGTTCATCCTGTCATCAGCTATCTCCACAGGCAAGATGGTGTTCATTTTAGCAACAAGCTTCAAGCCCCAAATCTCCAATTGGTTCATAGTTTTTATTCCTACTTCATGTTCCTAATAGGTGATCTCCTTCAATCTATCTGTTTACCTGATTTTATTTTTGCCTTTTCACTTATTTTATGTGTCTGAGCGGGTGTTTTGTTTTCCATGTATGTCTGCAGACCTAGTGTCCACCAAAGCCAAAAGAGGGGGTCGGATACCCTGAAACTGGAGTTTCAGACAGTTGCTGGGCAAACCCAGGTCCTCTAGAAGAGCAGCCAGTGCTCTTAACTTCTGCATAACCTCCCTAGACCCCTGATTTTCATTTTAAATTATGTCTAATGTCACAGCCATTTCCTGTCACACAAAAAAAAGTTAAGTGTTTTGATATTTCTCCCATAAATTCATTCTTTTGGAACTGTGTTACACCTTCACTACGCTTACTAAGGAAGCGGAACAGACTGACTTGATGACAAGTCCCTGGTCCCGCCTGCTTTGTACTACTGGTGTACTGGGCTACAGGTCAGAGAGCCTCGTGTAGTCATTCAGACACACTGTTTCCTTTCCATCTCTATAATACTCTGGCATAATAAAAAATATTCGTGGTGTTAGGTTGGGATTGATGGAGGTGACAAGGAATTAAAAGAAAGCTGACAGTCATCTCCAGAAGCAGAATTATTCCTTTAATCAGAACAACTGAAGTGCCCCAGTGGATGTAGAGATTGTGTGTGCATGGAACAGGGGGCTTGGGGTTATATAGGCCAGAAAGGGGAGAACTTTGGGGATGGAAGGGTCCATCTGCAGGTCAGTTCCCCTGCAGCCTGGAGGTGGCAGGTGCCAGCAGGTTTGGCCTGTGGAGCTCTTTAGCTTCCACAGATGTCACCAGTCAAGCTGGCTTTCCTTCCAGAGCCTCGCAGTGCACCTGAGGCTGTCAGGTCATTAGCCCTCACACTGGGTCTTCATCTTCATCTCAGGAATAGAACTCTTGAAACTGTAGGATTCCTTGGGAAGGATCAGAGAACAGACGATTTCCTTATTCATAACAAGCCTTTTTCCATCACAGCTGAGTTTGTTAGAGGGGTGAGCCTTGGTTTGTCATTAAATATCTTGAGAGGGATGACTGAGGGTCAGAGGATCAATGGAGCTCACCCTTCAACCTCTAGGCCTATAAGAGAGATTAGAGGTTCAGTTAATTACCAATGACCAACGAATTGGTCAATGATGTCTACTTAAAGGAACCTCCATAACAATTCCTAAATGATGGGGTTCATGGAGACTGCAGGTTGGTGAAGACATGGAGACAAAGCAGGGAGAACATGGGTGCCCTGTCCCTTCCCCCACACCTTGCCCTATGTATCCCTTCCATGTGACTATTCACACGTGATACCTGATATGCATATGTAAAGTGCAATCTTGAGTTTGGCAAGCCACTCTAGCAAGTTTGCCAAACCCGAGGAAGACATCATGAGAGCCCTCAGCTTATACACAGTTGGTCCAAAGTACATACAATAGGTCCCCAGATGTGGCACTTTAATTTGTGATATTGACCCTAACCACAGATAGATAATGTAAAATCTGAACATAGAATTGATGTCTAGAGATCTGAAAAATAGGTTGATGTAAAACACACACACACACACACACACACACACACACACACACACACACACACGGGAACAGTTAGAGATTTGGTGAGTAAAAATGGCAGCTCTTCTGGAAAGGGACCAGATCCAAAGCTTCAGATAATTCTGCCCTTTCTGGGCTCACTCCCTCTGCAGGGATCAGCTGTAGAACAACCAGCTCACCTAAGTTCTTGAAAATCAGTTCCTCACCCCACACCCGGCTCTAACCTGCCTAGCTGCCAATCCAGTTGCCTCACTGGAGCACTAGGAGGAAATGTGGCTTTCCGACCCCGCAAGAGCAGGAAGGACCCCAGTTTAAAAGTTCTCACCCTGCCTGTTTGCCATCCATGGTGCCTGAACACTCAAATCCTTTCCCCTCTCCAAGTGATCTTCAAAGCTACTTAAATTCTAGGACTCATGAGCCTCTCTCTCCTTCCGGCACCATTTTCAGGGTTACACTGAAGAAGTCAACGTCTTTCCTAGTTTTCCATCTTGACTCATTGTCTATACTTCATGCACAGGCAATCGTGTATGTAAACACACACACACACACGTACATATATACACAGCATAATATTTGTGGTTCCATATAATGTATTTGTAAGATGAATTTTCTTGAAATTCTGCAACAATGGATATTCACGTTTTAAATTTTGATAGAAATTGCTCAGGTGCCCTTCAAGCCAATGTATCAAATTTCACTGTCAATCTTGGTACCAATTACCCTGCAAAAACTATACACGTGGGCTATTTCAAAGCCTTTTGATGTTTACATGAAAATAGAGAGAGAAGATGATATTGTTCTTTCAATTTGTAATACTTTAGTAAAGGGGAAGATTGGGTTTCTTTTTCATGTGCATATGGTAAAACATTTCTTATATTTTTTTTTCCCCCTCCCGTCCCCCTCACCTTCCCCCCAATGCCCCCCCCCATTCCCATCTCCTCCAGGGCAAAGCCTTCCCCACAGACTGAGGTCAACCTGGTAGACTCAGTCCAGGTAGGTCTAGTCCCCTCCTCCCAGGCCGAGCCAAACAATCCTGCATAGGCCCCAGGTTTCAAACAGCCAACTCATGCAATGAGCACAAGATCTGGTCCCACTGCCTGGATGCCTCCCAAACAGATCAAGCCAATCAACTGTCTCACCCATTCGGAGGGCCTGATCCAGTGTGGACCCCTCAGCCATTGGTTCATAGTTCATGTGTTTCCATCCATTTGGCTATTTGTCCCTGTGCTTTATCCAACCTTGGTCTCAACAATTCTCGCTCATATAAACCCTCCTCATTCTCGTTAATTGGACTCCCAGAGATCCACCCAGGGCCTAGTCATGGATCTCTGCATCCAGATCCCTCAGTAGTTGGATGAGGTTTCTAGCACAACAATTAGGGTGTTTGGCCATCCCATCACCAGAGTAGGTCAGTTCGGGCTGTCTCTCGACCATTGCCGGCAGTCTGTTGTGTGGGTATCTTTGTGGATTTCTGTGGGCCTCTCTAGCACTTTGCTTCTTCCTGTTCTCATGTGGTCTTCATTTACCATGGTCTCCTATTCCTTGTTCTCCCTCTCTGTTGTTGATCCAGCTGGGATCTCCCGCTCCCCCAAGCTCTCTTTCCCTCGACCCTCGCCTTTCATTACCCCCACTCATGTCCAGGCTGTTCATGTAGATCTCATTCCATTTCTCTGTCATTGGGCAATCCCTGTGTCTTTCTTGGGGTCCTGTTTTCCGGGTAGCCTCCCTGGTGATGTGAGTAGCAGACAATTCATCCTTGTTTCATGTCTAGTATCCTGCTATGAGTGAGTACATACCATGTTTGTCTTTCTGAGTCTGGGTTACCTCACTCAGGATGATTTTTTCTAGATCCATCCATTTGTCTACAAACCTCATGATGCCATTGTTTTTTTTCTGCTGAGTAGTATTCCATTGTGTATATGTACCACATTTTGTTTATCCATTCTTCAGTTGAAGGGCATCTGGGTTGTTTCCATGTTCTGGCTATTACAAACAATGCTGATATGAACATAGCTGAACAAGTGCTCTTATGGTGTGGTTGAGCATTTCTTGGGTATATGCCCAAGAGTGGTATAGCTGGATCTAAGCATCTTCAACAAATGGTGCTGGCAAAACTGGATATCAACATGTAGAAGGCTGCAAATAGATCCATATCTATCACCGTGCACAAAACTTAAGTCCAAGTGGATCAAGGACCTCAACATAAATCCAGCTACTCTGAACCTGCTAGAAGAGAAAGTAGGAAGTAGTCTTGAACGCATTGGCATTGGAGACTACTTCCTAAATAGAACACCAGTAGCACAGACTCTGAGAGAAACAATCAATCAATGGGACCTTTTGAAACTGAGAAGCTTTTGTAGAGCAAAGGATACGGTCAACAAGGCAAAGCGACAGCCTACAGAATGGGAAAAGATCTTCACCAACCCCACATCTGACAGAGGACTGATATCCAGAATATATAAGGAACTCAAGAAATTAGACATCAAAATGCCCAACAGTCCAATTAAGAAATGGGCTATAGAACTAAACAGAGAATTCTCAACAGAGGAAACTCAAATGGCCGAAAGACATTTAAGGAATTGCTCATCATCCCTAATCATCAGGGAAATGCAAATCAAAACAACTCTGAGATACCACCTTACGCCTGTCAGAATGGCTAAGATCAAAAACACTGAAGACACCTTATGCTGGAGAGGATGTGGAGCTAGGGGAACTCTCCTCCACTGCTGGTGGGAATGCAAGCTTGTACAACCACTTTGGAAATCAATATTTTTTTTTTTTTTTTTGGTTTTTCGAGACAGGGTTTCTCTGTGTAGCTTTGCGCCTTTTCCTGGAACTCACTTGGTAGCCCAGGCTGGCCTCGAACTCACAGAGATCCGCCTGGCTCTGCCTCCCGAGTGCTGGGATTAAAGGCGTGCGCCACCACCGCCCGGCCATTTCTTATATTTTTTAAAAGAGGGCTTGACCAAAATATCCTTCCTCAAAGCAATTTGGTAGGTAATCTATGGAATATCCAGGTTACAGAAAGAAAAATTAACATGCTTTAATAAATACAAGGAAACAAGTGCCTTGCTGGCTATGACTTTTAAAATATGAATTAAAATGGGCTGGAGAAATAGTGACTCCCAGAGGACCCAGGGTTCAATCCCCAGTGCCAACATGGAAGCTCACAACCACCCATAACTCCAGCTCCATGGTATCTGATGCCCTCTGTTGACCTCCATGGGCACCAGGCATGCACGTGGTACACATGCATGCAGGCAGGCAGGCAAGACACCACTTATACATAAAGTAAGATCAATGATCTAAACAATGTTTACTACGAACTAAACAGTCAAGGTGGTGCCACTATTTTTTGCCTGTTTTGACACAACTGAGCTGTCACATACTTAAAATTCAAACAGTCCCTGAAGTTGGCCAGACCCTAGCTCTCTGTTTCTTAGCACATCCTGCCCTTCCAGGTCCCAGAAACCTGACTGGGGCAGTGGAGGAATGACAGAAAGGACAGACACAAGTACAAAGATGTTGGGGTCAGGCAGGCTATATGCTCTCTGAGGGAGTGGCACCAAATACATCACAACCCAGAACCTCCTTACATTCATTATCGGGGTTTGGGGGAAGCTTTGCCAGTTTCCCCTGGTTCCAAGGTCTTGATCCTTGACACGGACGGCTCATGGCAGACAATGCATTCACTCAGGACTTCATCTATTTTCACATAGTCACTCAAGGCTTCCTAGGCTCCCCACAGGAATTTGCTCTAAAATGCACACACAAGTGATGGCCTCTATTGTACGCCAGCACTTGAGGCTCTATCTTTCTTGTGTTTAAATTCCTCAAGCTATTTTAGGAATATCTTTAAGACTTTTTTCCCACCAAGTATCTTCTTCAAACTTCCTCAGAACTTGACCTTCATGGGCCCTTAGTTCTCAGTAAAAACAAGGCAGAAGAAGAAAAGAGTTCATGAATTTCTACTTGCCAATGCATAGTGCACAGACATTCAACACACAAGATATCACCCAGCATCCTAATTTTGGACTGTGAAGTAGTGAGATTATTTGGGAAACAGTTCCCAGAAACAACAGCCATGGAACTGCACTGACAAGCCAGACAAAGTACACCTCACTGCTCTATAGCAATAGTAACCTATGAGAGAGTAGTCATTGCACTTTGGAATATAATATTTGGAATGTCTCTCTGAGGCATGGGAACCTGGGATCTCTGTGCACTCGACCTTTCTTAGTCCATTAAGATTCACCCAGGAGTCTTCTGACTCAATGCTCTTCCACACTCTTCCATGACTTCAGAATGTGTAGAAGTAGGGAATGTGTGGTGGTTCCTTCAAGTGCAATGTTCCATAAGAACTGCCCCCTCAACAAAAGCTGAAGCAGGAAGCAGGCCAAGGTTGTGGTGCCTGAAGCATTAGTATAAAAAAAGGGGCCATCTACTGCATACCATGAGTCTGCCCATTGTTCGTCTCATCTCACAGCGGCTTGCAGGCAAGGACAAGTTTCTTCAGCTCTACTGCGGCTCCCCTTTTCCAACATCATTTCTCCTAAGGCTACTGAGAACATATTATCAAATAGAAACATCTCTGTAACATTGTGATATTACAAGAAATATGGATTTGATCTTTGTCCCAGGTTCCTGGCACATAAGTCCTAAAGTCTTTGCAATTTCCTAAATGATAAGAGATAAGGAGAGCATCTTTTGTTGGACATAATAAGCCTCTTCCAACCATAGCTGTTTTTGTTAATGAAGTGGCTTTTAGTAGATACTTCTGTAGTTTCAGAATGGAGATCGACTGTCAGTAAGTAGAGGGTTGGAATCTTCAATTCCACTGTCCTGTAACCTTCAGCAATACGACAGGAGCTTGAGACTGATTTAACTGCCAACACCAATGATTTGATCAACCATGCCTATGTAGAACTCCACAAAACCCTAAACAAAAAGACCCAGGGAACTGTGTGTTGGTGAACATCCTCATATTCTAGAAAGTTGAATAAGGACAGATACTAGTTCACTGAGGACCTTAGCAGACTTCACACCCTACATATCTCATCACCTGATGGTTCATATGTAGCTAGTCTATTAAACCACTGATGCTAAGTAAACTGTGTCCCTGAGTTATGTGAGGTAGCATGGCAAGCTATCAAACCTAAGAGTTTAGTCATGGAAACCTCTGATTTTTAGCTAAGTCATGCAAAAATGGGGTAGCATCAGATACTTGTGATTGGCATCTCAAGCTAAAGAGAGGTTCAGTTTTGTGGGACTGAGCACCTAACCTACTGGGTTTGATGCTAACTCCTGTATATTAGTGTCAGAATTCAATTAATTATGGTAATCCTGTTGGTGCCCACAGAGAGCTAGAGAACAGGTTGGTGTTGGAAACTCATAAATTCGGTGTTAGAAGTACTCTTGGAGTTTTAAAAATTACAGATCATAGTAGTAATCATAGTAATCTGCAGCTGAGATGTGTCTTTTCTAGGTTTTATTCTGGAAAATTCTCCTTGATGTCCTAGGATGAATTGCTTTTCTTGACCTCAAGTCCTGTTCTAAGGGCACCAGCTAAAGTTCTACCACAATTACAAGTATATGGCCCACCTCTATTGAAACCACTTGTGGTTAATGAGTAAGATGGTGGAACTCAGTTTTAAAATTCCCCAACATCCATGCATGCTTATTGTATTAGTGACCTTTCTGTTGCTGTGAGATCGAACTCCACCACCATCATCAACTTATGAAAGAATGAGTTTGCATTTGCTTACAGTTCATGAGGGATCAGAGTTCATCACAGTGGGGAGACACAGCATCAAGTGCCAGGCACTACAGCAGGAATATGAAGCTGAGTGGTCACATCTTTAACCACAAGCAAGAAGCAAAATGAGTGAACATAAAGTGGGGTGAGGCTATGAGCTCCCAATGCCTGCCTCTAGTGACATACTTCCCACAACAAGGCCACACCTGCTAAACCTCCCCAAATAACCACCCACTGACTGGGGACCAGGTGCTCAAGAGCTGAGCCTATGAGGGACATTCCTATTAAAACTACCACCCTAGTCTCCCAGTTACCAACATCATCTGTTTTCAAAAGCTGAACATGGCCATGGGCAGCAGGAAAACAAAATGTCTCTCTTATAAAACTGAACTGAAAAACATCATGGGATTTCTTCTACAATCTAGAACCAGATACCTGTGTGATCCACTGTTGTGATTAGATCTGAAATGTCCACACAGCTCCATGTTGTGAACACAGACTCCCCACCTTGTGGCATCTTTTGAAGCTATGGAACCTTTAGGAGGTAGGGTCTGGCTGTAGATATAGGCAGCTCCCACCTGCACAGACTGAGCCATTCCAACCGCCACGTTTTGACCACCATAGAGGATTGAGACCCTCTGAAACCATGAGCCAACATAAACCTTTTCTCCCTTGTGTTGTTTCTGCCAAGTATTTGGGTTCGAATGACGAGAGGAGTGACTTACACCTCTGATCAGTTTGCAAGCTGAAAGCAGTATGGCAAACACAGAAAAGGCTACCTAGTTTCTACAAGGGTGAATAAATGTTGAACTTTGCTGCCCTTGGAAACAGATAGGTCTGAAGAAGAAAAGAAGAGAGACATGAGGAGGGGAGCAAGTGAGTGATGGTGGAAGAAGAAAGGCACAGACAGAAAGGAGGAACACTGAAAGAGGTGTCCATGTGAACACCCAGTGAGAAATAAGCCAAGCTCTGCCCCAGTGAACCAGCCTCCTCCTCGTGCTTCTGAGAAAGCAGAGGCTTAGGAAGAACTGCCTCCTGGATGAACAAATTGGACTGTGGAGAAGATGGGAATGGTGCCCGTCTAAACCCACCACTGATTTCTTTTAGGCCTGGACCCTCTGCTATCTGAGATATCTCCTAAGTTTATTAGGGTACACAATATATTGGGGAACACAATATCACCACATTTCCCTCTTTTGTCTAAAATTTTAAAAAGAGGCTTTTTCTGTGTCAATTGAAGGCTTCCCATCCAGAGAACATATCATGGATGTTTGAAATGCCAGGAAGCCAGGAATGAAACCTTGGCAACTGCTCTCCCTTCTCTCCTACATCCATGAGAAACAGCACCTGTTCACTGCTTAGAAAAGCCTGGGCCTGCCAGGGCGTCTCCGGGCATCTGTATCCATCTGCCCTGACACGAAGCTGCCCTGACGTGAAGCACACAGGCTGCTTCTGAGAAATGAAATCATTTGCTGCATGCCTGTTTTGTGGTAGGAATTTGTCACAGCTGCTGGAATACTCAAATTCTCAGCACAGCCTTGGTGCCTTTGGGAAACCTAACCACAAAATGAGTTAATTTTAACTGCATCTTGCAGGGAATATACCTATTTTTAGCAATTATCTTTGGAGTTGCTGAAACAAAAGCTTCTGAAAATTAATGATTTTCACCAAGGTACTGGCTTCTTTATATGCGGAACCGAACTACACAAGATTAAAGTGAAGTTAGGCAGTCCGTGTTAGGGGAAAGCTGGTTTTTACAAGAAGAAAATACACAGAGAGGAGAGGTATACCATTTCAGAAAGAACTATAGAGTCAGGAAATGAGCCAAATTCTGTGTCACCGTGAGTAAATCACTTCCCCTTTCTGATTCTCAACACTGTCACTTTTCAGTGGAGAGATTATGTCATGAAAACTAAGTTTTATTAAGAATTAACCTCTCCAGGCGGTGGTGGCGCACGCCTTTAATTCCAGCACTCGGGAGGCAGAGCCAGGCAGATCTCTGTGAGTTCGAGGCCAGCCTGGGCTACAGAGTGAGTTCCAGGAAAGGCACCAAAACTACACAGAGAAACCCTGTCTCGAAAAAACAAAAAAAAAAAAAAAACAAAAAACAAAAAAAACCCTCAGAATTTCTATCCATAAGAGCTAGGGCTAGATAAGAATGTGGTCTCAGGGCTGGAGAGATGGCTCAGTGGTTAAGAGTACTGGCTGCTCTTCCAGAGGACCTGGGTTCAATTCCCAGCACCCACATGGCAGCTCATGACTGTCTATAATTCCAGTACCAGGGGATCTGACACCTTCACACCAATGCACATAAAATAAAGTTTACCCCAAAGATTCCACCAAGGAACTGATACAGCTTATAAACACATTCAGCAACATAGCAGGATACAAGATTAACTCAAAAAATCAGTAGCCCTCCTATATACAATGGACAAAGAAGCTGAGAAGGAAATCAGAGATACATCACCCTTTACATATAGCCACAAATGACATAAAATACCTTGGGGCAACACTAACCAAGCAAGTGAAGGACCTATATGACAAGAACTTTAAGTCCCTGAAAAAAGAAATTGAAGAAGATCTCAGAAAATGGAAAGATCTCCCATGCTCATGGATAGGCAGGACTAACATAGTAAAAATGGCAATCTTACCAAAAGCAATCTACAGATTCAATGCAATCCCCATCAAAATACCAACACAATTCTTCACAGACCTGGAAAGAATAATACTCAACTTCATATGGAAAAACAAAAAACCCAGGATAGCCAAAAGAATTCTGTACAATAACACAACCTCTGGAGGCATCACAATCCCTGACTTCAAGCTCTACTATAGAGCTACAGTAATAAAAACAGCTTGGTACTGGCATAAAAACCGACATGTGGACCAATGGAATCGAATTGAAGACCCTGACATTAATCCGCACACCTATGAACATATAATTTTTGACAAAGAAGCCAAAAGTGCACAATGGAAAAAAGAAAGCATCTTCAACAAATGGTGCTGGCATAACTGGATATCAACATGTAGAAGGCTGCAAATAGATCCTTATCTATCACCGTGCACAAAACTTAAGTCCAAGTGGATCAAGGACCTCAACATAAATCCAGCTACTCTGAACCTGCTAGAAGAGAAAGTAGGAAGTAGTCTTGAACGCATTGGCATAGGAGATCACTTCCTAAATAGAACACCAGTGGCACAGACACTGAGAGAAACAATCAATCAATGGGACCTCTTGAAACTGAGAAGCTTCTGTAGAGCAAAGGATATGGTCAACAAGGCAAAGCGACAGCCTACAGAATGGGAAAAGATCTTCACCAACCCCACATCTGACAGAGGACTGATATCCAGAATATATAAGGAACTCAAGAAATTAGACATCAAAATGCCCAACAGTCCAATTAAGAAATGGGCTATAGCCGGGCAGTGGTGGCACACGCCTTTAATCCCAGCACTGGGAGGCAGAGACAGGCGGATCTCTGTGAGTTCGAGGCCGGCCTGGGCTACCAAGTGAGTTTCAGGAAAGGCGCAAAGCTACACAGAGAAACCCTGTCTCAAAAAACCAAAAAAAAAAAGAAAGAAAGAAATGGGCTATAGAACTAAACAGAGAATTCTCAACAGAGGAAACTCAAATGGCTGAAAGACATTTAAGGAATTGCTCAACATCCCTAATCATCAGGGAAATGCAAATCAAAACAACTCTGAGATACTACCTTATGCCTGTCAGAATGGCTAAGATCAAAAACACTGAAGACACCTTATGCTGGAGAAGATGTGGAGCTAGGGGAACTCTCCTCCACTGCTGGTGGGAATGCAAGCTTGCACAACCACTTTGGAAATCAATATGGTGCTTTCTTAGAAAATTGGGAATCCATCTCCCCCAAGATCCAGCTATACCACTCTTGGGCATATACCCAAGGAATGCTCAACCACACCACAAGAGCACTTGTTCAGCTATGTTCATATCAGCATTGTTTGTAATAGCCAGAGCATGGAAACAACCTAGATGCCCTTCAACTGAAGAATGGATAAACAAAATGTGGTACATATACACAATGGAATACTACTCAGCAGAGAAAAACAATGACATCATGAGGTTTACAGACAAATGGATGGATCTAGAAAAAATCATCCTGAGTGAGGTAACCCAGACTCAGAAAGACAAACATGGTATGTACTCACTCATAGGAGGATACTAGATGTGGAACAAGGATGACTGGACTGCTACTCACATCACCAGGGAGGCTACCTGGAAAACAGGACCCCAAGAAAGACACGGGGATCGCCCAATGATGGAGAAATGGAAGAGATCTACATGAACAGCCTGGACATGAGTGGGGATGACAGAGTAGACACTGCTGTGACACTGAATATCTTTGGGGCTGGAGAGATGGCTCAGCAATTAAGAGCACTGACTGCTCTTGCAAAGGACCCAAATACCATGCAGGAAAGCTCATGATCTCCTGTAACTGCAGCTTCAATTTATTTGCTATTCTACTTTGACATCTGTGAGCACACACACACACACACACACACACACACACACACACACACACACACACAAATAATAAAAAACAAAGTAAAAGACTTGCAAAAAAAACAAAAAACAAAAAAAAATAAAGTTTAAAAAAATGTATTTGCTAGTGAAAGTATAAAATTCAATGTGAAGCTTCACAACTTCTGAAAAAAAAGAATGTGGTGTCATGGTTAGTTTTGTTTATGAAATGAGGCATCTTAAACTAACCTAGTCTTTCATTTTCATTCTTTTACCATAATAAAATACCCTGACAAAAAAGTATTATAGAGTATAAGGGGTTTATTCATTCTGCAATTCCAGATTACAGTCCATCATCTCAGGAAGATAAGGCAAAAACTTCAAACATCTTGTCATATCACATCTACTGTGAAGAGTAGAGAGACATGAATAAATATATGCTTGCTCGTGCTTAGCTTGACTTTTCTACTTTTATATAGTTCAGGACCCCCTGCCTAGAGAATGGTGCCACCCACCGTGGGCTGAGTCTTCTCAGATGAATTACTTAGAACAATCCCCAAAGACTAAACTATAGAGGAAAATCTCAATGATTCTCTCTTCCCAAGTGATTCTAGGTTGTTTCAAGTTGACAATTAAAACTAACCATCACTAAGTAAGAAAAATAGTAACTACTTTGGATAAGAAATGAGCAGAAATTTGATATTAAATTAGCTAGAAGGAAAGAGAAGAAAATCAGTCAAAGGGGAAGGGATCTAACGTAGGATAAAAAAATGAAGCAAGAGAGCCGGGGGCAGTCAATGGGCTGGAGAGGATGGTTGTCACTTCTGGGATGAAGCAGCCAAAATCACGTGCACAATTTCCTCCTTTGATCAGCACTAAAGCATCACGATACCTCTGGAACATGGAAACATACAGTACAGTTAGCTATGGCACCTGAGTGACTGTCTCATGTCAACCCTTCATCATTAATCATTACATGACTGCAATAAATAAACTCTCCGTCTAAGGCATTACAAGATGCAAAGGCTGTGTGTTATAGCATATAAGCTATTTTCTTCTAGGCTCCTTTCTGACTCCTAGTTTGTTTACTGTGAATGAGATTGGAGTTTGCACTGGTTCCCTTTGCCACTTTCACTGCTCTGCTCTGTGCCCCTGGAGGGCAAACACATCCATGGTCTGAATTGCCAAGGGCTGGTGTGTCCTCTACTGGCTGAAGGGTTTAACCAATAGGAGGCATCAGCAATTCCTAGAGAACTCAGAAGGGAAAGCCAGGTATTTCTTCCTGGCCCCCAGCTGGTTGACCAGGAAGCACCCTGGTTGACCTGCCTACTGCTGCCTCGCCCACTTCCATGGCTCATTAGCCTGCTGGCAACACTGGTTTTTCCTCCTTCCCTTCTCCCCAGGAGCTAACAGCTCAGCACTGTGGCTCTCTCCAGGTGCTTCAGAAACTTGCCTCAGATCCTAATCCTGCCATTCTTTTCCCAGGGGAACTCAGGTTTATAAGACTAACACCAATTTTATTTAAATTTCAAATAACAAGTTGAATCCAGTATGCTGAAGATCTTAGGAACATCCAGGCGGTTAAAACATCTGGAATACATTACTTCAAAAAATGTGTCATGTAAAAGTCTGGAAATAAGAAGTACGCTATACATATGGATCCAAATCTCAAAGAAATAAAGCTTTGGTTTCAATGAGACACCCCAGCATTGCACATCTGTCCATTTTATGCTTGTTTTGATTGAGCTGACTGTCTTCAGTTGAATTGGGCCATAAATCAAGGACTCTGGAGTACATCTTGAAATAAACCTCTTGGGGATTTCATCCTGGTTGTAACAGAAGCTTTTCGGGATATGGTTGGAGGGACACAGAGGCCACACCTAAGGACCTACTGTCTACATCCCAAAGAAAGCCTATATAAGAAAGGCACATATCCATCCAAGGCTCCCTCCCAGATACCCGTGAAGCCTCACATAGAATCTAAGAATACCCATCTTCCTTCATCTTGATCCCCTCCCAGATGCTGAGTCAGGAACCTGTACTGTGTTGTCAGCACCAAATAGGAGTGACAAAACTGTAACACTGTGACATGTCTTATTGGCATGAACTAAATTCCAAATTGTGATTGATGAGGTAAGAGCAAAATTGAGAAAGAACGCCATTATTTCCAAGTTAACCCAAGAAGTAAAGTTGAATGTTGACATGAGACAGAACCTCAGAACAGACACAGGATATTAGGACACAAAAGCACGTTAATGGGTGAAGAAAGATGTCTGTCTGCATGAGGTGTCTCAAGAGTGCACTGCTCAGGTTGAATGCTGCATGAATGCTACTCCCTGAAGATCAGTGTGCAGGGCATTAAACACATTCATCGTCTCAAGGACATTAGAGAAGTTCATGTTATGACTGAAATCTGAAATGACCCCCACAAGTTCATATTTAGGATGCTGGTTCCCAAGTTGCTGGTTTTATTTGAAAAGGCTGTAGAATCCTTAGGAGATAGGACCAAATGGAGGAAGCAGATCACTTGTGCAAGTCCTTGGGAAGACATTATCCTTGCCCACTTCCAGGCTCACTCTACTTCTTGGTCTACCATGATGTGAACAACCTTCCACATGTGTCCCATCGCCATGATCTGAGCTTCTGCTCCGTACCCTTCCTGCCATGATGAACTCAAGCCATGAACCATAATAAATCTTTCCTACCTTAAATTGTGTCTACCAGGGACTGTGATCACAGTGACACAAAAGTCACTAACGTGATACACTTTTGCAGTTCTTTAGAATGCCTCATGTCTACCAACTAGCTTTTTGCAGGCATTTCTTTTTTGTCCATTTTTAAAGTTTATGGCTCTTGGGTGCAGACCTGTTACAGATTGGACTCTGCTACCATGGAGAGTAATCCTAAGAGGCTCTGCCACATCATCATATGGCCATCTACAGAGGATGTTCAATAGAGATTGCTCAACATTGTAGCGCCCAATGTGGCCAGACAGAGGAAAAAAAGAAAAAATCTTGCCAATATGATATGTTTCATGGTTCAAATGAGATGCCCCCCCGCCCCCCGTAGTCTCAGGCATTTGAATGCTTGGTCCCCACTCTTTGAGGGAGCTTAGGAGTGTGACCTTGTAGTGGAAGTGTGCCACTGGAGCTGGGCTTTGAGATTTAAAGACTTGCATTCTCTGAGTTTGCTCTCTGCCTTGTGCTCGTGGTTCAGGATGTGAGCGCTCAGCTTTCTGCTCCAGCTATCAGGCCTGCCATCTTCCAGCCATGATAAACTCTATCCCTCTGGAACCATATGCTAAATAAACTCTTCCTTCCATAAGTTGCCTTGTTCATGGTGTTTTATCACAGCAACAGAAAAGTAATGAATACAATGTGAATATGAAGTATTTCCCTCAGAAGGCTGTGTCCTCAGCTAGGGAATCCAATCACTGCCAGGTGAATCCTGAAGACTCTGACCTAATCAGTGGATTGGTCCATTGATGGAATCAGAATTTCATGGCATTATTGAGGCAGGGTGGAAACTTTCAGAGGTGAAACTTAGTTGGAATGAGGAGGTCTCTGGGAGGCTTGTTCTTGGGGTTCTATCCTGTCCTGGGCCCCTTCTTCTGTGTCAGTTTCCTGGACACCATGGGACATCAACTTTGCTTCTTCACAGCTTTCTATCACGAAACCTTGGAGTCAGCTGCCATGGACAGAAAGGTCTGAAACTCTGAGCCAAATTAAATCTTTCCTCTTTTTAAATTATTTGTCTCAGGTATTTGTCACAGTAGAGGAAATCTCAATACGGGACTTTCTGACAGAACTAATAAACAGAAATCATGGTGTGAACTTCCCCCACCCCCGCATGCCCTCTCTATCCCTAGATTCAGATAATTGACCAGCTACTGAGAACCAACATGTAGAACAACTAACTGAAAGTTTAGAGTCGATAGCCGCATCCCCAGTCTGTCACGTTGTAACAGTGACCTTCGGACAGATCATTCCACTCCCATATCTCAGGTTCCCTGTCTCCGAGGTGGGAGGAGCAACACACCTTCGTTATTAAGGTGTTTGTGTAACAAACAGGTTGTCGTGTTTGGACACTGAAGGGATGAGCAGCACACAGCAAGAGCCATCCACACATCTGTTTGCTCTCATTCTCATCCTGACTAACAAGGAACCTGCAGCTAACCAATCTAAATGCAATCCCTTGCTTCCTTTTCTGCTCCTCACACTGAGGCACTGATTCTGTTAACCATTTCAGCATCTTCCCAGGGGCCAAAATCCAGTTTCCTCAGCCATCTCTCTCACCTCTCCCTTCCTCCAGAGTCTGAAAAACCAAAAGCAGATGTTTCTGGGTTGTGGCGTCTTTTCCTCTCCTTCTTCTCCATACACCTCCACCATAGATCCTTCCTGCTCTAGACGACTAAAAGATTTCAAGGATCCATTTCCCTGTTTTCTCTCTCAGCCTGAAGCCACATACCCACCCCTGTCCCGCCCTTCACATTAGTGCCACATTTATCTCCCTGAAACACAGGTCTGTATTAGGCAGGCTAAGTTAGGCCAGACTATATAACAAACAAACCCTAGACAAACAAAACTTGGTGAGGAAAAAATGGAATTATTTTACGGATTTTTGCAAACATGCGACTTAATAGAAAGAGTTGGATTCTCATGTTGCTTCTACAGTCAGTTTGTTGTGATATGTTGCTTTAGTTGAAGGGAATGAAGAGGATTCAGCCTCACAGAGATGTGTAATTAAAAGAGAAGAGTGTTATAATTAATGTTTTCAGATGGCTGTGGAGGAAACTCTACCAGAATTTGACAAGTGCTTATTTTCTTAAAGGCTATTTTCAGTGTAGGATATTAAGTCCTGTGAATGAACTTTCATATTCTGCTATATCAAAAGATGTTATGTTAAACTGCCTTGCAACCTGATAGATGTTCTGTGTGATTGGCAACGTCATTCACTGGTCATCTAGGGAATGTTGATTCACTGAGTTATGAAAATCTTCCAAATGCTGGCACATTTTCTTATATATTTTTTTAAAATCACAACAATCAATACCCTAATTTTATCCAAAACATCTCTACAAATGAGGAGGCTGTTATACTAACTGCAGTGGATATGCTTCAAAACTGTAGTTTTGCCCTGGAAGACAGATTTTACTCATGACCATAAACACTGCTTCATTTTCTTAAAGTGCCAGGCTCTTTTCAGCCATTCTCCAAAAGAAAGTTATACACCAGATACTTACGTCAAGAACCATTGTTTGTCTCTCAGTCGTGTTTTCAAGGTAAAGTGCTGTCAGATGTTTTTACAGTCTACTGAGTCCAAGTAGTGCTGACCATATGTGGGGCCATCCACTGGAACATGGCAACCCACCACTGGCCACACCCACAAAGAAAAATGACCATCTCTCCCCAGCAGTCATCAGCTGCCAATAACTCTTCACCTAGGGGAGGGGCCTGAAGAAAAAGCAAGTAGCTTATTAAATATAACTACATTTTCCAAAACAAATGATTTCATGAGAAGGACAGCAATGCTGAACATTTTGACAGTTCTCCTTAGCACTTGGCTTGGCACTCACCTGCCGAAGTACCTTTTCTCAAGACAACCATCATACTGGGTTTGCAGCAGGATGCTATACACACGCCATTTCGTCACACAGAATGGTGAAAGACAGTTATACTCAAGGCCTGGGATTTATTTAATAATGATTTTTACTGCTCCACCAAGGGCACTTATAAACCAGTGTTCTTTTCCATGGAAATGTGCAATAAGCAGGCACATAATGACTGCCGACAGAGAGGTTCCGAGCCTTGATACGTGACAAGTGTCAGTCTTGCTGTGACATGGTTTCTGTTCCCTTGTAAATTTCTTCCTTATCTTTTTGATCATTCTTGCTTGAGTCGGGAATGTTTCCCACAGGTCATGGTTCCGGCATGTGGCCACATGGTTATGTTATACTTGGGGAGATCATGAAGCCTTTGGGACTGTGGTCTGGCAAGCAGAGGCAGGTCTCTGGAGACAAGGCTTGAAAGTGAACCCATAACTGGCTCCAGCTGAGAGTTCTGTTTTCTGACCCAGAGGTGTGAACATGCTGCAGGCTCCTGCTTCCCGTGGCCATGCCTTCCCCACCATGAGGGACTTGGTTACTAAAAACTGTGAGCCCAAGACATTTATCCACTGAGTGCTTCAGTCAGGTGCTTGATGACAACAGCGAGAACCTGGATAACGCAGTGAGGCACTGAGCAGGTCCTGGGGACACCCTGGAGTTGGTGTTCCATCTTCTGAGACCCACGGGTCTGCCATACTGTGATTAATGCAGCAACGTATTATAGTATGCACTATATAATGTGGCAGTGGCCTCTCCTCACCACAGTGGTGCTACTGTGATTAATACAGCAGTGTTCTGTCATACACAGTTAATAATGTAGTAATGGCTCCTCCTTAGTGGTTCTGCTCTTAGGGCCAGTCCACAATCCAGAGACAGCTGTAGAGAAATTCTGACAAAGTAAGTTAACACCTAAAGAACGTTGTTGTAAAAAAAGAATGTTTAATATCTTCATTTTTATTTCATTTTTTAAACATTGTGCTGCATTTTACCAAATAACCATCAATGATAAACTAGGGTGTTTTAAGCTCATGGTTTCCAAATTAGAAAAAGAAACACACAAGCTCCTTTTCTAACCTGACAAATACCCATAAAATCGTTGTCTTTAGTTTTCTTTAACTATTTATTTTATTTATTATTATTTTGGGGTGGGGTGATGTGTGGGGGTGTGCTCACCAAGGCACAAGGGTGAAGGCCAGAGGACAGCTTCACGGAGTCAGTTCTCTCTGTCTACCATGGGTTCCAGGGACCAAACGCACAGGTGCATGGGAAGCCCGTCTACCCAGTAAACCTTCTCGCTGGCTCCATCCGTACTGTCCTGATCACTGCAAGATATCCAGAATGTCCAATCCTTCACACTTGTTCTTTTACAGCATTGTTCTGACTTTCTGGTTCCTTTACCTTTCTGTGTAAATTTTATGGTAATGATGCCTACATTTGAGGATTGTAAGGAAACCTTAAATTAATATCTTCATCATGTTGAGGCTTTCCATTGATAAACATAACATGGCTCCACATTTATATAAATTTCATTTGATTTCTTCCATGAGCATTATATTAGTTACTTTCCCATTGCTGCCAGTACCATTTTAAGGGAAAGTTGGTTCCGGCTTACAGTTCCAGGGGAATACAGTCTACCATGGCAGGGAAGGCCCAGTGGTAGGAGAAGGAGGCTGCCTGGTCACACTGCATCCACACTCAGGAAGCAGAGAGAGCAGAAACTGGGGCCGAGCTAAAAAGCCTCACGGCCCACCCCGGGTGACTGACTTCCTCCAGGAAGGCTCCGCCTCCTAAAGGTTCCACAACCTTTCAAGCATCACTAGCAGGGGACAAAGTGTTCAAACATGACCGTATGTGGGACACTTCACATTCAAACCACAACAAACATCATGTACTTTTCAGCATACAAGTCCTGTGCATGTTTTGTTGGGTTTGCACTATGTGAGAAGTGCTCACAAATGGCCCATGTGTGTGATGACAGAACAAGCTGTTGGAATCTTACTTCCTGCGACCTTGCCGACTCACTCACTAGTGTGATGACTGTGTTGGTAGATTCCGTGAGCTTTCCTGTGTGTCTTTTGAAGATGGGGACCATTTGATATCTCCCTTTCTATATCGGTTTTCCCTCACTGTGACAAATATCCAAGAGAAGTAACCTAAAGAGGAAAGATGGATCTGGTTCATGGTTTTACTGGTCTCAGTCTGTGGTCAGTTGATTGCACTGTCAGAGGCCTGAGGTGAGGAATAGTGTGTCTGTAGGAGAACAATACAGCAAAGCAGCTCACCCTGGTAGCCAGGGAGCAGAGACAGACAAGAGGAAGAAGTTGGGACAAGGGACATCCCCCAAGAAGTTACCTCAGTGGCCTACATCCTCCAGCTAGGCTCACCCCTACAGTCTCTGTCACCACCCAGCACAGTGCCACCAGGAGGGAACCACACCTTCAACACATGACCCTGTGAGTCAGGTTTCACAATCAAGACATCACACTTTTTGACCGCATTTATTCCCTTTTCCTGCCTCTACTCAAGCTAAAATTTTCGTCATCATTTGGGTTTCTAGTCTGATTTCCATCCTGGCTGGAAGACACACTATTGTTTCTATCTCTTAAGTTTGTTTTATGGATCAGGATATGGTCCACCTTGGTCTGTGTTCCATGAGCACTGTAAAGTCTATGTTTGAAAGAGAGATCTGTAAATGTTGATGAGATCACGTTGGTTGGTGATGCTCTTGACTTTTTCCACATCCTTCTAATTGTCTATCTAATTGTCGAAGCAGTTGCTAGAGAAGACTTCAGGGGTAATGGTAACTTCCTCTGCTGCTCCTTTGAGTTCACCCAGTTGCTTATGCACATATGTTGGAGCTCTGTTGTTTGATGGTAGAACATTGAAGATTGGTGTCTTTTGGATTAACTCATTTAACACTGTGTAAGGAAGGCCCAACTCTGGCAATTCTCTGTTCTGCAGTTTGCTTCACCTGGTATTGCTGTAGCCACTCCGACTTTCCTTTTACTTGGTCATTGCTGTCTTGTTTTGTTTTGGGCAGTACAGTAGACTAAACCCAGAGCCTCCTGAATGCTAAGGAAGCACTCCACCATGGAGCTCTGCCTCCAGCCCTTGCTCATTTATGAGTCTGAGACAGAGCCTTACTAAATTACTAAAGCTGGCTTTGAAATCACTCTGTAGTAGGGGCCAACCTTGAACTTGTGATCCTCCTGCTTCAACCATCCAAACGTTGGAATTACAGGCCTATGCCCCCATTACTGGCTTCATATTTCTTTCTTTCAAAACATTTTGGGGCCTGGCTCACTGGTAGAGGGCTTGCTTAGCATGTACAAGACCCTAGGTTCAATACCCACTCACCCCACCCCACCCCAAGAAAAACAAGGGGAAAAACACCTTCTAGTCCTGTCCCATCTTTCTGTGACACTTACCACGGAAATGTCAAGGGTTTGTTTTAGTAACGCTCCACAGACCCCTGAGGCTCTTTTTCCTTACATGGATTCACGCACTCTTCCACCTCTCCCCCAGTTCCGCCAGCAGCTCTCCACCCAGCTTTTCTCTTGCGTTGTGACTCTGAGGCAGTACTATTTCCCCTTGGTTCTTCCTGTGACCTCTCCTTTCTCACTTCTATTGTTTCCTTTTGAACATGTGTATTACTGTTGAAGTATTTTTTAATCAGAGACACGGCATTTTTTAGCTAATAATTCTGACATCTCTGTATTTTGATCCTACTATAGACTGGTTGTACTTTTCATTTAGTTTAAAATCTTCAATGTTCTCAGCAACACGTGTGATTTTCAACTGCAACCTCAATGTTCTTGTGCTGTGATGACTTCAGCTCCCATTTAGACCTGTGGCTTTTATTGAATTCTTCCACTTGCCTCTCAGGCCATGAATGACAGCACTCCACCTCATTTTCGCCAGACCGAGGAAGGATTGCAGGTCCCCCATTCAGCCTCTATGGGCATTCTAATAGACCATTCCTACTTACTGTCATTACTGTTGAGAGACATTCCTGCTTCTCACGTGATCTCCTCAGGCACTCTGCTGAGACTTGCTTTGTTAGCTCCAGCAATAAAGGCCATGGCACCCAAGCACTACCACCTCTTATGGTTTAAATGCATCCCCTCCAAAATTCATGGGTTATCAGTGTGTAAGGTCCTCAAGTGATGATAAGACCATGAAGGGTCCCCCCTCATTAGTATCATAAAGGCCCTTGAGAAGAGGCTTCACAGGGGCACTTCGCTGGCTTGCCTTCCTTCCTCCGTGGAGCACGTAGACTAGTGTATTCTCTCTGACAAATGAACCTGCCATTGCCTTCACCTCCGATGACCTGCCCCTCACCAGGCTATGATTAGACACATCTGATCTTCATAAATTACCTGGTATTAGATTTTTGTTAGGAAAGCACGAACGGCATTTCTGCCAGTGGGAGTGGAGTCCAGGCTCTTCACAAGGCCTCCACTAATACTCCAGGATTTTGATGACGGCTCTGCCATCCCTGAGTCCATGCCAGTGGGACCTGGGCATCATGCTAATGTCTTACAAAGCAGGGTCATGCTCCTCACTCAGGCTTTGCTGGTGCCGTTGGCAAATAGGTTACACTGTTTAAAAGGTTTAGGCTGCAGAAAGTGGACTTTGGTCTAGAGTTTTCTCTGGAAAGAAGTTTATTTCTGTACAGGATACAGAAAGAGTGAGTACTTAGTGGGCTCTTTTTATCCATCTCCCACTGGTATTTCTAGTCATGGGTTCTTCAGCACCAAGACTGGCATGTGATGCCGATCCGATCCTTATAACCCATCGATGTGTGCAGTTCCCACCCTCATCAAAGAAGCTGTCCTTCGCAGCACATGGAGGACATCACGGAAATCCACAACTGGTCAAAACACGGAAGACTATGGGACACCCATCTCCAGATGATGCATCTACAACAACCCCCTACACCGAAGGCTCCATAGAGTGGGAGGAAAGATAATAAAAGACAGGACCAAGATGGCTACTGGGGAGACAGTGTCATCTATATGGGAGAAGGAGGTTGTGTACATGCATTCTCAACAATTCGGCTGCCTAAATAAGACCTGTATAATGATACCAGTTGACTTGTCACTGTGGATAGGGGACCTTTCACAAGGCTTCACCCTTCGATGAAGAGCTACAGGCAATTAATGGCCACTAAAAGGGGGAGAATTAATCTTCTCCAGGGATGAGTCCCCTGATAGGTTATCCAATCCCAAGTTGTCATCCCTAAACATATTACATACAAATAACACTAAATGGACTCAGCAGTATCGTGTGTATGTGTGTGTGTGTGTGTGTGTGTGTGTGTGTACACGTGGCTGGTGGGGTACAAGTATGTATGTGATGGCAGGCATGCAGAGGTCTGTGGTCTGTTCTCTCCTTCTACCATTTGGGTTCTGGGAATCAAACTTAGGTCATCAGACTTGGCAGTAAGTACCTCTACCCCTGAGACATCTCCGCAGCCCACATACTTAGCAGGAGAAAGAATATAGCCTGCGACTTCTCAGAGACAAGAGCCCCGAAACCAGTCGTGTCCAAACAAAAAGATTACCTATATTACCAAAACAAAAGGTCACCTCTTTTGCCATTTGGAGTCCATCCTTCTGTTTATTTTGCTTTGTCATCTTGTTTTGTTTTGTTTTGTTTTGTGATGAGATCTTGGTGTGTAGCCTAGAATTCATGATCCTCCATCCTCAGCCTCCCTGTGATCCTCCCAGTGCCTCACCTGGCTCCTTTTTCTCCATACTAATTTAAAGAGAGAGAAGAGGGATGAAAGAAAAAAGGGAAGGAGTGAAAAAGACAGAGAAAGAGAGAGGGGGTAGAAGTGGAGAGGAGGAGAGAGAGAGAGGGAAAGATTTTGTTGTTGATTTTTACCAGAACAAAACTAGTCTCAGCAATTTGCTTTGTCCCTTAATAACATATAGCAGGCGTCCCTTCGGCGTGAAAAAAAAAAAAGAAATCATAGGTTTAACTTTTTTTTTCTCCTTAACTACTTAATATTTCATAGTAAGAAAGGGCCATGTTTATTTAAGCTCTTCCACTTTATTGTCTTAACAAATACGTCCATTTGTTATATAAGGGAGATCGCCAAAGAAGAACAGCTCAGGACAAACACACCGTGTATTTTTAAGCTGAACACGGCATGGTGACGAAGCTAAAAAGGCCCATGACAATTTGCATTTCCACTGTGGTACATGAGAATGCAAGCTGCTGTCGGCATTCCCGCAGTTCTGGAAGCTCCCCCTCATTTTTAATTAATGCCTGTTTACTGGCCACCTGATCTCTGCCCATGCCACCCTCCACTTTTCTGCTGGGCATTGCTATGCTGCTCACCCGAGCACTTAGCACCCAACTCTATCTGTCAAATGTATTTCAAACACCCTCTCTCCATCTAACTCCAACCGATGGCCAGAATGTTTTTACAGACGTTTTCCTTATCACACTTGCCATGTTGGATTGTCCCTGCCTAATAATTGTTGTCCCTGCTAACAGCTCTGCTTTTTAAGGTAAGAATCGCCTACCCGAGTTTGATGCCCATCCTAAGTGACAGTGCACAAACAATAAGCACTCAAGTGTTCCTGAACTAGCTGGTGAATATCTGTCTCAATAAACAAGGCTCATCTGTGTGCTCCTTCCTGGTGCCACCCTGAGTGACGCATTAATGACAAGTGTTCCATCAAGCGTCAGTGTGACCTGCACAATTACAACCTGAAGCAAGGAGACTAGGAAAGCGACAGCACCTCGGTCCTGTGGCTAAGCTGTGGTCACAAGGAAGGAAGGACAGGAAAATTGCATCATCTGCCTGGACTTCGATGAAAAGGCCCGACCTGCCCAGAGCATCACACAGGATACATGGGAGTGTGCATACTTGTGATTTCAGGGGATGAAGGTGATTTTCATGTCATGTGTCACTTGTGGAGCCAACTGTGACGATAGATAGCCTTTATGCTAAGTTACTTGCTGCTAGGGGAGAATCAGATAAAGAAGGAAGAAGTCATTTCTCTTGAGTTTCAAGGACTCTCTCCAAACCAGGAAAAACCAGGCTACCGTAGGGTTTGCCATTACCACCAAAATGAAGCATGACAGAGATTTAGAGCTGAACAGAGGAGGGATGAACAGAGGGCACAAAGTGGAAGGAGGCATGAAAGGAAATGGAGGGTGGGTGTGCATGTGGTATTGAGGAGACATGTCGGGGCAGCACTAGAGAGAGAAGAAAGGATAACATCTCCAAGCCAGACGAATGTCAGTGCTAGTCTTGCCCATTATGGTCTCTTACCAATCAGTGTAGAGTCCCATGGACTCACACCTACAGGCACAAGCCACCACACACCTCTCTGGAACGTTGCCACAGGTGATCTTCCCGAGTCCCATTCCACCCCTGGCTGCTTCTACCTCCCTGACTGTTCTTGTCAACATCACAGGCTAAGTTGAAGCATTTGTTAAGGCTGGCTTCTTGGATGCAACCTTAGGTTCAATAGGCTTCTTCCTCATACCTAGAGGCTACGTTATGGAGCCAGAATACGAATCCAACTTTGCCCTGGTTCCACCTGCTTAAGTGATTCCTGCTTCCCAGACCCCATGATACCAGAAGGACCAGCTGTCCTCATCAGCCAATCCCAGAGTGGCGGAGCCTGGACATTAAAACATGGTCTCTTGTTGGAATGAACTGTTGCCAGGGCTCAGGGTCATGTGGCTCTCATATGGAAGCCTCTGTAATAACAATGCATCTTGAGCATGGGGGGGGCGGGGAGTGGCGGCACTAGGCAGAGTCCCCACTCAGCATGAATATGTTTAATATCTACTTGAAAAGCAAAATAAAAGAGATGCTAATCATAATATTTTCTAGCCATGAGAGTGTCTCATTTAAAATATGAATGAATTATATTTTTTAAGTCACAAGACAAAAATGGGAACTCAAGAAGGTTGAAGCATATGCCATTGTCTAAATTAGGAAAAGTCACTATTTCAAAAACATGACATTGTTCCTTAAATTCATACATGAACCTATTGTACATGGCTAAAATTGAATCCCAATAATTTTGAAACTTAGTAATTTGATTATATATATGAATACAATCACGAATGTGTGCATGTGTGCATACACACACACATACATACACATACACACATGCACACACGCGCGCGCACACACACAAACAGCCAAGATCTTAAGAGAGAAGAATGGTGTTAAAGGATCACATACCACAACATATAATAAAGATACAATAATAAAACAATAAGGCACCAGCCCAGGAATCAACCAATAGATAAATAGAACATAATTTAAGAATCCAGAAATGGAAGAAAGCAAGTAGGTGATTTTCAGATTTTCTCTCTCCCTCCTCTCCTTCAAATCCAATCCCCCAGTCTCAGCCCCAGCCCCATAACAGGCCACCTGCTGTGGCAAACCCCTTCCTTTCTTCCCCCATCTCCAGCAAATCAGACAGATCTTCTCCTACAGCCTCCCTCACCACCCCATCCCTTCATCTCAGCCTCCACTTTCCACAGGCACTCCCTGGGAACTCACTGGTCATGCCACCATGGGGGAAAATAGGCCAGAGAAGTCTTAGGCTGTCTTCAGATCTGCATTCTTCTTCCTGCCCTCCAAATCCAATCCCCTGATCTCATCCCCAGCTCTGGAGCAGACTGCTTGCTGTGGCCTGTACTCCCTCGCTGCCCCCATTCGCAGGGGACTAAGCAGATTCTGGTGGCACACTCTGCTTTCCTTCCTCCTGTGGAACTCCTCAGCCCCCCCACTTCTAGCTTCATCCCCATTCCCTAGTGTCAGCTTCCAATGCCTAATGTGGTGGTTTGAATAGACATGGTCCCCTGTGTTTGAATACTTGGTCCATAGGGAGTAGCACTATTAGGAGGTATGGCCTAGGAGGTAGGTGTGCCTTTGTTAGAGGAAATGTGTCATTAAGGAGTGGGCTTCAAGGTCTCTGAAGCTCAAGCCATTCGCTTCTGCTACCTGTGGATCAAGATGTAGAGCTCTCAGCTCCTTCTCCAGCACCATGTCTTCCTATACATTGTCATATGATAATGGACTAAACCTCTGAAACTATAAGCCAGCCCCAATTAAATGTTTTCCTTTATAAGAGTTGGTATGGTCACAGTGTCTCTTCACAGCAATATAAACCCTAACTAAAACACCTAGAAAGATATTCAACCCAGGAACCAGTCAGAATGGCCAAGGTCAATAAAACAAATGATGGCTCAGTCTGGTGAGGATATGGAATAAGGGAAACACTCCTCCCTTACTGGTAGGAATGCAAACTTGTACAGCCACTATGAAAACCGGTGTGGCAGTCCTTCAGAAAGACAGGAATCCATCTACCTCAAGATCCAGCTATATCACTCTTTAGCATATAGCCAAAGGATGCTTCATCCTACTACAGAGACTCTTGCTCAACCATGTTCGCTGATGCTGTATTAATAATAGCCAGAAATTGGAAACAACCTAGATGTCTGTCAGTGGATAAATGGATAAGAAAATGTGGTACATATACACAATAGAATATTATTTGGCCATTAAAAAATGAAATCATAAAATTCACAGGTAAATGGATGGAACTAGAAAAAAATCATTCTGGGTGATGTAACCCAGACCCAGAAATACAAATAGGGTATTTACTCACTTACATGTGGATGTTAGGCTAGGTAGAGACAAAGGGACTAGGGGGAAGGATGGATCTCCCTAGGAAGGGTAAATAAAATAGATAGTTACAGATGGACAATGGAAGACATGGAATGGTAATATCAAACAGTAATGGGGAGGGGACAGGAGGATGAGGGAAGGAGTATGGGGAGGAACAGCTAAAACTAAGGGCCATTTGAGGGGTCATTTGAAAATCTAACACAATAGAAGCTTCTTAAAATATACACATATATGAAGGCAATCTAAATGAAATAGCAAAATGACAGGGGAGACAGCCCCAACTGGACAACTGTCATCACCAAGTGAAGTTTCTAGGGCCTGAAATGGGTTATATCTAACCAAGTTCTTGGCCAAAGGAGTCCCATGGGAACCCCCAAACAATGCAGGTTGTTGCCCAAGTCATCGGTGGTTCTCCATAAACTGACAGTAAGACTCTATTGCTGAAGACAACAGCTACACAGCCTGTTGAACATGGAGAAGTCAAGCTGGCGTCTACCTAGAGCCTTCACCCCTACAGAGCAGTATTCATGATACTAGAAGATACTCTGCATGCTACCAAAGGAAGAAGGTAAATACCAACTCAGCCACATACCCTCTGATCTACAATGGTGACCTGTTTGCAAAATACAGTGGTACAATAGTGCCACCAAGCTTCTAGGAGTAACCAACCAATATCTGATTTGCATTAAGGCCCACTCCATGAGATGGAACCCATACACAAAGCTGCATGGGTGGCCAAGAACCTGAGACTGGATAGGCCTAGGGGACTAGGGCAAAAACCACATACTACTGCTCCACTAAAGGAACACAGCAGTAAAATGACTCCTTACAACATCCTGCTGTACTCATAGATCAATGCCTTGCTCAGTCGTCATCAGAGACAGTTCCTTCCTGCAGCTGATGGGAACAAGTACAGAGACAAACAATTCACAGACACCTTGGAACACTCAGTCCTAAATGGGAGTGTCTATCAAATTACTCCCGTCAGGACTCAGGGAACCCTGTACAAGAGGAGGCAGAAACAGCCTAAGAGCCACATGGGATGATGAACACCAAAGGAATCAAGGCTTAAACACAGCATGACCAACACTCATACGGACTCACAAAGACTGTGGCAGCATGCACAGGGCCTGCACGGGTCTGTAGATGGAGTCCTAGAGCTGAAAGAAGTAGACACATGCCCCCATCTCTAAACCAGAACTTACCTCCAAATGATAACCACTTGCAAATGAGGAACTGGATTTCTCCAAGGGAGTCTCACCAGGGAAACAAACCACTCTTAAGGGTCGGCCCCGTGCCCAGTAGTACCCAGCAATAGATGACCAACACACATCAAACTCGGTGGCATCTTTGGCGGTTCGTGGTCTCATAATGGTGTGGCAGGGCTTTTGTTTTGTTTTGTTTTCAACTTGCAATTCCTTTACATATATATTGTGGCTTCTGGTTTTGTGTTTTTAAGGGATGCGTCTGTGTGTGAGCATGTGTTTCTCTGTGTCTACATGCATAGCTTGTGCTATATCTTTGGTTCTTTTTCTTCTTTGGATGCTTTGTCCTAGTCTGATTTGTTTGGGTGTTTTTATCTTATTCTATTATTATTCCTTAGATGCCTCTCTGTTTTCTAACAACAGACAGAAAGGTTGGGGATCTAGATGGGAGGGGAGATGGAGAGTACATGAGAAGTGGAGAAGGAAACCATGATCAGAAGGTACCGCATGAAAACAAAATCTATGTTCATTTTCTTTTAGACCAATAGTATTTGCTTTTACCCTAAGTCTCTGGACTATCTAGTCTCTGGTTCTTGGTCACCCAAGCAGTGTCAGATATGGGTTTCATCTCATGAAATTTTCAATTTAAAAAAAGGAAAAAAAAACATAAAAACAAAAACCACAATAAACTTACTATAAATCCTCAGGTTTATTTCTGTATAATAATCCTGTTCAAAAAGTTCATTAGGCCAGGCAGTGGTGGCGCATGCCTTTAATCTCAGCACTCAGGAGGCAGAGCCAGGTGGATCTCTGTGAGTTTGAGGCTAGCCTGGGCTACAGAGTGAGATCCAGGAAAGATCCAGGAAATGTGCAAAGCTACACAGAGAAACCCTGTCTCGAAAAACCAAAAAAAAAAAAAAAAGTTCATTAGTGCTGGGCTACAGCCACTGGTAAGGTACTTGCCTACATGTGCAAGGCCCTATGTCTAATCTTCAGCGCTACAAAAACTAACAGATGAAGAATTCTGTAGGGAATGGAGTGCCATACCTTCCTTTGATACACATTCAGTGAGAAACAATCGTGTCTGCCCTGAAATTGTGCCCTTCTACTTGCTTCTCAGTGTAAATTTGTGTGCTAATTCTCAGTACTGACCAACTGTCTCTCTTGAAATTTATTACACTTTTTAAAAACAGCAAAATCTAGACAGATATTCTTGAAAAGCCAAAGCTACAGCGATAAGGAAGAGAACAGTAGCTGCATGGGCGGAAGTAGATGTGACCACAAAGAAGCAGACTGGAAAAGTAGGAGGTGATAGAACTTTTCTGAATCCTGTATTTTGGGTGGCCTCAAACTCATAATCCTCCTGCCTCTGCCTTCTCAGTGCCGGGGTTACAGGCAGATACTGCCATGCCTTCCTTACTTTTTCAATAATTTGGGGACATTTTTTAAAATTTTAACCTAATTTATTACCTGTATATTTGAGGAGCATGCATGCCACAGTGGTCATGTGGAGGTCAGAGGACAGCTAGCTTTCGGAGTTGGTTCTCTCCTTCCATTATAGGTTCTTGGTTTCAAACTCAAGTCATCAGAAGCACTGAGCCACCTTGCTGGCCCTGAGAATGGTTTTTAATGTTTTTTAATGCAATAAATTCAGATCACAGTTTCCCTCCCACAACTCCTCCCAGATCCTCCCCCATCCACCTAATTCCATGTTCTTCTCTCTCTCTCTCTCTCTCTCTCTCTCTCTCTCTCTCTCTCTCTCTCTCTCTCTCTCTCTCAGAAAATACAAACCAACCAGAATTAAAACACACATACTGAAAAAGAAAGAGAGAGAGAAGGGAAGGGAAGGGAGGTGGGAGGAAGGGAGGGAGGGAAAGAGAGAGAGAGAGAGAGAGAGAGAGAGAGAGAGAGAGAGAGAGAGAGAGAGAGAGAAAGAAAGAAAGAAAGAAAGAAAGAAAGAAAGAAAGAAAGAAAGAAAGAAAGAAAGAAAGAAAGAAAGAAAGGACATGGACACAAAACCAGAAACCATAATACACAAGCAAAAGACCAATAAGACAAAAAATGCCCAAACAGTATGAGACAAAGGGTCTATAAAGATGCTACCAGGTTTATTTTGTATTGGCCATCTACTGTAGGCCTGGGGTCTACCTTAAGTGTGGTTAGTATACCCAGCGAGTCTCTATTGAAGAAAACTAATTTTTCCTTTGAAAGTGGATGTCAATTGGAGATAGCTTTATGGTTAGGGATGGGAGCCTGTGTCCACTTCCTCATGTCAGAATTAGGGCCCCAACGTGAGAGACCCTGGAAATTTTTAAGTGAGTTATTTTGCTGTATGAACCCTACAGAAAGTTAATTATTGTGAAGTGAACACATCACTCAGGACTCAGTATAGAGCCTCCTCCTGCCCCCTGCTAAGTCTTAGCCCTTTCCCTTCTCTCTGGAAATAATGACAATACTGATTTCTAAAATCACAAATTTGTTTTGCCCGTTTTTGAAAACTTAAATGAATCTCACAGCAATGATGCATTATGTATTCTTTTGCATTTAGCTTCTTTAACTCAACAGTATGCTCATGGAATGCATTAATTCCCAACACTTAGTTCCCTCTTATTGTGCTGTGATATTTCATTGTACAGATAATAGGTTTTTTTTAAAAAAAAAAAAAGCATTCTACTTTTGATGGAAATTTGGCTGTCCAATTTTGGAGTATTATAAATAATGTGTCTGTAAGGGACAGAAAAGAACCTAGAAATAGATGTCATAATTTAACATCTGATAAAAGTGAAATTCCTTAAGTAAGGGTGCCCAATATCAGGGTAGTTCATAAAATTAAATACATTTAAAATCTTTCAGGGGAAAGTAGAATTTTTCATTGGCAAGAGCAAGAGTGTATTAGTCAATAAGTGATGTTATGGTACAATCCTCTGTTCATTCAGAAAAAAAATTAGGGTAAATTCCAATCTTATACCACACACAAAAATCAATGGAAACTTAATTGAAATCTAAATAGAAAAAATAAGCACTAAATGTACCATAACACATTCATCTATTACAATGCCTCAAGAGATAACTATTTTATCATTTTGAAGATGTAGATGCTGAGTCTCAGAGAGACTATGTAGCTTACCTGAGGTCACACAAGGCCCCACACAGCAAGTTCAGAAGACACTCACAGACACTTTGTGCTCTAGATATAAGTGAATTACCATTAAGTGTGTTCACTCAACCCAGCTATCAACTCTTTTTTTTTTTTTTGCAGAGTTAAAAGCCCAGAGATCAGAGAGCAGTAGCCAAAAGCTGAGACTACCTTCTTACCACCCACTGCCCGCTGCCGTCCTTCCCCTGAGAAAGAGGCCTACTTCCTGTGCGTCTGTCTTTTTATTGACTTTCTGTTCTGCCTTCTCATTGGCTGTAAACCCAACCACATGACCTCCTTGTCACTGCCTGTCTTTACAGACCTCCAAGTCTCTATAGTTGGTATTGAGATTAAAGGTGTGTGTCTCTATGCTGGCTGTATCCTTGAACACACAGAGATCTGCCTGTCATGTGATCGGATTAAGGGCATGTGCTACCAGACTTTTGCTAAATGGCTTGCTATTAGCTCTGACCCCCAGGCACTTTTATTTATTAACATACAAATAAAATCACATTTCAGCACAAATAAAATATCACCATATTTCCCCCTTCTATTCTAATAAAAAGGAAAAAAGTTACAACTAATGTAAGAAAAACTATATACAATATATACAAGCAATAAATACTTAAACAATGTCTAGTCCATTAGCATTTGACAAACTCAGAGAAAATATTCCATTATCTATTCTATTTTTGTCAGTCCAAAATGTACCTGATTCACTTTAAAAAAATCAACAATTTCCAGAACTTAAAATCCTGAATCATGACAGGACACTAGTAGAATTCAGGTGTTTCTGGTACATGGACTGCTCTCACCCTATGTGAGGTCGAACTGTTGGCCTTGTGTACAAACTGTTGGCCTTGTGTACATCCTACTTCACAAATGAGTCTGTCAGATACGCTAAGCCTATAGGCTGAAGATGATGCCCCAACACTGAGGAGAAACCTCAGGTGACTGTCCAGGAAGCTGGCTGTTTCTGTCAACTCACATTTTTTTTTTTGGTGAGGGTTTTTTTTTGTGAGCTTTTTGCTTGCATGCACTTCCTGTTTTTATTTTTGTTAGTAATATTATTTCCTTCTTGGGTATCTGAGGGAGCTGAAGATTAGACAGCTACAGTTAGTTAAAGATTAGATAGTTATAGTTTTCCTTGTTAAGAATTTTAGAAAAGAAACCCACTAAAGAGGAGTAAGTATATAAATTTGAAAGACATTATAAGATAGTTCTGTTAGTAATACAAGTTAGGATGGAAAGTGAATCAGCTATCAACTCTTAACAAATAATCATCCCTGCCCACCTGGAGCACAGCCAGACCTCCAGAAAACAACTCTAAGTTCAAAATAAAACTCACGTAAAAACTTCTAGTCTCACAACCTGAACCCCCAAGCAAGTGCCATCCATTTTCTGAACAATGCCATAGAGAAGAGATTCGTGCCATCAGAACAGGCGATCTAGTGCTGCAACTGCATGTGTTCTGACATAATGGTGATGTCCTGAGGAAAAATTAGTAGGTGCCTCCCAAAAAGGCAGCCTGGGCCCTGGCTACCAATTTCATCTCTTCCTTTCAAGGAGTTTCCTCCCCAAAGAATGGGAGTTCAGTCACTGCATGCTTTTCCCAACCAGGACTGTCAGGGGTTTAACACATATTAAGCATCTGCATGTGGGACTATATTAGGAGTGCTGTAAAGAACACAGGAAAGCACATTTTAGTTCACTTCATGGTAACATAATAAAATATATGAGGCCAGGTACTTACAGAGAAAATGGTTCTATTTGCTCACAGATTTGGAGGCTGACAGTCCACAGGCAGGTGGCCGTCTATCACAACATGGCGTTGGCATCATCTTAAATGCCTGAAAGAGAGATAAAGTAGTCACGTGTTGACAGATTCAGGGGCCAGTCTTGCTCTTCTTACAACAACTGCTCTCACAGGAGCTAGCTCCCTCCACAAGGATAGCACTAATCCCTCAAGTGCAATGCCTTCATTGCCTATTCATCTTGCACTAGGAAGGTTCCAATACCTCTCAGAGACACCACACTGGGGACCAGGCTTTCCACATGTGAACATTCAGAAGACACACTCAAACCATACTCAAACCCTAGCATGATAAGATGAGCTTTCTCCATCTCCTATAGCATCCTCCACAGCTAAGGCTTCCCAGCCTCTTCTGTGCCTAGTTCTTCAATATTTTTTGGCAGTGCTGTGGTTTGAACTCTAGGACCTTGAGCTTGCTAGCAAACACTGCCACTGAGCCACATCCCAAGCCCTTCCCCCAATCCCTTTCAAAGGACTGCTGCTCTTTGTCTTCCTCCTAGTCCTTATCATTTCCAAGGCTCTGTCTGTCCCATGCACACCATTTTCTCCAGTCACTTCCTCATGCTCCACATTCCAAACAGCTCCCCTCACATCTCCTCATTCCGACGCAGAAATCAGAAAACAAATAGCCTCTTTGGAAAGTGTGGCTCTAGAACTCCAGGCAAAACCAGCATGAGAACCAGAGAGGGCTTGAAATATTCTGCAAGTCTGAGTTGCTGAAGTGAAATGTTCATGGGAAATGAGTAAAGAGAGATAGAGGCTTGAGATATAGACATCAGCGGGACTGAGAAGGATCCGGCATTCTACACTGAAGGGAATTGAGCATATCCAATGAATAACAAATTCACTGAAAAAGACGCAGCGGGAAATGCTAGCCCATTCCTCCACTAATGTGTAAGATACAATAGAAGGACATATGACTACCTCCTGTCTTTAAACCCCAGAAGATGTCAGGGATCCCAGACCTTCTGCTGCAGATGACTACAGGACATACAGCCCAGGTGATCAGAACACTGCCTAGTGGCCTCTACTCCCCCAACAAAACCAGGGAGCCATATTTGTCCAGCAATGCCTGTGTGCTGCTTACGGACACACATCGGAACTTCAAACCCACAGCAGAACTCAGAACCTCCAGAATGCTCTTCCAGGTTCATTCCTAAGACTAATGGGATTCTCAGCTCCTATCTGTTTTTAGAACAAGCTTACTCAGACCAATGGTAAGCACTGTTCTCACATCCTGCCCATCCTTACCCCCATACAGCCTCTGCCATACATTTGAGAGCTTGGAAAGTAATGTGCATTTCTCTAAATATCTCTCAGTCATTCCCCATCTCCCTTACCAATTCTTCCTTTTCTCCATTTTTCTTTCCCTCTTTCTCTCCTTCACCCTTTTTATTCTTTCTTCCTCTTGTAAAAACTTGTACACAAAAATTTGACCCATTTCCCATCAATAAAAATATACAGAAAGCATCATTATTTTAATACCATAACATACATGATAATTATTAGCCTAAATAATCAACATCTAAGACTGCTGCATCCAACAAAACTGCTATTTGTTATAAATTGAAAAAAGATCTAACTTATTTAAAAAATATATAAAATATACAGTTTTTGAGGCAGAAATAAAGCATAGACTTGACATAATGAATATTACATAAAGTAAAATCCAGGATCAATAAAATTTGATATGGACAATATCTAATCAATACATCAAATTTTGTTTCTGGGTTTAAGTGGAAAAGAATGTGCCCAAATGAAAATGATTTCAGTAGAGTTAACATTTTTAAAAATGGTCTAACTGTGCTATGTAGAAAATTGATCAAGAGATCAAATTGACTTAATGGAATCACTCTGGCAAATATTGTCTGGATTCAAAGTCCATCTAGGTTGATATATTTCTAATTAAAATTGTTAAATTCAAAATGTTCTCTGAGCCAAAAGAGCAGGAGAAATTGTTCTCAAAGTCAAAAAGGAAGGGTCAACATACTGAGGTCAAAATGTCCTGTAACATGACAGTGTAGACGCCATGCCAGGTCACATCAGATTGTCTTTCAACTTCTAAAAGAAAGAAGAAAAAGGACAACTATGTGATTCCGTAGAAGTAAACCAGTTGCACAAGGATTCATGAACTGTGCAAGCACCTGAAATATTAGCAAAAACACAGGCAAGGGGAGAGGGAAAATGGCCTCCATGAAGTGATGACCACAGTAGAATTTATCCAGAGGACTGCTGTGAAGAACAAATGAGAAAATCTTTCCAAGGTGCTCAGCTCTGGGCACAGTAGGAGCACAACAAGTAGTTGTGATGCTGGATGTCAGAAATGGCAGGAGGGTTTGAGGAACTGAAGAAGAGCTGCACATTGGTCATGAGAATAGGCTAGCCTTAGAGAACCTCGTTGCGTTCCCAGCCTCTTCCAAATTCAATTCTGACCAGTTCTGCTCACTTCCCAGGGCTCACACTGGTGTGCACACATGCCCTTGAGCCTTGCTCTGCCTCTGCCTCTCTCACCCTCACCTGGAAAATATTTATGTGTCCTTCAAAACCCAAACTAATGTCATTCCCTCTATGAATTTTCTATTGGCTCTTCTGCCAAGCTCCCAGAGCGTTTTATCCATATTTTATCACCTCACATTATCAGAGTTTGTTGCTATTTCCCCCATTACATAAAGAGAAGCTCATTTTCACTTGGACTTTTGAGCTCCTGACACCAAGGGGACACCCAGCGAATGTTCCGGGGAGCTAGCTTTACTAATAATTCCCAAACTGGTCTAAATCTTTCCTCTGGAAAAATTCCTTCCCGCAACCTATCCTATTTTGCAAACAGAATTAGATTGTATTTTCTTTGCCTAGGAACACTTCTGGTGGGCAAGAGATGCTTTGGTGAAATGCCAATTTAATGCTAATGGAAGGTTCTGGAACATTTCACCTGCAAAGGGTTATGGCTGGTGGGTTTCTAAGAAATCTTAAACAACAGAGATCTCATTACTCGCACAGTCAAGGAGATTCAGGCATTGTCCCCCCTGACAGTCACAGAAGCCCTGGGCGGTTCTACCACATTAGCTTTTAGAATGATTTGATGCTAGAGATAGATTCTACTCCAATTCACACTTGTAACATTTTGAGATTTTTAACATGTTGAGGGATTACAACAATAAGCATACTTTTGTTCTCTTAAATTTGATATTCTCTCTCTCTCTCTCTCTCTCTCTCTCTCTCTCTCTCTCTCTCTCTCTCTCTCCATGTATGAAACCAAGCCTTTATTTTCTCTTTCTTCAAAGTATTTGCGATGCTGATAGTGATGCTAAGCTTCCTGGAGGATGATGGGAGATTGGCAAGTTCTCAAAGAATAAGATTCCACCAGAAAGAGGAAAAATAGGATTTCAGTAGTAGGATTAGCACGGTTGTTAATACACAGCCCAACAAAACTATCAGGCTATGGAGAATGACTGTAGTGAGCACAGAGAGCTGGACCATCAGTACAGGCCTTCGGCTCCAGTGAAACTGTTCATCCCTAGACATAAAATGACACCTGAGCTTCCACAGTTCTAGGTACTAAGTGATTTATGACTTAAAAGAAATTAAAGCAAGATGAAAAGGTACATTCCCAAATATTTCTTTCCACTACTGTAAACTAGGAGAGCAAAATCACGTGCATATGCATGCATGCACACATGCACATACAGATAATACAGAGTGTTTACCAGCTGCCCCAGTTGAGGATTCAGTGTAGAACTTACAAATAATAATAATAATAATAATAATGACATCTCCTGCATGTTGGCTGTGGACTCATGGCTATGTCATTAGAAGATTTTGATGGTGAATAAAGACATGTGGAACCTGACCTCTTCCACTGAAATACTACCAGATGATCCTCTTTCTGAAGAGACTTGCCTACAACATCTCAAGGCTTGGAAACTGGGGAATCAAAACTCAGGCTTACCTGAGCATGTTACAGAATGGATCCAGTCTGTATAATGTTACTTCAATGTATGTGTCTGGGGCTAAGCATTGGAACTGAATAACAAACTGGTGTGCTCTTCCCTGGGGAAGACTATTTCTCCCACTCCTGGCAACCCTTAGTTATTTACAGTTCTTTGTGTAGGGCTGAGGTCTCATGGACTTTCATCTGTCCACTTGGGCATATCTACTGTTGCTGTCCTGGTTCAGCTCATGATTAAGCAGACATGTTGGTGAGACTTTATGAGTATAGCTTCTGGCATTACTAGGAGACACAATCTCACAGTCTGATCCTCTGGCTCTTAAAATCTTTCCATCCCTCTTCTGCAGTATTCTCTGAATAGTGGGTACAGGACTTAATTTATAGATGTATCTATTGGGACTGAGCTCCACAACTCTACATTTTGATTGGTTGTGGTTTTCTGTAGGTGTCTCCATCTGTTGGAAAAAAAGACTTTCCTTGATGAGGGGTGAGGACTACACTTATCTGTGAATATAAAGACAAACGTTTAGATTGTTGTTAGGGATTATGCCAGCTTAGTAAGAAGTGGTTGCAGGTTCTCCTCCAAGATCCATGACTTCACTGGCCCTGGAGAGTTGGCTATGTTTCCAATACCAGGCAAGACCTTCTTGTTGAGTGGGTCTTAAGTCCAATTAGAGAGCTGTTGGTCCAAGGGATGCATGCCACCAGTGCATCCTTAGGGTTATCTTGACATGCTCATCTTTGTTGTGGTACACAGGTATCATAGATGGGTAAAACTGGCCAATTGTGTTTTACAAATAGAATAGTAAAGTTCCAAGCTTCTGATGTTTTCATAAACCAATGGAGTTTATTTAACAAATATATATCTAGTGCTGGTTAGGCATTATGCTAGGCTCTACTGATGCCAGAGGGAGCATTAAATATATATATATATATATATATATATATACATACACATTTATTAAATATATGTGTGTATATACATATGCATATATATAATATCTATCCTGCCCTTTCCCATTGCCTGCACATACAAACCTGTGGTTTGGAGCTGGTGGCTAGATCATTGAGAGCTTTCTATATGTTATAAAAGCTTCATGTGCCAAAGCAGTGTGCCAGCAAACTCCTCTGAAGTAGGTCACTTCTGAAACCCACTTAAAAGACCCTTCTACCCATCTTAGTACAGGGTATCTTGTTTGATAGCTCCCAAAGCTATTGACATGTGATTGGGAAAAGCCCTGGGAAATTTTTTAATACATTACTGTCCAAACCCTACTCCAGACCAATCAACTCAGAATATGAGGATTGTCCAGATGTGGGAAGATATGAAACAAGATCCCAGTTCAGGTTCCTGAACCACACCTCAAGATTGTCGTTTAACTTCTCTGCCTGTGGCCTCATCAGGAGTTTGTGGAGACCTCTAGGATTCCAAGCAGTAGCTTGGTGACTTTTACAGCAGCAAGCTGTCTATAGAACAGCAGCAGCCCCAGGCAGATTTCCAGGGCTACAATGTGCAGGTGTCAGGGACACCTTGGGTGGGGCCTCAACAAAGCGTTTTACCAAATTCCTTGGATGATTCTGAATCGTGCTAGAGTTTGTGATACACTGATCATATAGTGTCTCTCCAGAAATCTGAGGATGATTCTTGATTCTTCATGCTCATGTCATCCTAGACACTTTCAGTTAAACCTGTCTGTCTACTCTACTTCAAACCCCACCACCACCTCTTTCTTTTATCTCTGTCGCTATCCTGGAGCAAGAGGCCATCATCTCTTTACTGGGATATTATGACAAAATCTCAAAACAAGTGTTCCTTTTCTAGTTAGTATGTAAAATAATGGGTTTCACTTTGATGTTGCCATCATGTACATCATTGCATTTGGCTCAAATTCACCACCACCACCCCTTACCTTCTCTTGTTATCATTCTTGCTAGTCTCATTCTCTCTTCCCCAGTAGTCCAGCATTAAATAGATGTTCTTGATAGTAGCCACACACTAAGGCCTGGCCACTGTGCAGAGTTACTAAGTGAATGGCAGACACAGCTGGACACCTGAGTTCTTTAGAAACTACACCAGGGAATAAAATGTGTAACCTAAGATGAGGGATATAACTCACTCAATAAGTAAAGGCACCTGCCACCGTGACCTGAGTTCAATCCCTGAGTATCGCATGGTGAAAGGAGAGAACTGACTCTAACAAATTGTACTCTGATCTCCACATATGCACAGTGGTGTGTGTGTGTGTGTGTGTGTGTGTGTGTGTGTGTGTGCACATTCATATACATACACAATAAATGAATAAGTTAAATAAATATAAATAAATAAAGGTAATAACAAAATTTTAAATGTGTAACCCAGGCAGGAAAATCACTGTCTGGTGTGCTCATCTCTTCCCACTCTGCCCTTCTAGAAGGGCTGCTTCCAGGGAACCACCCCTGTGCTACCATTCACACAGCAGTCATGTAAGTGATGATGCCTGTTGAAGGTCCTTAGGGACTTGCACTGGGGTAATGCTGCCCAGGCACATTTTCCTCACACAGCAGGAGGGAGAATCTTCTCAAAACATAAATGCTATCTGGTCTCTCCCCTACTTGAAGCTTTAAATGCCTTACTATGTGGCCTGGTCCATTTTCTGTTTCTGTAAGATAATACTACAGACTGTAATTTATGAGCAGAAAGATTCACTTCTGATAGTCCTGAAGGCTAGGAACTCAAGAACATGGTGTTGGCATTTGGTAAGGCTTTCTCTGTGTGATGAAGGAGCAAACACAGAGTCCATGGGAGGAAATGAGGCTCATTCCTTCTTTCAGGAACCCACTCCGGGGATGAGGGCGTTAATGCAGAACCACTCCCATGACCTGTTCACCTCTTTAAGGGTCCCATCTCTTAAGACGGTCACAATACCAATTACATTTCAACAGGAGCTTTTGAGGGGCACCCAAAGAACAGCCAACTCCTTACCAGGATCTAACCCCACCTGACACCTCCCTTGATAACTGACTCTCCAATCAGGTGATGATTCAGTTTCTCAGACCCACGGAGCCCTGTCCCACCCCAGGTCTTCAGGAAACTTATTCACTTTTCAGAAAATATTTTCCCCACTGGTCACATGACTGACATCTCCTTCTTTGGGTATCAGCTCCAGTTTCCTCTCCAGTATTACTGACCACATTATCCAAGATGGTACCCTTTTCATCTCCCCAAATTATTCTCTTTTTTTTCGTCTTTTCCACTTTATTTCCAGATGGTTATTCTTTTATCTCAGGCTCGTGACTATTAATTACCTTTACAGGATTTACCATAACTTGCAATTATCACACTTGTCTTCTTTGTCTATCTCTCCATGTCTCATTCTCTCTCCTCCTCCTCCTCCTCCTCCTCCTCCTCCTCTTCCCTCTTTTCCAGTCTAGACTGAAAGATCTGTGGAGTTGATGATACTCTTTGTTTTAAGCACATGCGCACAACAGAAGTGTATTAAGAGTGTTGATTGTATCTCCTATTACTGAGCAGGTAAAACTTACAACAGATGTTGATTGGCGCTCAGGGGAAAAGAGCCCTTGTGTACATTAGTGGGAATGCACATTGGTAAACCTGACCGAGGTTCTAAAGGAAACTAAAAGCCGTACTGCCACATAATGACAGTTCCTCTTCTGCATTAACAGTTCCACCCTCTTCCCAAAGCTGACTTTACTCCATGCTCATTACAATGCCTTTCAGAAGACCTAAGATAAAGAAATAACATAAATGTCCATCTACAGTGAAATGAATAAAGACAATATTGTGTGCATATAAACACTAGAATTACTCAGCTTTTAAAAACAATGCCGGGAGCTGGGCAATGGTGGCACATGCCGTTAATCACAGCACTCAGGAGGCAGAGGCAAGTGGATCTCTGTGAGCTCGAGGCCAGCCTGGTCTACAGAGAGAGCTAGTTCCAAGAGAGCCAGGGCTACACAAAGAAGCCCTCTTTCAAAAGAAAAAAAAAAAAACTGCTGGGCTGAAGAGATGGCTCAGCAGTTAAGACCAGTACATTGACTGGAGTCCCACAATCTCCTTAAGAATACACCTTACTAATTGGAAGACCTCCTGGCAGGCTCCACCTCTTAAAGGTCCCACTTCCTCCCAGTAGTAATACTCTGCGACAAGACTTCAAACTGCAAGCTTTGGGTGTTCTTGCCATCCAATCCATCCAACAGATACAAAATTTCAGCGACACAAGTTAACCCCTGGCTTCTTTGTGTCTAACTACAATGTTGTATTGGACACTTGCAATTTTGTCAAGAGGAAAGAGCTCATGTTAAGATGTTCTTACCGTAATAAAAATAACTAATTACATATTTTTTAAATTGTCAAATCCATCAACCACAAAATCCAGAAAAAATATAACATTTCTGTTTCTTTACCTGCTTGTCCGCATATGCTTTGATTGCCTCCTCATATGTTGTCAATTTTGAAAACATAATTTTCTATGGAGCAACAGAAAGATTATTCATATTTTCCTTTATAATGATTGATTAAAGTTCATTTTTATTCAAAGCTGGGAAGAAGGCTCAGTCAGTAATGTGTTTGCTGCACAAGTCTGAAGACTTGCGTTAGGATCCCCTGCATCCATTTGCAAGTTAAGCAGTGTGTGTGTGTGTGTGTGTGTGTGTGTGTGTGTGTGTGTGTGTGTAATCCCAACACTGGCAAGAGACAGAGAGACAGATTCCTCAGGCTCACTGGACAGCCAGTCTAACCAAATTGTGGCTCTAGGTTCAGAGAGAGACCCTGTCTTAAGAAACAAGATGGGTGATTGAGGAAGACACCTGATGCTGACTTTTGGTCTCCACATGCATGGGTGTAAGCATATGCTCATGCACCACATGCACACACGCACACACTTACACTATCAGATACATATGCTACACACATACAAATACAAACACACTTTTTCTACATTTATTTATGTAGTGTCTGTGTGTGTGTGTGTGTGTGTGTGTGTGTGTGTGTCCACAGCATACTTGTGGAGGTCAGAGGTCTGGACACAACTTACGGGTATCTGTTCTTTCCTTTCTACCATGTGGGTCCTGAGAACAGTTTATCAGGCCTGGCAGAAAAGCTTCTACCCACTGAGTCGTTTCACTAGACCTGGTTTAGTTTGATTGTTTATTAAAGCTTCATAATTTATTTGTAATGCCAAGTGCCTGTTTGAAATGTTTGTAAGTCAGAAACCCTGTTAAATCCCATCAATATGTGAGCAACAGTGCTTGGAAGACTTCCAAAACCAGCTTTGGGTTAGCACATTTTCAACTCTCCATCTCGCCCACTCCCACGTTCTGGTGCTGGATACTGAAGGACATATCCCCTGCCCTGTTACATCACATCACTGTATGGATTATCACATCACAGAAGCCAATGTGGAAGTCATTTCCCTCACGAGATGCCTGGTGATAATTCATCTGTACACATAAGTGACTGCAAACCACTCAGTAGAGTCAAACTGGAAGGTGTCCACAACTCTACTCAGCTACAAAGTCAGCCTGTGCATTCTTCAGTGCTATTCAACATGAAGGTAATATAAGGGAAGATAAGGACAAGCCAAAGGGTAGAGAGATGTCAGTCTTCAAAATACTTCTGTACACTTTGCAAAGGGTCCAGAGTTAGGAACCTTGGAGCTTAAGCAGCAACATCTTTGTGTGTCAAGATAAAAAAATAAAGACAAGATTTGCTCAAAATGGATTCATGTTTCCTATTCTAATGTCCAGCATCCTTATTGCCTTTTGTTTTTGTTTTTGCAACAAAGACCCTCTTTCCAGATAATGAGACATCGTTCAGTACGACTTGGAGTGAGCATGTGGTCTAAGAGCACCCCCTTTTCCTTGTTTCAGTGACCTCTCAAGGTCAGATACACAATATTAGGAAGGTCATTTGGAGTTTTCTGTGACATTTGACATGGATCTGTGAGGATGCTGTGCTTGTTGCTATGGGGACTCAATCTTAGAGACTCAGTAATGTCCCTACTCCATTTGAGATAAAGATTGTAGTTTGGGTGTTTTCTTTCTCTGTGCATGAAGCCTTTTCCTAGACAGGAGAGAAATTGTGCATCTTTGGAGGAATGGGAACTATGGTTTAACAAGGTATCCAAGATTGCCTGAGGCTCCCCGCTCCACCCACAGGCACTGAGAAGACTTGGTCCTCAGTCTGATATCAGACTATGCTCCAGTCCAAGCAACATCAAGAGGGCATAAAGCGTAGTTCCTGGAGCCTTTGCAGCATTCTCACACTCCCCATGGGGCGGTTTCTCCTGTGACATTTTTATTTTCCCTTAAAAAGCTTAATAATTATGTAATGTAACTCACATGTGTTTTTTTTTTCCTGAGAGAAGGCCCAGAATTACACTCCTTGGCCATTTTTTCCTGTGGTATGATTTGGACTTCTTATGCCACTGTGTTAGTTTTCCATCACTGCGACAAGCACTTGAAAGGACTTGCTTAGAATGGGGGAGCTTCGGCTGAGTACATGTTTTCAAAGGTTTCAGTCTGTCTGCTGCTCCGTCCATTCGGGCCTGAGGTGAGGCAGAGCATCATGATTGTCCAAGGTGTCGGAGGCTGCTCATGTCATGGCAGGAAAGAAGCAGAGAATGAAGAAGGTGTCGAGGGCATGGAGTATCTTCTCTCCAGTGACATACATCGTCCAACTAAATTCCACCTCTCACCTGTCCCCACCTCTTCATGATGCCATCATACTACAATCCATCAATGGAGTAATCCAGTTAGGCCATAGCCCTGGACATCCAATCACTTCCTATAAGGTCATCACCTGGCAACCAAGCCAACAGTACGGCCTGAGAGGTACCATCCATGCTCATACCATATACTCATTTAACAAAAGCACAAGAATAGCAAGTTTCAATGTGAGACAAGCCAATGAAAAATAGATTACTGGCCTGGCATGTGGAATATTCAGAATCAACAATAATTCCTGGTCATAATCCCACTTAACAAACATAATTTTAAAAAAAGAAATTTCAAAACCAGAGAAAAGGGCTGAGGGTGGTAAATGGTTGCCTAGTGGTTACAAAGTTCTGGTATTGAGACAAAAAACAAAACAGAGAAAGCTTACAGTTCAGCTTGGCAGTTCAAGTACCCCACCCTCTTCCACTCCCATCTCCTCAGTCCTTCTCATAAGAGAGAAGATACCAGAGAATTACTCCCAGAATGGTTTCGTCAGAGGTTGGGAAGATTGAAGGTAGCATAGAGGTGTATTATGCATTGGGCAAGTAGAAAAGCGATTAGAAACTCCAGGCTTTAAACAAGTGCAAACCAAAAGAAGGTTGTGGAGCAGCTCCTTGGCTAAGAACATGGCTAGCATGCATGAGAGCCTGGGTTCAAGCCCCAGCACCAAATCAAATATTCTGTGATTTAAGCCGTGTGTGTGTGTGTGTGTGTGTGTGTGTGTGTGTGTGTTGTTGTTGTTGTTGTTGTTGTTGTTGTTGTTGTTGTTTTCTGGAGACAATGCCTCACTCTGTAGCCCAGGCTGACCTATAACTCACTATGTAGCCCAGGTTACCCTAGAACTCACAGTACTTCTCCTGCCTCAGCCTCCCAAGTCTTAGGGTTAAAGGAGTGAGACTGTGCCCAGCTAAAGATTCACTGACCTCTGACGCCTCTGATATGAAGGTTGTGACCTTAGATCTGTAGGAAAGAAACAATAATCCCAGGTCAACCCTTCTTCTACAAATGAATGGCCATTACATAATCACAGAAGCTTGGGTTTGTGTTGAATTTTTAGTGTCACTCTGTCGGCGAAAACAACTTGAGGGTGTTTGAAGAACGCTAAGTGGGTGCTGCGTGGGTGACAGGAAAGTGAGAGCATGGCGGGAAAGTGAGGAAGAGGAGGCCAACAGAGGCGGAGGGAAAAGTGGAAGGAAACACTCACGCCCTCACCTTACCCAACTGAGGAAAACAGCCATGATGAGATGAGAAATGGGAGAGTGGGACCTGGCTGTGAGCTGTGCTGCTGGAAGGTCAAGATAGCTTTAGAAGGCACCAAGTTTGGGGAAGAGGAGGCGAGGGTCCATGCACCTGAACTAAATCTTCATCTTTCATAGAAAGCAAGAAATAAAAATGCCCTGAAGTAGGTAAAAGACAAAAATAGATGTAAATACATGACTGAGACTTTGGGTAGCGAAGAAATGGTTAAAAAGATGCTGACCCAGAGAGAAGTCTGCAGGTGGGGTGACAGTTGTGACTTTTAGTCAGTAACTGCTTCGATGCCCTGAGACTTGTCACCATGTCTATCTATTGCTCTGATCAAATTTCTTAATTTTAATAGATAAAATTCTGGAAACAGGCTCTCTGAATCAATGACAACGTGTTGACAATATTTTTTGGATGGTGTTAAACAAGAAGAATGGGCCTGGTTTAATAGTGCCCTGGGGAGCGATGGTATCCCCCACAATTCAATTCCGTAAACATTTATTGAGTAAATAGATTCCCTGTGACAGCACCTCTGCTAAGCCATGAAAGGATAAAAAAAAATGAATCAGCCATAGTTCCTGCCCCCAGGAGCTTATAGGAAAGTAGGAGAAAAACATGAGCTCACAAAATAAGGCAGAATATTCAGACTACAGTTCCACCAAAACACAGCTGGGCTGGAAGAGGGTTGACAACCCAACTTATGAGGAGTAGGGAGGTACAGTTGATGCTGCCCGTGCCCATCCCAGCATATGCTGACAGTATCCCACTGAGGACTCCTGTGACCTCACATGCCAGGAAGACCTAGACAGGTACTATATCAGTTGACACTGGACCCAGCATCTCATGGTCACTGGAAGGCTATGGAGTTCCCGATGGCTCCAGGATGGTGGTCTTTTTCAAAAGAATTACCTTATGAGTGAAGACCTTGAAAATGGGTAAAATTTGTGCAAATAAAAATCAAGGAGCAGAACAGCACAGACAGAAAACACAAAATTAGATAGAAAAGAGAAATACGCTGTGTTTCCTTTTAGAGTTTCCAATGGCTTCTCCATTTCTCTTGTGCTGGAGAGATAACCCAGTGGTTAGGAGAACTGACTGCTATTGCAGAGGAACTGGGTTTGATTCCCAGAACCCGCATGTCTCTCACAATCGTCTGTAACTTCCGGCCTCCCTGGACACTAAGCACACACTTGGTACAAATACACATGTAGGCAAAGTACTCATACACACAAAATAAATATCCTTTTTAAAATTGCATGACTCCCTCATAATTATTTGACTCATGTCTATTTTCCCCATCTGATGAATTCATAAAACTAAACTAGGAATTATCTCGTGTATTACTACAGCCCTAGAAAAGCCCATTATCTATAAGATGCTTTAACAGTCAAGCTGGAATGGAGCTCAGTTGGTAGAGTGCTGGTCTAGTATGCTTAATGCTGTATCCAGTCCTCAGCAGCATATAAACTGGGCTTGATGATGCGCACTTGTAACCCCAGCACTCAGAAGATGGAGACAGGAAGATCAGAAGTTCAAGGTCCTCCTTGGCCATATAGAGTTCTGAGCCAGCCTGGGTTAGAGACAACCTTTTAAAAAGAGATTGAAATCTTTAAATGGTAAGCAGTTTTTAGACCATGGGGGGCAGGTCCTGATGATAATGAAGAGGAAGCGGGGAAGAAAGAGGGAGAGAGTGACAGAGGGAGAGGGGAGGAAGGGAGGGCAGCTTTACTGATATGTGCCCCTTCCTGCCTGCAGTTAACACATGATGTCTGAGGTCCAGCAAGTGTCATGAAGGTATGAAGGTAAGAACTACACACTGAACAGGACAACCAGAGAGAGTACCAATGCCAACTCTGAACTTCCCACCTTTAGAGTCTCAATATTTGAGAAATGGGCTAAGTACCTAAACTCGGATTTCTGTCCACAATCTTAATTGATAAACTCTCTTGAGCGAGCTTATAGTGTCTGTTTCTTAGAACCAAAACTGTCACATCTAGCACTTCCTCCATCTCCCTGCCCACTTAGCTACAAAACATTTTCACTTCTACAATCTTCTTCCCAGAAAAAGCAAATCTTGCCCCCTACCAGCGGCTCCCACATTCTATACCCCGCGTCAGCCTCTCAAGCCCCAGCTGCCCTCCCAGGCCATGCCTGGTGTCCTTCACCAGGGCCCTGCCCTGCCCCTACTCCCGCTCTGCCTAACGCTTCAGACCAAATGGAGTGCCCGTCACTGTAAGTCAGTCTCGCCCGCTACACCATCGCTCTTTATTACCTTCACACATTTCTCTTCTTCTTCAAGAAAGTTTCATCTAGAATCATCCCACATCAAATTTCTATTTCATTCCCTTTCATTCACTCCTTAAACGATTCCGTCCCAGTACCCCACTAAAAATGGCTTTCGTCGAGGTTGACAAGGACACAGCTTGCAAGCACACCCCAGTCGACCTCTCCCTCACCGCTTACAGAGATGTCACACACTGGGCTGGGCACGGGCTGCCCTGTTTTCTCTCCTACCCTCCTCCACCGCTTTCACTTGGGTCTTTTACATGCAAACTTCGTGTTTCCGCTCACCCATCATGTTTTCACAGATGCTTCCCCGGAACAATGTCACCTCCTGTCGCAGCAGGTAAGCTCTCTGTGGCTCCGCAGTTTTCTTGACTCTAGAGGGAGATTAATAATCGCTGTCTTAGAGAATGTTTTGAAAACGGAGGGAGTCATATCTTTAAACACTATGCTTGCTAAGCACATAGTACTACATACAGATAGATAGATAGATAGATAGATAGATAGATAGATAGATAGATAGATAGATAGATAGATTTGTTCAGGTAACAAATAAATAATTCACTTCTGGAAATTGCTCTTGTCCTACAATTATCTGACAATATTGAAATTGCCATTTGTCTCATCCCCCATATTGATAGCTTTCAGCTTTGGTTCTACAGTAGAACCACTTGGGGGTATAATTATTCTGATCTGAAATGTCCCCCAAAAAGGCTTGGACCCTAGTGTAACAATGTCCAGAGGTGGTGCAATTGGAAGGTGACTGGATCGTAAGGTCTGCAATTCAATCAATGAATTAATCCATAGCTTATCATGAGGTTGTGGAAATTAGTAACTTACTAGTTTGGGGGCATGTTATGAACTTTGAGAAGTGGGGCTTCATCGGAGGAGGTGGGTCTCTGGAGGGATACCTTTGAAGAGTACTTTTTGTATTCAACCCTTCCTCTCTCCCTTGGCCCCTCCCTCTCTTTGTTTGCTTCCTGGCCAATGTCCTGGCTCCACAGCATGCCTTGATGTTCTGCTTTTCCCACAGCCCCAAAAACAATACAACCAACTGGCCATGAACTGAAAATACTGAACCCATAGGCAAGATCAATCTTTCCTCCTTTAAGTAGATTCTCTTGGGCATTTTGTCACGATGATGGAAACCTGACATAGAAGACTTTGAAAATTTATGATCCCTAGACTACACCAGACAAATGAAGTCAATATCTCTAAGAATTGTTCCAGGAATAAGTATTTCTCTCTCTCTCTCTCTCTCTCTCTCTCTCTCTCTCTCTCTCTCTCTCTCTCTCTTTCTCATGTGAATACAAATATGATACGAATCCTTGCTATAACTAAGTAAAACCTACAACTCCAATCTCATTAAATCTATGCCCTGGCTGCACCTTAAATTATCTGAATGTCATGGATGCATGCCAGGCCCCACAGAGATCACACTTAGAATTCCTGGAAATGGACCTAGCACTGCCATGGCTATGAAGCGCCCATTGTGCTGCAGCCAGGGTATACAAACCTCAGTTCACACAGCCAAGCATAGCTTGTCATCTGCTTTTATTTAAAAAAAAAAAATTCTTAGGAACACAGACACACTTATTCACTTACAAATGCCTATGGCTGCTTCCCTGCCACCACATCAGATTAGGTAGTTGTGACATAAACTTTCTGCACTAGAAAGCTAACACAGCTGCCTCAAACCCTAACTTCACTGTGGCATTCATAACAACAATACTGACATGATGGTTTGAATAAGAATATAGTTCTACTCTTTAAGGAATGGAACTATTTGATAAGGACTAGGAGGTGTGACCTTGCTGGAGGAAGTGTGTCACTGAGGGGTGGGCTTTGAAGTTTCAAAAGCTCATACCACCAGCCCACACCGCACCCCACTCAGTGTGTGTGTGTGTGTGTGTGTGTGTGTGTGTGTGTGTGTGTGTGTGTGTGTGTGTTTGTGTGTGCGTGTGCCAATGGATCAGGATGTAGCTCTCAGCTACTGTTCCAAAGCCAGCATGCATGTCTCTGTGCTCCCCATCATGATGATAATGGACTAAGCCTCTGAAACTGTAAGCAAACTCACAATTAAACATTTTCTCTTTTAAGAGTTGCCTTGGTCGTGGTGTCTCTTCACAGCAATAGAACAGTCATTAAGACAACTAGCATACGGAAAAATATTTTTCAACTTTAATCTCCCTACTTTTTCTTTCCCATATATTACTTGCTTTTAAAAAAGAAGACAGGGATGGGAGTAGTCAATCAAGATCTGATCTGCATTAAAACCCACTCCATGAGATGGAACCCATACCCAGTGCTGCTTGGGTAGCCAAAAACCTAAGACTACATAGGCCAGGGACCTAGGGGAAAATCAAATACCACTGTTCTGCTAAAGGAATATGGCAATAAAATGACTCCTAATGACATTCTACTGTACTCATAGGTCTATGCCTTGCTCAGCCATCATCAGAAAATCTTCCTCCTACAGTAGATGGGAACAAATACAGAGATCTACAGCCAGACAATGTGCAGAATGAGAGACCTTGGAACATTCAGTCCTAAATGGAATGTCTCCAACAAATCCCTCCCTGCCTCCCAGGCCTCAGGGAACCCCTCAGAAGAGGAAGCAGAAAGAGTGTAAGAGCCAGATGGGATAGAGGATATCAATAAAACAAGGCCTTCTAAACACAAGACCAACACACATAGGAACTCACAGAGACTGAGACAGCATGCACAGCACCTGCACTGTTCTGAACCACATGGTGTCCTACAACTGAGAGAAGTGGATGCACACCCCCATTCCTAACCCAGAAACTATCTCTAATTGATAATCATTTGCAAATGAGGGCTTGGTTTTCTCCAAGGGAATCCCACTCAGGGAAAGAAAAAAAAACACTCTTAAGGGTGGGCGCCATGCCAGTAGTAGATGACCAATGCAAAATGAACTCAGTGGCATCCTTGGAGGTTCTTTGTCACATAATGCTGTGTAGGGCACTTTTTTTAGCCTTACAGGTCCTTTGTGTATATATCATGACTGCCAGCTTTGTATTTAAGGGATTCCTGAGTGTGTGAGCATGTGTATCTCTGCATCTATGGGTTTCTTATGCTTTTTCTTTGGCTCTTTTTCTCCTGTTTGTTTAGTCCTAGTCTGAGTTGTTTGTTTTTTGTTTTATTTTATTTTTTTACTATTCCTTAGATGCCTTTTTTTTCCCAATGATAAACAGAAAAAGTGTGGATCCAGACAAAAGGGGAGGTAGAAAGGAGCTGGAAGGAGTACGGGGAGGGGAAACCATGACCAAAATGTATTATATGAAAAAAATCCATATTCAATAAAAGAAAAAAAAAGACAGGGTCTCACTATTATAGCCCAGGCTGGGTTCTAACTTGAGATCCTCCTGCCTCTGTCTCCCAATGCTGGTATTATAGGCATGCACACCCATTCCTGGTCAACTGAGATCCACACTGAGCTTTGTTTTATGGTTCAATACAATAAAATCAACAGGATGTGGAGACAATGCCCTTTCTGGCCTGTTTCACTGTCTTCAAGACACTTCATCAAGACAAGGTTCATTTCACTACCCCTCCAGTAAGTGGCTGTAAGGAAAGATTACTCTCTGCTTCTCCAATGAGCCTTGCTCCTCTGGGAGACTTGACTGCCTGCCTTTAATTACCAGAAGTTCAGCTGGTGATTTTCATGGGGCTTTCTGGCCCCTCCCTCATACAAGCAGAGAATGGGTGCCTTCCAGACTACTCTCCCCTTAAAAAATAAAAGCAAAAAGGATTTTACTGTCTATCTCTTTTCCTCTCAAGTGTCTCGTTTCTGTAAAGAAAACAGAAGTCTCAACTCGCTTGGCTCCAGGTAACCCTTCCTCAGCCTGTGGTATGTTCCAAGGAAACAGCTCCTGTGCCTGCTTTGTATTTCCAAACTTTGTCACAAATGCAAATTCGTGGATTTGAAAGGAGATACAGAGAAAAGGAAAGGAGGTTAATATGGATCTTGAGCTGGACGTTCATCAGGTTCCATCTTCTCCCTGAGGCTGAAATGGTCCTTTTTTTTTTTTTTTTTTTTTGGTTTTTCGAGACAGGGTTTCTCTGTGTAGCTTTGCGCCTTTCCTGGTACTCGCTTTGGAGACCAGGCTGGCCTCGAACTCACAGAGATCCGCCTGCCTCTGCCTCCCGAGTGCTGGGATTAAAGGCGTGCGCCACCACCGCCCGGCCTGAAATGGCCCTTTTAGTTGTGTGGTATAGTTTTCTTTCTACCCAACTCCCGCTGCTGCTGGGGATCCCAGATCTAGTTCTTGGAGAGTTCCCAAGCACTCAACTCCCAGCTCACACTGGTTCCTTGGGAATGTCAGTTCTTGTGCAGAATAAATAGGACTCCTAAATTCTTGTCTTTTTTTTTTTTTCACAATAGAGTGCTTTCAGGGGCGAATTCAGTGAATGAAGATGCCTCTTTGAACAGCACGATTCAGACAGAACCTATCAAATCCCACCAACCCACATCCCTCCTCTCCAGGTATCCTAGTTAGATTTCTCTGGCTGTGTTAGACACCAGGACCAAAATCAACTTGGGAAGGAATGGATGTATTCCATTTTAGTGCTTGTAATTCATCATGAAAGGAAGTTAGGGCAAGACTTTAAGGCCTGGAGACAGAAACTGAAGCAGAGGCAGTAGAGGGATGCTGCTGGCTTTCCCTACACAGCTCAGAGTACTTTCTTATACAACCTAGGACCACCTGCCCAGGCATGGTACAGCCCTCAATGGGCTGAGTCCTCCCACCTCAATCCTAATGAAAAAATGCCCTACAGACCTGCATATAAACCAACGTATGGAGATATGTTTTCACTTGAGGTTCTCTCTACCCAGATGACCTGGTTTGTGTCAAGTTCACACACACACACACAAACACACACACACACACACGCACATACACACACACACACACACACACACACACACACACACACACACATCAGCATACCAAGTCTTACCAACACTAGGATCGTGGGTTTCTGAGGGCCGTTGCTTGTGTCCTAGAGAAAGAGATGAAGGTCCAACAAGGGTCACTTACATAATTGCCCTGGCCACAGCTTATATGACATCACTTTTTGAGCAGCTAAAAGCTTTGTCAAGTCTTAACATCAAGGAGAGAGCTTTTGGCTTTCCCAGCACCCTCAGGTTAATGGCGTTAATGGCTCTGACCTATCGGGCTGTTCCAGTAACAACCTGACAGTCACTCTGTCTTTCACCCAGGTTCCCACATCCCATCCTTTCCTGAGACTGGCCTCCCATGTCCTGTCAACTGTGCTTAACTCCACGCTGTTCCAATAACCCAAGCCACCATCTCCATTCATCTGGTCTATGTGTGCCACCAATAGCCAGGCCTGGTGGCCCAGGACTGTAACCCCTGATTCTTAGAGGCTAAGGTAGGAAGACTGCAATTTGAAGGCCACCTGGAGAGATTTAGTGAGATTCTGTCTCAAAATAAGAAGCAAAATAAAAATCAGCATTAGAGCGATTGCCTCGCATCTGCATAGGGTTGAGTCCCCATTACCACAAAAGAAAAAAAAATTAAATCCCATCAGTCTCCCTGCTTCTCCCTCTTGATTCACTGCTCTCCATTTTCTACCCAGCAGCCACTTGTCTCCTCAAGTGGAAATCCCATCAAGACACCACACTGCTTCCAATCATTGACAGGCTCTCCTGCTGAGTAAAGTCCCATCCCCTTTCCTTGGTCTATAAGCTCTAGTTCTGGGGTGGGGGTGGGGTCAGGGTTTCTCAGCCAGGTACCTGGACTCTTGGAGATAGATTATTCTGTGTGGTGGAGCATCCTATGCATTGTAGTATGTATAGCAGCATCCATGACCTGGACCACTGGATGCCAAACTCACCTGAAGCCACCCCTCAGCCTCTACCCCTGACACTACTTGGGTCACTGTGTTAATTGTCATTCCTACTACTGTGACCCAATACTGAATTAACTCTAAGGAGGAAGGATTCATTGTAGACCATAGTTTCAGAGAGTCCAGGCCATGGTGGGTAGGCCCCAAGGGCTTGGGCAGAGTGTCTTCATGGTGGGAGGGTGTGGCAAGACTGCTCTTCATGTCTTGCCTGACAAGAGGAACTGGCAGGAAATACAGGAAGGAGCCAGGGCAAGGCATATCCCCAAATACACCCCTCCACTGGCCTACTTCCTCCAAAGGCCCCATCTCCTACCCTTCATTATCTTCCAATATGCCATCATAACATGAATCAGTCAAGGGACTGATCCATTCATTAGTTAAAAGTCCCCACATCTGGCAGTGTATAATCCAGAACTATATCATCTCCTGGCGGGGGGGGGGGGGGGGGGGTTGTCTCTCAATCCAGTCAAGTTGACAGCCAGATTAACTACAACAGCTTCTATGTTCCAAACCCATTATCTCACCTCCAAGCTTGCTTCAAACTTACCTCTTCTGTCCTTTTTCTCACATGATCCTTCTCCTAAACCCACCAGTAACCAGCTCCTTCCTCAAAGGTGGTCGTCCCAACCCTCCTGACTGAAGTACATCCTTCGCCCTCCCACACACCCCTTCATCCTGTTCTCCTCTGCCTGCCTGGTCTTTCCTCTTCGTAACACTGACTGCCACCTGAAGCTACTCAATTGACTGACTTCTCTCAGTGGTCCTGCCTAAGACTACAAGCATTTGGAGACCTTGTGCTTCCTGCTTTCTGCTGTTTACTCCATGCCTGGCTACATGCAGTGAGTATTCAATAAATAGCTCCTACTTCGAGACTCCTAATTGTTACTAAGGAAGACAGGAGCCCCTGGTTAAACCTATCACTTAGCCCTTACGAGCCAGACATCGTCCTGAGAGCCTTGATGTACAGACTTAACACTTACAGGAACCCTTATCCTGGTTATTTTGTCGGTGAGGACACTGAGATGCAGACAGGCTGTTTAGTTCTCACTTGTCCTGCCACTGTGGCTCAGCCTGTGGTCTAGACAAAACCTCAATCGATTAGTTGCGTCGTTTTGCCCTCTTCCCTTGGTCAGAGTTCTCTGAAAGCACAGCCACTCTGTTTAGATGGAGTTGGTGCTCAGTAAAGTCAATAAATGAGTGAATAAATAAATAAATGTTAAATGATGGCTTGGTGAATGCATAGGATTAGAGCTCATGTTGGCCACAGCCTTACCCAGGATCTCTTTCTAGGCCCCCATGCAATAGGAACCAAGAGAGAAGCTACTGTTAGTTAGAAATTCAGTCTTGCTGGGCTCAAGTCCAAGTTCTGCCTTTCACTGGCTGTGTGACCTTGGGCAAGTAACTAAGCTCTCTGACCCTCAGTGCTCTCATCTGTAAAATAGGGATAATGGTAATGTCCCCCTTATAGGGTCCCTGCAGAGACAGATCATAATCCACTTGAGTGCTGTGGACACAGCTCCGCAGACAAGGTGATTGACTCGCAAGCAGAAGAACCTGGGTTTGATCCCCAGCAGTGCTCATGTAAAAATCCGGATTTGGTGATGCACATTACCCTCAGCACTGGGAAGAGAGAGACAGGAGGCCGCCTGGTTCTCTGCCCTGCACACACATATGTACACATGCGTACACACATGCACATAAAAAGAACACACATACAAAACTACTTAGATACTTGACTAAGAGAAACCGTGTGTGTGTGAATATGTATGTCTGTATCTGTGTGTGTGTGTGTATGTGTGTGATTGTTTGTTTGTGTTGCTACTATCTCACTGGCTAAGGAATTTTGGGGGAAATAACTTAGGCAAAATAATTAATTTCAGATTCCCCCATCCTGTTACACCAACTGAGGCAAAAAAGACCCACAGAACTTGGCATAAGGGACTTTTTTTCCCTAAGCTATTTTCCTACAGTTATCATAAATCTGATTATATCTTGGGCCCAAGCAGGGAACTCCTTCTGTAGTAGTAACCTTTAATAGCCCAGAACAATATAATTGCCACCTCTTAGCATTCTCCTCTCCAGGGTAAATAATTCTAATGCCTTTAATGCCTACTTGCCTTTCCCATTTTCTGATCTTTTGCATTCATTGTTCTCCGTTTGGAAATAGAGCCAAATGAAGAAGGAGGAGAGCTGCTGTTGTCATGGCAACTGCAAAGGGACAGACAACCCAGCGCGGATGAAATAAGAAAAGTTGAGGGCTCTTTTTTTTTTTTTTCCTTTCCCTTTCTGGCTGAAAACATCTCACTGCTTTGAACGGGAGGCATGTGACTGACACTGTCAGTCTTGAAGGGTGCCTCCTGGTCCCCCACCCTCCTCACTCCCACAGAGAGGGGAATTGTCAAAGTGTGATGAGAGAAGGTGCTTGGTGACACCTCTATTGAAAAGCATTCCCCATTTTAGTTCCACTCTTAGGGCTCAGTTCTGTATTCACCTGACATAGTTCACAGCGGCATCCGCCTTTCCTCTCTTGATTTGCATTAGACTCCAGAGCACTGATCACTTTCTATAGACCAGGGATGGTGTTCGTTCCTTAACTTACAAATCTTTTTAAATTGTATGACTAGAACAGCATTAAACAGCAACTTGAATAATCTACATACACAGTCCACTCTTGCCACCATGGACATACTCACTCTCAATCTTAAGACAGACAGAATTATACCATAACAGGCTCACACTCCAGGACACAGGTATTAACGACTGCCTTGCCTCTCCATTTTTATCATTCATCTAGTGGGTCTTTTTGCCAGTGCTTTATTTTCAGGCTTTAACATTGCTTTGTCGTTACATCTTACACATAATATGCAAATTTTTGTCCAACCAAGCTCAGTGACAGTTTAATCGAGTGATTAAGAGCAAGGCCCAGAGCTCTGAAAAGCCTGGTTTGAGCCTGACTTCTGCATGTTGAGCACATGGCTCAATCCCTCCCAGCCTTCAGTTTCATGTCTTTCTTATGAAACTGAAAAGAGGAGCATTCAGAGTTTATTGTTCGCCTGGGAGGCAGAGGCAAGTGGATCTCTGTGAGTCTGAGGCCAGCCTGGTCTACAGTGTGAGTTCCAGGACAGGCTCCAAAGCTACCCAGAGAAACCCTGTCTCAGAAAAAACAAACAAACAAAAAACCAAAAACAACAACAGTAACAAAAAAGAGTTTATTGTTGGCTCTGAATGAAATTATCCATTGAAAGTGGCTAGTACAGCATTTAGATCATGACTAATACTAGGTAAATTGTGGCTACATTGTCCACATTTTTAAGCAAGAGTTTAACTCATATTTACTCTAAATACTAATATTTCATTTAATTTGCCACCATAATTCATATTTTCTATCATTATGCTTTCTTGACCTTTTATATTCTTTTTCTAATTTCTGTGGGATTGATGGTATTTTCTTTTCATATTAAGTTGTTCTTTGATAATTTCATATACTTGTAATACATTCTGATCACCCCTCTCATCCCCTCCTCCCCACAGGTCTTTTCCCATATTCATGTCTTTTTGTTGGTTTTGTGACCTGCTGAGTTTAACCAGGGCTGTCTGTGTGACCACAGGTTTGCCTCTGTCCATTGGAGATTGGTGAGCTCACTAACAGGCACACAGGTGACCCCTGCCCCCCAACTCCCAGACTCTATCAGTCCCTTGAATACTTCCCCTTTGATGATATTTTCTTTGTCTAATTTTTCCGAGTTGTTCTGGAGACACACACACACACACACACACACACACACACACACACACACACACACACACACACATTTTCCTTCTTCTAGTGTTATCCTTAAGTTGACCCCAAATTATATATTCTTCTCTCCTCAGTGGTAGTTAATCGGCATCTAGACCTTAGTAAACCATGCATATTTCCTCTTGCCTCACAGTGTAAACTCATACTTCCTTACTGGAAACAGCTGGGCTTTCATTCCAAATTGTTCCCAGATGTGTTGGACTTACTGGTTTGTAGAGCCAACGCTGGGTTTTGTTTTTGTTTGTAGTGTCTCAGATTTTTTTCTTTTATTTATTTCCATTTTGTGGGAATACATCCTTAATTAATGCTTGTAGAGAAGAACCCTGAACAATAAAATTCTTAAACACTTGTGTATATGAAAACTTCTTTACATTCTCCACATGTGATTAATGGTTTAACTGACAGAGAATTTCAGGTATAAAATAATTTTTTTCTTAGAATTCTGAATTCTATTTTCTCCTCATTCTCATTATTGCTGCTGAGAACTCTGGTGCCAATTCAGTTCTCTTTAAAGTCACAAAACCCTGTTTCTTCCCCCTGAAAAATTCAGGATGCTTTCCTTATTCTTAGGGTTTAACCTAATCTATCAGAGTGGGATTTGTGGGCACTGCCCTGCATTCTGGGCGTCTGTCTCAGGCTCTGGAAGCCTCCCATCATTTCTGTCATTGTTCCCTCTGGTCTCTTCTCAACTCCTTCTCAACTGTCATTAGACTGATTTTGTAACATAATGAAAAGTCCATCCTCCCACATTCTAGCCCATGACTTATATTTGACGTTTCTCTACCGTTTCATTCTGCACTCTGGAAGAGCTCTTTGTGCCAAGGTTTCTAACATGGTTTTCAGTGCCTCTTACTGGTGACTCATGTCCTGTGATGATACCCCAACATCCTAGGCCTCCGGTTCTATTTTGTTTAGCAGGTTTTTAGAGTTCTGTTGGCATCTTTGATCTCTTAATACCACTGAATACTGATAATCTCTTCCTTCCCTCTTGAACTCAATTTTCAGTTGGTAATTTTTGCATTTTGTGACTTGGGCATTTCTCTTCTGATTTGGACTTTTTTGCAAGAGTTTTGTGTGATAGTTAATTGTGGTTGTCAATTTAATTTACCTGGAGAGGAGGAACGTGTGTAGAGAATTTACCTCCATCAGATTGGTCAATAGGCATGTCCACGGGGGTATTTTATTAATTGTAAATAGAGGAGGGCCCAGCCTACTGTGATCCCTGGGTAGGTGGGCTTGGGATGTATAAGAAAAGTAGCTGAGCAAGACAGGGGGAGCAAACCAGTAACCAGCATTCTTCCATTGTCTCTGCTTGAGTTAACTGCATCCAGGTTCCTGCTCTGGTTCCCTTGATGACTGTACTGTAACCTATAAGAGAAAATAAACTCTTTCTTCTCTAAGTCGGCTTTGATCAGTGTTTTATCACAGCAAGAGAAAGCAAACTAGAACATTTGGGGGATGTTTCTTGTATTTTATAAAAATAACAAGTTTGTGGGCAAATATTTGGTGGTAGACTGGATTTCTATTTACCTAGCAGAGTGAGAAATCCTGTCCTAAGGGAACAAGGCAGAAATCAATAAAGCAAGACACTCTATGTCCTCCTCTGGCCAGCCTCTGCACATGCATGTACACACACACACACACACACACACACACACACACACACTCGCACACACACGCACCAAATCCTTGTAGACATCTCTACTGCAGCTTTGTGAGACTCTAAACAAAAGACATGCCTAAGCTATGGCAAGGCTTGTAACCACAGAAACTGGGAGAATAAATATGCATTGTCTTAAACTGCTGATTTTTTAATCAGTAATGCCCCATGTGCCTCCTGAGCATAGATTCCCTGTGTCTTGACTGTTATCCATTTCTCTATACCCACTGGCTACTTGGAGTGCTTCCTCACAGTACATACAAATGGACACCCCCCATGCATACATTCTCATACATATGATCATATGCACAAGTGCTCACTTAGATGTATACGCCCATGCACATACCTTAAAGAAGTGCCCTTCAGCTTTATCCAGAGATCTCAAATCTTTTCTGCTATGCAAAGCCCTAAGACTGAAACAAAATAAAGTAAAACCAATGGCCATTTTCATGGTTTAAAATAGATGCAAAATTCCTGAATAAAATATTAGTAAGTCAAGTTCAATGAAACATAAAAGAATAAGTCATGAGTAGATTTTTTTTAGAAATGCAAAAATAATGATGAATTATTTATTAAATTCATGAGGGGATTCACTTAGTGTGTGAGAAGGTATCATTCCAGAGTCCAGTTATGCCCCAGTTATGCAAACTCTAGGCCAGCTCCCACAGACCCAGAACCTGAGACCAACCACTGTAGGTCCAGGTTCCACCAGGGTATCTGCTAAGATCCAAGTAGCAGGTCTGCCCTGGTGGACCTGGGGTTCATGCTCATCTCTACACACACAGGTACCAAGCAAGCCTACCTGCAGTCTTCACTGGCCATTCTGCCCAGAATATCTAGGTGAGATGACTGGTCAAAGCTGCTGGAGGAGATGCCAACTACACACAACCCCAAGGTGACCTCTGCATACCAGTTAAAACCCAGAAAAAGTCAAGCAATAACAAATGTTGGTGGGGATGTGAAGACAAACTGTTGCTCACTTCTGTTGGGAACATAAATTTGTAAAGCCGCTATGCAACATGGGAGAGGGGCCTCTCAAAAGTTTAGAGAGAATTACCATGTAAACCAGAACACTGTTTCTGAGTCCATGTCCAAAGGATTTGAAACTATCATCTCAGAGAGAGCTACACTACAGAGTTCACTGCAGCATTTTTCAGAATTGCCAAGATGAGAAATCATCTAATGGTCCAGGAATAGACGGATGGATGGATGGATGGATGGATGGATGGATGGATGGATGATGAAAATGTAATGGACAGCTTGAGATATTCATATGTATAGATATTCGTATCTATCATAAATAGATACATGATAGAGTATTAGTCTGCCTTTTAAAAGACAAGTGTTTGTAATGTGCAGTACAAATACACCTGGAACATTATACTAAGCTAAATAAGCCAGAAACAGAAAGAAATGCTGTGTAACCTCACATGTGACATCTAAGCAGGTTGAGTTTGTAGACATGAGCAAAGTAACTGCTGACAAGGCCTGGGATGGTGGAATAGGAAGATCTTAATGAAAAAGTTTCAGTTATGCATTCTTATGATCTAATGTGCAGTTAGTACACATGCATCTAGACTACAGATTTACTAAGAGAAGTGAGTCTTGGATATTCACCCCCCAATAGAAGGTCCCTATGCAAACTGATCAACAAATTAATAGGCCATAATCCATAATCATCTCATAATATATACATATTAAGACATCACACTGTATACCTCAAGAGTGTGTGTGGTGTGGTGTGGTGTGTGTGTGTGTGTGTGTGTGTGTGTGTGTGTGTGTGTGTGTGTGTTTTATTTGTCAATTATACTCCAAAAAAATCTGGGAAAGAGGAAAACAAAAAATACAATTTAAATATTACATAAATGGAATCATACCATTCAGGGCTTCTTTGTGTTATTTTTTTTCATTGAGTATAACTCTCTAGACACATCCAAGTTGTACGTGTATGGATAGCAATTGCTTTCCATTGTCAGGGTGTATTCTGTGGTTTGGAGTTCAAATCAAACCATAATCTGCTTAACTGTTCACCTGTTGAAGGACAACTGAGCTCTTTTTAATCTAACAGTTCAATATCCAGAAATGTACCTTTGAACACAGTGACATGGGCGAAGAAGCTTTGCATCCAGCCAAGAAATAGACAAAACCCAAGGTTCACCATGGGAGACCTGATTAAAACCAGCTACTGGACTCACATAACACGTGTAGCTATGCGAAGTGACTTCATGTTTATGACTGAGTTACGAAAGAAGAACTAGAGTGGACTCCTTCTGTGCTTGAAAGAAGCATGAAGACATCAAGGCAGACACAGAGAACATTGTTCCTGCTTATACTATTTGGAAGGTCTATACTCCTGCCCAGTGTTTTTCCTTATATTTCATGGCATTGACTAGGCAGCCGCTGGAATTGCAACCACAGGTAATCAAAGCAGGTGACTAAATAATGCTCGTTACTTGAGACAATGTTCCTAATATGCTTCATGTATTGTGCGACCTTGGTTGTATATTTTTAGGGTGGATACTTTTTTATTTTTTCTCTTTTGAGTCCTGTAGCATCATAGGCAGTGTTTGCCTCCCTTCAGTCTGTAAATCAGGTGATGTTCACAGGTAGTTCACACTGATTCCCAAGCTTGAGTTACTCACATAAATCCTACTTGATCGAGACATATTATGATTTTAATGTGCCACTAGATTCAATTACTCAGTATCTTATCAAATTGTTTCCTTCTGTATTAGCCTGTAATTTTATTTTCTTGTCTTCGTATCAGGAATAAACTGGCCTTATAAAATAAGAGAGGTAGTCTCTACATTTTTCTCTGCTCTCAAATATAAGATGAATCAGGCTCTTTCCTGGGATTGGAGAGAACCTGCCTATAACTACCAAGGGCTTGTGCTCTGGACGACAGAAAGAAAGGGCAGATTGGTAGATGGTCCTTTAACTGCCATCTCTATTTTTTATGAGTGTTTTCTATTGGTTTTTCTTGGGCCAATTTTGGAAATTTATATTTTCCTTGACATTTTTGTCCATTTCATCTGAAGTTTTCAAATGGATTGGTATAAAGTTATATAGTTGAATCACATCATCCATACATTTATTATATGTGGATTTTCAACTATACATGCTCTATTAAATGTTTTATATATATATATATATATATATATATATATATATTTTTTTTTTTTTTTTTTTTTAAGGGAGAGAGGGAGGCTAGCGTTTTAAAGCATGTGGGCCATCCCTCCTGATCTTCCAATTAAAGGAACTGTGCCTCAACAGAGCAATGTGAACAGGCTGGTCACAGCCTCAGCTGGGCCTCTCACCACCTCAAGGGTTAATATGTAGTTTAAAGGCATTTCTCACATAAGCTAGTCTAATTTAGAAAGTGATCATGAGAGTCAAAGATTACCAGGAGCCAAGGTTTCCAAAGCATCTCCTCCACCCTCAGCACACACATGCCTCCAAAGGCATGGACATTCCCATCATGGGTGGTGTTTGTCTTACCTTCTGACTTCAGCTGAGATGCTGTGCAAAGCAGTCCCCAGTTCTTTGAAAATGCCTCTGTATCCCAGATGAGTCTGCCCTTGCCATGACCATCCTAACAAACAACTTGTGTGTTTTGACATTCTATCAAAACTCCAACTCTGGCTTTTATTGATCTCAAGCTTCCTATATTTTGTTTATTTCTGCTTCTATTTTTATTAACTTTCTATCTATTTTATTCGGGTTTGATTGTGGTGGTATTGTGTTCCCCAAAATATTGTGCACTCTAATAAACTTTTCTGGGGTCAGAGAATAGAACAGCCACAATATTAAACAGAAGCTAGAAAATGGTGGCACTCACACCTTTAATCCTAGCATTCCAGAGGTAGAAATCCCTCTGGGATCTCTGTGAGTTCAAGGCCACATTAGAAACAGTCAGGCATGGTGACACATGCCTTTAATCCCAAGAAGTGAGCCTTTAATCCCAGGGAGTGATGGCAGAAAGAGAAAGATATATAAGGCATGAAGACCAGAAAATAGAAGCATTTGGCCTGGTTAAGCATTTGACCTGGTTAAGCATTTGGCCTGGTTGAGCATTCAGGCTTTTGAGCAGCAGTTCAGCTGAGACCCATTCTAGATGAGGACTCAGAGGCCTCCAGTCTGAGGAAACAAGACCAGCTGAGGATCCGGCAAGGTGAGGTAGCTGTGGCTTGTTCTGGTTCTCTGATCTTCCAGTGTTCACCCCAATACCTGGCTCAGGTTTGATTTTATTAATAAGAACTTTTAAGATTCCTGCTACATTTGATTTTTATTTCTTTCCATATTCATTGAAGCTGTGATATGGTTTAGAATTTCAGAGGGACATTTAGAAGCATTTTGTAAGTATATACTTTCTGAACAAACCCATTCTTAAGAATCTACCCTAGAGAAGAATTTACGCATTACCGAACATTTTCTTTTTTAAATTTTTATTATTGTTGTATGTGTATGGATATTTTACCTGCATGTATGTCTGTGCACCATGTGTGTACAGTGGCCACAGAGGCTTACAGAGGGTGTCACATCCTTGGAACTGAAATTGCAGATGGCTGTGAGCCTCCATGTAGGTGCTGGGAATCAAACACAAGTCCTCTGGAAGAGCTGATCTTAACCACTGAGCCATCTCTCCAGCACCTAAACATCTTCTTCTAAAACTATTGTTCATTAACAAAAACAGAAAACCCTAAAAACACATCAATGTGAATATAACATTTAAAAATCTGTTTATTTGTATGTATATGTATGTGCATGTGAACATGTGCACAAGCATGTTTATAGAGGCCGTAATAGAATTCACAGGAGTCAGTTCTTTTTCTGTCATGTGGGTTCTAGGGATTGAATTCAGGTCATCAGCTTGGCAGCAAGCACCTTTATCCACTGAGCCAACTTACTGACCCATTAATATGAATATAACTTATTGAACTAATCTAGAATGAAACCACAGAGCAGTATACAGCTGACATAAAGGGAGAGGCAACACCCCACAGATGATGTACAAATGTTCCTCCAAGTGGTCCTTAAACCACTTACTGAATAATCTGCCTCTTCTCCCACATCCCTGCGCTCTCTTTGTAATATACTAAATCCTCATCCATCCTTGGGTAGACTTCTCCATGCTGTTCCATGCCATTGATCTATCAGTCTATCCCTCCAGCTGCGGCTACTATAAATTTCATTGTTTTATAACACATCGTAATATATGATGCAGGTTAGTTCTCATTATTCTTATTTCAGAGAACATTCCTGGTAATTGCTCCAAGTCTTAAGGACAAAACAGTATTGAGGTTTGAGTTGAAACTGCATTGAATGTATAGATTTATTTAGTGAGAGCTGACGTCTTTACAGCCTAGAGTCTTCTTACCCAAGTGCAAAGTTTGACACCCCATTGATTCAAATCTCCTTTTATGGCCCACAATAGAGGTTTATAGTTTCATTCATACAGACCCTGCATGTTGCCTGTTAGGCTTATCTGGAGATATTTTATGAGTATTGTCTCATACACATGTGGAGTTCAGAATGCCAAAACCAAACCTTTAATCCACTTCTTCAAATAGGTCCCTTTACCGGATCCTTCAATCACAATTCACCTGCCACAGATGTCAGGGGTCCAAAGTCATCCTCAAGCCTTCTCAGCCTCATTTCAACTCCTGAACAAACAAAACCATACTGAAAACACACCTTGAACCAGTAGATGTCACTTCTGTTCTGCTACTGCCTGTCCAAACCACTGTCACTTATTGGACCATTTAACTGCTCTGTGTCTTTGTTTCTCTTCCACCCATCTATCCTTTACATGACAGCATCGTCTTTAAGTAAACTTATACTTGAACATCCATGTTTAAATGCTTCCAATTGCTTTGCATGACACCTAGGACCCAACACCTTTAGCTAGACCAAGAAGGCTCTACGGATTGATACAGCCCTTCTCTTTCTCCTCAGCCTTCTACCCCACCACTTTCCTTCTCATTCATGACATCCAAACCCACTGGGTTCAATTCAGATGACCAGCTATGGTTGATAAGATCATTGGTTAACCTCCACTTTCTTCATGGAAAAGAATTACATGCCTTGTCTCATCCATGTTGGAAACATCCTGTGATTCGCTTTGACCAATGGAATATAAACAAGCATGAGTGAAACAGAGGCTCTATGTGTGCTTTCATATTTTGGCTTAGCCTCCTGAATTGATGCCATATGGCAGACAAACTCACTCTAGTTAGTGGCTGGCCTAGGCTGAGTAACAGTGGAACACACCTAAACGCACCCAAAGCTAAGTGGCGCTGACCCCAAGCAACCCATTCATTCTTTCACCAAACAAACTGATTATTGTTTAATGACTGGGTTTTGCAATTGTTCATTACACAGCATTAATTAGAGCAACATCTTTGTCCAAATTTCCAAAAGCTAAGCACTTCCTATATTCTTACAGGAAACTTAGCTATCTAGCACATTCCCCGCACTAAGTCTCTTGTAATCAAAGTCTGCACTCACAGCTGGAGCACAGTGCTTGTGCTGAGGGAACCACACTGATTAATCTAGACAATCAAATCGTTGAGGCAAACAGCATGAAGGAGAGGTGGGAGGTCGAACAAACAGAGGGGCTGGCACCAAACAACACAGAGCTAATTCCAGACTCTGGATTGAGTAAGGTTAACACACTAAAGGGATGGTGAGTAGATATATATTCTGAAATTAAGATGAAGCTGACAGAAAAAAGAACCTGAGATCTTGTAAGTTGAAAGAAATCTTTCCTACAGTTAAATACGCCATAAAAAGTTAAGCAGTGGGACAAATGCATTAGAGCACTGTAGATACTGGACAACTGACTAACTCTCCAGAGTCTCCTACTTTTCTATCCTCTCCTGTCCTCAGGGGAAGCTCTGGAAAGTTCGGAGGCAGCTGGCGAGTGAGGTAAGAGAGAAGCCTGAATGAAGAAAATGAGAAGTGAGAAGTGGGTCCCAAGCCTCTGTCCTGCTTAGTAGTCTGTGTGTGTGTGTGTGTGTGTGTGTGTGTGTGTGTGTGTGTGTGTGTGTGTGTGTGTCACAAGCTAAAGTCATCTGGGAAGAGGGAACCCCAGTTGAGAAGATGCTTCCATCGAATTGGCCTCTGGGCAAGTCTTGGGTGTATTTTCTTTATTAATGATTGATGTGTTAGGGAACAACTCATTACAAGTGATACCACCCCTGGGCAGGTGGGCCTGGGTTGTATAAGAAAAAAAATCTGGGCCCTGCACCTCTCCTGGGCAGCACAGTAGAGCTGACCCTACTGGCACAGGTGTGTGTGGATGACCCAACCCGAATGTTGTGAGCCATGGGAGAGCTGCTCCCATTACTCATCTGTCATGTGGCAGCAGGGGTTGGGGAGAGATGCCCCCGTCCATCAACGCCTGAGGCAGGTGGAAGAGCTGACCCTGAGGTCAAAGGAGGAGAACTGTCCCTGCCCCTCATCAGCTGCAGCACTCAGGAAAGTGGCCCCTACACCTCACCTGGGCAACAGAGTAGAGCTGACCCTGAAGGTGTACATGTAGGAGAACCAACCCTAAGGACGTGAAAGCCAGAGAACTTGCTTGTTACTGCAAGGGGTGAACTACCAGGGCAATGCTGGAGAGCTCACCCTGGTGGCAAAAAACAGGGGAGAACTGGTGGGCTGACCAACTCTGAAACTACCCAGGCCCAGAACCAAGGTTATATGTTGGCCCACCCCAACATCCAGACTATCTGTGATCTGCTGGAGCACAGGTGGGGGCAGGGTGCACAGTCCTGCGGACCCAGGGCTTCAGGATCTCCACAGCACAGGGCAGCAACAGGATGTCCTCGATGGTGCAGCAGAGACCAGGGGCCTCGAATCAGACCAATGTAAACGCCTGCATGTAAAAACGTATAGATAAAGGGGTTTGCTGCGTGACTCACTGTCACACTGCAGCTTCCATGACGAGATTCACCACTTCTTTTTTTTTTTCCTTTTTATTTTCTTTTAAATTTTATTTTGTTTTATTGAGGTTGGGGGAAGATGAGTGGGACCAAGAGGCATGCTGTGAAAGACACAAAGAATAAGTAAAAAAGAAAGCTTTAGAAAAAGAAATGAAAAATAAATAAATCTGAATAAGCGATGGGAGCAAGCCAGTAAGCCACATTATTCCATAGTCTCTGTTTCAGTTCCTACCTCCAGGTTCCTGCCTGCTTGAGTTACAGCCTTGGCTTCTGTCAGTGATGGACAGTGATCAGGATGTGTAAGCTAAATAAACCCTCTCCTTCCCAAGATGCTTTTGGTTGTGGTGTTTATCGCAGCAACAGAAAGCAAAAATATAAGCTCACTTCCCACAGGGGGCTGCCAGCCCAAAGCACACCCTCACACAGGAAGAGGGCTTCTCACCTCCCTTCCAAAGACCTGTAACTGAAATTTGAAGTTTATATGTATTTACTGAAATGAGATTTTTCTCTATGGTTTGAAGTGACTGAAAAACTAAGTGACTAATAATGACCTGGAAAATCCCAGGGCTCCCTGGGGATTTCATTCAGAACCAGTTTGAACATACACTGTGGTATGAAAATAAAACTGCTGAATGATTGCCCCTGGAGTCCAGCTGACTGCAGTTAACAGCTCGCCTGGGTTCTCAGACTATACAGGACGATATAGCAGAGACCTACCGGGAGGTTCTTAAAAATAGATCTGTTGTAGACTATTATTTTAAGGCGTGTTACTTTTGTTTATCTAAGCTGTGTTACTGTGTTTGTCTAAACCACCTGATGGTCTAATAAAGAACTGAATGGCCAGTAGCAAGGCAGGAGAAAGACCAGGCAGGGCTGGTAGGCAGAGAGGATAAATAGAAGGAGAAACTAGGAAAGGGGAAGAAAGAAGTAGCCAGGAAGGAAGAAGACATCAGGGGCCAGCTACCCAGCCACCCAGCTACACAGCAAGCCACAGAGTAAGGGTAAGATTTATCGACATAAGAGAACGGGAAAAGCCCAGAGGCAAAAGATAGATGGGATAATTTGAAGTTAAGTAAAGCTGGCTAGAAACAAGCCAAGCTAAGTCATTCATAATTAAGAATAAGCCTCCGTGTGTGTGATTTATTTGGGAGCTGGGTGGCAGGCCCCCCCAAAAGAGTAAAAACAACAACATAGACCCAGAAGTTAGACATGTTGGTATATGCCTTTAGTCCAGAACTTGGGAGAGGCAGGAAAATCTCTATGAGTTCAAGACCAGCTTGGTCTACATAACAAGTTCCAGGCCAGCCAAAAATACATAGTGAGATCCCCTGTCTTTAAATAAATAAATAAAAAGTTTCCAGAGCCCCCAACTGTTGTTGGTTTTTGCTCTTTTGGGGGGTCTGCAACCCAGCTCCCAAATAAATCACACATGGAGGGTTATTCTTAATTATAAATACCTGGCCTTAGTTTGGCTTATTTCTTGCCAGCTTTCCTTAACTTTAAATTAACCTGCCTGTCTTTTGCCTCTGGGCTTTTCCTGTCCTCTTACTTTTATAAATCTTACTCTTACTCTGTGGCTTGCTGTGTAGCTGGGTGGCTGGGCCCTGGAGTCCTCCTCCTTCTCTAGCTACTTCTTTTTTCCTCTCAGATTTCTCCTTCTATATATTCTCTCTGCCTGCCAGCCCCACCTATCCTTTCTCCTGCCTTGCTATTGGCTATTCAGTTCTTTATTAGACCATCAGGTGGTTTAGACAGGTACAGTAACACAACTTCACAGGGTTAAACAAATGCAACATAAACAAAAGTAACACACCTTAAAATAAGAGTCTGCAACATCCAATCCCAGAGATTAGCATTGTAAGCAAGCCTCTCTCCCAGAGAGAGTTATCTCCTAACCCCTTCAGTGATCTTCTCTGTATCTCACTGCAAGCTTCACACTGCTCTGGACAATCTCCACCTTCATGCTACAGTCTGGGTGCTCAATGTCCCCCAGAGGACCATGTGCTGAAGACTTGGACCCTAGGAGCTACTATTGGTTGATGGTGGCACCTTTAAATCAGAGGGCTTTAGGTTGAAGGAGATAAGCTGTGAAAGGGACTTAAACCATAACCTATTCTTTCTCACTTTTTGCTTCCTGGCTCAAGATTCTCCATTTTCCCTGCCACACACTTCCCGTCAATGCCACTCAGTGCTCTCAGCAATGTGGACACATGGTGTTGAACTGGAACCTCCAGAAGTATGTTCTAATAAACTCTTTCTCTTTCTACACTGATTGCCTCCACTATTTTATTATCACAACACAAAGATGACTTATATAGTCTTGCAATTTCATTTATTTTGCATAGTTGTCCTACATTCTCTTCTGAGTTTCTGTATTTATTTAGGACACCTTAAATGAGCCTTAAAATTTAGCTTTCTGGTGAAAATGTGGATTTTGGAATAAAATAGCCCAGAGCTCAGGTCTCAGTTTTCTCACTTATTCTCTGTGTGACTTTTTAACCAACTAATTTAAACTCTCCAAGGCTCGTTTTGCTTCTTTATAGTATAGATGGAATTTCATGATGTCTAGAACCTTTTCAACAATCCAGTTGGGGAAAATAGGCAGGTACATGAATTAATTAATTAAAGGCGGCCATAGGTTGACAATTGGTGGCAGTGGGTGGTGGGTATATAAGGGAACATTATACCACTGTCTCTGGATATATTTAAAACCTCCATATTACAAAGCCTAGAAAATTTAATTGAAATAAGAATGCACCATCCAAAAACAGGTAGTAAAAGATAGTATGTATCTTGTAAAAGAAATAGAAATTGCCAAATGCTTTTAATGTTTGGTTTCATTAATAAATTTTAATGTGAATTTTATAATAAAGGAGTCTTTGAAGTGGTGAACGGGTAAAATTAAGTAATTCATATAAAGGATTGTCCTTTCTCTGCCATATGCTTCTCATTGTTAGCTATTACCATTTTTTAAATTCTTTATTAGTTCTAAGAAAAGTTTTTACAATGTTTTGGCAGTATCAACTCCTACCAGATTCAACCCTCTTCCCCATCCACCCAACTTTGTGTCCTCTTTCAAAAAAAAGTCTAATTTGTGCTACCCATGTACTCTGGCTGTGTGGCTATCCCTGGCATGCAGTCAACCTAACAGAAGTCACACTCTTAAAGAAAACTGACTCTGCCTCTCCCAACAGCTATCAGTTATCAGTAGCTCCTCCTCAACTAGTGATGGAATTTAGTGCCTACATTCCTCCCCTGAGTCTGAGATGCTGTCTGGCTTGGCCTCGTGCAGTTCTTGTCCATGCTGTCACAATCACTATGAGTTCATATGTGTAACTGTCCTGTTCTATCCAGAAAACACTGTTTTCTTGTAGGCATGCACTGCCTCTGGTTCTTACAATCTGTCTATCCTATCTTACAACGATCTCTGAGCCTTGGCAGGAGGGAATGTGATGCAGGTGACCCATTCAGGGCTGATAATTCTCTGCACCTTGACCAGTTGTGGTTCTCTGTGTTAATTGACACCTCCTGCAATTGGAAGTTTCTCTGATAAAGGTTGAAAGATGCATTAATTTATGGGTATGACAATAAGTCATTAGGGGTTGGTTTAATACTATGTTCATTTAGCAGAATAATAGTAGTAGGTTCTCCCCTAGGGCTTATGAGCTGTCTAGCCATAGGCTCTTGGTCCTAATAATGGTTCCAGATATGGGCTTGTCTCATTGATTGGGACTTAAGTCCAATCAGAAAATAGTTGGTTATGCCCATGACATTCGTGCCAATGTTGCAGCATCAGGCACGTCTTGCTAGGCTGGTTATTATTGTAGCTTGCAGGGTTAGTAGATGAGAAAGATTGATAATTATTTTTCCTCCAATGGTAATATGATCCAGCACTATGAAAGCTAGTCAAGAGCACTGAAGCTTCTGGTAACCTTGAAATAGAAACAAACAAACAAGCAACACAAAGAATCAATGAATTGGGGAGTTGGTTTATTAACAAGATTGACAAACCTTTAGCTATATTACCAAAAGTTGGGGGAGGACCTAATCTAACAAAATTAGAGATGAAAGTGGAGACATTACAATAGACACTGAGGAAATTCAGAGAATCATAAGATTATACTTTAAAAAGATCTATATTCCCTCAAAACTGGAAAAAATTACAGTTATAATATCTAGTCTATTTGTATTTGGCAAAATTAAAGAAAATATTTTATCTGTCCTATATTTGTGAGTCTCAGGTTTCATATATAAAAACTCACCATATGGGTGAATTTCTAGAAATATTTGATCTACCAAAGCTAAATAAAGATGAAATAAATAACTCGAATGGACCCATAACATCCAGTGAGATAGAGGCAGTAATTTAAAAATCTTTCAACTGAAAATGCCCCAGGGTCAGATGGATTCAATGTAGAATTCTACCAGATCTTCAAATAATTAGCACCAATCCTACTCAAATTAACCCATAAAATAGAAAATAAAGTAACATTTCCAAACTCCTTTTTGAAGCCAATATTAACTTAATATCAAAACCAGACAAAGACCTAACAAAAAAGAAAATTACAAACTAATATACAGACAGAAAAATTTTAAATGAAATACTTGCAAACTGAATTCAAGAACGCATCAAAAATATGAGTCATGATCAAGTTGGCTTCATCTCAGAAATGCATGGATGTATGAAATATATATACACATATATGTGTGTGTATATATATATGTATATGTAATTCAATAAATTTAACCACCACATAAATAAACTCAGTGACAGAAACCACATGATCACCTAATTAGATGCAAGGAAGGCCTTTGACAAATTCCAACATAAATTCATGACAAGAGTCCTAGAGAATCTAGCAATCCAGGGAACATAACCACAATATAATAAAGGCAATATACTAAATGTAGAAAAACTCAAATAATTTCCATTAAAATCAGGAACAAGACAAGGATATCCAGTCTCTCCATTCCTGTTTAATATAGTGTTTTGCTGTGGGATGGTCCTCCTGTATACTGTGAATATGTATTGCTCTCATTGTTTGATAATAAAGCTGTTTTGGCCTATGGCAAGGCAGGATAAGGTTAGGCAGAAGAACCAAACTAAGGACTCAGAAGAAGAGTGGCAGAGTCAGGGGAGATCCCACAAACCACCCAAGAAGCAGGATGCTGGAGGATCAGTAAGCCACGTACCATATGGCAATAAATAGATTAATAGGAATGGATTAATTTAAATGTAAGAGCTAGTTAATAATAAGCCTGAACCATCAGTCAAGCATTTATAATTAATATAAGCCTCTGTGTGGTAATTTGGGAAGTGGCTACCGGGTATTTGAGAACAGACAGGCAGGAGAGGACCCTTCGTTTACAGTGCTTGAAGTCTTAGCCACAGGAAAAAAAAAATAAGAGAAAGAGGATATAAATAGGAAAGAAAACTGTCAAGGTATCCTTATTTGCAAATGATAGGATGATTCTGTACATAAAAGACCCCAATCCACCAGGAAACTCCTACAGCTGATAAACACATTCAGTACAGTATTGGAATACAAAATTAACACACAAAAATCAATAACATATTGATATAAACCAACAACAAACATAACCAAGAGATCAGAGAAACAATACCATTCATAATAGCCTTAAAAATAAAGTATAATGAGGGCTGGAGTGATGGCTCAGAGGTTAAGAGCACCGACTGCTCTTCCAGAGGTCTTGAGTTCAATTCCCAGCACCCATATGGTGGCTCACAACCATCTGTAATGAGATCTGGCGCCCTCTTCCGTATACATAATAAATAAATCTTAAAAAAAAATAAATAAAATAAAGTATAATGAGTCTAGAGATATTACTCAAAAATTAGGAGCAGTTGTTGCTCTTGCAGAGGACCTGTATTCCATTGTTAGCATCCATATGGTGTTTTACAACTATCCATAAGTCCAATTCAAAGGGATCTGATGCCCTCTTCTGACCTACACAGGCACCAAGAATAAATGTAGCACACAGACATACATGCAGGCAAAACACATATAAAATAAAATACATAATTTTTAATAATGTATTTATTTTTATGTTAAGTGCATTGGTGTTTTGCCTGCATGTATGTCTGTGTGAGGGTGTCAGATTCCGAAAATTGGAGTTACAGACAATTGTGAACTGCCATGTGGGTGCTGGGAATTGAAGTCAGTGCTCTTAACCCCAGAGCCATCTCTCCAACCACCAAGTATTTTTTGTTGTTGTTATTGTGGTTGGTTGTTTGTTTGTTTGTTTGGTTGGTTGGTTGGTTGGTTGGTTGGTTATTTTTTCTTTTGTTTTGTTTTATTCTGTTTTGTTTTGTTTTGTTTTAAAGACAGGATTTCTCTGTGTAGCCCTGGCTGTCCTGGAACTCTCTCTTTGTAAACCAGGCTGGCCTCAAACTCATAGAGATCTCCTCCTGAGTGCTAGGATTAAAGGCATGTGCCACCAGTGCCCAAGTAATTTTTAATTAATAAATAAATATATATATATTTGAATAAATCTAACTAATGAAGCAAAAGGTTTGTGCAATGAAACTTTAAGACACTGGAAAGGGAGGTTATTGTTTCTTTCTATCAGGCAGTCTATATACTGTATTACTTTCCATCTCTATTTTCAAGACAGTCTTGCTGTCCAGCCTCAGACCGGCCTCAAACTCACTATACTGCCTAAGCTGGCCTTGGACTCATGATCCTCCTGCCTCTATGTATGCCACCATGACCCATCTACACCGTGAATTCCTAAGAGGAGAATCACTGTTTGTCTCTGTCATGCCCACAGTGTCTGATGCATGTGCTTGGCCCAAGCTAGCTACTTAGTAAATATTTGTAGAATCAGTCTTCTTTATTCAACAAACATTTGCACAGCACGTAACTGTGTGATTGACAGTATTCTAAGAACTGCACAAATACAAGTCTATTTAAGCAGAAGCTAACCCGGTGAGGATTTCCATCCTAAAGGTGAGAGGACAGGAGCTGCAAGATATTGAACATATCCAGGGTAACGCAATAGGAGGGGGCAGTGTTGGAGTTCAGACATAGGCGTGCTCTTGACACAGACCAGAGTCCATGCACTTCATCATTTCTAGGCTGCTTCTTATTTACTAATGTAAGTTTAACTCTACCCATCATTTCCTCTTCTGTGAGCTGCAGAGGGTGAAACTGTGACTGAAGCAAAACATGAGGGTGATTTGGTGTGTGAGAACTGGCTCCTATGATTCTATAGAATCTATAGACTCTATAGAAGTGATTCTCCTATAGAGAGCCACTACGCATACCTTCGGTGACACAATACTGTTAGCTTCAAGGTGGACATGTTGGGAGTATTTATACCAGAGAAAGTGGCAAACACTACAGTAAGAGGGTTTTCATTTTTCCAGTAAGTTAATTGTCAAATATTTCCCAAAACACCCCTGAGTCCATCCCAGGTGATCTTGAACATCAAAATCTATTAGTTGTCTTTTTAGTAGACAGGCTCCTGGTGCATGGTTTGAAGAGTGCTCTCTTAAAGGGGCATGGGGAGAGAAATGAATGAATGTATGCATGCATGAATGCATCAATGAATTCTCCTGAAGGGATCCCTAATGTGAACTCCTAAAGGAGAAGCATTATAAGCAATTTTGGTAATTGCAGCTTTTCAGGTGGCAAATGAAAGAGGCATCCCCTACAGACCAGAGTCAAGAACTGAAGCATCATTAGTCAATCATTGACATCTCTTCATGAAGCTCAGTAAATAGACATTTTTCAGAGGACTTGGCAAGAAGCCAACTCCTTCAACAACCTTCCCCTTTGAACAGGGAGAGTAAGGAAACTCCTGAAGAATTTCTCCTAGACAAGATATAAATGTGAGCAGAAGGCTGGTGTCACTCTGACTTCAGCATGGCTTCCACCAGAACTGTCCCAGATGTCTGGGTCTGGACAGGAAGTGATGACAGGGTATAGAGTAGACAGTCCAAGTTATCTGTGAGAGTGGACCACATACTCTGTCTCTTTGCCTGATGTACAACAATGTAGGCAGCAAAAACACATTTGAAAAGTATAAGAATAAGCTTTGGTATATGATTCTTTAAAAAGCTTGAGGGACCTGCAGAGATTCCTCAATTCATTTTGAACTTTGCAGGTACCACTCTTGGGGAAGTCACTGTGCAGAGTCCTTGATTTACTGCCGTTCAACTTAGAATTTTTCAACCTTAGGATTAAGCATAGTCACTATACAGTCAGTAGCATCTGTATTTCCAATCAGTTTTGGTCTTTTCCCAATCAGCCACAAAATCACAAGGATTCCAACTGTGTGATGTACTGTGTTGACAGGCTATGGTGTGTGGTAGATTAAGAGGACTAAATGCACAGATGACTTATACTATTTTCAACATATAGTACGTTTACAGGAAAATAACACATTGTAACTCAAGGAGCATCTGTACCAACTTGCTGAGTATTTTAAATGTGTTCTTTAGAAAGCCTGAGAAAATGTGAGTATGTTTTTAAGAACATCTATTATCACAGCAGTATGATAGTAACTCAGCTGCCTCCAGAGTCTGCCCACCTGCAATGCCCAGCACCTAGTATGGCCCACAAATATGTAGTTGCTGGGTGAGCTCAGTGGAGTTATTGGAAGAGGATCTTATGAAATCTGCTTTGTACCCTTCTCCATATTGCTCAAAAAGGTGGCTTGAGAGAGTCCAGCACTGGGGTGGTTAATGCCAGGAGATTATTAGTCCAGAGCCAGCTGGGACTAGAGAGTGAGTCCAGGTCAGTCTGCTTGGTATCTTGTGTCAAGAAAGAGCATTGAAGGAAGAGGAGGGATAAAATGGGAGAGAGAGAAGAGGAGAAGGGAAGGGGGAAATAAAGGAAGGAGAGAGAGAAGGAAGAAGGGAAGGAGAGAAAGACTCAAGAACAAGGAGGGAGAGAGAGGGAGGAGAAAAGAAGGAACAGACAGAGGGAGGGAGGGAAGAACAGAGGGAGGAAGAAAAGGAAAGAACAAATGAGAAAGGAAGGGAGGTGGAGAGGGAGGGAGAAAAGTGAAAGAAGGAAATAGGAAGGGAGGGACAGAAGGAAGGAGGAAGGGAGGGAAAAAGGGAAGAGGAGAGGAGAGGAGAGGAGAGGAAACTTGACTTATGAGAGCTGAAATCTTCTCTTATTAAAAGACAGAGTGCAAAGAATTCAAACTGAGCAGGATGCTACAGGCATTAACACTAATAAAGAATTAAGAAGTGTACTAGCTGGTTTTGTGTGTCACCTTTTCACAAGTTAGACTCATCAGAGGAAGGAACTTCAGTTAAGGAAATGCCTCAATGAGATCCAGTTGTGGCACTTTCTCATTTAGTGATCAATGGGGGAGGGCCCAGCCAATTGTGAGTGGTACCATCCCCTGGGCTGGTGGGCCTGAGTTCTATAAAAAAGCAGGCTGAGGAAGGCAGGGGAAGCAAGCCAGTAAGCAGTACCCCCTCCATGGGCTTCTGCATCAGCTCCTGCCCCTGGGATCCTGCCCTGTTTGAGTTCCTGCCCTGACTTCCTTCAGTGATGAACAGCAATGCTGAAGTGTAAGCCAAGTAAACCCTTTCCTCCCCAACTTGCTTTTTGGCCATGGTGTTTTGTCACAGCAATAGAAACTTTACTAAGACAAACTGGTACCAGGAATGGGGTATTGCTGTGACAGACCTGACCATATTTGGGGGGGGGGGGGGGCGGGATTGTGGAAGGACTTTGGAACTTTGGGCTAGAACAACCATTGGATGTTAAGAGCTCGGTAGGATTCTTTAGGAACTTGGAAGATAAGAATGTTGAGAGCAGTGCAAAAGATGGAGGCTTGGCTTGTGAAGTTGCAGAGGGAAGTTTAAAAACTCTATCAGGGCCATTTGTTATTTTGAATTAAGATCCTGTGGTTCTGGTTAGCTGGGACTGAAGAATCAGCTGTGATTAACAAAATACCAGAACTACTAAAGTGAAACTGCTTTGCAGGGATACTTGATGCTGGTTGGCTGTAGCTAAGAAATTATTGGTGGTTAAGAAGAGTCTGGCATCACTGAGGTGAAATCTGGGATTTGTTTCCTGAGAGCACAGAGAAGCTGTGGCCAGAGGTGGCCAAGGTTGTACCTCATGCTGGCAGCTGAACTTGGTAATGTGTAAGAGTCACCTAGGTAGTACCAGTTTTGAAGGCATGAAGAGGTCATGGAGAGCAGCTGAGGCTTGGCACTGTGAGAGGCCAGGAAATGCCATTGGTGAAGGTGCAGCCTCAATGGCAGTTGAAGGCCCAGAACTTAAGGGATCATGCAAAGAAATTGAGTCCTGGGACCATGAAGATAGTCTATGAGAGGCTATTGGTGAAAGTGAAGCCCAGTTGCAGCAGAAGACCCCAGCGTTTTGGAGATGCCAGTGCCATGGGATAACTGCCAAGAACAGCAGCAGCAGAGTGGAGCCAGCTGGAGCCTGGAAGACAAGCTGTGTGTGCTGCAGAGGGCAGAGTTGGAGAAATGACCCAAGCCCTTTGGAGGAATCCAGAGGATCATGAGTGGATCCCAGACACTGGATTGTTAGAATCTTGTTTTGTTTTAATTTGATTGTGACTGTGCCCTGATTATTCCCTCCTGAAGTAAGGAAGTACTTTACTGGAGTCCATAGGTGAGAGACTTTGAATTTTAAAAGATATTGGTTTTTTAAAGAGATTGGCTATTTTAAATGGACTGAAATTTTAATGTTTGAATTTGTAAAGACTGTAGGACTTTTAAAGTTATTTAATATCTTGGGGGATAAATAAGCAATATTACAAACAATGCTGCTATGAACATAGCTGAGCATGTGCCCTTGTGGTATGATTGAGCATTCCTTGGGTACATGCCCAAGAGTGGTATAGCTGGGTCTTGGGGGAGATTGATTCCCAATTTTCTAAGAAAGTGCCATACTGATTTCCAAAGTGGCTGTACAAGCTTGCATTCCCACCAACAGTGGAAGAGAGTTGCTCCACATCCTCTCCAGCATAAGCTGTCTTCAGTGTTTTTTATCTTAGCCATTCTGACGGGTGTAAGGTGGTATCTCAGAGTCATTTTGATTTGCATTTCTCTGATGATTAGGGATGTTGAGCAATTCCTTAAATGTCCAGAACCTGGAAACAACCTAAATGCCCTTCAACTGAAGAATGGATAAATAAAATGTGGTATATATACACAGTGGAGTACTACTCAGCAGAGAAAAACAATAACATCATGAGGTTTGCAGGCAAATGGATGGATCTAGAGAAGATCATCCCGAGTGAGGTAACCCAGACTCAGAAAGACAAACATGGTATGTACTCACTCATAGGAGGATACTAGATGTAAAACAAAGGATGACTAGACTGCTACTCACAACTCCAGGGAGGCTACCTAGAAAACAGGACCCCAAGAAAGAACCTGGGGCCTATGCAGGGACATTTTGCTCAGCCTGGGAGGAGGGGACTGGACCTGCCTCGACTGAATCTACCAGGTTGAGCTGAATCCCCAGGAGAGTCCTTGCCCTGGAGGAGATGGGAATGAGGGGTGGGCTGTAGAGGAGGGGGCGGGAGGAGGGAGGACAGGGGAATCCATGGCTGATATGTAAAATTAAATTAAATTATAAAATAAAAAATACAATAAAAAAGAAAAAACAAAAAATAAGAAAGGAAGGGTTGTAGGTTAATAGTGATATGTTTGTGTGTCAAGTTGACAAGTTGTACTGGCTGGATTTGTGTGTCAACTTGACACAAGCTAGACTCATCAGAGGAAGAACTTCAGTTGAGGAAATACCTCAATGAGATCCAGCTGTAAGGCATTTTCTCATTTGGTGATCGATGGGGGAAGGTCCAGCTCATGATGGGTGGTGCCATTCCTGGGCTGGTAGTCCTGGATTCTATAAGAAAGCAGGATGAGCAAGCCAGTAAATAGCAACTCTCCATGGCCTCTGCATCAGTGCCTGCCCCCTGGATCCTACCCTGTTTGAGTTCCTGTCCTGACTTCCTTCAGTGATGAACAGCAATGCTGAAGTGCAAGCCAATTAAACCCTTTCCTCCCCAACTTGCTTTATTGTCATGGTGTTTCATCACAGCAAAAGAAATCCTAACTAATACAAGAAGTAGAGCAATCCCTTTTCATTGATATATGAAAGCAAGTCACTGAAACTTCTTGTGGAACTTGAAGACACTCTCCAGTGAGGACTTAACTTAGAGATGTTTTGAAGTTCAAACCATGAGATCTATACCCCATTGGACATAACTTCCTGAATATTGTGAGAATCAATATTCTCCCAAGTCCTAGAAGCACAATTAGGAGCAAATTAAATTCTAACCACCAACCCAAACTCTATAAAACTCTTGATATGCTCAGCTATATCAAGGAATTTGGCTTGAGGACTTTTTATCAGTGTTTATAGTCATGGTCAGTTAACTATTAATTATATATTTGTCTGCATAACTGACTAGGGCTTGCAGTAGAATCCCAAGATTCTAAGAGTCCCTGACCATCTCCTTCTCTAGGTCCCTTTCCCCCAGGGTTGGATTTTAGCCAATGTGACCCTCCAAAATGACCTTATCATTAATTAGGACCATAACTGGGGTACCACCTTCTCTCTAGAGAACTTTAAGTTGTGACAGTCAGGACAGAGCTATGAAGTACAGGAGGGTGGGGGCTAGAAACAACTTGGGAGTCCTGGGTTACAATTTGTTCCTCTGGGCTCCCGATGGCTTGGCAGACTCTGCTTATAGCAGTCTTGAGTTCTAGTTGTCACTTTTTTGTCTTATGTGAAAAGTCCCAGTATCCTTTCTAGGAGATCTTTCTTGGCTTCATTTGTTTGCCCTAATGGAACATGGGTTTCTTTTACCTGTCACCAAAGGAAGGTGAGTTTTCATCCCTAGAGAAATCCTCACTCAAAGGGCCAACCAGGAGAGCACAAGACACCAGTCTCCTTTACCTGATCAGTATAAGGCAGAGCCATGTTCTGTGCTCAAGTAACTTCTTGAATCCCAGCCTTACATCTGCCTTGATTCAGACATTTGAGTCTGAGCATATTCCATGACCCTGATGTGATGGGTTGTGTTTGTCTAGGACCACATTTCTAGGTTTTTGTGAGGTACTAAGGAGCCCCTCAAGATATCTAGGTTTCTTTCTGCTAAGGTGACAGTTCCTCTTATCTTGAGTTCTCAAACATAAGCAGACTTAGAAACATCCAGAAACCAAGCATGGTGGCACAGGTCTGTCATCCCAGAGTTTTGGGGGCTGTCTTAGTTAGGGTTTCTATTGCTGTGATGAAACATCATGACCATAAAGCATGTTGGCAAGGAAAGGGTTTACTTGGCTTACACTTCAGCATTGCTGTTCATCACTGAAGTAAGTCAGGGCAGGAACTCACACAGGGCAGGATCCTGGAGGCAGGAGCTGATGCAGAGGCCATGGAGGAGTGCTGTTTATTGGCTTGCTTCCCCTGGACCACTTAACCTGCTTTCTTATAAAACCCAGGACCACCAATTCAGGGATTGTACCACACACAATTGGCTGGGCCCTCCCCCATTGACCACTAAATAAGAAAATGCCTTACAGCTGGATCTCACTGAGGCATTTCCTCAGCTGAGGCTCCTTCCTCTGATGAGTCTAGCTTGTATCAAGTTGACACACAAAACCAGCCAGTACAGGAGCTGAGGCACTATATAGTGAGATGGTGAGATTCTGTAAAGAAAGAAAAAAAACACTAGGGACTGAGGAGCCAGATTGGTTGGTAACAGGCTTGCTACAAAAGCATGAGACCCTCAATTTAGTTTCCATAATTTGTTTAAAAAAAAAAAACAGGCACAGAGGCACACACCTATAATTCCAGTACTGGGAAGGCAGAGACAGGAGGATCCCTTGGGTTCAATGACCAACCACCCCGTCTCAGTTAGGGTTCCTATTGTGATAAACACCATGACTAATGTAACTTGGGAAGGAAAGGTCTTATTTCATTTCACACCTTACAGTTCATCAGGAAGTGAAGTCAGGGAAAGGACTCAAGGCAGAACCTGAAGCAGATGCTCTGGGGGAAATCTGCTCACTGGCTTGCTCTCTATGGCTGTTCACCCTGCTTCCTTACATGCCCCAGAACCACCTGTCTAGAGGTAGCACTGCTCACAGCTGCCTGGGCCCTCACACATCAATCATTAATCAAGAAAAGGCCCTACGAACTTTCTGCAGGCAATCTGGTGGAGGTATTTTCTCGACTGTTCTTCTTCCCAGATAACTCTTGTCTTGAAAAGTACCAACCAGGACACAGCTTAACAAAACCCATGAGCTTCAGGTTCAGTGGGAGAACCTGTCTCAAAAACAAAGGTGGAGAGAATTGATGAAGATATCGATATTCACCTCCGGCCTCTACACACATGTGAACATACAAACAGAGAGACATGGAGGGAGGAGAGGAGGGAGGGAGAGAATTTTCTATATGACACATTTGATGCTCCTGTATCTATTTCAAAATACAGAGGTGAGATGGCTAGGATCTGATAGCTGTCTCACTGTGAGACTTAAGAGCTGGACCAAATAACATTTAATCTTTACACGTGATCATAATCTCATTCTTCAAATGAGAAACTGAGTACACAACACTTACTTTCCCAAGCTCTGAGACTGGCAAGTAAGTAGGACAGCAATTATAACCCAAGTCCCCTGACACATGGGAAATTAGTTGTTCCCTCACGTCTAGGTTCAAGCCCCTGGACTCTGCCTGCCTGGTTCAAGTCCTGCCTCCACCCTGGCTATGTAATCTTAGATAGTCCCTGCACCTCCCTGTGATCAGTCTCCTCCTCTGTAAAATAAATTTATATGGATTCAGCATCACAGTGTTATTCTAAAGACTGAACAGCATAACCCACCAGAAGAGCTTAATGAAATGCCTGGCAGACAATGCACACTTGAAAACCATGAGTTATTAAGGGGCGAGGGGATATGCTTCCCTGCCTTCTGAGAGAGGGGCCTCCATCACCTTCACTTATCCTACAAACACTCACAGTGACAGTACTACTAAAACACAGAGGTTAGAGAGGGTGCACAGAGTCCTTGAAGAAATGAGGTAAGGAGGGGTGTGTTCGCAGAGAGAGACTGATGTGGATTAAGGGAAGAATGCAGAAGGAGTTATATACAACACAATCTAGGGGATGGGTAGCTCATTTTTAAAGCCAAGTCAAGTACGTAACTTATATGCTCAGAATAATCCAATGTTTCTCCATCTTGCTGAGAGCAGAAACCAGTCACTGCACTGTCTGCAAAACCCCCATGTATTTTCCCTTGACCCATTTTCTTTTTCCTCCTGACTCTTCTCCAGCCACTCCAGCCTTGTAGCCTTTGATATAATCTTAGGGCCCTTGCATCGACTTCCTCCTTCTCTATCCACATGGCTTGTTCCATCGCCTCTGCCACTCTGGGTTCAAATAGCACCTCCTTAATGAAATATCCCATAAGCATCTTTTCAATTGCATCACCCTCTCCTCTCACTCCTCACTCCTTTCTGAACTTATTTCAATGCATTGTATGTATTGCCTTCTGATACAGACTGTCTCCCCAGGTCCTGAAATATGTGATGGAAGTTATATGTATGTGCAAAAACACAGAGGCCAGAGATCAACTTTGATTGTCTTCCTCAATCATTCTCCAAGATATTTTTAATTATTTTTTAATCTTTGACAATGTTACAAATGGATTTTGATCATATGCACCCCTGTAACTCTCTCACCCTTCTCCCTTTCCCATTGACCTCTTCTTGCCAACAAGTTCGCTTCCTACTGTAATGTTGTGTTTATGTGTACATGCATGATCCATAGAGTTTAAGTTCATTTCCTACCGTAATGTTGTGTGTATGTGTGCACACATGATCCATAGAGTTTAAGTTCATTTCCTACTGTAACATTGTGCTTATGAGTGCGTGCATGATCCACAGATTGTAATGATGGTTTTTGCATGAGCACATTTAGGTGACTATTTGCTGGATGGGCAGGTAGCAGTAACTATACCACTGAAGAAAATGGCTCCTCTTTCCTTGGTATCCATTAACTGCCAATGAGATCCTCAGGGAGTGACAGGGCCTCCCAAACTCATCTCCCATCCACTATGAAATGCTGAAGGACCCAAACTTGTGCAGGTCTTGTGTGGGTAACCAGAGCTGCTGTGTGCTCAAGTATAGTCGCCATGTCATGTCTAGAAGACAGTGTTCTATAATACTCCTCCCATCCTTCAGCTTTTACATTCTTTCCTCTGCCTTTTCCATGGTGTTCCATGAGCTCTGGAGGAGGTGATAAATGTGTCCAGTTTGGGACTGAGTGCTCACTAGTTACTTATTCTCAGCCCTTTGCCCAGTTATGAATCTCTACATTAACTGCTGCCCATTGCAAAAAAGAAGTTTCTCAGTCAAACATAGTGGCATAGCCTTTAATCTCAGCACTCAGGAATCAGAAGCAGGTGGATCTCTGTGAGTTCAAGACCAGCCTGATCTACATATCTGGTTCCAGACCAGCCAAGTGACATAGAGAGACCCTGCCTAAAAATAAAAAAAGCAAAATTTTCTCTGGCCACAGCTGAGAATAGCACTAATTTGTGAGTATGAACATAAATACTTAAAAGGCAGTTTGCTAACACAGCAGAACAGCAAAATAGATAGTTTCACCTAGGATGTATTTCTACCCATGGAGTATTGACTAGGTTTCCAATACCGAGTTGGAGCTATCTATTGTGAAGTGGGCTTTACATCCAATCAACAAATGATTGGTTTTCCTTGAACCATGCCATTATTGTATCAGAGGGCACTGGAGGACGTAGCAAGTCAATATCGTAGCTTTCCATGTCCACATCTGTGTGCAACCATTGATAACTTTTCTACCCTGTCAGCCTATATAATACCTTCCAGGGTCATGAAAGCTTGCCAAGAGGAAGGCAGCTTTCAGCTCAATTCCATCTTGACTTCTCTATTTCCTCCAACTGAAGTATATTCCGCCTTGTTTTTGAGGCAGGGTCTCTCACTGCTTTTGCTAGACTGGCTATTCAGCAAGCCACTAGGGTCTCTTCTCTCCAAGTGCTGGGGTTAAAGGTTTGTACTGTCATGCCCAGCCTTTTTATGAAGGTGCTTGGGATTGGATTTAGGTCTTCATGCTTGTGCAGGAAGCACCTCACTGGCTAAGCCATCTCCTCAGCCACTAAGGTCCTCAAGTTTTAATGCAGGGCTTGCTGTGGCATCCTGGAATCAAATGTGGAAGGCAGAAGACATACTCTGATTGATAGGAGTGTAGATGGGAAACATTTTAACCTTCTCCCTGTTCGTCTCCTTCCTCACTCTCTCCTTCTGCTTCTCCCTCTTCCTCTTCCTCTCCTTCTACATTCAGGTAGAACTTAGAACAAGTTAGCCTGTGTGGTGGTCTGAATGAGAACAGCCCCCATAGATTCATATATCTGAATGCTTGGTCCCCAGTTGGTGGAACTACTTGGGAAAGATTAGGAAGTGTAGCTTTATGAGAAGAGGTATGTCACGAGGGTGGGCTTTGAGGTTTCAAAAGATTCATACCATTCCCAGATAGCTCTCTCTGTGCCTCATAGTTGTGTTTCAGGATGTAAATTCTGGCTATTGCTTTGGCACCATGCCTGCCTGCTGCCATGCTCCCTGCCGTGATGATCATGGACTCTAACCTCTGCAACCATGAGCCCCAAATTAAATGTTTTCTTTTATAATTTGCCTTGGTCATGATGTTTTGTCATGGCAATAGAAAATTAGCTAAGACACCTTAGAAATCCAATAGGGTGACTGACCCTGAAGAAGAACAAGTTTAGCACTGTTATTTATCTATTTTGTGAGTTATTTTAGTCTTGTGGGCTTACCTAGAAACCTAATCACCTCCCATATAATATCGTTTCCTTGGTGAAATGTATAAATCTATCATAAGCTGAGAACTGCTGATGTTGTAGGATAATAAACCTCCATATCAGTCTATGTTTTCAGAATTCCAGCCGTGCATTGTGAATTCTTACACATGAAAGACCAACTGTTTCAGAAACATGAGTAAAGTGTGTTTCTGATTCCCAAATGCATTGTCAATGCTGAGAGCATGGGTCATAGGCATAGCGTTGTTGAGATGCTAAGACAGAAAGATCCTTGGAGGAAAGAATAGGGAAAAGACACAACTGAACTTTCAACAAATGCCTGGCAATGTGCTACAAAGCTTGGTGAATATGCACAGTCTGGAAGTCATAGGGGGATTTAAATGAAATAATTGGCCACAGGACTTGGGGTACTTTGGGTTCTGGCAAAAACTCAAACTTAATTTTAAAAGGCAATGTCATGGTCTCATATCTATACAGTAATTAGTACCTACTCCAGATTCAGGCACAATGAAGTCCAAGACTCATGTGATAGGGGCTGGACTCAACATCTTGATCTCTTAGCTTTGCTTTCTCAATGCTTTACCAAGCAAGAAGACCTTTCACAGAAGAAACCTAGCTTCCAACAGTCTCAGTTTTAATTCACATGAAGGACCACTCAATAACAAAACATGCCTGTTTTCCAGTCATCTCAATCACAGAAATAACAAGGTCTACTTGGAGAAGTAGGTTCAATGTCATCCTAAATTAACACTGCCTTCAGGCAGAGGGAATGGAATCCCTAGTAGCCACATTGAGATCACACAACTACCTAAAAAATAATAACCGGTTTTATTGTGGAAGAAAGGAGTGATTCCCCCAGGAAGATAAGGATTATGCTATTAAAATGAAGAACAGATGTTCAACCAGCAAGAATAGCAGATGTCTCACAGGAATCTGGTTGAAGAAATCCTTCCCTGGTGCTACTAAACCAGGCTCATTTTTCTCTCCATATGATAGGCTACCCAGTGAAGCAGTGACTTTTACAAAAGAGGGCTTCTTTGTAGAACACCAACCACAGACAGTGGACGAGCCACACATCTGCCTCCCTGAGAACAGGAATGTTTGCAGCAGAATCAGTACAGGCTGAAGCATGGGAAAGGTGATTGGAGGTAAGGAAAGGTGATGTGATCTGTGGTCTGCACATGCATAATTAAGCATATGGCTCTTCATGGGATACATGTTCAGAAGATGGTATCATGAGCATGATCTGTGGATGGAGTTTTGATGTCACACACCTACCTGTGCAGCCCAGGTAACAGGGTTAGTAACTTCAACTGATTTGAGCTAGACAAGGCTGTCTCCAAACCCATTTTTAAAATGTTACCAAGGTGATCATACATCATAAATGTTATCCACAGTAAAGTTAAAGCTAGCAGGGGTCTATCATGTGATTGTTCGGCTAAGCCACTTCTAAAAATCAGTGAAGAAAGCAAGCAACTAAAACCAGGTGAAGCTAGAGAGATTATTCCCATTTCCGCTGGGTTCTGAGAGACAAAACACACTGTTTGCTTTCCAGGCTTTCATTAGGGAGAAGAGTGGCTGAAGTCTCTTATAAGAGAAAGAAATCTTGAATTTGTGACATTATGGGGAGCTGGTTACATTTTGTAGTTCCTGTCTCAACAGAGGGCCTGTTGGAGTAAGCTATGAGCCTGTGGTGCTCAAAGAATCAAAGAAGATTACACTGGAAGTACAGAGAGGATAGACGTTGGCTGAAGACAAGTTCCCACCTATGAATTTAAGGAGCTCAGACCTCTCAGCCCCACCCACTCTCTCCGGCCACAGTGCTGAACAAGCTGGGTCTGATATGCAGCCTCCCCCACTCTTTGCTGTCATTTCGGTCTCTGCTGTTACTCCGCAGAATGGCTGAGAAAGAACAAAGGAAAACTTGAGTTCAGCAATTCTCAAGACTGAGGTGTGTTGTAGCTTGAATGTTTAGATAGCCTCCAAAACTTAATTCCCAAGGCAACAGCATTGCAAGGGGGGGTGGAAGCTAGGGCATGAGAGTGCCACACTCATGGATGTGATTAGTCCTGAGATGGGCAGCTAGTCTTTGTTGCCCTTCTACCTTCACTGTGTGAGGACACCATCCATGGGCTCAGGAAGGAAGTAACGAACTGTCCTCAACACAAACTGATATATAGACTTAAGAGTCTTGACCTAGGATTTTCCATCCTCCACAATTTCTATTCTTTATAAATTGCTTAGTCTACAGAATTTTGTGATAGGTACACGAGAAGACTAAAGCAGGGTGCATATGGAAAGAAACCACACTTCTGAATCTTGAAGCTATGTCTATCAAAAGTCTTTCCTGGTCCTAACTGTAGTCTCATGACAAGATTCCTCCACCCTTAGGTTCCATTGCTAAGAGAAAAGAAAGTATTAGACTACACATGTGGGGAATGAATGAGAGGACCTGCTGAATCACTTCACGTGGTAGGAAAGAAGATGAGTTGGGGGAAATATGTACTAGGGTTGGGCCCAGATCAGCCAATAGCCAAGCAACCAGCCAGTTTCACAAAGCAAGACTAAGGCAAGAATTCCCACTAAAGCTTCATGGATCAGCCAGGTGGTGGTGGCACACGCCTTTAATGCCAGCATTCAGGCAGATCTCTGTGAGTTCGAGGCCAGCCTGGGTTACAGAGCGAGGTCCAGGATAGGCTCCAAAGCTACAGAGTAAACCTTGTCTCAAAAAACAAAAACAAAAACAAACAAAACAAAAAGCTACATGGATCCCAGAGAGGGCCCAAGATGGAAATGTCACAGGTAAAGCCAGAAAGTCTTGACTAGATCCCAGGAGAAGCCAAATACAAAAACCACACTACACTACACAAAGCAGAGCCCAGATCCCCAACCCAGCTGTTTTACTATTACTGCTAAACCCAGGTGTGGAAAGGGTGCTAGTCAATCTGATGAGGTAATTCAAGCTCATGCTCAACAGGAATTAATGAGAAGAGAATGCACAATAAAAGCCAAGGGGCACACAATTGATCCAAGTGGATTCATTTAGATAATACATGGAACTTTAGAGTAAAGCCAAGGCTTAGACATTGCTTCATAAATCTGAAATATGTAGACTTCCAAGTTCAACATCTGATATCAACAAATAATATGTTCAAAAAACTCCCTAGGCCCCATTCTTTTGGTGCCTACTTTATAGCCTTGTGTCAAAATGATGCTTTTCAATGCATTCTTTATTAAGCCTGTTTCTTGACTTATGACTTGTCAACAGAGTGGGCTACTGCCTCTTAAAACACGGAACCAGCTTTTCTAAAGCCCATCCTTTGACCTGTATAGCTGTAGGAAAGGTTTTTCTGCTCGTGGATAGGTTTTTCTTCTGGCATCAACCATCTATTCTCTCAATCTATGTTTCTTGTCATGCCTGAAGCATTTGTGCCTTATTTAAGCCTTTCATTATAATCAGCTGCCCTTAGCTTGCTAGTCCCTGCAAGAGCTTTGCCTCAATCATATATGCATTACAACAAGTGCCCTTTTGGCCATGGATCAAGTTATCTTTGGGGTGCCCTATGTTAATGAGAACACTTCAAAATGCTCATTTGTGATGAGCCAAAAGTTGACAGAGTAATAGCAATATGACTTTGAATGGACTGTTGAGGAGGCTGAATGAGTGACCAAGAAAGAGCATGGCTAGGAAAGGAACATAAAGTGACCAAAATCATTGAAAGAAGAAAAAGGAAAAAGGGAAGGGGAGAAAGCACAGGCAGGTGATGATTGCCGATAGGAGTGGTACTGGGCTGGATAAGAACTAGAAAAGGATTGATTGCCTTCTTACTGTCTTGGCAGTGATGTAACAGAAAACAACATAAGACGGGATGTTGGGGCTCGCTCTTTAGAGTGAAGGATGTGATGAAGCTTGTAAAATGCTTTGTGTCTAGGAGAAAGTCAAGCAGCACAAATACAAGAAAATAAAACAAGACAATTATAAATTCTGCACAGTGGGAAGAAGTAAATTTTTCAGGGGAAAAAAAAACATAGTCATATCACATCTTTGGTTTGTTTCTGTCTCCACGGTTGCTGATGGCATAAACGTCATCTCATCATATTGGAGAATAGAAGGTAAGTAGTATTGAAGAGCAGAGCCCTCCACCATTATTTTAGGATGTAAATAGATAATACCTGAAGCCAGTACATCAGGAGCACATTACATCACCATGTACTATCTATGTCCATAGATGTTCAGGGCTGGCAAAGGAAGAAAGTAATTTCATAACACACAGATAACCTCTGTTGTTAATGTAAAAATAGAGAGATACAAGAGCATGTAGCCCTGTGGGAAAGAACATGGGCAATGTACTTTTGAGGAAGGAAAGGGGGAGTTATTGGGAGCTAGGATCTAAAAACAATAGCTTGTATTTTCTTCTCTCTTTTTAAACTGGTTTTTATTAGAAAAATCAAGCATTAAAAACAGCAAATCAAGAATATTTGACTCTATATTACTGAAAATAAGCTTACTAGTAGTAATTGTGGTTGTTATAAAAAAACAAATATCCATATCTTTTCACTATTTGTATATATAATAGACTTTATAATGCCTTGAAATATTTAGTAGTGTTAGGCAATAATAACTTAATTCACTATGAATATTAAGGATTAAAAATGCTGTCTGTTCAATTTCAGTATCTGTTCATGTTGTAAAATTCTTCCAACTGCTTCTCTTTATACCACATGCAAAAACAAATAAATAAATGAGGAAGATGATTGCATGCTTTTTTTAAAAGTACTTGTCTTAGTTACTTTTCAAATGCTGTGACAAAGCACCATGAACAAAGCAACTTATAGAAGAAATAGTTTATAGGGGACTTACAGTTTCAGAGGATAAGTCCATGACCAGTATGGCAACAGACAAGCAGGTGTGGCACTGGAGCAGTAGCTGAGAGCTTACATCTTTAGTCACAAGAAGAAGACAAGCAGGGGGTGGGGTGGGAAATGGTGTGGGCTTTGGAAACCTCAAAGCCTGATCCCCCATGACACGCCTCCTAATACCTCCCAAACAGTTTCATCATCTGGGGACTAAGTACTCAAGCATGAGCCTGTAGTGGCCATTCTCATTCAGACCATCATACTGTAACTCAGCGAGTTAAAAATGGTTGCCTCCAAAGACCAGAAAAGGAAGGTAGAGAAGATTGAAGCTTTTCATGTACTCCAGTTAATGCTATTTAATTTCTTTTAGTTACCATGAGACTAAGAATCAAAGTTTTACTAAGTGTCTAAATTGTGCTAAGTACATCTGGTTTAACTTAACTATCACAGCAATAAAAGCACTTCTCTAATACTAGATACTGTTCTAACTCATTCATCTTTGTAACAAACTTATGAAGTAGCTAGTCTTACTTTCCCCAGTTAGTAGATTAGGAAACTAGGGCACAAGAGATGAATAACTTGGTCCAGAGCATGTACATGAGTGGGTGCTGGGACCTGAGCTTAGGCAGCCAGATTCTGAAGTCTATGTTCCTAACCTCTGTACTATGTTGTACTTGCTCACAAAGTCAAGGCATAGATATTTATCAGCCTCAGGGATGAAGAAACATGCAAAGAGTAAAGACCAAAACCATTTTTGTAAGATCTCAGAGACAGAGTACTATGAAATCTAGTTTGACCATAGGTTAAATTTGACACCGAGTTTGATGTCTCTTTTACACCATGCAATCTGCATTTAAAAACATGCAGTAATTGGAAACAAGAGGAAAACATTCATCCATATAATACTCATCAAGGTACATTAGGAGCTCTGGTCATTGCAATAAGATAAGAAAAGGAAATAAAAGGTTTATTAATCAAAAAGGAAGAAGCAAAGCAGTCCACATTTGCAGATGACATGATGGTCTACCAGAAAACCCAAGGGATCTCCCAAAAGCAAGTGAACTAATGAATGGGTTTAGGAGACACAAAAACATCAATCATATGCCTGTATGTCTATATACACAAAAACTAATTGTCTACCTGTTAACAATGATCACATGGGAATTGAAATTTAAAACACACTATAATTTATAATTGCTCAAAAAATGAAGCACCAAGCTATAAACCTAAATATGTACCTGTGTTATCTTGAAAACTATTAAGCCAAAAATTAAAATAAACAAAAAAGTGGGGGCATGTTCCCTGAGTAGACCCCTCATTATAGTAAAGATCTTGATTCTACTAAAATTTATATACATGTTTAATATAATTTTATTAAAATCTCAGCAAGATTTTTTGTAAAATCAAAATTACCCCCAAATGGGAATGGGACAGCAAAGGAGCTAAAGTCACTAAAATAATTTTGAATTAGATAAACTAAGTGATCACGGCACCTATGATGGTTGGTTATATATAGCAACAGTAATCCTGTGTGTGAACAAGAGCAGAGGGATCGACCATGTGAACAATGGGGAAAAACTGGTATCTGTCCATCTGGAAACTGAAAGTTAAGATAGAGTGAGGTACCACCACACATTGATTAAAGCAGCAAAACAGGGAAGTGTGACAATACCAAATGCTGGCAAGGACGAGGAAGGGCCGGTTTCTTAACCGTTTTATAGTGTAAAAGGGTATAACCACTCTGTGAATAGTAGATGATGCTTTCCTGAAAAATAAAATATAGGGGACTGATGAGATAGTCCAGTCAGTGAACCTCGTGCTGCACAATCATGAGGACCCAGAACCCACATCAAAAGCTGGGTGACATGGCAACATTGGAAAGGCAAAGAACAGGATTCCTGGGGTTCACTGGCTGGCCAGTTTAACTGAATCAGGGAGCCCAGGTTCCCAAAAGAGACGGTGTCTCAAAAAATAAGGTGGATCACTCCTGGGGGATGACACCAAAGGGTGGTCTCTAACCTCCATATTCACACACACACACACACACACACACACACACACACACACACGCACGCACACACACACCTGCACATACACATGCAACTACACACAATAGATAAGAAAGAAAAATAAATTAAATTTTTAAAATAAAACATGTACCTCATGAATGACCCTGTAATTGTACTCCTAGGAGTTTATTTTTTAAAAATTAAAATTTATCCCCACTTGAAAACCTCTGCACAATTATTCTTAACAACTTTATGATGACAACTCCAAACCAAAAACAATCAGAATGCCCCTCAGTGTGTGAAACTTCAACAAACAGCGCTACATGCATGCCCTCAACAATACCACTCCACAATGAAAATCAATAAACTATTGATACAATTTAAACAGCTCTCAAGGGCATTACACTGGACAAAAGAAAGAACTACTCTCAAAAGGATGCATGTTTTATAATTCCACTTAAGTAACATTCTCAAAAACATAAAACTTCAGAAATGGCAAGAATACCAGTGGCTGCTGTGAGTTAAGGATGGTGGAGGTGGATGTTTGAGTGTGACTAAAAAAGTGTAAGGGGCAAGGTTCCTTTCCTGGACCATTGCTCCCTCTGAATTTACTTCTCCACACTGGACTAATGCTTCTTAAATCCTGTGAGTCAGGTATTTGAACGGTTACTAGAGGTGAGGTTGCAAGATAAAATAAAGAATGCTAAGATAAATTTGAACTTCACAGATACAATAATTTTTAAAGTATGTCCTATGCCAGTCTGGAAACATACTTGGACCAAATTCTTATCCACTGTTTATCTGAAACTCAAATCTAACTGACTGTCTTGGATTTTGTTGTTGTTGCTGTTCCTGGTTTGGTGTTACTTATTTTGCTACATCTGGCATTCTCAGTCTTCACCCTCATCAAATTTGTAATCTGGTTGGTTGAACAGGAATAGAATGATTCCAGAAAGCCAAGAGACAAAATGAGAATAACATTTCCTAGTGGAGACCATGAAGGAGTGGCTTTAGACAAGAGACTCCAGGAAGATGATCTTCAACATGCTGAGACCCAGAGCAAGAGGCTTATCAAACCCAGAGTAAGAGTGACCAAAGGCAAAAGAACAGCAAGGGCTTTCCTAAAGGAGTGGTTTGAAAAGAAGGTCAGGACATTTGAAGCTACATAGGTAAGATAAAGGAATGGACAGAGAGAACTTAGAAAGAAAGAATAAACCAAAAAAATCCCTTGGACACAAGACATAGTAAAGTATTTTCCACTAGGAAACAACGAAAGGAAAATGAAATAACAAAATGCTTTGAACAAGAGCAAAGATTAAGACAAGGAAAGTTTATGAGAGATCGCTGTAGTAAATAACCCGGAAGAGGGGATGGTGAAGACAACTGTTAACTAAAGCTGTATCAAGAAACAGGAAAAGCACAGAGGACTCTGGAAGCAAGGTTAGCAAGACCTAGTGACCGAAAACAGAGGAGGGACTGCAGAGATGACTCAGCAGTTAAGAGCACTTAGGACCCGGGTTCAATTCCCAGCACCTGCATGGAATTACGTCACAATTATCTGTAACTTCAGTTCCAAGGGATCTGATGCCCCCTTCTGACCTCTGTGGGCACTGCATGCACATGGCTCACATACAGTATGCAAATAGTCATACAAATAAAACAAAAATAAATCGAGAGAGAGAGAGAGAGAACAGGAGGAGGGGAGGGAGGGGTCAGAGACAGCTCCAAGGTCTTTGACCTGAGAAGTAGGAAGAAGGGCACCGCTAATGGGTAACATGGAAATTTTAAGAGAAATCACTTGGCAGAGAAGAGTTGGGCAATCAGTGTCTCAGTGCTGGACATGTTGAGATAGAACTTCCCAGAGACAAGCAAGAAAAAATGGCAGGTAGATTCTTTGACACCCAGAATGGAGGTCTGGGATAGAGGCTGTATCATCCAGTTTTCACATTACGATAGAGGCAGTATCATCCTGCTGTGGGATGTCTTTCTGTACACTGTGAGTATGTGGTGCTGATTGTTTAATAAAGAAGCTGCTCTGGCCTATGGCAAGTCAGGTCATAGCCAGGCAGGAAATCCAGAAGAGAGACAGGAAGAGGAAGGGCCAAGTCAGGAGTCGCCAGCCAGATGCAGAGGAAGCAAGATGAGAATGTCTAACTGAGAAAAGGTACCAAGCCATGTGACTAAACACAGATAAGAATCATGGGTTAATTTAAGTGTAAGAGCTAGTCAGTAATAAGCCTGAGCTAATGGCCAAGCAGTTATAATTAATATAAGCTTCTGAGTGATTATTTTATAAGCAGGCCACAAGACTGAGGGGGCTTGATGGGACCCGAGAAACATTCTGACTACATCATCGAGTTTTCACATCACTGTAACCAAACTGACTTAAATGGAGAAAGGTTTGCTTGCAGTCACAATTTCAGAGGGTTCAGTCCATGATGTTTGCCTCACGAGCTTGGGAAGAACATCATATCATGGCAGTAGGAGCATGCAACAGAGGTCAACTGTTCACATCATGGTAGCTGGAAAGAAAAGAGCAAGAGGAACAGACTAGGACCCCTTCAAAGACATGCATATGATGACCTGCTTCCTCTATACATGCCCTGCTTCCTACCTAGTGATGGCATCATATTATAATGTAGAGAGAGATGGAGACACTTGTCCATGGAAATGCACTCTTGCTCTTTCTGGGAAATGTGCTCCCAGGCATCCTGCAGTCCACATTGTTAATTGAGATAACCACCACAGAGGTAAAAAATAAAAATAAATAAATAATTTTTTTTTTTAAAGACGGTTACTAGAACATAGATCAATTGCTTTTGTGTCTGGCTACTCAATAAGTTACCTAAGGATTTTTTTTTTTTTTGGACAGTGTCTAACTCTGTACCTCTGGCTGGCCTGGAACTCACTATGTATCCCAAGCTGGCCTCAAACTCACAGAGACTGGCCTCCCTGGTGCTGACACTAAAGGCATGCACCACCATATCTAGCTCTAAGGAATTTCTTTAAAGTATTTCTGCCCAAGTTCTCCTGACTCTGGAAGTTGGAAAACCAGCATCAGACCTTCTAAGGAACACTCAGAGACCATCAGGAACAAGACATGATTCTTGAAACCTAGGGAGGAGGCATTATTTAAAAAATAAAAATAATATCTCTGCAGGTATATTGGGATAAATGAATGAATGGATGCCTTGGTATGACAACACTTTGTGAGGCATTGACTGATGGGCAAACACTAGATGAAGTAACATCATCATCTAAATGAAAACTATCATTCCCACCCTAGTACAACATCTCTTACCTGTGCCCACTGAAGAAAGGACCTAAAGAAGACACTTACCCAGAATTTCTTATACCTAACAAGAGTTAGGCAAAAAAAATCTTCATATTTGTGAAGATTAAACAAATTAATACCCACTATTCTTAGCTGAGTGTCTAGAGATTCGTTATTTCATCACCACCATCATCACCTCTATCATTACCAACACCACCATCATCACTACCATCATCACCACCATCATCACCACCATCATCATCACCATCATCACCACTACCATCATCATTTCACCATCATCACCATCATCTTCACAGCTATCACTTAAATAGTATACCCTACATACTCTACCATGTTCCAAATACTCTGTCTCTGTTGACAGCTAGGGTGGTCCTGGACTTTCCCTCAGGCCCTGATGTATGGAGAAGGAACTTAATTCTTTGTCTAAAATCAGGTGCATAATTGGAAGGGCCAGTAATGGCCTGGGGCCAGGGCCTTGGGGGAGCTGCAGCTTCAGATCCTCAGAACTCTTCCCACCCTAAGAGGCTACAGTTATCAATCCCAAGGCTCCTTGTGCATGGTCAATGACACACTTGAGATACCCTGTGTTCCCTTTGTACAACATTGCTTGATTAGCTTCTTTCTGATTTTGTCCCGTTGTATGATAGCTTTCTACTGACTCTGTTCCATTTTTTCCCCTAAAAATGTTGTGATAAGATGCTGTACTTCTTGACAAGATATGTTTGGCATAAGACATGTGAGAGACCTCCTGACTCCAGATTTCCTATATTCTTTATCTTCTAATCCCCCTGGCCCTCCCCTTAGGACCCTGTCACTGAAGAGTGTCCTGCTGGGCCAGGTCAGCTACTTATTCAGTTAGCATTCAAGAAAACTTGGCTGCTGTTTATTATTATTGTTAGTTCTGAATAGTTTGGCCTCAGCAATGGGCATTAAGAGATGTGAATGTCAGTCTGGCATCTAGAACCAGTGTTCTAGGGAGATTCTTGATGTTCCATGGAGTATCTGGAGGAAGCAAGGGAAGGAGGAAAGGTGTCTTTAAAGTAGACTTAGAACTTCCAGGACCTAGGCCGGCACTAGGGTCCTTTGCGGGTGGCAAGACTTCCTTGCTCTTCATCACAGTGAGATTTGAATTCCATCAGTGAAGACTGAGCCATGGGTAGGTTCAGAGATGCATTTGAGGCATCTAGACATAGAGACCTCACATGGGATCTTCAACTCACCCGTTGTTTACTGACGACACATAAACACCAGTACATTTAAGCATCTCTTTGACTCTGAGAGCAGAGATGGTTCTCACAGTATCCAAGTGAGGAAGCTGAGGCTTGGTGGGGCTAAGTAACTTGTCCAAATGCTCACCAGTTACCATCAGAGTGATTGGTTCTAAAAGAGTGAGACAGTTAAAGAAGGAGGAAGGGAGAGGGGGTAGGAGTTGGGGGTGAGGTTTTGAAGGTTGAAAGTGCTTGTTTGGTGTGGTTTGAGTATGTCCTCCAAGAGGGCAGTGTGTGCTGAAGGCTTGATCTCCCATATGGTATTAAAAAAGGATGGAGCCGGGCGGTGGTGGCGCACGCCTTTAATCCCAGCACTCGGGAGGCAGAGCCAGGCAGATCTCTGTGAGTTCGAGGCCAGCCTGGACTACCAAGTGAGTTCCAGGAAAGGCGCAAAACTACACAGAGAAACCCTGTCTCGAAAAACCAAAAAAAAAAAAGGATGGAAACCCTAAGAGGTGGAGCCTAGCGGGAGGCGGTTGGGCCTTGAGGATGTCACTAATTGGAAGGGATTATAGCTGCTCTTGTAGAGTGAGTTAATAACATCCAGAGCCAGTTCATTCACACTGATCAACATTTTTTAATATAAGGAAGGGTACCTATGAAAGCATTTAAAGAATTCAAAATCAAAGGTCTGCAGGGTGACTCAGTGGGTAAAGGTGCTTGCCACACAAGCCTGGTGACCTTGAATTCCACTCCCAGAGCCCCTCCCCCATGCGAGGTATGTGGAGAGAACCAACTCTATAGAGCCCCTCCCCCATGCAAAGGCATGTGGAAACAACCAGCTCTATAGAGTTGACCTCTGACCTCCACACGTTCACCAACCCTATCCTCTCTGCCTCTCCCTCCTTCCCTCTTCAGCTCTCTCACTCTCCTTGAACCAGTCTAGATCCCTAAGTGAGTTTCACAGACATGATAAATCCCCTGACATTTTAAGTAAAATCTCATATTTATGAGCATTCTTATGGGGAATGGGTCAATGTTTTTCATCTCTGAGTTTCTCTGAGAGTTCAGTGTTCCATTAAAGAAAATTAAAATTAAAAGGAAAAATTGTCAGAGAATGTAACCTTGATAGAGTTTCCTGGACCTATCATGTCTCAAGAATCGAGTTATTTCTTATAAAGAACACATAAAGGGGGAGAAAATGTAAAGTGATTTGTTCTGACCCTGTTTCCATTCACCCTGTGCCCTGGGAGGAAATGCCCTGCCTTAGGAAACATAAACATCACCATTCTTCTCCTGCCGCCAACCCTCCCATCCATCACCTCAGGCAGGCTCTGGGCAGCAGCAGCCAGCTTCCTTTTCTGCTGTTCATGACCCTCTCTGTCAGACGCCAGGGTCTGGATGGGGCCAGCTTATTGACAAGAATGAGATTTTCCTAAAGGAGCCAAAGAGCCTTGGCACCAGCAGAGGGGATGTCACCAGAGATCACCAGTTCTGTGAAGGATGGCCCAACAGAGTGCCCAAGCTCACTTGAGTCTAGCCACTGTTACCGTGACTCCTCAAGAGCTAGGTCTGTAATCTAGACTTGTGGGACCCCTTAAATCCTTTAGGGAGGTTACAATTCCTCTGTGGAGAGAAGTGAGATGGGAGCAATCAGTGCACATAGCTGGGATCAGCCAAAGGTCAGGCAGGCAGCTCTGCTGATTCTGGGCCATTTGCCCACATGCCTCGGTATTGGTTAGCTTCTGCACATCTGGACTGGCCTCTGATGGATAGCTAACTGGCTTCTGCTCAGCTCCAAGTGTCTATCCACTAGCACATTAGTGTGGACACATTCTTATGGCAGTGGCCTAGGTCCCTGAGAAAGCCAGCACCAACCTGCAAATTTCAAAGCCCCTGCATGCATTTCACCTGCTAATGCACCTTAGCCAAAGCAAGTTGCAGGGAGGGCCAGCCCCAAGTCGAGGGCAGGGGTTAATGTCCGTCCCACAGCAGGAGGGCATAACAATCTGTGTAAGAGCCCACACTGAGGTCAGCTTCTGCCCATTACCAATTATGCAACCTTAAGGATGTCTTTTGAATAAAAGATAGCTTTTGTTATTGGATTGGTTAGTGCATTTTAAATGTGGTAAAGCACAGCTGGTGCTATAGTGAAGAAATGGGCACCTTTGGTGATTTGGTTATGGTCTGGGGCCCCCCAGGGGCCCATGAGTTGGGAGTTTGATTACCAGGTTGGAAGAATTAGAAGATACAGTGGAATTTTTAAGAGGTGGGACTCAGGTCCAGGTACAGTGGTACATATACCTTAATTCCAGGACCAGGAAGGCTGAGGCAGGAGGCCTGGGAGTTCCAGGCTAGCTGTGGCTACACAGTGAGGTCCTGCATTAAATAATAATAATAATAATAATAATAATAATAATAATAATAATAATAGAGCTGACACTTAGTGGGAGATCCTTTGGTCAATGAGGTGCCTGCCCCTAAATTCTCATGAGCAGGTTGATGTAGAGGGGTCAACCCTGGCCTCTCTCTTTCCTGAACCTCCCGTCTCATAATGTGACATTTCTCCTTCATATGTTTTGGTCATGGGGTTATGCAACCACAGCGAGCCCCTCATGCACAGCAAGCAAGTCTGAATCAAAAACCAAGACCTGCTCTACCTTGGATTCTAAACTGCTAAATAGACCTTTTTCTTTTTCTGTAATAATGCAAACTGACTAATAGAGCATCTTAATGTGCTAATGGAAAGATTTTTGTTACATTCTTAGAAGCAGTTGAATCTTATTTGCTGTGACATTTTGCAAATAAAAGGACCTGAAAATCTTCTCCTGTGTGCATCTGCTTCGCATGTGACTTAGTAGCTCCTCCCCTCCAGGACTCCAGGTTAGCCATGGGACCAGCTGAGGCCACAGAGATGTTAGCCAACACAGACAAGAATCACTTGAACGGCTCTTGGATACCAGGAATGGCCTATCTTGCCATGTTTGGAAGCCTGGGGCCACTATGCAAACAATTCCCAGCCAGACTACCAAAAGACAAAAACCCCATGGAGGAAAACTAAGGTGTCTCAGCAGACCTGGTGGCTAACTGTAGAGGAATAAGCAAATCCAGTTGAGACCAGTATATCCTGGTCTACATCAGAAATGCCACCCAACTGAGGCCAGCCCAAACTGCCAAATCCTAGAATCAAGAGCTCATTAGAGATACCAGTCTATTCCACCATATTCTTCCTTACAGGGCTGCTGTGGGATGTTCTGTATGGCAAATGTGTTGCTGATTGGTCAGTAAATAAAACACTGATTGGCCATTGGCTAGGCAGGAAGTATAGGCGGGACAAGGAGGAGAATAAAGCTGGGAAGTGGAAGGCTGAGTCAGAGAGACACTGCCAGCTGCCACGATGACAAACAGCATGTGAAGATGCCGGTAAGCCACGAGCCATGTGGCAAGGTATAGATTAATGGAAATGGATTAATTTAAGCTGTAAGAAAAGTTAGCAAGAAGCCTGCCACGGCTATACAGTTTGTAAGCAATATAAGTCTCTGTGTTTACTTGGTTAGGTCTGACGGCTGTGGGACTGGCAGGTGATAGAGATTTGTCCTGACTGTGGGCCAGGCAGGAAAACTCCAGCTACACAGGGCCGATGTCTTTCATAAGTAGAGATGTGATGTGGCTTCATTCAACAAATAATTACTAAAGCCCTCACTACTCAGCAGGAGGCTGGTCCTAGGCGTTGGGGAGCCGATGGGGAAATGTGCTGGGAATGGTTCTGACTCTAGGAAGTTGACGTTCTGGGCTAAGCAGCTTCTCTTCTCAGTCACAAAGTGCAATCACTTGTGTAAGCAAGAATGGTAAGGACGGAGAAAAGAAATAGTCATGTGCTGTTAAAGGGTGGTGGCGCACGCCTTTAATCCCAGCACTCGGGAGGCAGAGGCAGGCGGATCTCTGTGAGTTCGAGGCCAGTCTGGTCTACAGAGCGAGATCCAAGGAAGGCGCAAAGCTACACAGAGAAACCCTGTCTCGAAAAAGAAAAAAGAAAAAAAAAAAAAAAGTAATGTAGAGCTCCCTGCCCTGCTGACTTTCAAATGAAGATGCAGAGGACTGAAAAGGGTTGATTTGGGGTGGACGGGGAATAAAGTTCAGACTTAAGGTCTGTGACTTAAGATCTCACACAGGTAAGGGAATGAGCCTCATGATATCTCAGGGAATAGCCCTCCAGGGTGAGAAAACCTCAAAGCAAAGCTCTCAGAGGTAGGCTGGAGCCCGTGGCGAATACAAGACTTTCTTCAGAGAGGCGAAAGGGAAGCCGATTGTATGAGGACCGAGAGCCCCACGTGGAGTTTTATAGGTTCGGGTGGAGTTCTCATTTTCTGACTGTTGCTGTACAGTCTTTCAAGAAGGTAATTTTAAATCCACGGACCCCAAGTCAGCAGTGGTCCTGAGCTGCGTCCCTGGCGGCAGCAGCGTCGGTGGAGCCTTTTGGCGGGGGAGGGGGGTGCTGCCATTTTTGAGCATAGGCTGCCCTCTGCTGTTAATTTTTGGATTAGCAGCCACAGTGTCACTGTCCCAGTCAGTATGTGATCAGTTACCACATCAGTGTCTGGGGAAGCCCCAGGAACACAAAACACGGGGAGAAAGCATGTTCCAAACTGTCACAGATTCATTGCCATCTGTATGTTACCCTTTTAAATGTGTAAGGACTTTTTGTGGCACTGGAGTTGAACCCAGGGCCTTCTGCATACTAAGCAAGTGCTCTACCTCTGAGCTGTATCCCCAACCCTAAGGCTTTGTATTTTTAAGATCTCCCAATAATATTAAGAAGTTATAGAGAATTGTTTTTCTTAACATCCCCCCTCCCGCCCCGTGATGATCTTCATTGTCACCGTGTCTGTATTTAGTGTCGTATAACAGACACACCTCTGGGCAAGTCTGTGGTTTAGCTGGAGAAAAGGCCCACTCTGGATGTGGTGGGCAGGGGTCACAGGCTAAAAAAGCGGGGGATCAGGAGGAAGCAGAGTACCACCATTTGTCTCTCTGCTCCCTGACAACAGATGCAATGAAACCAACCTCACACTTCTGCCTCCCTGCCTCCCCACCTCACACTTCCGCCTCCCTGCCTCCCCACCTCACACTTCCGCCTCCATGCCTCCCCACCTCACACTTCCGCCTCCCTGCCTCCCCACCTCACACTTCCGCCTCCCTGCCTCCCCACCTCACACTTCCGCCTCCATGCCTCCCCACCTCACACTTCCGCCTCCATGCCTCCCCACCTCACACTTCCGCCTCCATGCCTCCCCACCTCACACTTCCGCCTCCATGCCTCCCACCTCACACTTCCGCTTCCATACCTCCCCACCTCACACTTCCGCCTCCATGCCTCCCCACCTCACACTTCCGCCTCCCTGCCTCCCCACCTCACACTTCCGCCTCCCTGCCTCCCCACCTCACACTTCCGCCTCCCTGCCTCCCCACCTCACACTTCCGCCTCCATGCCTCCCCACCTCACACTTCCGCCTCCCTGCCTCCCCACCTCACACTTCCGCCTCCCTGCCTCCCCACCTCACACTTCCGCCTCCCTGCCTCCCCACCTCACACTTCCGCCTCCCTGCCTCCCCACCTCACACTTCCGCCTCCCTGCCTCCCCACCTCACACTTCCGCCTCCATGCCTCCCCACCTCACACTTCCGCTTCCCTGCCTCCCCACCTCACACTTCCGCCTCCATGCCTCCCCAGCTCACACTTCCACCTCCATGCGGAGCTCCCCACCATGACATACTGAACCCTCAAGCTGTGAGCTAAAACTAACCCCTCTGAGAGTGGCTTTGTCAGACATTTATTATAGCAACTAAAACAGTAAGTAACCTGTTCCCTGTCCCCACACATTCATAGCCTCGGGCATTACCCATACCTCCCCCCACCCAGCAGTGCAGTTGTTATACCTGATGAGCTCACACTGATCAGCTCACACTGACTCACTGTTAGCACGCCCCCCGCCTGCAGTACAGTTGTGATACCTGATGAGCTCGCACTGATCAGCTCACACTGATGAGCTCACTCTGACTCACTGTTAGCACTCGGAGTCTACAGTTTCCGTACGGGTTCATTCTTGCTGCTGTACATTCTATAAGCTTAGACAAATGTGGAGTGTTGGAGTCACCTGGTCAGTACCATACAGAGTAGCTCCACTCCCAAAGAAACCCTCTACTTTCCACCTATTTATTCCTGCATGCCTGTACCTCCCAATCTTTGCAAAAATCCTTTTTTTTTTTTTCAGAACTCCCCACAGTGCTGAGGAAATAGCTCAGTCAGAAGTGCTTGCTACAGAAGCCTGATTTCAGATCACTAGCACAAACATGGTGTGTGCAATCCCAGTGCAGGGGAAGTGGAGACAGGAGGATTCCTGGAGCTTGCTGGCCAGGTAGACTTATCTATCAGTGAGCTCCAAGTTCAATGAAACACCTCTCTCAAACAGTAAGCTCGACCTGGTGGTACATTCCCGTAATCCTGGCACTTGGGAGATGGAGACAAGAGGATCAAGGCCAGCTCCAGCTACATAAGGAATCTGAGGCTGGCTTTGGCTAGTAATGGCCTTGCTTCAAAAAACAACAACAAAAAGAAGTGGAAAGTGACTTGGAAGACACCTGTACTGGTTATTTTTCTGTTGCTCTGAGAAAAACACTGTCCAAAGGCAACTTACTGAAGAACGTTCATCTTGGCTTACAGTTCCAGAGGGTTTGAGTCCTCTGGATTTGCTGACTGAAATCTGTGTCTCTCTGCACAGGTCATCTATTATCTTTGCAGTTGATGGACACTGGAGTAGAAGTGTGGACAGCGGGCTGCAGGCACATCTGCAGGGACAGGAAGCTGAGAGCCCACATCTGGAACCACAGCTTGAAACAAAAAGGACAAACTGGAAGGGACAAGACATTCATCTCTTAAATCCCGCCCCCAGAGACACACTTCCTTCACCAGGGCCACACCTCCTAAACATCTCTAACAACGGGAGGATCAAGTATTCTACTTATTCAAATCACTACAACACCACCAATCTCTGACCTGCACAAGCATGCTCATACCTGAGCACTTGTATACACACACACACACACACACACACACACACACACACACACACACACACACACAAACCCCTCCGTAGTTGTGCCTGGAATCTGAGAAGAAATTATATATCCTGTATGTTGTTCCAGCTAAATGACATTCCAGAAAGGGCAAAACATAGCATGCTGCTTTAAAGTCTCAGCTATTGGGCACAATGTGATGGTACATTCCTGTAATCTTAGCATTTGGAAGGCTGAGGCAAGCAGATTACAAGTTTGAGGACAGCCTCGGCTACAGAAAGACTGGATATCAAAAAAGAAAGAGAGAGAGAGAGAAAGAAAGAAAGAAAGAAAAAGAAAGAAAGAAAGAAAGAAAGAGAAAGAAAGAGAGCAAACTCAAATATCCACCCACAAGTACCTGCAGGCAGGGCTGTGTTGGTATCACCGGCCCATTTTGCAGAGAGAAAAACTGAGCCTGAGGAATGCTACAAAGCATGCGCTTTGCCTCCTTGACCAGTGCATAGAAAGAAAAAGTAGGGGTCAGAATCTTTAACCTCTTCTCAAGTGCAAATGAAACACAAGGAGAGTAGATGGCTTGCTCCACAGATTCAAAATGGCAAGTCCAGAATTAAAAGCCGTAACTTAGCACGAGTCCATCAGAGGATCCTCATCGTTCCTCCTGCTGCCCTGAGTCTCCATGCAGCCCAGTCCTTGGTTTGGAATTTGAAAGTTTCACAGCCTTTGGCCATGGGGTGGAGAAGTGCAGGAAGGATTCTAGACGGTGGGCAGATGTCACCCTGGGTAAAATTCTTAATTTTGATTCACACTCCCCTCCTGTGTGTCTCCTGCTCTTTTCCGTCCTCTGCATTTTTCAGACACCAGAAATGTTCTACATCCATGGCTTAGGGTGGAATTGTCAGAACAGGAGAAAAGAATACTGACACCTCTCTTTAGTGGGAAACATGCTCCTGAAACTCAAAGAGACTCACTTGAGAGAAAGCTCCTGAGCCAGCACAGGCTAGGCATGGGACAGTAACAGGGCAGGCCTTGATGGACTTGAGCATCTGCCTTGGGCAGACCATAAAATCCATATAACCACTTGACGGTGACCCACACCAGTGATGCACTGTGCCCTCCTACCTTTGGAGACAGTAGAGCCCCTCTGGACTGAGAGAAGAAGGCGTGGACTCTGATGGACAGCACGGTAAGCGTTAACTCTCACCCTTAAGGATCCACCTGCTATGATGCCCACCTGCCCCACTGGCCCCCAGCTGTCATGTGGGAGAGCAACATGAAAAACAGAACTCCCGAGTCAGTTTGGTAAACCAAAAGTAGATGAAACACACACAGTGCTTATTACTAGTTGTGAAAAGTATGAGTAATTCAATAAGCAGGTTGGGAATGGGGTTCTAATAGTGCCTTTCACACAATGTGGAAGTGGCTTAAGACAAATTCCTTCACCTCCTTTAAGACAAATGAAGCCTCTATGGGTTTTGCCAAGATCCATAAACTGGACCGCAGTCTCTCTTATAACTTTATACTGTAACAAGCCACCGAAGGGACAAGTGGACCCCTCTTTATTTGCAACCCCATCCCCATTCCGAAGAAGGTGCGACTAAAGGACTTTTTACTTGATATTGCCCAGGCTGGTCTTGAACTTGTGGCAGGTTTTCTGCCTCCACCTCCCAAGTGCAGGAGACTACAGGCCAAAGTCACTAAGCCCAGCAGTAAACTGCCTTTCTCCTTAATAAGCTGGTTACTAATGAATCTGAAAGCAATATTAAATTTCACAATTCATAGCTAAAAGCCAGAAATCTGAGACAGGGAAAGAAGACATCATTGGGGAGATAGGGGAGGGGAGGTGGCTGGAGCCCAGCACACTGGAAGCAAAGGAGGCACCTTGAAGAAGACTCTGGAAGGTGGAGCCATGGTGGAGTAGTATAAAATCCCATTGCTTTCTATGTCAACCCACTTCCCATCACTGAGACAAAATAACTGAGGCAATCAACCTGAAGGTTTAGTCTGGCTTATGGTTTTAGTCCACAGCCACTTGGCCTGTATCTTTTGGGCTTCAGCGAGATGGAACATCTAGCGGGAACTCGTAGCAGAAGAAGCCTGTTGGCCTTGTGGGGGCTGAGAAGCAGAGGAGGGAAAGAAAAGACCAAACATTTGCTCACAGTGACCCACTTCCTGCCATTAAGCCCTGTCTCTTATAGGAGCCCAGATTGAGGACAAGCTTAACCAAAGCTTTCTGTGGAGTCCACAGGCAAGTCAATATAAATGTTACAGAAAACTCTATGGAGATACCTCAAAAATGAAAGTAGAAGTCCCCCCACTACATCCTCACCCAAGGAAATGAAAAGGTCAGGACAAAGAGTTCCCCAGGCCTGTATTTATTGCAGTAGCACTGCTCCCAGTTGCCAGGATAGGGACCCAAGTGTCTGTCAACACGTGGATGATAAACACAATAACCGACTGCAGGAACATGGTGGGTGGAAAGACTAACTTTACTTGAAAATTTAAGAGGCATTTCACAAGATGAAATGGTCATTTGGAAAGTAGAGAAGAAAAGACAAACTCTTTCCCTTGTGGCTAACAGAAACCATCCCCAAATAGTCATGGATGCTCTGAGCCACAGCACAGAGGAGGGCAGAATGAGTTCTAGAGAAACATGTTGGCTGAAGTAAGAAAAATATAAGCAACGAACAAAAGAAGTGTGTGTGTGTGCGCATGTGTGTGTGCACACGCATGTGTACATGTGTATGTGTGTGCATATTGTGTGTATACCAAAAATACAGCACAAGCCTGTCATTGTGAGATGAGGTTAACCAAAGGAAGAAAATACTTGAGCTATAGCTTATCGGTAAAGTGCTTACCTGGCATGAATGAGGCTCTGAGTTCAATTTCTGACTGGCATGGGAAAAAAAAGAGAGGAGGAAGAACTATACTAAGAAAAGAGGCACTTCTGATCATGATGTCAAGGGTATAACCCCCATGAAGATCTGACCATCACACATGTGTACATACCAAACATCGTACCCACAAAATGCCGACAAGGTAAAAAGAAACATTAGACTGCATTCCAGGGCAGAAAACTGCTGTTTCATTTTCTCAACCATGAAAGATCATGTTGATAAACATAAGGAAGCAACGTGTATAAATAACACATCTAATGAAGCTAAGATTATGAACACGAGGCCAGTCCAGAAGCATGTGTGGAGCACCTGCCCTGTACCTGGTGTTCTTCGAGATGGCTGTTCAGATCACTGTCTGACACAGTGAGTAAAACATACATCTCTGTTCTTGCACAATTCAGAGCACAAAAAGGCAGAGACATCCATGGTGGCAGGCTGACATGATGCTGGCCAGCTTTCCAATGTAAAGCTTGTGTTTCCTCCTAGGAGATGCTCTGAGATCATGTAAATGTTCTGTTTGTTATATATTTACTTACTGACTTTAACATTCATTTAAGATTCTTGCCTGAAACAATCGTTACTATGGTGACTACCAAGTGTTGATTTTCTAATTCCTTGGTGGTTTCTGGATTTACTAATTGAGATTCTACTGTTAGCAAAATGTTTCTTTTCTCCCATTTGTTTACTTTACCCATGTGTTTACTTACATCTATATGAATTTATGGATTTCTTTAGTCTCTAGATTATTAACCAATACTATCACTTATTTTAGTACTATATTTGTCCCAGATTTGACTGTGGGTGTTACTCCTGACTCATTCTGACCTATCCCCATCATTTGAGTAGTTTCCTTTCTTCCAGGGACAGGACACTTCAGACTCATACTACCTTTCCCCACCCTCGCCTTGGAGTCAGCCATTTCCCCCAGGAGACCCTGGCTCCTTTCATTAGGAGATGGTAGACACCAAGAAGTACAGGGTATGCTCATTGTTATGGGAATGCTTCATGACTTTCATGTTGCTATAGCAAAGTACCCAACAGAAAGGACTGGAGTAGGAAACTAGAGTTATCTTGCTCAGTTTCTTGGGCTGTGCATCACAGCAGGGGGACATGGTGGACAAGTTCACAGCATGGGAAGTCAGAGGACAGAGGAAGGAAAAAAAATCAGCACTCTGTTGGCTTTCTCCTTTCACTCCATTCATGCTCTTGGGTCATGGAGTGTTGCCATCCAAATTCAGGACATACCCCACCCCCACCTCGACTGATCCTTTCTGGAAATACTCCCACAGACTCATTAGGGTAGCCAGTGTTCTTACACCAGCCTATGAAATGTTTTATGAATGCTCTTCCAGGATTACTTGTATTTTTAGTGTTAGGGGTACAAGTCAGTGCTGGTGCATGCCAATCAAATATTCTCTTACTGAGGGATAGCCACACCCCTCCAGGGACTCCCAAGGGAAAAGGTACGCTTACTTTAAAGTATTTTTTCTGTATTTTCTATTTTCTTATGATTTGGGTATACTCTATTATCTACATCTTAATAATGTCATTTCTGTAGACCCACAGAGGTTTCCTAGGGAGAACTTACTCAGGGTCTGAGAATCTGAGCTTGCTTTACCCAGCAGGGCTGCATAAGGGGATGATTTGACCACAGGTGTGGTTACCAGGTGTTTGGAAAGGTCTGTACTTGGCTGTGCGGTGTGCTTTGATCTAGCAAGGGGGAGGTCTTTTGCCCCGCCCCTTGGCATTGTTATAAAAAGCCCTTTTAAAGAGGCAAAAGGGAGCCATTGGGTTTTGATTCAGGTCCTCCCAAAGCTATCCTATGTTTCTGTCTTTCTCCTCTACACTATCTTTATATCTATTATTTTCTATTCCCTCTCTCCTCCTCATAGGAACCCTGGAAAAGGCGGGAGCTATCCTCCCACACATTTCCCAAATATTTGATGATGCTTATTAGAAAAAAAAAAAAAAGCCTAGGGGTGGGAGAGATGGCTCAGTGGTTAAGAGCACTGACTGCTCTTCCTGAAGACCTGGATTCGATTCCCAGCACCCACGTGGAAGCTAACAACTGTCTGTAACTCCAAGATCTGACATCCTCACACAGACATACATGCAGGCAAAACATCAATGAATAAAATAAAAATAAATAAATTATAGGGAAAAAAAGCTAACAGAAAGAAAACCTAAGGCTGGGGAAGTAAGGAAGTGGGTAAAGTGTTTGCCTTGAAAGCACAAAGACCTGAGTTCAATCCCCAGAATCAATGTAGAAAAAAAAAGGATAGTCATAATAATACACATGCACACACAGCACACAGACAAAAACAATAACTAAAATACCTACGAAATAAAAATTGAAATTCAGTCATCCATAGGGAAAAAAAGCACAGCACAAGACATTTTTATGAGTGTGTTTGCCTGCTTGTCTGTATGTACATCACTTTCATGCAGTGCCCACCGAGAACTCCAGGAACTGCAGCTGTGGACAGTTGTAAGATGCCTCGTACGAGTGCTGAGAACTAAAGCTGGGTCCTCTGCAAGAGCAGCCACTGTTCTTAACCACTGAACCGTTGCTCCTGGCCCTCATGAGACTTCTTAGCAGCACTACACACCAGAAGATGGAGGAACACTGTTGGCGCAGACCTGAAGGGAGCTGTATGAGATCGGGACTTACAGCTCTCATTGTCCTATGAAGAAAACCATGAGGGAAGAGCCCCGAGAAAACCAGTCTCTAAAAGTTAGAGTTACTGAGAAGACAGAAGAAAATGTCATAAATAAGTAAACTGTGTTTTCAGATCTTCCATAAGATGCTCACATAAAGCTTAAGCTATGGGAAATAAATACCTTATAGACACAGTCACTGTGATGTCATAGCATCTCCATGCGTGGACCACACACCAGATGGAGCTAAAGTCTGAATTTATGATTAAGGTAAGAGATTTCCAGAATGAGTCAAAAAGGGTGGGGGGCAAAAACACAGTACATCTAGTAAATGGTTTGTCCAGCGCTATAGAGTGCTAGTCTAGGTAGCTGAGTAGTAGAGGGCTCGCCTGATGTTATAGAGTGCTAGTCTAGGTAGCTGAGTAGTAGAGGGCTCGCCTGGTGTTATAGAGTGCTAGTCTAGGCAGCTCAGTAGTAGAGTGCTTGCCTGACGTTATAGAGTGCTATCCCCAAGCACCACTCATCCTCATCAGAGTGTCTGTGAGTGCTTGAAAGAGACCCTCAGGTTTGGGTCTGTTAACTGTTGATGTCCCTTATAGAAAGAGGAGTGGGGGGGTCACCAGACCATCACCTGAGATGTTCCTCTTTGCCCTAATTTACATGTTCTTGGGGTCGTAAGGGGTGCAAGAGTCTATAGAGAGGGAAGGTTAGCTGAAGGGGTGGGTACTCTCTGCAACTATGTGAGATCATCACCCATGCTGGGGTGAGACTGTAGTGCTGTGGCCACTTTGGGGTCACCCATGCTCCTGTAAGTAACTCCTCCCCCCTGCTCTGTAAGTAAGACCAATAAACTTATTAATTCCTCAAGTGAATCTCTAATGGACTTGTGCTTTGTTCTGCCATGGGTGCCCTGTCTGGTCGGTGTCGTCTCTCTGGGAAATGCTCTCACAAGGCCCAGCATGCACAATGCCCTGAGTTCAAGTCCCAGCACTGCAGAAAACCAAAAGCAAAGTCAACAACAAAAACAGATGGAACAACTGAGACCAAGTTAAGATGGGCAGAAGATAAATAGGAAGGGTGTTAGCCATACACCTATTAGCAGCTCCAGAAAGAGGAACAGAAGTCACACATGGGGCAAACAATGCAGGAAACTATGGGGGAAGGGTTCACCCAATATAAGCAAATATAAGCTCATAAATATCAAACTATGATAAAATAGACTTACAAGGACCAGGAAACAGATGTCTCGTTCTATCAATTAAAAAATGACAAAAAAAAAAAAGAGGAAAAGAAAAGGCATGAAATACGATGGAGGTCACTGAAGATATGAGGAAGGGAGACCCAGGGACACCTATGCAATGTGTCCAGGGGGCAGTTAGTGTATATCTAAGCAGGAAGTCTAAGGTTTGGGTCAAGCATCTTTAAATACAAAAATATCCCCACTCAATGAAGACTAGTTAGAAATCATGGCACTTTCATGTTTATTGTGGCACTATTCACAATATCTAAGATAGGGAATCACCTAGATAACTAGAAAAGGGAAATGCATACTACAAACTGAATACTATCCACCCACAGAGACGAGTGGAGTCGTGAGATTTACAGTGAAATGGATGGAACTAGAGGACACTGTGTCACATGAAATAAGCCAGACACAGAAATACAAATGCCAGGTGTCTTCTGTCACACGTGGGGGAAAAAAATACCAACCTGAATGGAGAATGCTGATTACTAAAAGTTAGAAAAGGGAGGAAAGTCAAAAAGGGAGATTAGACAAAACACTGTTGGAACGAATGAGTCCTGGTATTCCACAGCACAACCAGCTCAGAAAAACCTAGGCTATGTCTTCTTATAGCAGAGAGAGCTGGCAATTACCAGCACATTCTGTGGGTGTGAAAATATTGCTCCACATTCCACTAATGTGTATAATCAATGCACATTAATTAAAAAAACTAAAGAAAACATACATAGGGCTAACCTTAAGTAAATTAATTATGGAGACATGCTTCCAGTGCTAAGAAGAAAAGAAGGGTAATATGAAATTCCAGAACCAAACAAAAAAATTCTACAAGAAATCCAGGCTCCAAGCAAGCACACATAACCAGCCACAGCATGAAAGGTTTTGACCAACTGATGGATTCTGGGGGAAGAAATCCTCTTCAAATTGATTCCCTGAAACATTTACCATCAGGCATAAGGGTTATCAACATAGATTAAATTTAATTTTCTACAGACATAATTATATTACTTAACTATGCAATGAAAGACATTTGTATTAACATAATATTTTATGTAGTGTGTGTTCATATTCAATTTCTATTTTAAGCCTATTAACAAAATGTAAATGTTATAAACCTTACAGTGTGTGTAAGTCAGGAGCCAAGATAAAACAGGAACATGAAGGAAAAAAATGTAGGAATACTAATTTCCAAATTTCCACATTTGAAAATATCATACTGCCAGGCAGTGGTAGCACATGCCTTTAATCCCAGCACTCAGGAGGCAGAGCCAGGCAGATTTCTGTGAGTTTGAAGCCAGCCTAGTCTACAGAGTGAGATCTAGGACAGGCACCAAAACTACACAGAGAAACCCTGTCTCGAAAAAAGGAAAAAAGAAAATATCGTCCCAAGAGATTTTGCCCTACAGATCACAGCACAAGAAATCCCTATTTAAAGTCCTAGTTAATGTGTGAGAGTCATGGCGAAGAACTACAAATGGCAGATTGGCCAGCTAAGTCTGGGGAAGGGATTTCAAGTAAGACCATTCTGTAACTTCCAAATCCAACATCTGCAAAAATGGGGTGTATATGAGAGATGACTACCAAGGTTTAGAAATACTGTTTACTTAAGCTGTGGAAGTAACAGCCAGAACCATCCACAAGAGAAATGGTTAAAACGTAGTCGTTCTGGAGAATGAAGCAGGAAAAGGAGGACCCAGCCTTTCTATATGACTTAGCTTTTTCATATTTGTGTTCTAATTTAGTAATGATTTTTTAATGTGCTAAAATATTAGAGCAACCACTGAAGAATAGAATAGGATCTATAACTTCCAAAACCCAATATAGAAAAAAATGAACCAAAGAAATGCAATCAACGCAACAACATGCAGGAGGAGGAGGAGGAGGAGGAGGAGGAGGAAGGGGCAGACTGAAACAAGGGCGTGTGGAAAGTAGGGGAAAGCAAATGCTATGATGGCCAAAAAAAATAGACAAAACTCTTAGAAGTCAAGCTGCCTGGGAAGTCAGCCTAATATACTGAGGACAAGAAATAGATTAAGAAACGGATTTACAAAGGATTTGGTAAAGGCTTTAGACATATTGTGTATGTTCGTGGTAACAGGAATGAAATTAAGTTGTGAATTTAGGGAGGACTTTGAAATAAAAAGACGTCGGAAGAAAGAGGGCTGAATATTTTAGGATGTCAGGGTACAAGGAGCCAAAGCCATAGACGACATCTGGCTGGCTACCATAGGGAGTCCAGCTGTGACCATTCCACCAGAAGATCCTGCAGGCTTAACTGTCCCCTTAAAATTCTCATTAATGTTCTAAGCCCTGGCACACCAGAATGTGCCTGTGTTTGAAGATAAGGTCTTTGAAGAGGTAAACTAAAATGAAGTCATCAGGGTTGACCCCCACCAGTATGACTGATCTCCTAAGAATGCAAAAAAATTGGACAGAGGTGTTTATGGAGAGAAGACATGTTAGAGGGCTCTCTGTTGTGAGGAAATACCTGAGACATCCCCCTTAGAAGAAGAGTGTTTGTGGACAGTTTCATGGTCGCTTGGCATCTTTGCTGCAGAACTGTAGTGAGGGGGCCAGAAATCATGGGTGAGAGTCTCTGCACCAAAGCTACCCATCTCCGTGTGGTGAGAAAAGCAGAGAGGGAGGGGAGCCAGGATACCAGTATCTCCTCCAAGAGCACGCCACTAATGATCTAACTTCTGCTCACTAGGCAACACTTTGCTGAGGCTTCACCCTCTCCTAATACCACTGCAGTTTGCCAACCAAAGTTTCAGCCTGTGGACCTTTGGGAATACTAAAAGCCTAACCTATGATTAGGCCACGCAAGGAGCTTACAGCCACCTGCAAGTCAACAAGCGCAGCCTTGGTGGAAGCCAAGCCTAAAAACACCCTGGTCTTGGGCTTCTAACCTCCCATCTTGGACTTAAGCCTCCTGCTGTGTGAGCCAGCCATCTCTTGCAGTAGCCCTGGAAGACTAATACAGAAGGTCTTGATTAAGAAAGTCTCACCAGACCTACCCTGGCAGTGTGTGGTCTCACCAGACCTACCCTGGCAGTGTGTGGTCTCACCAGACCTACCCTGGCAGTGTGTGATCTCACCAGACCTTCCCTGGCAGTGTGTGATCTCACCAGATCTACCCTGGCAGTGTGTGGTCTCACCAGATCTACCCTGGCAATGTGTGGTCTCATCAGATCTTCCCTGGCAGTATATGATCTCACTACATCTCCCCCAGAAGTGTGTGCCCTCACCAGATCTTCCTCAGCATGGTTGGAGTCGTGGGAGCTTTAAACAATGGACAGTGAGGGTAGGCCATGGGCTGGGGAATAAATTCAAGTCACTGGGCTGAAATAGAAGCTTGGGAAATTCTTGACCACTGTGGCCCTGTTTTACCTTTCACTGGCATAGCCATAACTTGGGTGGCAGTGGTGATTAAATGTCTGTTGCTTTGTTATCTAACTGTGGCCCGGGATCAGTGCAAGGGCAGAGGAGCACACACAAGCAGGGCAGGTTCTTCTAATGCCTTGGGAATTGTCTTCCTGGCCGTCAGACAGCCCGCTGCCTTGTTTGCTTTCCTCCTCCCTTGCTGCTCCTGAAAAAGATTGCTCCTGTTTAAGGAAATCGGGATATATAAAAAGAGTCAACAAAGAATATTGATAATCTCCAGCTGAATGACAGACTCCAAGGATGGGCAAATAGATCAAGAGAACAGAACAGGGATAGAATTCAATCCTGCGCACTTCGTGATTCATCTGTTTTCAACAAAGGTGTTGAGTCAGTGCAGTGCAGAAAGAGAAGACATTTTAACAAATGATGCTGGAACTATTCAATATCCTATAGGAAAAAAATCTTAAAAGAATCTCTGCCTCACCAAACATGGCTGCATATGCCACAGACCCAGTACTTGGAAAGCTGAGGCAGGAAGTTCATGACTTCAAGGTCAACCTGAGCTACACAGCAAGACTGAAAAAAGAAAAGAAAGAACCTTTACCTCTATCTTAACACATACCCAGAAAACAACTTAAAACGAGTCATAGACCAAAAAACAAAAGGCACCAAGCCATGTTTTTTAATTTATTTTTTCAGAATTTCATACATAAGTGCTATGTTTATATCATTTTTACTCCCTCCTCTCCCCACTCCAACTCTTCCCCTGCCCCTCACTCCTTCTCAAATTCATGACCTCTTCTTCCTTATTATTGTTACATACATATGCACAGGTGTGTATGTATAAATATAGCCTGCTGGGTCTACTTAGTGTTGTTTGTATGTCTACATGTGTAGGGATGACCACTTAGTGCTGCTTATATGTCTACATGTGTAGGGATGACCACTTAGTGCTGCTTATATGTCTACATGTTTAGGGCTGACCACTTGGAGCTGTTTGTATGTCTACATGTTTAGGGCTGACCACTTGGTGCTGTTTGTATGTCTACATGTACAGGGATGACCACTTGGAGCTGTTTGTATGTCTACATGTTTAGGGCTGACCACTTGGAGCTGTTTGTATGTCTACATGTACAGGGATGACCACTCAGTGCTGTTTGTATGTCTACATGTTTAGGGCTGACCACTTGGTGCTATTTGTATGTCTACATGTACAGGGATGACCACTTAGTGCTGCTTATATGTCTACATGTTTAGGGCTGACCACTTGGTGTTGTTTGTATGTCTACATGTTTAGGGCTGACCACTTGGAGCTGTTTGTATGTCTACATGTATAGGGATGACCACTTGGAGCTGTTTGTATGTCTACATGTACAGGGATGACCACTTGGAGCTGTTTGTATGTCTACATGTATAGGGCTGACCACTTGGTATTGTTTGTATGTCTACATGTTTAGGGCTGACCACTTGGAGCTGTTTGTATGTCTAAATGTTTAGGGCTGACCACTTGGAGCTGTTTGTATGTCTACATGTATAGGGCTGACCACTTGGTGCTGTTTGTATGTCTACATGTTTAGGGCTGACCACTTGGAACTGTTTGTATGTCTACATGTTTAGGGCTGACCACTTGGTATTGTTTGTATGTCTACATGTTTAGGGCTGACCACTTGGTGCTATTTGTATGTCTACATGTTTAGGGCTGACCACTTGGTGCTGTTTGTATGTCTACATGTTTAGGGCTGACCGCTTGGAGCTGGATAACCTGTCAGGAGACTCATCTCTGGAGAAGACTGACTCTCAAGCACTCTCATAAGTCATAACTGCCTGTAGTTATGGATAAGACCTTGTGATGTTTTCCCCATCGATATTGTCCTGTGACCAAAGTGTCTTTCCACGTTGTTTTAGAAACAGGGTCTCTCTTGAAACTGCACTTAGTTGATGTGTTTATCTGAGTTATTCTAATATCAATAAAAACTCAGGAGTCAGCTATTGGGGGAGGTCCTGATAGATCCAAAGAGCAGCAAAGGAATGATCAGCTGACCCTAACTCTCCACGCTTCCCAAATCAAAAAGACCACCAATCTCTCTAAGTGCCTACCTATCTCTTCCTGGGCCCCTCTATCTGGGTCCTCCAAAATCTCTATGGCTAATTCCAGTCAGCTAATCAATGACTCCACCCTTGATTTCAAGGTAAACTTCCTTAGCAGTCTCGGAGTGTCAGTGCAAACAAATATCCCACAACACTTAGCTTCGGCTAGAGTGGCTGTCTCGTGAGCCCCCAGAATCTGCCTGTCTCCACCCCCACCACAGCTGGGATGACACCTATGTGCTGTCATGGCTAGCTTTCACACAGGTACCGGAGATCAGAACTCAGCCATTGAGCCATCTCCCCGACCTCATTGTTTGTATGGGCCATAAATGCATACCTAAAACAAATATAAAAAATACAAGAAATAAAACAAGCTGGGGAAACAGGCAGTTTCATTCATTATTGTTTAAAAGTGAAAATGAGCACAGACTTTTTTTTTCCTGAAAAATCAATGTAGTCAGAATTTATTCTTTTACATGCAATGATGTCTGGTCCAGAGATAGAAATCTTAGGACTAACCTAAAGAAAAACTCACCCATGTCCATAGAGATGGACACACAAAACCATTCATTGCAGACTTGCTTGGGAGACTAAACACTTGGAAACTTTCTAAACACTGGCTGGCCGCGTTGTTCACGAAACAGATGCAGTTATTCAGACCACAAGGCAGACGTGTGCTTACTGATGTGAAGAAGAGCTACTGTTAGGCCAAATGCAGGGGGAGATCACAGAACAATGTAAATTATCCTACTCATATTATTAGACACTTAAGATGTGAATGCAGGCAAAGGTATTTCTGGAGGGACTCACATGGAAGCCTAGCAGTGTTTACCTCTGAGCCCAAGAGCTGGAGGTTCTTGTCACTGTTTTTTACTTGATGTCTGTGCCGCTTGAACTGTTGATCACTAGGGTGAATTTACTTGTTACTTCTGTAATTAAGAGAAAGTCAAACTGTGTGTTTGCCATGCCCACACTCTGTGAAAAGCCTTATGTGCATCATTTCACTATGTCCCAAGAGATAGGCACCCAAAAACTGGGAACTGAAGCTTAGAAACTAAGTTAAGTTAAAAATAAAATCTGATAATTTGACCTCCCCCAAAATCTCTGGGATTAGAACCTCTGAGGGTGTTTTCCAACTATATGTATTTGTAAAATATCCCATGTGTATGCAGTATGTAGCCATGGCTGAGAATCAGTGGTTCTTCCTATGAGGCCACATTGATAGTAAATGCTGGCAGATCAGGGGCTGGAATTCAGGTCCATGCTGCCACTTCATGCACAGAAGAAAAGAGGAAATTGCCTAATATATAAATTTATATGTGGCTCCTCAGTTGCAATAACAAACTATCTGGTCATTTATGAAGTACAAGAGTTTACTTAATGTGGCTCTGGGGACTTGGAAGCTGTGGGACACAACACTGACAGCTGTTCAGCATCTGGCCACGGCCTTGAGCTACATCACAGCATGGAGGAAGGATTACATGGTGAGACCGTATTAGGTACTTTTCTATTGCTGTGCTAAGACACCATGACCAAGATATACAGAAGAAGGAGTTTATTTGGGCTTGCTGCTCCAGAGGGTTAGTGTATACGATGGTGAGCAGAGGCAGCAAGCGGCAGGCATGGTGGCTGGAGCAGCAGCTGGGAACACACATCTTAAACAGCAAGCACAAAGCAAAGAAGTGAGCTAGAAATGGCAGTGTAATGGGGGTAACGGCAGTTGTGGAGGGGATTGCTAAGTTCATTCTCTGACATAAATAAGGAATTGACGGACCAGGAAAGGCTGAAGACAAAGTCTCAGAGAAAAGTAACATCTTTATACACTCAGGATGTGAGGAGCCTAAGACTGTTAAACAGGCGCTGGCTTGGGTATGTTATAGGTCCCCTAGCTCCTCCTCTTTCCCAACTGATCCTGTCTAGACACCCACCCCTGTGCCTTCCCGCCATTTCTCTTCACAGAGTCTTCCGCAAACAGGAGGCCTCCCTCTCGGCGAGCCTGCCTTAGCTTTCCCCCCCTATGTCCTTCTAAGCAGATGTCAGCACAAGTCTTTAAACCCTCAAAGCCTGACTCCACAGACACCCTTCTTCCAACAAGGCCACACCTCTGTGCTTCCAAACAGAGCTGTCAATCATGAGCCAGGAGTTCAAACGCCTGAGACTGTGCGGGACGTTTCATCCAAACCACCACAGAGGCAAAGAGTGAGACAGCTCTGGTCTTTCTTTTGTATAAAACCACCTGACACCATCAGCAGGGCCCAATCTCATGAGCCCAGGAAATACTAATAACCTCCCAAAGGCCCCTCCTCCAAAGACATTAACACGTAGATTTAGAACTTAAGTTTCGCACCCTAATTGTTGTGCTAGAAACCTCACCCAACTACTGAGGGATCTGGATGCAGAGATCCATGACTAGGCCCTGGGTGGATCTCTGGGAGTCCAATTAGCGAGAATGAGGAGGGTTTATATGAGCGAGAATTGTTGAGACCAAGGTTGGATAAAGCACAGGGACAAATAGCCAAATGAATGGAAACACATGAACTATGAACCAATGGCTGAGGGGTCCCCACTGGATCAGGCCCTCCGAATGGGTGAGACAGTTGATTGGCTTGATCTGTTTGGGAGGCATCCAGGCAGTGGGACCGGGTCCTGTGCTCATTGCATGAGTTGGCTGTTTGAAACCTGGGGTCTATGCAGGATCGCTTGGCTCGGCCTGGGAGGAGGGGACTGGACCTGCCTGGACTGAGTCTACCAGGTTGATCTCAGTCCGTGGGGGAGGCTTTGCCCTGGAGGAGGTGGGAATGAGGGGTGGGCTGGGGGGAAGGTGAGGGGGGACATAGGGGGGAGAACAAGGGAATCCGTGGCTGATATGTAGAACTGAATGGTATTGCAAAATAAAAAAAAAAAGTCATAAAAAAAATTTAAGTTTTGAACACACAAACATTTGAGGTGTACACTCTAACCATACCAATATAGACTTAAATATAGGCGTGGATGTAAGTGTGAACATGTTCATACCTACTATGTACTGATAAGTTTTTCAAATATTGAGGAAGAACACATCAAGTATAAAATAAGCCATGCACGGAGCTTCTTCCTGCTTGGGTAGTGCCCCATCTTTGTGTCCCTGCTTTCTGCAGAGACTGCTCTGAGGACGCTATTGCAGATACTTAACATACGGATTAATCAGACAGCAAAAGCACTCAGCCAATCAGCATAGATCCTGAAATTCGCATAAGAGCAGAGCTGAGGCTGTGACATATGGGTCCTGGGTCCTGAAAAGGAAGGGTTGCCAGTCAGGATGGCCACAGTGTGAGCCTCAGGATGCTGTAACATCCTGCTTTGCAGCTGGTATGGAAATCTTTCAGAAGGACTGGTGCACCGCTCCCACTGCTTACCTGTGTCCAGATGAAAGTCTGAGTACTTTTAAAGGTTGCTCTAACGAAGTCAAGCCACAATCTCACATTTCCACCATAGACTGCTTCTTGGGTGTTGTGAGGAAAAGGAGACCCACAAGTCATCTGTGATCCACACCAAGCAGCCCCCACCAACTGCTGTGTGCCCAGCAGCCCCCAGTCACATCCATCTCCACGAGGGTTTGTCACTTTGCTGGTTCTATGGCATATTCCCAACCTAAGTGGCAGCTCCAGTTGTTTCCCAGCAAATCTCCAAGATGATAATTGCCACCTGTGGGTTCCTGTGAACACGATGCTTTACATGTGATTAATCGGAGAAGCAGAGAACTGTGTTTTGAGGAGGGTGTGTGCGTGCGTGTGTGTGTGTGTGTGTGTGTGTGTGTGTGTGTGTGTGTGTGTGTGTGTGTGTGGGTGTGTGTGTGTGTGTGTGTGATGACTGTGGAAGATTTAAATTATAGGCAGTGTTTGCTCACAAATCCACATTAGCAAAATGGCAAGGAAAACAAAACTATAAAATCCCATAAACTGCAAGTTCACAGACTATAAATAGCTCGAGTCCACCTGACAGTTCACTAACTAATTCTGTCACTGAACAGCATCTCCAGGAGGCCTTGAACCACAGGTGCTGGTATTTCTTGGAAATCAAACTGCAGCTATTTCTGTAATTGTTAGGAAAGTATGTTCATCTTTTGCTTTCCCTTGAAATTTCATGCCTGGTCCTAACTCTTTCCTTGCCTACCTATGAGGATCATAGACTAACCTATGATCTATGATCCCCTGAGATCATATAAAGCTATAAAGCACGATGTTTCTAAATCACTGAAGACAATCTGAAAGGTTTGCTTAGCGTATTCGTCAGAGCTGGTTGGGTGGCAAGTGGCAGAACTTCTCCAAAGTGACCTAAGTCAAACAAGGGGACTTTCTGACTCCAAACCAAAACAAAAAGATGAGTGTTCTAGTTTCAGGTACAGATGGGTCAAGAGGCTCCAATGACTCAGCTGTCCTCTACGTGGCCTCATTCTCAGGCAAGCTAGGAGACCATCGAACAGCTTCAACAGTGAGTTCACTGTTTCAGCAACCACACTGAACTGGTGTGAATCACACTTTGGGAAACACCCCAGCCCTTTTTCATGGAGACCTACCCAAACTCCAGGTGTGTGCATGAAATCCTCCACATACACAGTTGGATCTCTGACCCCCAAGCTAAACAAGGCAGACTGGCTCTGCCTAACTTTCCATGAGACGGAAGCTTGGTGATTCCAACATTGAGATCTTAATCCTCGATTGGATCATCAATCAATCTCCCATATGAACCAATGTGCCAAGTGACTGAAGAAAAAGAGGCCTCCTGGTTAGCCCTACCCATGGTTATGTCAATCCTGGGCCAGTGGTGAAAAGTGGGGAGTCCTACAGCCTCAAACTCAAAAGTATCTTGCCAAGGTAATCATTTGCCATTTTCTGTTTCTGAAAATCAGGTGTGGTAATACACCCTGTAATCTTAGCACTGGAAAGCTGAGGCAAGAGTTTCTGGTCCAGCCTGGGCTACACAATAAGATCCAGGCCATCCTGTACTACACAATGAGATATTGCCTCAGTAAGCAAAAGGGGGTTGAAAGGGATGAATATTGTATAGCTATTTTCTTTGACTTGAAACATTCCCTCCCAGTAGATGGAAAGAAACTCCTAAAACTCAGAAAGCTCAGAAAATTATTAGACTCTGGAAACGGAGAAAATTACAAGACTCATAAGATACACCACCCCTTGAGGTTACATCAGCAGCAAGTGTCTGCTGGGGAGGGGACTCTACAGTGGAGCTGCCTACAAGTTGGGCAGGGAGGTCCAGAGATGCAGCTTTCATGAGTCCTCACCCATGCTTCTATGGGCTTTTCAGTGATACAGCTGTCTAAGTGTCATCCATGTAGGTAACCCAATAAACTCGGTTTGCCATACCAGAATCATTTCTGTGATCTACCATTGGTGTCTTACCTGGAGCGAGTAGACATTTGTTCACATCTCCCCCAGGGAGAGAATGAATTAAACAAAAATAATATGTGTGAAGATGCGAAATGAAACTCACTTGTAGCATCAATTAAACACCCATTAGCATGGCTTGCAGGGTCTCCCATGTGGCCTGTCTATTGCCTGTCACATAATGTACTTTGGTTCCATACTCTTCTTGTTCCTTATTCTCCAGCCATTATGTTCTCTGATTTTGCACAAGAGTTCCCAATGTTTCCCGTATCAAGGATTTTATGTACATTTGTTTTATTTCCAAGAAAGTTCTTCCACGAAGTTTGCATACCTAGGTTTCTTATCATCCTTCTGACTCTAGATCAAGTATCAAACTTCAGAAAAGCCTTTGCCTGATCAGAGTATCAATCATCATCCCTGTCCATCCCTGTGTGTCCCATTGCCCTCTTTATTTTATTCTTAGCATTTATGACAACTTGAAATTTTCCTGTTCGTGTGTTGGCTTAACTATTGCTCCCTCCTCCTTCAGTTTCCTCCGGAAATGTCAATTCCTCAAGGGCAAGAACCCACTCTCTCTTACCACTGTGTCTTCTGTATTCCATATTTTGCCTGATGCATAATTAGCTTCTATGTGGATAATGAATTGGTGGTTAAGAAAATTAATAGGGTCTAGAAATTATCTTACTCAAAACCCTCTATATTTTAAGCACTCTCAGTGTGCTATCTCCATAGCAACTTCACCCAGCCGACTCTATGGGAAATATCATAAACAAGGACTTACTTTCCATGTTTCATTAGGGTCCAGACAACCAAGAATAAAATTCAAATTCCCCAAAACTATGTGTACAATTTCATCTTCCATCTCTTCCTTTGGCTATACTAAGTTCTCACAGTATTCAGCTTCTTGAATTTAAACACCACTCATATCCAGTTATCTCTTTTGTACGCCTTTCCTTCTGTTCTTTTGCTAAGCATCCTTCAATATTCCCTCTAAGAAACCATTTACGTGGTTGAGGAGATGGTTCTGTCAGCAGAGTGCTTGTTGTGAAAGCATGAGGACCTAAGTTCCAGCCCCAGAATCCACATAAAAAGCTGAGCATTTGATATGGGTTGCCTATCACAACCTACCAGTGACCAGTGCTAAGGAACTGACTCAAAATTCCAGATTCAGTAGAACCAGGGAGCCCTAAACAATACTGCTCAAGAGCACTTTACCAGGTTTCTCTGAAGCTTTTCTTCCAAGATAGTTCAGGGTTCAAAGCAGAGACAAAATAAATAAACATTTCTCATCATTCTCAACAGATATGTTCAGGATACAAAGGGTCTCCAGGCCAAATGGGGGTCATTCGCATAATGCCCTTGAGTGAGCTAAGACATATTGCTGAGAGGTGAGGGTAGAGAGAAACATCTTGCCAGGGGCATTCCTTGGGGAGACAGATGCATTCCTCTGTAAACAAAATTATATGGGAACAGGGGTCACAGAGCAAAATGGTATTGGAAATTCTATTATATGCAAGCTACAGATGCCCTCCAGAACTTGACAGTAAGACCGTATTGCTGAAGATAAAATATACTTGAGTTATAAGACATGGAGAAATCAAGCTGGTACCAATCTAGAGGCCTCATCCTTGCTCATACTTGCAGCTTTCACAGTACTGGAGGTTTGTGTGCACACTTTCCCTGCAAGCTACAATAATAACTGGCCAGACAAGTTATGCCCACATTATGTAGCATGAATGTTATGGAAGTAACTGAATTGTTTCTGATTCCATTTAAAACCTGATCCATAAGATGGAACTCACGCCTAGTACTGTTAACTAGACCAAATCCCTGGGACTGGCTAGGTAATGGGCCCTGGGGGCGGGGGAAACCTAATATTATTATTCTGCTAAATGGACATAGTAATAAACTTCCCCCTAAGTTCTGTTGTTGGTTTTTTTCATATCCACAAATTAGTGAATCTCTCAACCCTCATCAGAGAAGCTTCTTTTTGCAATAGATGGTAGTTAATACAAAGATCTACAATGAGCCAATGTGTAGACAATAAAAGACTGTGCAGTAATCAACTCTCAATGTGACATCTATATCACACACACCCCTCCAGGGCTCAGATATTGTCATGGAAGAGGGGGCAGAAAAAATCTTTGAATGGAAAAAAATAAATAAAAAGGGAAGGACATGGCTAGTCCCAGGTTTTGGCACCAGATGAATGGAAAAAAGAAATAAAAAGGAATGGACATGACTGCTCCTAGATATGGTGGAAGAAAAGGTTTATTATAGATAAAAGGGAGAGCACAGCCAGAGGCAGGAACATCTGGCAGAGTCCAGACATGACCCCAATCCGTGTGCAGAGAGGGGGCGGGGAAGGGAGGGGAGAAGAGGGGAACCAGGCACATGAGTCAGGAGGTCCAAAAGAGACTACATGAAAAAGACCAGGTAACCAAAATGGTTGGATGATATAGGGAAGGGCTTCAGGGGGAAGGGCAGCCCTGCCCTGGGATGGAGAAGCTTAGGATAGGGGGTGGGATGTGCAAGCCCTATAACAGGAAGGGACTGAAGGATGCAGGGAGAACCTGGAGGCCAGTGTCTGCCTTGATATGTTAAATAGGTACCTCAGCCACTGGTCCCAGGGTTTGAAATATAGCAAACAATCTTAAGAGTCAGAAATAGTGGATGTCTGCAGCAAAATATTTGGTGAACATGGCAGGGCCATTGCACACATGAACCCACCACAGCTCGGTCTGCATGGACAAGACCCCCACAAGATCAAGGTAGGCCAGGTCCTAGCGTGAACGGGGGAGGGGCTCATGAAGTTTCTCCCTAGCTCAGGAGCTACTGGCACCTGAAAGGTTCCTGGGGGAGGAAGAGTCAGTTCTCTTCAGGGATACAGCTTCTGAGAAGCTGTCCATTCTCCAGTAGATGACCCTAAACATTTGCATACAAGGCGGCACTCAGTGGGGTCTTTTTATTAAGAGAGAGCAGGGACTGGAGAGTTGCCTCAGCAGTAAAGAACACTGTTTCTCTGTCAGAGGACCCAGGTTCAGTTCCCTGCACGCACATGGCAACTCACAACACTCCATAATTCCAGTTCCAGGGGATCTGACCTCCTCAGGTACCAAGCATACTGTGGTGCACCTTCATACATTCAGACAAAACACTAATATACATAAAATTAAAACCAAATAAATCTAAAAACTGAAAGTGAGAACAAATGAAATTGGGAAAGAAGAGAGGGGTGGGACAGTATTGGAAGGGAGAAGTGAGGTGGATTTGATCAAAACACATTACATATATGTATGAAATTCTATGGCAGACTTTGTTGACTCCCCAAGGGAGGCCTTACCCTCTCTGAGGAGTGGATGAGGGTTGGGGTAAGTGGGGGGGAGAGCAGGAGAATGAGGAAGGGGAACTATGGTTGGTATGTAAAATGAAAAAAAATAAATAAATAAAGAGATTAAAAAACTGGGCATGATGATACATGCTTGTAATCCCAGCAACAGGAAGGCAGAAACAGAAAGATGCCTGGGGGCTGCTGTCCAGCCAGGCTAGCCTCATCAGTGAGCTCTGGGCCCCCCAAAACCAAGATGAACATCTCTTCAGGAATAACATCCAAGGTTGACCTCCAGGCTCCACACACACAAACACATATGCACACATGCACACACAGGGGAGGCACACCTGAGATATCTACACACAGGCTGTTGCTCTGTAATATGGCTTTCATACATACCTCAACCACTTTCACTCTAATAAATGTTAATTCTAACTTTCTCCATTTTAGTACTAATTCTGTTAGTATGTTGAGTAAAAGACATAAGTCATGATCTATCTGTCCTAATAGTGCCTAGCATGATGCCTCATAAAAAAGCATATGCATTAAATTTTGTTAAATTTATATTTATGTGCATGAGTGCTTTGCCTGCATGTATGCCTGTGTACCACATGCATGCCTGGTGTCCAAGAAGGTCAGAAGAGGGTGATAGGTCTCCTGGAACTGGAATTAAAGATGGCTATAAGACACTGGGTGGGTGCTGGGAATGAACTTGGAAGAGAAACTATCGCTCTTAACCACATTTTAAAAAAAAATTTGAGAACTACATGAACATATGAAGAAGTAGCTGAGGGCTGAGAGTATAACACAGTGGTAGAAAAGTTGACTGGCACACAAATTCAATCCCCTGGCTGTCTCTGCCTGTCTCTGTCTGTGTGGAGGGGGAAAAGGTTGAACATTCCTGACTATTGTATCGCTCAACAGTCTAAGAACTAGGATATTTTACATTGTTCTGACAATTACTATTATTAGCCAGTAAGAAGGCAATTTTTAATTTGTGATATGAATAATTAATTACCTTTGGTTAAAAAATAATACTTGGCCGGGCGGTGGTGGCGCACGCCTTTAATCCCAGCACTCGGGAGGCAGAGCCAGGCGGATCTCTGTGAGTTCGAGGCCAGCCTGGTCTCCAAAGCGAGTTCCAGGAAAGGCGCAAAGCTACACAGAGAAACCCTGTCTTGAAAAACAAAAAAATAAAATAAAAATAAAAAATAAAATAATAATAATACTTGACAATACATTTCTGAAACAGATACACAAATACACATGTTGTGTTTGTCTAAGTCTGGCTATTTTTCTTATGAGGGCATTAAAGAAATGACAGCTAACCAGTATTACTGGGACGCTTTCCAGCTTGGAATGTGTGGTTAGTTTTTACTTGGCACACGTATAGACAGCACTTCTTACAGCTATTTAATGCATATTTAATGATCACTTTTACAGTAATCCTACATTAAATCATATTAACCAAACTAAGTTACAGTTTTTCAGACAGTCGGCCAAAGGGCTGCTAGATCAGCACCATGGACAGGGAGCCGTGCCAGAAACGGCTACGAAGGCTTGTGAAATGACAGCGGTGGTGAGATTATCTACCAAAGAAGCAAATGGGTTAACTGCTCTTTTGGGGATCACAGAGAAAGAGTCTCTGATCTATTCAAGGGACTGAGGTCCTAAGAAAATAACCACCCTCCACTGTCTCCAACTTGCATTTATCGACCTGCATGTGAATTCACTTCTCTGTTGACAAGTGTGCTCTACTGCTCTCAGGACACAAACACCCCTGCTGAAGTAAAAACAATACTTAATTAGCAAAATAAGGGGACATTTGTTGTCCTTTAAAAGCTTCCATTCAAAAGAACTGTTGATGCACCTGGAGTGGGCTTACCATATTACTGAAGTTGTTTCAAACTAGAGCCCCCGACTTTCAACAATACAATCTTATGCTTGCACAGAATACACAGAATGCTCAGAATTTGCTTCAAAATACTCCTGCGTCAGGAGACTGGGTAGAGGTATAGAGCAAACAGATTAGCCATGAGTTGCTAACAGTTACAGTTGGAAAGCAAGAACATGAGCTAATTCTACTTTTGTTTTTTTTGTTTTGTGTTTTTTGTTTTTGTTTTTCGAGACAGGGTTTCTCTGTGTAGCTTTGCGCCGTTCCTGTAGTATCTGTTCTTATCAGTTTAATTCTACTTTTGTAGACCTTTGAAATTTCCCACTAAGACATGGGTATGTACTTCTGAAAGACCACAAAGTACAATAATCCCCACACCTACGAGATAATGTAGGTCCAAATGTCTTTCTGCTCAAGGTAGAACTAAAGAAAACTGGCTGCAACTTCCCAAGACAGACTTGAAATTTTGTCTTACTTAAGCCTAGGTGACAGAGTAAGAGGTTTAGTCGTCTAAGGATGATCGTTTTCTTCCAAAGAGAGACCTTAAGAGAGCAATTTCTTAACCAAAAACAAATGAAAACTGTCCATGTCCCTTGACAAGTTTTGGCACAAACCCAGAGGCAGAAGGGAGGCATGCTTCCAACAGGCATGGTGACGTGTGCCTGTAACCCCAGCACTCCAAAAGAAGAGACAGAAAGGCCACAAGTCAAGGTCAGCTGGGCCTCATAGCGAGACGATCTCAAAAAAAAAAAAAATTTACATCCTATTTCATATTTCATTAAGCTGGCATCATAGTGGGAACAATGGATGTGTTTCCCAGCCACTCAAAAGTGTGATTATCCCACTGCTAGCCAACTTCTTTTAATTAACCTGGCCTGGCAAGTCCTGCCCCATTTTCCAATCTAGCAGCAAAAGGTTAGATCTAATGGCTACTCAAGGAGGGAAAATATAACCCCCTATTTAGTCCCTACATTCCCTAATGTCCCCCACAGAGTTTATAAGACAGGGCCTCATGTAGCCCATGCTGGCCTCAAACTTGCTTTGTTGTGAAGAACAGCCATGAAGTCTTGATCCTGCTGCCTCCACCACCTCCCACGTTCTGTTCTGGGATTCCAAGCATGGACCACCACACCCAGCTCCCTCTTGTCTTATACTCTACTCACTTCAAGTTACAACCTCCCTAAGTGCAGCAAACCTTCAAGTTAGTGGTTTTGAGAAGCTCAGATACACGCCTGGGCCATGAAAATAAAAGACCCTATTCTTGCCGAATCTTGAACCTGGGTTTCCATGTGATGCCCTGTCACCTTTAACACTTACATCACCCTACTGAGGTCTCAGAGCCCTAAATTCTAAAATGGAGGCAAACCCATCCTCTTTGTGGAATTTTTGTAAAGGCTAGGCTTGCTCCATCCTTATTTAGTCTGTCCTTTGGATCTCATCCCTAGTAAGACTTCTTCCAAGAAATTTACCCAGACCTCTTACCTAGACCGAATCTCGAATGTTTCTTTTCTTGAAAGGATTCACCACAGTTACACAGAACAATTTTTGTGGCTTGTTGATGTTTTCCACGCCCAGCAGATTGAAAACTCAAATATGGTAAGAGAATTCTGTTTTTATTCACCCCCTTCACCATGTCTGGTAGGAAACCAGTACTCAATATATACTATTTTTTAAATGCAGTTAAGACAAGCTGTGTGCTGGCCCCGATCTATCCCCTGGCAGATACTAGGTGCACCCACGGATTATCCCTGACCTTCCTTCAACTTATGCCTTGTATACATATGGTGCTCTCTGTCTCTGGGATGCGAGAATTAGTCAAATTATGGGAAAAAAAATTTGAGAAATAAGTCATTGACCTATTTTCTAACAAACCACCAACTCTGAGAATGAGATTTGTTTTGCTCACTAATGAATGCCAAGAGCCTAAAACACTGTCACAAAGTAGACACTCCATGAATAACAGGAGAAGTATTCACGAACCGGCAGGTTCTGGGACATCTAGCTGTGAAGTTTTGCAGCAGTAGAGAAATCTAGCCTACTCCTACTAGGTCCCAGGTTGCCCTTTTAATCATGCTTGGCCACTCAGGTCTTCCCAGAGCCTTATACAATTAAGAGATTCCCCAAAAGGAAAATGAGACTTCTCCTGACCATACATTTGAAGAGAGCCCGGCACATGTCCCTCCTCAGGAGGAGTGCTGGCTCCCACTAAGGATCCCAGAGAGCAAGCACTCTATGCATGGCCAAAGCCTGCCTGCAATCCTTCCGCCAAACAAAGGAGTCCCCCCACCCACACACTCGCATCCCCTTTCGCTAATGAAATGTCTCCACCCGGCGTCTCCAGGGCCTGGGGCAGGACGCTCACTGCCGTTTTTATGCCGTGCTTCACGGTCTCTGGAGAAATGAGGTCCGACCTCAACGTGTCCCCCCTACCCCCAGACCATCCCACGGACCCTCATTCCGAAAGTCTCTCGGCGGCAAGTCACGGTGCCCCCGCCCTCTCGCGAGATTCCTCCACGCAGCCTTCGCCCTTGCCTGCGAGGAAGCCTCGTGCGGTCCCCCCACCCTCCGCCCCCTCCCACCCACCCCCCCTGTCGCGAGCGGCGCATGCGTGGCCCCGCGGCTCCCAGCGCCCCCCGCGCTCTCCGCCGGGCGAGCGGACGAGGCTGCGCGCCAGCTCTTCGCCCCGGGAGGCCTCGCCTCATCCCGCTGCTGCTGCTTCTCCCCAACCCCCAACCCTGGCCGAGGCTCTCGGCAGCCTCGTGCGGAGGAGTCCGGAGTGGCGCGGGCGCTGCTGGGAGCCCGGCCCTGGCCTCCAACACCCCTGCACCCCTGCCCCGGCTGGACACCTGCAGCGGCCTAGACCCGGGCCAAGCCCCCTGGGCCGGCCGCGCCTCCCGGAGCCTCGCGGACACACCCCCTCCCGGTCGGCGCCTCCGCCCATCCCGTCCTCCGTACCGAGTTCCCTCCCAGCCCAGCACCTGATTCTCTGTCCGGCCTTGCCCCCTATCTTGACTGGAAAAGAGGGAGGAGGGTTTGCAGACTTTTGGGGTGGGTGCACATTCACCTTTTCAAGATCCTAATAAAAATTTGATTAATCAGCCTAGAGTTCCTTGTTCGGCTGACGAGCTGTCTTTTATCTCCCTCCCGTCCCATATTTCCAAGGACGTTTAAGTAGGCGGCACTCTAGGATGCTTCTCTGGGCCCTTACTTGGAGCTAGACCTGTTGGCCCTGCTTGGATCATGGCTACAGTCCTGGACCCTCAGGTGGACGTGGAAGTTGAGGAGTGCCTCATAATGAAAGTGGAAAAGGACTCCGGGTGGGCATCAGAGCCCATTCTGGAAAGATCGGGCAGCACTGAATGTGAGTCCTTTCGTAAATGCTTCCGGCAGCTCTGTTACGAGGATGTGACAGGACCCCATGAAGCTTTCAGTAAACTCTGGGAACTCTGCTGCCGGTGGTTGAAGCCAGAAACGCGTTCCAAGGAGCAGATCCTCGAGCAGCTGGTCATTGAACAGTTTCTCACCATTCTTCCGGAGAAGATTCAGGCCTGGGCACAGAAGCAGTGTCCAGAAAGTGGAGAGGAGGCGGTGGCCCTCGTAGTGCATTTGGAGAAAGAGACCAGAAGACTGAGAAAGCAGGTGAGACAGGATTTTGAATGAAGGGGATGGGAAAAGCAGGTGGGCGGGGCTACATTGGAAGAAGAGCTCATTATAGAAATAAATGGGACCGAAAAAGATCCATAAGCTGAATCTCCCTAAAAGCAGATTTTATCTCATATTAAATAGAGGGGAGAATTTTGGTTTAACTATTTATTATCTTGCAAATTAAACTAAAATTATGGCCTGTTTGTTCTAATCCTTGGTATAATGTTTCTACTAAAACTGTATAGACAGTATTAAATAGTTAATACCTCACGGGATTTTTCTTTGGTGGGAGGGGGAGATGTCATTGAATACCCTAGAATCCTCTCTAATCCTTTACTATTCCAGTCATTGTCTTATGAAGTACTCTTAGAGCCATGGTCCTTGGCACTCATCCAGTTTGATTGCCAGATCGTCATTTTTCGGTGTCCTTGCATGCTGGCATAGTTATCTTCAACGCCCTTTTGTTAACCTGCAGTGAAATGAAACGAAATGAAATCCTGCAATGTTGGCCAGGTTTATAGTTTTCACCTTGCACAGCCTGTGTTCAGGAGTTGGTTTTGTAAGTTTTCAGTTAACTAGTGTTCTGATTAGTTCTCTGTGCACCTGATAGATAACAAGGTCTTTGGAGTAATGACTCCCCCGCCAAAACAATACAAATAAAAAGTGCTCGCCTCTCCCCTTTTTCCAAACTACTGCGAGCCCATTTCAGTCCACAGAGACTTCATTCCTTCTCAGTTCTTTTGTCCTTTAACGTCCTTGTGAGGGGCATTTCACCCTGATTTGCAATTCTTTTCCTCCGTATGTTGCAGGTCAGTAGTCCCCTACACTCAGAGAAGCAAACCCCGCCTGGAACTGTGTGGGAAGTAGCTGACTTTGAGCCAGAGCAACTGGAGAGGCATCACAGGCTTGTTCCTCATGAGGACACCGGAAGCCTCCACTCGGGATACCAGGACCAGCTGAATGGAAAGAGAGAGAGTAGGCCATTCCCTAAGAATGGTAAGAAGGATTCAAAGTACAGCCAGATTAGAGACCGTGTAGATTTACACTGCATCCCTAACACTGTGCCTTGCTCAGTATAGGTCCCTTTGATAGCCATTTGGAAAATAAATCAGATACTTGTAAAGAAAATTTTCATCTGTTTCAAGAGTCAGGAGTATGTGTTTACCAAAATAAAATAGGATCATGAAGATGGAAATTAGGGAAACTTAGATTGTCCAGGGCAGCTTTGAATTTTGGTCAGTTATTTTAAAATCTCCATTCAACATTCAATCTGTGTCTTTAGTCATGGTGTCTGTGTGTGTATATGTGGGGGGGGGGGGGGTGTGCGCGCACGCTCTCAGTTGACAGCAAACAACTTGAAAAGCTGTTGAGAAATGGAAACAAGATATTTTCATTCCAAAACTTGACTCACAAGATAAGGCATCCCAGAATGGTGTGTGAAGGGACAAATGGTGAGATTTCCTCTGCAGGAGACCAACATCTAGCTGGTGTCCACACAAGGGCAGCATCTAGCTGCCCTCCCTATGAATACAGCAAATCAGATAGAAGGGAGAGAGCGGTGTCTCTCCCAGTCCACTTACTCTTCCATCTCTCAAAGTGTGGCTTCATCCCAGGCCAGTAGAGAAGGAGGTGTGGAGGATCCGGTCTAAAGACTTGATGTATTTCTTGTCTGCCCCACACTTGGGCTGGAGGAGGCAAGCAGACCTGAGCTCATAGCCCAGCTCTCCCATTTGTTATTTTTGTGGCCTTAGGTTATTTCTCAAACTTCGCATCTTCTCACCTGTAAAAGAAAATAGCAAGGTTGTTAGTGTAGACTTAATGCGGCCATGAAAAATAGCAAGTGCATGCATAATAGTGTTCAATAAATGCTAATTTATTTTCTCCCATAATGGCAAAATTATTTTTAAACTTCAACTCTGACTCAAAAAAGCTTTCATTGAGAGTAGAGACTCACAGTGGCTATCTGCTGTATCCAGCCCTTAAATTAAAGGATGTATTGCAACTATTAGTGGATTCTGAATTATCCAGTATGTTCCTTAGCATCAAAGCTCTCTTCATCATGTGTGTTAGATAGCACCAATAACTTGAAGTGAGAAACTTAGTGTGGCAACAGATACCTGCTTATAATGTGTCTGGACATTGCCATCTATGATGATAATTTCAAAAGTAAAAAAAAAAAAAATCTGTTGAAGACTGAGGAGTGGAGAACAGAAATTTGAGGGCTAGATAGAAAGATAATTAACTCTGAGGGAATGTGATTTCAGCCATATGCTTTTCAGAGAACTATGATGTTTCCAAGAAAATTATTTGGCACTTCCTGCCAAGCTTGATGACCTGAATTTAATCCCTAGGACCCACATGGTGAAAAGAGAGAACCAGGTCCTGAAAGCTGTCCTCCAACCTCTGCACAGAGACCATGGCTGGCTGTCTCTGTCTCTGTCTCTGTCTCTGTCTCTCTCTCTCTCTCTCTCTCTCTCTCTCTCTCTCTCTCACACACACACACACACACACACACACACACACACACACACATACACACACACACAATTTTTAAATGATGTTCACTTCTATAAGGCACACGTGAGTAGTTGAAGCTTCTGAAATCTGTTACAAGTAAATTACGCTTGAAGGTTTCCCTGTGAGCTTGAAGGAGGAGGTAGACCATTGAGATTGCTGTATAAAAGGTCTCTTTTCTCCTGCCCTGAGGGGTTATTATTTAACTGCTTGTTGTGCCCATTGCTATACTGATTGCTGTGTCAGCATGACTCAACTGAGAACTAGGTTCTCAGTTCTTAAACTTATACTGGGGATGACAAACTGGTAACTTGTGCATCAAATGGGATTTGTATATTTTACCTACATAGAATTTTGTTTGAGTTTTTGTTTCAGTTTTTGTTTTTGCTCTTTGTTCTTAAGATTTGAGATCTCACAAAAGTCCCAGGTTCCTGGTGTCTTATTTAGGGTTTCTATTGCTATGATGAATACCATGACCAGAAGAACTAAGGGAAGAAAGGGTTTATTTCTCTTCCACTTCCACCTCAAAGGAAGTCAGAACAGGAACTCAAACAGGACAGGAACCTGGAGGCAGGAGCTGATGCAGAGGCCATGGAGGAGTGCTGCATATTGACTTGCTCATCTTGGCTTGGTCAGCCTGCTTTCTTATACCGTCTGTGCCCCACCTGCCCAGGGATAACACTATCCACAATAGGCTGGACCCTCCAGATCAGTCATCAGTCAAGAAAATACCCCACAGGCTTGCCCATGGCGAGAAGCATTTTCTCAATACAGGTTCCCTCTTCCCAAATGACTCTAGCTTATGTCAAGTTTATATAAAAACTAGCCAGCACATCTGGCTTCTCTTGGAAATGTCAGAAATGATGATTCTTCAAGTGACACAATCTCACCCTGAAGCATCATCTAGAGCTAAGCATAGGCTGTTCCTCTCAATAGAACACATATCTCTGGTTCCCCAGTCTCAGCTCTCTCCTCATGCACTTTACCTGCTTGTTCCCGAAGCATTTGAGTTGTGAGCCCAGCATTCGGTAAGGTAGATTTGGGCATTGCTCTGAACTCATTGAAGAAAATCATTCATTCCTAGCTGTAGATTTTAATATGTTCTCATTTCTTAAAAGGAAAAACAGCATGAATTAAAGGACCGAAGTTCAGAATACTACATACCTTAATTGTTTCTTCTCTTTTTCTAGCTCACTCTTCTCTCTGGGTTCCTGTCCCTAGTGATGAGTGGAACACTGTAGATCAGGAGATGACAACCCAGGTAATTTACTCCCAGGTTACTTGTAATTGTTCTCCCTGGCCTTCCTTCTAAGGAATTCACTCACAGTTATTTCCTGTGCTTTTACTGCATTGTTTATGCTTCTTCCAAAGAGATTTTTCCCTTCATTTCTTTTCCAGAAGAGGTTAGACTCAGTCTTCTCTGTAATGGAACTTCTTGCTGGACCAGCTCTCTTACGTCATCTCATCCTAATTCTTTACCGTATCTTCCACTTAACTGGACACATGATACACACGTGTTTCCTTAACTCAGTTCTTCTTCAGGGCCCTTCTCTGCTTCACCCATCTCTGCTTCACCCATGGCTGTTCGTCCTTTGAAGACCTTTGCAGTTGTCTTGGTAGTCACTGGTGTTAGTGTTGTTACAGGAACCAGTGAAAGATGTCCACACAGTGAGAAGCTTTTCCTACAAAAAGAGTGTGCATCAGATTCCTACTCATACAGATCTCTACCACGAAATCAGGAAGGAGAGTGCAGGAAGCACAGTTTCCCTGGGTAAGCATTCTTTCCTTTACAAATAATAGACTGGCAAATTTCTTATATTTTAATTCCTACTGGTGATAAATAGTTGTAAATGTTAGTGCTTAAAGAAGTGGTTCTCGGGCTGGAGAGATGGCTCAGAGGTTAAGAGCACTGAATGCTCTTCCAGAGGTCCCGAGTTCAATTCCCAGCACCCACATGGTGGCTCACAACCATCTGCAATGAGATCTGGCACCCTCTTCTGTATACATAATAAATAAATAAATCTTTAAAAAAAAAAAAAAAAAAAAGAAGTGGTTCTCAACCTGTGGGTCATGACCCTTTTGGCAAACTTTTTACATTATGGTTCATAACAGTAGCAAAATTACAGTTATGAAATGGCAACAAAAATAATTTTATGATTGGGGTCACCACAACATGAGGAACTGTGTTAAAGGGTCACAGTATTAGGAAGGCTGAGAACCACTGGCTTAAAGGATCTCTAATGTAGTTATTTATCTGTTCCCTTTCCTTATTCATGTACTCTTTCCAGAAAAAATAAAAACATTATAATACTAATTAGAATATTGAACAGGAGTTATGAATGAATACCATATTTATAGTGCAGGAAATACAGACTTACATCCACCAGCCTAAAGGTCTGTAAAGTCACCAACAAGGTCTTTCTATAGTTTGTTTTCATTTAACAACAATGACCTCAACATCTACCATAGAACTGCCTAACGGGTGGATGAGTGCCTGTTAAATATTTGTTAGATGGATAGAAATCTTAAATATTGAATAAAAAGTCATTTAAATGCAGTAACCTTGGTAGCATACTGTGAATTGTTTAAGTAGACAAGTGCATAGGCACACATGAGCACTATAGTGTCACTGTGCAGGCGAGTTTTCAGAGGACTGACTCCATCTGCTCTGACAGGAGAGATGAGTAGTAGTCATTCATGTGTGAGTTTCAATTAAAAAGTCAAAGACTAGTGAGTAATATCATAGCCAGGACTGGGGAGGAAGCCTCGTCAGTGAAGGGCTTGCAAGCATGAAGACATGAATTTGGCCCTTAAAGTCCACACTTTTAAAAGCCAGGGGTGGTGGCATGTGCTTGCAAACCTATGATGGGAAGGCAGAGACAGGCAGATCCAGGTGTGTAGCCTACCCAGTCATGTAGCCTACCCAACAGTGGTATACTTGGTCCCTCCAATACGAAAAAGGTGAACAAGCTGGAGAGACTGCTCAGTTGGTAAAGTGCTTGTGTAAGAACCTGAATTCAATCCTCAATACAGGGGGGGGGGGGGATGAGAATGAACTAGATGTAGTGGTACATTGTTATAATCCTGGTCCTGGGAGTAGGGTAGAGACAAGTGGGTCCCTAGGGCTCATTGGTAAGCCAGCCTAGCCTACTGGATGAGTTACAGGTCAGTGAGAGAACTTCTCTAAAAATATAAAATAAAATAAAAAGCAAGGTGATATGGCACAGTCACTAAAACCCAACACTCAGAAGCAGAAGCTTCCAGATTTCTGAGTTAAGTTCCAGGCCAGCCAGGGCTGCACAGTGAGACCCTGTCTCAAAGAAGAAAAGAAAAGGACAGTGCTTAAGGAATGCCACCTGAGATTGGCCTCTGACCTCTACACATATATGCATACAAGTACAGCTGTACACACATATACAAGGTTGGACTGTGCCTGAGGAACAACAACATCTGGGGTTATACTCAGACATATATACACACAAGTTGTTGGTGCAAATGTGCACTGATACCAATTTATAACCAATGGAAATAAAGTATACATTATAGACACTATAATCCTATACTGTCCGGTGAGTAACTGCTAGCCATACATACATTTAAATTTTCAATTTGGGGCTAGAGAAATGGCTTACTGGTTAAAGGCACTGGCTGCTCTTCCAGATGATAAAAATAAAAAACATGACCAGTATAAAATACCACAACACTGCCAGGTGACGATGGCACAGGCCTTTAACTCCAGTACTCAGAAGGCAGAGACAAGCAGATCTCTGTGAGTTTGAGGTCAGCACAGTCTACAGAATGAGTTCCAGGACAGTCAGGGCTATACAGAGAAACCCTGTCTCAAAAAACCATTTATATATCACAGCACTAACAAAGTGTTCTTCAAAAATTATCAGTCATCCTATCCAACTGCCTTGAGTCACTCATGAAATATGCCATTAGTGAGGAGGGACTATACTTGGAGAATTCAAATTCAACCTATCTCCTTTATATACAATTTCATATGGGAAGCTCCAGGCCCAGAGATACATGCCCCAATCTTTTATTGTAGATTGTAGATTAATGAGTTACAGACTAAATATGGCCTGTAGATATTTTGGTCTGCATGATACTTAATTTAAAGTTAGTGTGGAAATATGAATTTCCAGTTTTACATAGAAATAAGACTTTAGAAACTGTCAACCCATTTTCCTGTGTGGCAGTACTTGGCCAGAACTAAATCAAAGGCTCAACTGTCATGGGTCCTGCTCCGACGACCTCACTCACTGCTTCACCTGCCTAGAACTTCTGAGTACTTGAGTCTGCATGCCTCCTCTTCTGCTTCTCCCGTGTAAGAAGTAAAGAGCAAGTCTCCATCCCCAGCACTCCTCAGGAAAGGTGTGATTTGATGTGCTTCTCTAGGAAAATCCTGCAAATTTCTTGTGTGTGCTATGTGGAGAAGAAAACTAAAGTTCATTGCATACATATTGGATACTGTACAGAAACCTGTGCATTCATCTTTGCATAGATGGTATTATTCTTCAGGATACAGTGGGGTTAAGAAACTTGCTCTCCCACCTGGCAGTAGTGGCGCCCACCTTTAATCCGAACACTGTTCTGTTCCTCTATACATTGAGAGTATTTTTTAAGATTCCATTTAAAGCTGAGATAGTATGATATTTGTCTTTCACTATCTATCTGGCTTATTTCACTTGATATAATGTACTCTGAGCCCAGGATATCTAAAAAATTTTAGATGAGAAGAAGGATTTCATTCTTTCTATAGTTTTCTTGTGTATGCTCCACTTTATAGGTTTTTCACATATCCTTTATTTTCATTTTTATTTTATGTGCATGAGTATTTTGCCTACATCTATGCCTGTGTATTACCTGTGTGCCTAGTGTTCAGGGAGCCAGAAGAGGGCATCAGATACCCTGGAACTGTAATGATAGGCAGTTGTGAGCCACCATATAGGACTCAGGTCCTCTGGAAAAACAGCCAATGCTCATAAAAACTGAGCCATTTTCAAATATTCTTTATTGATCCATTGATAAATATTTTGGGTTTTTTCTATACCTTAGGTATTATAAACTGTGTTCCAGTGAATGTCAGAGTGCTGGTGCCTCAGCTATAATTTGGTTTCCTTTACAAATGTATCCAGAAGTGAGAGAGCTGGGGACACATGATAGTTGTCCCAGCTCATTTTTCAAGTTCCTTTTTCAAGTCACATCTGTACTGTTTCTCACAGTGGCTGGATGAGTTTACATTCCCACTAGCAGTGCATAGGGCTCATTTTCCTATACATCCTCACCAGCACTTATTTTTCATCTTCTTGATGTTAACCATTCTAATAGATGTGAAGTAATTACTCATTATGATTTTGATTTGCTTTTCCCTGTTAATTAATGATGTTGAGTAACTTTTTGTGAACCTGTTGGCCATTTGCACATCAGATTCTTTGCCCATTTTTATCATACGTTTTCCTATGAATTGTATGATTCCTTGTACATTTTAGATTTTTTTTTTTTTTTTGGTTTTTCGAGACAGGGTTTCTCTGTGTAGCTTTGCGCCTTTTCCTGGAACTCACTTGGTAGCCCAGGCTGGCCTCGAACTCACAGAGATCTGCCTGGCTCTGCCTCCCGAGTGCTGGGATTAAAGGTGTGCGCCACCACCGCCCGGCTCATTTTAGATTTTTAACCTCTTACAATATATATGGTTGTAAGTATTTTCCCCTGTGCTACAGGCTATTTCTTTACTTTGTTGATTGTTTTCCTTGCTGTACTGGAGCTTTTATTGTCTCTACTTTCATTGTTTTAGAAAAAAAAAAAAAATTTCCCAAGACTGGGGTCAGTTACCTTTTTACCGTATACTTTCTTCTAGGACATATATATATATATATATGCATGCATGTGGGGTGGAGGGAATGGGTTGTTTATGTGCATATAAAGACCACTGGTCAATATCTGGTGTCTTCCTCAATTATCTTCCACCATATTTTTTGAGGCATGGTCTCTCTTTTGCCTGCTGCCATGTTCTCTGCCATGATGGTCATGGACGCTAACCCTCTGGGTTGGTGTCTATGGTGCTGGAGCAGTAGCTGAGAGCTTATATCCTGGAATCCTTCTGCTGGGATAACAAGCATATGTCACCAAGCCTCCCTTTTTCATGGATGTTGAGGATCAAACTGAGGTCCTTATGCTTATATAGCAAGCACTTTACCAACCAAACATCCTCCCCAGCCCCACATGTGGTATTTAATATATTTCAAGTTAATTTTTGCAAGTAGTATAAGGTAGTAGTCCAGTTTTACTCTTGTGCATGTAGATACTCAGTTTTCCTAGCATCATTCATTAAACATACTTTCCTTGTACATTGAGACAAGAAAGGATGTTGGGGCACATATATAAGTAAAGGAAGCAAATACTAAGCTAGCTGTTGTGGCTCAGACTACATCCTAGCACTTGGAAGACTGAGGCAGAAGGATTGTTACAAATTTAAAGCCATCAGTGAGTTCTAGTCTAGCCTGGTCTACGGTGTGATATAGCATCATCCAAAAGAAAGAGTCAAGACTAATGAAATATTTTTTACCTGTGAGGGCATTCCTGAAAGAATTACCTAGATAGAAATAGTATATACATGAGAGTAAGATATCATTTCTAGATTTCTGTGCCTAAAAAGTCACGTAAATAACTACAATGTACATGGTCCTTGCTGAGGAAGGCTATGGTATAAACAAGTAGTCCAGGAAAGCGTGTTTCAACCGGAGACTGGGGTGTGAAGTAATGACATCTGTGCCTACTATGAAATATGTTTCTCTTACTGTAGGAGGCACTGTGTCTACTAACAAGATAGCCCAGTTGGAACAAAGAAAAGAACCGTGGACTGTAGGTCTGCATTCCTCAAATAAGAGGAATAGTGTCCTGAGAAGCAACTCTATCAAAGAGAAATCAGTGCGTGCTGTTCAGATCCCAGCAAGGAATTCAGGGAAGGTGTGGCGAGAGCAGCAACAGTGGGGTTTAGAAGATGAAAAAATTGCAGGTGTGCACTGGAGCTATGAGGAAACCAAGACTTTCCTTGCAATTCTCAAGGAATCTCGCTTTTATGAAACACTCCAGGCTTGTCCCCGAAATAGCCAGGTGTATGGTGCTGTGGCTGAGTGGTTACGAGAATGTGGCTTCCTCCGAACACCAGAGCAGTGCCGGACCAAGTTCAAAAGTCTTCAGAAAAGTTACCGAAAAGTGAGAAATGGCCACATGCTGGAACCCTGTGCCTTCTTTGAAGACATGGATGCCTTGTTAAACCCTACAGCCCATTCTTCATCTACTGATAAGCCAAAGGCCATGCTCTCTCTCCCCAGACTAAAGAGAATTGGTATTGGTGCTAAAGAACAGGTCAATTTAGTGGAGGAGGAGGAAGAAGGTGCTGAAGACTCCGATGGTGATGAAGTGGGCATTGAGTTTATACGCAAGTCTGAAATCCGTGCTACCCCTGTCTTGTTTCAAAACCTAAGTGGTAAGAATTGTGCTGGTTTTTTTCTTGGTGTAAAGATAGAAGTGTAGCCCTGTGGAGAAAGTAGTAGATTAGACTAATCCTGGGGAGGGTTATCATACTCCATGCTGCTTTCACTGTGACATTACCCCACAACTAAAAGGGCAATTGGGTGTTTGTTGCTGTTCCCAGCGCAGCCTGAGTAACAGCTCTGAGGAGCCTGCAGGCTCTTATTCAAGTTAGAGCTAAGCACGGTTTTTAAATATTTGGTGGTCAGGGTAGAAAGATGACTCAATGGATAAGAGCACAGGCTGCTCTTGCAGAGGATCCACGTTCAGTTCCCAGCATCCACATGGCAGCTCATAACCATCTGTAACTCTAGTTCCAGTGAGTCCAACACCCTCTTCTGGACTCTGGGCACCAGGCACACAGATGCAGACTTTAATATATACACATATAATTCATCATATTTATTATATTTTTTCCTACAGAAGGAAGGTAAGTCGAGCTAAAAAGGTGTGTCTAATATTATTTGAGGATTAGTATAATCAGTTGTATTAGATTGTAGTAAATGAAGGATGCCTTATTAGTCCATACAGTATAGCCAACAACAAACCAGTGTAAAGGAGTAGAGAAAATGAAATATAAACTTATTTCTGCCCAGTTTAAAAGACAAGAAAGGAGAGTGAACAGAATACAACCATGAGTCACATGAAAGCAATAGTGAGAGCCAGGTCTGGTGGCACACAGCTGAAATCCCAGAACTTGGGAAGCAGAAACATCAAGAGTTTGAGGCCAGCCTGAACCATATAGCAAAATCCCTTCTCTAAATAAATTAATATAGAAACAAGATGTCTTAGTTATTTTTCTGTTACTCGGAAGAGGCCCCATGACCAAGACAATTTACAGAAGAGTTTGTTGGGGCTCACAGTTCAGAGGGTGAGAGTCCATGACCATCACGGCAGGGAGTGTGACAGCAGTCAAGCAGGCATGGTGCTGGCTCAGTAGCTGAGAGCTTCCATCTTTATCAGCAAGTAGAAGGCAGGGAGAGAACACTAAATGGAAAAGGTGTGGGCTTCTGGAATCTCAAAGCCTTCCCCAGTGACATGTCTTCTCCAATGAGGCCATACCTCCTAACCCTTCCCAAACAGTTCCACTAACCAGGGACCAAGCATTCAAATATATGAGCCTCTGGGGGTCATTCTCATTCAAACTACCATATCCCATGCCCTGGCCCCCATAGGCTTGTTGCCATATAATAAAATGCATTTAGTCCAACTTTAAAAGTTCAGAATCTCTTCTGAGAGTCAAGGCAGTCTCTTAATTGTAACCACCCGTGAATTTTTTTAAAAAGGCACATTACATACTTCCAACACAGAATACCACAGAATACAATATTACCATCCTTAAAAGAAGAATGGGGACATAGTGAGGAAATACTGTCCCAAAGCAGGACCAAAACCCAGCAGAGCAAACTCTCAGTCTTGTAGTTCTATGTCCAATGCCAAAAGCCTTTGATGGCTTTTCCCTTCCAGCTTTGCTAACTGTAACACACTTCTGTCTTATGAGCTGGTTTCACTCCCTGTATGCAGCTCTCCCGGCAGACATCCCATGATTTTGGTACCTCCAACATCCTGTGGTCTCCAACACAATCCAGACTTCACTTTCACAGCTTCACACAGTGACTCTTCTGAACCTCCATATAAGGACTCCCCTGCTACATGGCTGTCCCTAATGGCTTTCCTTAACTGAGCAGGAAGAGTCCACAGCCCCTTTACTACTCTATTCTTCATGACTAAAGCCAGAATCACGTGGCTGAAGTTGCCAAGTACTGCTGCAAACTTGGGATGGACTCAGCCCTCTCCTTAAGTTACATTTGCATAAGTTTTAGTTTGTTGCTTTCATCTGTTGAATAAGCTTTCCTTTGTTACAGAAGCAGGAAATTCCTTGACATTTCCTTTCTACAAATTGGAAGCTTAACTGCGTGGGGTGTTGTCCTGAGGAAAATACTCTTTGTTCCATTTCATATCCAGCCTGTCTCTAAAGGTCTCATCTCTTTGAACACAAGACTTGGCTCCAGCATGAAATTTCCTGTTACTTTTTTTCTCCTCAAATTGTATAGTTTGTATTTCATTTTGCTCTGCTTGCTCCTTTTCATCATAGACCCACATAAAAGTGATCACAGTAGCCGGGCGGTGGTGGCACATGCCTTTAATCTCAACACTCGAGAGGCAGAGGCAGGTGAATCTCTGTGAGTTCAAGGTCAGCCTGGTCTACAAAGTGAGTTCCAGGACAGGCTCCAAAAGCTACACAGAGAAACCCTGTCTTGAAAAACAAAAAACAAAACAAAACAAAAAAGAGTGATCACTAATAACCACATGATACATTAAGTATTAGGTTGTCCTGAAATCTCCTCTGCCAATGAATAGTTCAAACCTCTTCAGTTAGCTTTACACAGATTCTTAGGACAAGAGCAAAAAGCAACCACATTCTTTGCCAAAATACCATAAGAATGGTTTCTAGCTAATACTTGTTCCGCTCTGAAACCTCATGAGCCAAGCCTCCACAGTATACATAGCTCTCAACACACCACTGTCTTCCATGTTCCTACTAGGATGGCCCATTAAACCTCACTTATAGCATTCAACCACTTCCCTGGTCCAAAGTCTTCCACATTTCTTCAAAAAACAAGCATGGTAGGACCTATCACATCAGTACCCTGTTCCTGGTACTAATCTGGCTTAGTTCCACCAACTGGGATCTAGGCATTCACTATAGGAGCCTTTTGGGGTTATTCTCATTCTGGTAGAAATAAATCTAAATATATCCCTAATTACAAATTTACTGAACCACAATTAACACATTAAAAAAAAAGACGACACTCATCATAGGAGATGCACCCTATATAGAAGACAGGCATTAAAAGGAGACTAGGCCTGGTGCTACAAACCTGTAATCCCAGCACTTAGGACCTGACAGGAGGATTGTAAATTTGTAACCAGGTTGAGCTACACAGCAAGATCTTGGGGGCGGGGAAGAAAAATGAAAAGATACACCGTGCAAATCTACTGTTGCATATTTGGGGACCAAGACACACAGAATTAAAGAGCCAGTTAATACCTATTTGACAGTAGCTACATCATGTAACAATACTGGACTTCAATTTTCTCCTATGGAATATATGACTGAGAACTCACAGGGTTATTACTGGTGTTCAGCAAGACATAACAGGTGAAGGTACTCTTAAAAGGCTAAAATGCATCAGTTATTACTGATGTCTTTCCTAGTCCATTGTAATAAAAATGATAAACCCATCAATAGAATGGAAAAATAAATCAGGCTAGGAAAGCTAGAAGTGTGTTCATGAGGACATGTGCCTAAAATAAGCAGATCTGCTGACAAATGGGAGGATTGTCATGCATATACAGGTATTCACCAATCTGAAAATCCAAAAACATAAGGGTAAGGCTCTTGGGGATGGTCTCAAGTGTAGAAGTCCAATGATGGGACTGAAAGTATCCAGTAAATATTGAGACTAGCTACTACTTTTTCCAAAACAAAAAGCATATTTAACAAACTACTAAGAAAAGTTATATTCTGCTGTCTGTGCCATACAGATGATACTCTCTCTCAAATTAGAAGATTGGATGACTTATCAGACTCAGAACTACTTGGACATAGCTCTGATTCTCAAGGAAAACTAGTCAAAGAAATAATAGATTTCAGGCTGTTTTGGGGGTTGTAATCCATTGTTATGAACTACTTGGAAAAGACATTTGTAGGTGGCTAAGTCCTTCAGTTAGTCTCTGTAGCAATGACAGTGTGGGAGACTACACTTACTCTTCCAAGTGAACTCTGGTTCTTTTGGAATTTTGCCTGTTCATTTGAAAATTGGTATCTGTGCAACTTGAGTCTTTGTATCCAGAAACATGGCATCTCACTTTTTCTAGTTATTTTAATAACTTTGAATAAAGAATTACAGATTTTTTAACATAGAGTTTACTGCTCTTTACAAAGCTTGTTTCTGGATATTCCATATTTCCTGTTGCTATCATGAATAGGACATTAATTATAATTTTCTTTGTCCTTGAGAAGTTCATACATGTATACAATGAAATATCATATCCACCTCTGTTTTCTTCCAACTCCCCCCAAGTCCCCATCCCAACTTCATGTATTTCTTATCTATCATATAATATATATATATATATATATATATATATATATATATATATATATATATATATATACACTAACACACTAAATCCAATTAGTGTTGCCCATATGTGCATGGGTATAGGACCATCCCCTGAAGCATGGGTAACCTACCAATGGGAACACTCTCAGAATAATTCTCCTTCCTCCAGAAGTTGTCAAGTGAGACACACACACAAATACACACACACCTATGCTAGAATTCCGACTGGCTGTGTAGGTCTCCTGCAGCCATACCTGCTGTGAGTTCGTGAATACACTAATCTATCATGTCCAGAAGATGGTGTTTCACAGTATTTCTCCCTTAATACGACTTTAATACCATCACATTTTAAAGTGTGTGTAATAGAGAAGCTCCAGACTCCTTATGTCTTTAAACTTTATCCTTGAATGGCAGGTGTGCATTGGGGCTATGAAGAAACAAAGACTTTTCTTGATATCCTTCGTGAGACTCGGTTTTATGAAGCACTTCAAGCCTGTCATCGGAAGAGCAAGTTGTATGGAGTCGTGGCTGAACAACTTCGAGAGTGTGGCTTTCTCCGGACACCAGAACAGTGCCGAACCAAGTTCAAAAGCCTTCAGAAGAGTTACCGAAAAGTGAAGAATGGCCATGTACTGGAGTCCTGTGCATTTTACAAGGAAATGGATGCCCTAGTTAACTGCCGTACATCTGCCCTTTCCACCAACACCTCAGAAGAAATTCCATCACTCTCAAGGCAAGAAAGAGGACATATTGAGGTTGAACCCCAAGAGCCTACAATCTGGGAACCTGAGGAGACCTCACAGGAGGCAGTGTTAGAAGATTCTGGTAGTGAGAGAATGAGTGAGGAGGAAATTATAGAAGAGCCAGAATTCCAAGGACCTACAGGCCTACCACAAAGCCCATCTGGTAAGGGTCATCGGGGCTTTTGGTCAAAGTAAGGAGAAAATGTGACTTCTTAAAAAATCAGTACACCTGGCACGTGGCTCATGCATATTTACTCACTCAGAAGATATTTGAATGCTATTTGTTGTTAGAGGAACAGGGAAATAGAACTGAGTAAAATGAGTCCTGTTCTTGTGGTACTTCCCTTGCAAGGAGGAGCTAAGCTCCTCACATTCTTTTGTCTCAGACTTTGGAACTTTAGCTTGGTTTCTGTCTTGGCGGTCAGACAGTGTTTTGTTTCTGGAAATACTATAGAGAAGAATGTGAGATTCTACCTTAAACTTGAAGGAGGAGGAAGGTCAGTAAGCTCAAATCAGAAGCCTCTCACTGTTGTGTGTAGTGTATATGAGGAAAAGGATAGGCAAGAACAAGATGAGAGGCTTTGTCCTGGTCCTGAGCTCAGCAGCCTGCTTCTCTTGCCCACTGGCTGTCCTCACTGGCATCTAACTGCAAACTCAAGCATTAAATGTAACGAAAACCCCACAGTGTCCTTTAAAGATCATTTTAATGGCTCCTCACTCAGCATTTACATCCAGGCAGATGACATGGCTTGCTAAGTAGACTGTCATTTCTGCCTGCCCCTGCTTTCATTCCATAGATAGCCATTATTCTAGTTCTGTCTTTCTGTTTCTTGCCTAGACTATAAAAGTCTCAAAACCAAATTTCCTTAGCCATACTTTTTTAGGAGGGTCGGGGAGTTATCCTGAGAGAGAGAAAGGTCCCAACTGTAGCACACCAGGCTGGTCAGGAACTCAGGATCCTCCTGCTTCCACTCCTTGAATTCTGGAATTGCAGGCATGCACCATCCTACCCAGCTTTTCGTTCGTGGTTGGTTTTTTTTTGGGGGGGGGGGGGGTAATGTATTTATTTTTATTTTATGTACATTGGTATTTTGCCTGCATGTATGTCTGTTTGAGGGTGTCGGATCTTGGAGTTACAGACAGTTGTTAGCTGCTATGTGGGTGCTGGAAATTGAACACCGATCCTCTGGAAGAGCACCCATGTTTTGATTGAGCCATCTTTAATCTGAGCTCATCCTATCATTCAAGGCATATGTGCTAGTGTTTTCTTTCTCTGTGCTTAGTTGAAATGAAACTATTTGCTGTGTTCTACATGCACCTTAAGCTCTCTCGTATCTAAACCATGGTTTATGATCCCTCCCCAACCACCCACACCTTGAACATATTCAGCTCTACACATCTGTGTATCCAAATTCTTTCAATTCCAACACTTTGTATTATGGTGTGAATCACTTTTATATCCTAAAACCAACCTCCCAGTCAGCAGTAAGCTCCTGAAGGGATGGGAGCTCTCTTTCTGTAGCCACAGGGTATGTCAGAATGTGAGGCATTTCACACTGATTTCTTGAAGCCAGTCTTTCTGGTTTGCCTGAATTAGTTGTAGAGGCCCATTAAGAGGAGTTAATATCCAGATACCACAGAGCAAGGACTTCATACATATGCTGCCTAGAGATATTTGTATGAGAAATCATAAAGAGTAAATCCAGCCAGGCATGGTGGCATACACTTTTAATCCCAGCACTTGGGAGGCAGAGGCAGGCATATCTCTTGAGTTTGAGACCAGCCTGATCTACAGAGCAAGTTCCTGAACAGCCAGGGCTACACAGAAAAACCCTGTCTCAGAAAAAAGAAAAAGAAAAGAAAAGAGTAAGTCCAATATAACTTCTTTCTTTAAATGTTATTTATTCATTTTTTTCTGTGTGGAGGTGTTTTGCCTTCACAGATATCTGTGTACTGTGTACATGCCTGGTGCCCACAGTCAGAAGATGGTGTCAGATCCCTGGATCTAGAGTTACAGACAGTTGTGAGCTGTAAACCCTAGTCCTCTGGAAAAGCAACCCAAGTCCTTAACTGCTGAGTCATGTCTCCAGTCCCAACTTCCTTTTTAATAACTGTAAAAAGAGTCCCTGTGAATATTATTTTTTGATGACCTCCAGAATGTAATCAAATTGTCAGTTACTATCTGAGTCAGCTAATAGGCTATGACTTCCTCTAAATCCCAGAATAATGTTGAATGCAATAATAAAACCTCAAAAGGAGTACTAATTGAAAATAAATTTACTGTGGCTTTTTATATATGTTAATGAACTGAGTGTTGACTGCCCTTCTCTTCCCCACCATACCATAGCTAGCCCACTAACCAGCAGTTTCTCTTGAATGTGTGGAAGGGAAGTCATGTTGACACCTACAAGTAGGAACAAGATGTATAGCACATGCTTAATCACAAGGGTTTGGAAATCAACCTAGATTTAGCCCAAGATACTCAGCCTGTGAAATATTTATGTATGGCAATAATACGTCTTTTAGAATTTGTATCCAAGTAATCTGGGTAGAGAGCAGGGAGTGTATGGGAATAGAGGTGAAACTGGATTAGCCATAAATAGATCATTGTTAAAGGTAAATAAATAGTTCATGGGAGTTCTTTATACATATTACACTGTTCATTCTTCTGTGTGTGTGAAGTTCCCATAATTAAAAGTTAATAACAAAAACACAGTTAACAAGTGACCAGGATGTTGCTAGAACCAAACTATGTCATTCCAAAGCTTCTGGCTTTTTACTATGTCATGCCTCCCATAAAACTCCACAGAGAAGTGGAATCCAAGGTGTGCTTTATAGTGAATGGGGGTGTAATGAAAATCTAGCTTTGAAAGCAGTAAAAAGGAGTATTTATATTATTGTGGTCCATGAGATAACCAGAAAAACAAGCTACAAGATCATATGGAAAAAATAGTATTGTAGAGTAGAACCTGACTAGCTATTGAAGAATTTAGAAGTATCTTAAGGAATTTGGAGTTGTCCATTAGAGACTATTCAGTATTTTAATTGTTGTAATATTTTAATATAGGTGTGAAATATTTTAATATAGACATGAAAGAAGAAAAGTAGAATGAATTAAAATTTCAAGGAGATTAAACCAAGTTGTTGCTAAGTTAATGAGGATATAGATGGAGAATGGTAGCTTGAACAGCAATGCAGTTCAATACTGAGGACCAACATGGTAGCAAATGTCATTGGCCTTTTTATAGAACTGAAAGAGGTTAAAGCATGGTGAGTCAGTCAAGTCACCATGTGTAGCCATAAACATTAGAGGATCATAACCATTGTAAGCATGGTTAATTATTTTCATACTGGAGTTTGTGAAATTTTACTGTCTTTTCCTTTTCCAGATTTTGAAATTGGAAGTAGTATTAAGGAGGACCCAACACAGGTAATATTTAAGGACAGAGAGCCCCATGGAGCATTAATAGAAAAGTCTAAAAGATTTGTTTCTCAGAATACCAACTCCAGTAAATATTATAAAAGGGAGTGCATCTCAGGAAGACAATGGGAAAATCTTCAAGGAATTAGGCAGGGAAAATTGATGTCTCAACCTAGAGATCTAGGGAAGGCCACAGTGTATCAGAGACCTTTCATGGGGAGGAGACCATACAGACTTCTCAAATACGGAGAAAACTTTGGAAGGAGTGCCCGTCTTATGTGCAGGATGACCCACCAGAAGGAGAATCCTTACAAGTGTGGTGTCTGTGGGAAGAGCTTTGGTAGAAGCAGAAGCCTAATCAGACACCAAAGAATCCACACAGGGGAAAAGCCTTTCAAATGTCTTGACTGTGGGAAAAGCTTCAATGACTCCTCAAATTTTGGAGCCCACCAGAGAATCCACACTGGAGAGAAGCCGTACAGATGCGGCGAGTGTGGGAAATGCTTCGGTCAGAGCTCAAGTCTTATCATCCATCAGAGAACCCACACTGGTGAGAAGCCCTATCAGTGTGGAGAGTGTGGGAAAAGCTTCACCAACAGTTCTCATTTCAGTGCCCACCGCAGAGTCCATGCTGGAGAAAATCCCTACAAATGTGGGGACTGTGAGAAGAGCTTCAATAACTGCACACGATTTCGAGAGCACCGGCAGATCCACACTGGAGAGAAGCCCTATGCATGTGCCCAGTGCGGCAAGCATTTCAGTAAAAGCTCTTTCCTCACCAGACACCGGGAAGTCCACATGAGAGAAAAGCTACTGCCATACTCTCCCTCGGGGTACTCCCCAGAGAGCCTGCTGAGGGGGAAGAGTGATGAGTTCAGGAAGTCCTTTTGACTGTGAGCTGCTCTTTCCACAGGCCCTGTTAGCCATCTTATCCTACACTTGGAAGCTGTCTTTTCTTAGCTATAAATTGCAGTTCCCAAGACAGGCCTGAGGATATAAAAAAGCTAGTTTTTTTCATCTGTTCTCTTGTTCTAACATGCTCAGTCTGCCTCTCTCCTATGAGTATTGACTTTCAGTAAAGTGAGATGATAAGTTTTTTGAGGTCAGAATAAAATTCTCATTAGAATGTTGAGGTTAATGCTATTGTCCGGCAACTTTGCAATACTCTTCTTGCATGTGGGTGAGAGTTCTTTTCAAGTATATGAACGGTGAAAAGTTTATAGTGTTATCACCCATATGAGAGCTTGGCAGCAACTTGACAATGGATTTTTATATCTGGGTAGAACTTTTAGGAGTTTGATCTGAACTATATCGGAGCCATCTTTGTTTTGAGGGTATAAAATGAGAGCGAAAGTTTTACAGCTTTTTTCAGAAGTCTGCATCAAAAAGTTGATCCTAGTTCCCTGTGTTGCTACTGAAGTCATGTTGCTAATACCTTGTCCTCCTCCAAGAGAAACACTTACTCACCCTTCATCTCCCTGTCTGTTCCTGAAGACTTAACTCCACTGGCTTCTGCTTCTCCTTTTACTGTTCATCACGTCTATACTTACCTCTTAATTGTTCTAGGTGCTCTAGTCTGACTTTTGTAGACTACCTTGACCCATTCAGATGGGAGATGATGCATGTTAGTGTTGTCTCATTAAGAGAAAATCAGATTCCAAAGTCTAGTTCTACCCCATCACTTCTCTGACTCTTAACCTATAACAAGACCTACTGATAGGGTGGCATATTTCAAACTGCCTAGCTCTACATTTCAATGTACTATAATAGTATTTCTAAAAGTTTAAGGTTGTAAGGAAGAAGGACATGAGACCTGAAATATTTCATGGACCCTTTAGGCCTGCTTTCAATCAAAGAGCTACCTCAGTCAAGACTACATTTCCAGGGTTGACTGTTAAACATACTAGCCTCTGCTTCCGGCTCCTGTTTGTAGGATCATAGACCTGACTATAGAGCCCTAAATAATTACACGACTCTATAGTGCACTCAGTGAAAGTAGAGCTATTTATAAACTTCCACTCTAGAACACCACCTTATGTTCCCCATTTCCCTGTTCATCTAGAGGGAAATGTCTTTGATAATCCCTTGGTATTAACCAGGTAAATATTGTCAGAAAGTTTCTGGTGGGGAAATAGTTAACTCATAGAATTACAAATGAAGTTCAGGAATTTGATCTTCCCAAACCAGTTACTTGAAGATGAGGCCTGTGGCATTCATAACCTTTAATACAAAGGTAATCCAGTGTAGCTTTGCTTTGGGGAGGAGGAAGTCCCAAGAAGAGTGGAAGGAGAACCGTAGTCAGGGCTCTTACTAGGTTGTTCTCCTGTCTGTTGCTCTCGTTTGAAAACATCTAGAGATGATATTTTTATGTGAGTATATTTGAATATTTTGAGACTCATTCAGCAAAGTATCAAAGAGGGTAGACACTAGAAAGAAAAGCGCTTTATCGTGCCAGCATAGGATGTTGCCTGTTTGAAGGCAAGTGACTCAGGTAAATGCTGATAACTGTTTGTGATGTGTGTTTGTTGGAAATATTATAATTGTTGACACCTCCTTAGCTTATTTCCTGTGTATTGTCTGAATTAGAGACTTCTAATGAGTGGTACATGCAGCTTCATGTTGGTACTGTGCCTAGACCAGTAAGATTGTGTGGTGCCAGTGGGCTTGTGCTTATAATTATGTAGATGTTCTGGAATTCCAGCTCTAGAAAAGATGCACATTAGTATAAATTGCCAGTTAGTGACATGTACACAGGATTGATACTTATATGGAAGCATGATTCAGAAAGTAGATGACTTGTTCACCAATACTTATGTACTGTTACGTAGAAGACCATGTTGTCACCACAGAAAGGGATACAAAAATGATGGGGGCATGGTGGCTGTACTCCAGCAAGGAAGTGTTACAGCAAAAGATAATCTAGTTAAGTCCACAGTGATGTGGAAGGTTAGTCACCCCATCTGGAGGAACTAACTGCAGTCACATCCTGAAGACCTTCTATAAATTGCAAATAGAAAACCAGTTTGAGCACCACTTTTTGACACATTTTCCCAGCAACAGGAAAGATCCAGGGCCTGTTCTATCTCCACCACGACAAAGTGATTGTTTCCTGTGTCTAAGATACAGTGAGGTAGGTTTGGGTTCCTCTACCTATAGTCCTAATCATAAACAATCTGTTAGGATGCGTGTTGATCTAGTGGACCTTTTCTCAGTTCTTAAGAAACAGATCTCCCTACCATCTTAGACCAAGGTGCTTACGTGTTTCCCTTTTGTCAACTGTGTGAAAGTTAGAATGAGTGATCACATTCTGAGTAATACATCCTTATCACATCTCTGTAATGATCCATAGATCTCAATACCAAGGACTTCAAGGAGGAAAACAGGTTTTTTTAAATATTTGAAACACTGTGATTTTTATAACTTGCTGCTTCTCCCTCATTCTCTGGATGCTGGAAAGCTCAACAGACAGTTCACCTCAGCCAACTACCTACACCTACTTATTTTACTCTATCTAATTTCTTTGGAGATTGTCTCAAGTTCTATTTTTGAACAATGGTATATGTATAAACAGATTATTTTCTGGCATTCTATCAAAGACATTTTAGAAACTGTGTTTGTATTTCCTGCCTAGGCTTTCATTCATTTCCACAAATACCTTGCTAATTCTTACTGATGATTTTGTTACATATTCAACCTACTTCATTCATCTGGAAAGAAACATGTTTTTGTAAAGAAGAAAACTCACACATTAAATACATCAGGGCATCCTGCTACCAAGGAATGTGTATTAGACCAGAAGCCAGAAGAAAAGTTTAGTATTGTTACCACTTCCTAAACTTGACTGGATAAATCACAACTTCTCTCTTTACAGAGTAGTTAACTTATTGCCAAAACTGCAGGAGTTCTCATGTTCCTGAAGCTATGGAGCATGGTAGAAATGAAAAAATAGAAAGGCCAGACTCCCACCTTGGCTACCCACTGTATGCCACCTCTGGGCCACACTGAGTTCATCTCATGCTTTAAGAGGATGGCAGCAGTGCCAACCCAGCTGGCTTAGTAAGGAGAAAGGAGAAGCCACTGTGTTCAGTAACAGGAAAGCCTTCCCTCTCCCCATCACCCTGAGAGCCAAAGGTGGGTAGGTAGAGTGAAGAAAATATTTTGAGTTCTGGTGCTCAGTGACAGACAAGATTCATGGGTTAGGAAAACCCCAGTGGAAGGAGCAGCTGAGTGATTTGTGTGGTCCAAAGCCTCCGCCTCCACCTGAATGCATTCTAGGGCCAAGTGTAAATGGACATCTGTCTTCATTTTGTGTTAATGTTCACTTAGATGTCTTCTTGAAAGCTTGTATGTGAAATGTCTACAATAAATGGCTACCTTTGGTTTGCTATAACTTGAAAGATGTCTTTATTTGAGAAGTCCAAGGCCAATCCTTATAACTAGTAAGAAGACCTTGAATTCATGCCAGTTCACAGCTGCCCTTCATAGCCAGCAGAAAGGGATGTGATGTGAATCCACAGCAGTTCTTGTACGAAGTCCGCCGACTGCCATTACCATTAGCCCAAACAATGGTTTGCTTTACTTCCAAGGTAAAATTGATGTTGGACAGACAGACACACTACATGTGCTTCTGACAAGACTTGCATGCCAGCCTAACTAGAAGAAACCCTAGCTGTTTCCCTGAAGTTATAGGAAATGAAGACTATTCTCTTAGTGTCTCCTGCTGGGCCTGAGGGGTAGATTAACATAAGCAGGTGGCAGGGAAGACCAAACAGCTTTATCTGCGTGTGGGAGGGTCTTCCAGATACAGGCCCAAAGAATAACAAAGCCTGAGTGCTTGTCTACCAACCAGAAGAAACAAATGATTGTGCAACATCACTAGGCTGGGAGAACCGAAGGGAGACATGGTTTTAACAAGGTCTGTGTAGAACTCTCTCAGCCCCAATTCCCCATCTCTCATTATGAGAACATTTCTTCTTGGTGAGGGGAACATCTTTCACATAGGTACCTCCTGCTTCTGGAAGAATTGTCAAAACAACCCCTCTTGAACTAGTTATTTTCCAAGTGCTTTTAGCCCAAAATATGTAAAAAAGGATGCCTTTCTTGGAGGTGGCAAATTCTGTCATCCTTTACAGTATTGCAGATTGCTGGGGGGGCTGGGGGGCTGGGGGGGCTGGAATACTAGGTCTGTCTAGCCTAGGTTTGCCTCCAACTCTTAGTTCTCCCACCTCAGCCCAGTGTTGGAACTACAGGTATTCGCTACCAAGTCTCTCGCGGTGTTACTCTTGGCCACTGCTTTGACAGAAAGGAAAAGTTCTGTGGTTTCCATGTAGCTTTTCTCACCGTAACAATTGTGATCGTTGGCCTTCGAATCAATATAGAAGGTCAGCTGCCTTGTGGGTGTGTATTCTCAGTTATACACCCAGAAACCATAGGAAGAACGGTAAGATGGCTCAGTGGATTCCAGATGAAGGGTTTCTATCACTCTTATCACATGGGTTTATTTTTTTTTATTTATTTTCGAGACAGGGTTTCTCTGTGTATCCCTGGCTGTCCTGGAACTTCCTCTGTAGACTAGGCTGGCCTCAAACTCAGAGATCCACCTGCCTCTGCTTCCCAAGTGCTGGGATTAAAGGCCTGCACCAACACCACCACTCAGCACACGTGGATTTTATAACTTACTGTTTTGTGCTAGCGTGACCTTGAGTAGCTCCGAAGTCCCTTAATGCTGCTGGAAGATGAGTGCCACGCCCACGACGGTGTCGCCCGCGTGACAAATGCCTTGGATGAGGTGGTTACGTGGGAAAGGGGGGCTCGCGGCCCTCGGGTCTATGCCCCCGGCGACCCCTTATCAATCTGCCCGAATCATGGTGCCAGGCTACACGGAACCACACAAAATCTGCTTGCAGAGGCTGGCTGGCACTCTGCCTTTTTCTCTTTGCAGCTGTGACTATTGCTGTTTCCTTGTGTATTAATTTCAGGGAGTTAGCTCTCAATGTTCCTGATGTGCCCCATAAAGAGTATAATGATTCCTCAAAAGTGGCCTCAATACCCCCACCTATAATTCAAGCTTTTAGGCAAACAGTTAAAGAGGGTCCTAGAAGTTTGGGGGAATTTATGAATGACTTAGAACAAAAAGAACTTATGACTCAGAGGGACAAAGAGTCTAGCGAGGAGAGATGAAAGTAAAAGTCCAGGAACTCATAAGCAATCCACACCGCAGCCAACAGCAGCTGCAAGGAAGCAGTTACAGGAACTAACCAGTCCTACAAGAATTATCAAGGGACAAATAGAGTTTCTCATCAAGGGTCGGTGGTGGCAACCCCCTAACTTTAATCCTAGATATAATAATTATTTGGAGCCATTGCCCTTTACGGGAGCTTATGATAAACATGAGAACCAATGGGTGAATCATAATAGTATGAAAACAGAATGGCATAAGTTACAGTTCATGGAAAGAATAGCTAGGTCCCAACCCCCCTGGTGCCTTCTCACCTGCAAGCAAAGGTTAAATATTTTCACACAAATAAAACCATGGTTAAAACGATGGTGGGAAGGGTTTAATTGTGATACAAAACAAAGGTCTAATAATTACGTAGAAGGAAAACTTCAGCTAGGGCCGTAATGTTCTCTGTCTGGATGAGGGACCACAAAAGAGGAAATAACACCTGTACTCATGAGATCTATTAATCATTCTGAGAAAATTGTGTGACCACATTGTTAATTCTATGTCTATCGCCCCACTGGCCGATTGCCATGTTTCCTCAAATAAATGTATAAAAAACACTGCTTGATCTGAGTAAAATTACAGCAGTTCACAGCATACTCTGGTGTCTATGTCTGTCTGTCATTCGCCGAATCCCACTTATCCTGAGTACCTTCAACCCGTTCTCCCTCGGTCTGGTGTTCCTACTGAGACCCAGTCCGCGGCAGGTGGCGCCCGAACAGGGACATGAAGGACAGGTAATTTTTTCTCTTCTTTCTCTCTTTTCATAAGTAGGGATCGGCTCCTGTCAGGGTTCTGCAGACCCGCCGGTAAAGGCTCACCGGTTAAGCACAGGTAATCCAGAAGGTAAGCATGGGGCACCACCTCTCAAAGGAGGACAAATTATTTGCATCTGTGATAAGACATATGTTGGCAGAAAAGGGCTTGAAGGCAACACCAGAGGCCTTGGCAGAATTCCTTAAACTCGTGAAGGAATTGTGTCCCTGGCTCACAGAGGATGGCAGCCTGACACTGACGGAATGGAGGAAGGTAGGGAAGGCTATGCACAGATATACAAAAGAAAAGGGAGAAGAACGCCTCAGTATCAGTCTGCTTTTCCTCGTGATGTCTTGGAGGCTATTACTAGCAATGCAGTCGCTGCTTGGCGTCGCATTCCGCCTCCCGGGACAAAGAGCATGGTGTTATCAGGGATTATACAAGGGAATGAAGAAACATATCAAGCCTTTATCTCTAGACTTGAGGAAGCAATACATAGAATGCTTCCCCCTTTAGAGGGGACAGACATGCTTCTGAAACAGTTAGCCTGAGAAAATGCCAATACCCTTTGTAAAGACTTAATTAGGCCCGTCAGGAAGACAGGCTCATTACAGGATTATATAAAAGCATGCATGGATGCCTCACCAGCCGTAGTGCAAGGAATGGCCTACGCTGCAGCAATGAAAGGACAATGATTTAGCGCCAATGTTAAGAAAATAAGTAGCGGAGGGGCTGATAGCTCCCCGACCTGTTATAAGTGTGGAAAATCAGGGCATATGCAAAAGGAATGCCCGAATGCTGAGAATAGAGGAGGAAGAGCGCCTCCTGGCATTTGCACACGATGCAAAAAAGGAAAGCATTGGAGAAATGAATGCAAGTCAAGGTTCACTAAGGAGGGAGTTCCCCTTAAGCTCGACAGTCAGACAAAAAACTAGCTTCGGGGCTCCCCCTTAGCCCCGAGAAAGAAAAGGGGAATGTCCAAAAGGAAGTACAGTTAACACCAGGGCTAAACCCTGCTGCGCCAGAATTCACTGTCCATAACCTGCCTAGAGCTACTCCAGAGAGTGCTGGATTAGATATATCATGTCCTCAGGACTTGCTCCTGTCCCTGTGGGATGGGGTAACAGTCATAGATACAAAAATTACAGGAACCCTGCCACCACAAATGGTAGGATTAATTTTGGGGAGAAGCTCTAATACTGCTACCAGCTTTGAAGTACTCCCTGGAGTGCTAGATGCAGATACCTTAGGTACAATAAAGGTGATGATCAGGCCTTTAAAAGAAACCATTCAATTACACAAGGGACAGAGAATCGCACAGGTTGTTCTACTCCCCTACATAAAAATGCCTAACCCTGTTATGAAAAGCCATAGGGGGTCAGGACAGTTTGGCTCTTCAGACTCCGTAGAAGGAGTCAACTGGGTACAAGAATTAGGGCAACGACCCTTTAAGACAATCATCCTGGACGGCAGGACCTTCCAAGGACTCTTGGACACAGGTGCTGACAGGACCTGCATAGCAGGAAAGGATTGGCCTTCTTCTTGGCCAACACACAGAACAGGATCCTCCCTTATGGGAATAGGGATGGCTTCCGGAGTAATGCAGAGTTCAAAGCTTTTAAAATGGCAAACAGACAGTAAAGAAGGGTTTATACAGCCTTATGTGCTACCCTCTCTACCATTTACCCTATGGGGAAGAGACTTAATGGAGTCACTTGATGTACATTTAGTAACAGGAAGTTCTGAGCTGGAGCAGCATTTTACATAGGGGCCACTGCAAAGGATCTCTATGCAGACTCTATACAATGGAAGTCTGATCAGCCTGTATGGGTTAGTCAATGGCCCCTGACACAAGAAAAAATACAGGCATTAGAACAGCTGGTATCAGAACAATTGGAAAAAGGGCATATAGAAGAATCTAATAGCCCATGGAATACTCCTATATTTGTCATAAAAAAGAAATCAGGAAAATGGAGACTACTACAAGATTTAAGAGCAGTAAATGCTACAATGGAGGATATGGGGGCCCTACAACCAGGACTCCCATCCCCTGTGGCCATACCGAAGGACTGGCACATTATAGTCATTGATCTACAAGATTGCTTTTTTACAATAAGATTACAGCCTCAGGATCGCCCTAGATTTGCCTTTAGCATACCCTCAGTTAATTTTAAGAGACCCTATAGACGATTTCATTGGAATGTATTACCCCAAGGAATGAAGAACAGTCCTTCATTATGTCAAAAATTTGTGGATATGGCCCTTTTACCAATAAGAAAAACTTTTCCCTCTGCATATATTATTCATTATATGGATGATATATTATTGGCTCATGAAAATAAAGATACAACAGAAAAAATTCTCAAAGAGACAATTAGTAGTCTAACAGCTTATGGCCTTGTCATGGCTCCAGAAAAAATTCAAAAAAATAGGCCACTTAGTTATCTGGGACAATGGATAGGGGATAATTATATAACAACCCAAAAGGCATCTATCAGAGTAGATAAATTAAAGACCCTCAATGATTTTCAAAAATTGTTGGAAAATATAAATTGGGTAAAAAAATATTTAAATGTCACAACAGGTCAATTAAGCCCCCTGTATCAAATATTACATGGAGAAGCTCACCCAAGGTCAATAAGACACTTAACTCCTGAAGCCTTGCAGGCTTTAAGACATATAGAGCAGGCTTTGGAAAAAGCTAAAGTACATCAAGTAGACTATTTGATTCCATGGTATTTAATTGTTTTTGCCACAGATTATACTCCAACAGCTTGCCTATGGCAGGGAGATGTGTTGGAATGGCTACACCTACCACACACACATAAGAAGGTACTTATATCTTATCCCTCTCTTTGTGCACAACTTATATATAAGGACAAAATTAGGTCTAGAAAATTGTTTGACAAAGAACCGGCCTTTGTAATTATACCCTATAATAAAGAACAATTAGAGCTCTTATTACAAGAATCAGAAGATTGATGTCTCTCCTTAATGGGATACCTAGGACAAATCGCCTTTCATTACCCCAAAGACCCTCTTATTGAATTCATAAAAGAAGTTCCTCTTATATTTCCAAAGATATATGTTTCTCAACCCCTAACAGAGGGTATTATGGTTTTTACAGATGGGTCAACAAATGGGAGGTCTGCGGTATACTCGGAAGGGGAGGAACCTTTAATAAAAGTTGTACCGCAGATAACAGCCCAACAAACAAAAATACGTGCAGTTCTGCTTACACTTAGACATTTTCCCCAGACCCTTAACCTTTATACAGACTCAAAGTATGTAGTTAATTTATTTCCTGCCATAGAAACAGCGAGTTTAACAGGTTCTTCTACTATTAAGCCTCTGCTTAAGGAACTGCAAGCTCTGTTATGACAAAAAACAGAAAAACTTTTCATAGGACATATTCGGGGTCATACAGGGTTACCAAGACCCCTGAGCCATGGTAATCACATGGCTGACTTATTAACTAGAATTAATCTCCTTACAGTACAGGAGGCACAAGAAAGTCATGCTCTGCATCATCAGAATGCTAATGCATTAAAACAAGCTTTTCAGATAACTAGAAAACAAGCTAGACATATAATTAAGGAATATGCTCATTGCCCTCCACAAAATCAGAGTTTAAAGATGGGAGTCAATCCTAGGGGATTGAAGCCTCTTACATTATGGCAGATGGACGTAACCCATATTCCTTCCTTTGGGAAGATGAAATATGTTCATGTAACAATGGATACATTCTCTCATTTTATCCACGCGTCTGCCAGATCAGGAAAAACAATAAAGGATATGATTCAGCATCTGGTACAATGTTTCATGATCATGGGGAAACCCATACATATCAAAACTGATAATAGACCTGCCTACACCTCAAAATCTTTTGAGGTATTTTTAGCACAATGGGGGATTAGTCACACGACAGGAATTCCCTATAACCCACAAGGACAGGCCATCATAGAAAAAACTCATCAGACATTAAAATTACAAATAAAAAGATTACAAAATGCTAACTCATATATGTCCCCTCATCATGTTTTAAGTCATTCTCTCTTTGTATTAAACCATTTGAACATGGACTCAAATAATAATTCCTCTGCTCTTAAACATTGGACAGTAAAAGAGACGGCATCATCATTGCCACAAGTACTATGGAGAGACTTGCTTTCGGGATCCTGGAAAGGACCCGACCCTCTGATAACATCGGGACGAGGGTATGCTTGTATCTTTCCACAGGATACAGAATCGCCCATATGGATTCCAGACAGACTCATCAGGCCAGCGCTACAAAAAACTACAAAAACAAAAAAAAAAGTTAGCGACGGCCCGGCTCACTCAGGAGATAAAAAAGCTGACCCTGAAGCCACAAAAGCTTCCGACATAGACCCAACTAAAACATCTGGCGACGAAAACAAAAACACTTGCCTCACAACAATGTTCTAACCCTCCTTTAGAAATGCTGTTTGTAGCCATGTTGTCCTTGATTGCTGTTGGGCCTACTACAGCCTCTACTAGTCCTTCTACCTATTGGGCTTATGTTCCTCGTCCTCCCCTCTTACATGTAATGGGATGGTTGGATGATGAGACTTATAAGATATTGAACAATCAGACAGAGATCATCGGGGGTTTCCAAGATTCAGACAAAAGGACAAATGCTTCCTCATTTATAAACTTTGCAGGAAGCTCAGATTCATTACCAATTTGCTTCGCCCTGGAAGGAGTAGCTCCTCCCGGGTGTCTCTCCACCAGCTACAGAACCTTTTTAACTGATGCCCCCAGCTCTACCGGTAAAAAAAGAGATCCTAGATGGATCTGGGAGACTCAACTGCTTACTCTGGGACTTCCCACTATAAATAAAACTTTTCAGTCTGTCAATTTTATGCCTCTTGATTCCTGTATTACTAAATATCGGGATAAAAATCAATTTTGGGATGATGGTATTACCGCCTTTCCTACTTGATTACGTTATGGGTTTCCTCACGCAGCCTCCTCCTACAATCCTTTACTGTCTAAATTGCTTATTTGGGATTTTTCCGCCTCTTCTAAAAAAAAGAAATATAAAAATTATATCTCAAAAAATAAAAATAAGTTCCATAATTATACATTTATGGGTCATGGAGAAAAAATCACTAGATGGTTTTCACCTGGGTATGTTGAGCCAGTATGGGTCACTAGAACCCCCTCCGAAAACATGAGAAAACATCCAGACTTGTTTCGGCTTGTTGCCGCTTCAGGCCCAATGTCTCAAAAAAGACCCAAAGAAACTACTCCATCTCCCATTACAGTTAGAGCATATATTTCCTATCCTTTTGCTCTGCTACTGGGCTCTGCTGCCCGGGTAAATATCTCTACTCTTGGGTCTAACTCATATCATATAACTTGCTTTAGATGCATTATCACTAATTATATTTCACCAAGAAAAAAACAAAAAATACAGATTATGATGATTATAAAAAGACCACCTTTTATAATGATGCCTATACAATTACATAACATAACTTGGTATGATAATTCAGCTTTACAGGTACTTAGACAGCTTCATGAATTAATAAGGCCAAAAAGATTTGTTACAACATTGATATTAGGGATAACAACATTAATATCTATTATTACTACTTTTGCCATTGCCACCACCGCCCTGGTTCAAGAGATTCATACAGCTCAATTTGTAAATGATTTAAATAAAAATATTTCCTTTACATTATCTAAACAAACAATTATTAACAAAAAATTAAAGACAAAAATTAATATATTAAAAAAAATAATGTTAGCCTTAGGACAAGATATGGCCAATATTAAAAAACTTATAAAAACTAGATGTCATCAAAAATACAAAGCTATTTGTATGACTCCACTTCCCTACAATTCCTCTGAAAATTGGGATAAAGTTAAACATCATTTATTAGAGATATGAAAGGATTCTTCCATTACTCATGATTTAGAGGTTATTCAAAAAAACATATCGGCCATGAGCCAAGCTCATATACAAACTGGCTCGTTAAATATCTTAACACAAGGATTACAAAAAAACCTTAAGGCCATAAATCCCTTAGATTAAATTCAATATTTTATTTTCATAGACATTCTTGCCTTAATTATAGTTTATGTTATTATGATTTTCCCTTGTCTTTTCAGGACAATAACCAAATCTCTGGACAATATACGTGAGGACCTGTATGCCTTCCGCCTTAAAAACAAAAAAGGGGGAACTGCCACGCCCACGACGGTGTCGCCCGCGTGACAAATGCCTTGGATGAGGTGGTTACGTGGGAAAGGGGGGCTCGCGGCCCTCGGGTCTATGCCCCCGGCGACCCCTTATCAATCTGCCCGAATCATGGTGCCAGGCTACACGGAACCACACAAAATCTGCTTGCAGAGGCTGGCTGGCACTCTGCCTTTTTCTCTTTGCAGCTGTGACTATTGCTGTTTCCTTGTGTATTAATTTCAGGGAGTTAGCTCTCAATGTTCCTGATGTGCCCCATAAAGAGTATAATGATTCCTCAAAAGTGGCCTCAATACCCCCACCTATAATTCAAGCTTTTAGGCAAACAGTTAAAGAGGGTCCTAGAAGTTTGGGGGAATTTATGAATGACTTAGAACAAAAAGAACTTATGACTCAGAGGGACAAAGAGTCTAGCGAGGAGAGATGAAAGTAAAAGTCCAGGAACTCATAAGCAATCCACACCGCAGCCAACAGCAGCTGCAAGGAAGCAGTTACAGGAACTAACCAGTCCTACAAGAATTATCAAGGGACAAATAGAGTTTCTCATCAAGGGTCGGTGGTGGCAACCCCCTAACTTTAATCCTAGATATAATAATTATTTGGAGCCATTGCCCTTTACGGGAGCTTATGATAAACATGAGAACCAATGGATGAATCATAATAGTATGAAAACAAAATGACATAAGTTACAATTCATGAAAAGAATAGCTAGGTCCCAACCCCCCTGGTGCCTTCTCACCTGCAAGCAAAGGTTAAATATTTTCACACAAATAAAACCATGGTTAAAACGATGGTGGGAAGGGTTTAATTATGATACAAAACAAAGGTCTAATAATTACGTAAAAGGAAAACTTCAGCTAGGGCCGTAATGTTCTCTGTCTAGATGAGAGACCACAAAAGAAAAAATAACACCTGTACTCATAAGATCTATTAATCATTCTGAAAAAATTGTGTGACCACATTGTTAATTCTATGTCTATCGCCCCACTGGCCGATTGCCATGTTTCCTCAAATAAATGTATAAAAAACACTGCTTGATCTGAATAAAATTACAACAGTTCACAGCATACTCTGATGTCTATGTCTGTCTGTCATTCGCCGAATCCCACTTATCCTGAGTACCTTCAACCCGTTCTCCCTCGGTCTGATGTTCCTACTGAGACCCAGTCCGCGACAGATGAGAATATGAGTGTCTGTCTGCATTTGTTTCCTGGGGATGCTATAATAAATTTCCACAAACGTTGTAACTTAAAATGACAGATTTATTCTTCCACAGTTCTAGAAGCCAAGAGACATAAAATTGAGGTCTCCATAAGGATGTGTCCCCTCCAAAGGCTGCAAAGAAAAGACTTCCCACCTCCTCCCACTTCTACTGGCTCCACATGTTGCTGACTTGTGACAGTCTCCCCATTTTCCTGTACACTCAATAACTGCATTCCGTGTGTCCTGTGTCACTTTCTCTTACAAGAACTCTCTGATTGTATTTAGTACCCAATGTCAATATAGTCTCATCTTGATAGTTCCCTTGCTTGAATCTACAAAAAGACTATTTCCAAATAAGACCATAGTCTGAGGTTGCAGGTAGACAGGACCCTGCCAGCCTCAGAAGCACTGTTAATTTCCAGCCCTTTTCCTGAAGATGCTGATGGTGGTCATTCAGAATTTTTGGAGATTTAAAGATATAAAGAGAGATAGATAGATAGGAGATTTATGTGCATATGCATAGACATTGTGCTCATCATTGTAATGGAGCCTTTTCTCCAGTAAAGAGCATTCTTCACTTTTACCCTATAGAAATGGGTGGATTTTTATTGTATTTGAAAATGGCCTTTCCTGGAGCTAATTTATGGTATCAAAGTGATTTTCTTTCATAAAAGACCCATGATTTTTAAAATTTTTTCTCTTTTTTATTGAAAAAAATTTCAATATATTCTGATCATACTTTTCCTCTGCCTCAGCTCTCTTGGATCATCCCCACCCAAACAACTCCATACCCTTTCTTTAGAGAACAAACAAAAAACTACACAGGTTAAAAAAAAAAAAAAACACTATGCCGGGCGGTGGTGGCACACGCCTTTAATCCCAGCACTCGGGAGGCAGAGCCAGGCGGATCTCTGTGAGTTCGAGGCCAGCCTGGGCTACCAAGTGAGTTCCAGGAAAGGCGCAAAGCTACACAGAGAAACCCTGTCTCGAAAAACAAAACAAAACAAAAAAAAACACTAAATCAGAAACCATAATATGTGAACAAAAGACCAATAAGACAAAAAATACCCAAACAAAACAATATGAAACAAAATGTCTACCAATTTACCACTGAGTTTTGTGTTGGCCATCTGCTTGGCATGAGGCCTACCCTGAAGTATGGTTAAAATACCCAGTGAGATTCCACTGGAGAAAACTAATTTTAACATTGCAAGCTGCTATCAGTTGCAGATAACTTCTCGTTTAGGGATGGGAGGAGCCTGTGTCCACTTCCCCACTTCAGCACTGGGACCCCATCTGGCTTGAAACTACACAGGCCTTATGCATGTTGGTACAGTCTCTGCGTTCATATGTACACCAGTCCTGTTGTGTCTGGAGGGCACTGTTTCCTTGGAGTCTTCCATCTCCATTGGCTCTTAAAAATGTTTCTAACCCTTCTTCCACATAGATCCCTGTACCCTGAGGTGAGGAGTTTGATGAAGACATCCCATTTAGGACTCAGTGTTCCAAAATCTCTTACTCTTTGCCCGTTGTCCAATTGTGGGTCTCTTTGTTGGTTCCCATCTACTACAAGAGGAATCTTCTCTGATGATAGCTGAGCAGGGCACTGATCGATGGGTACAGCAGAACATCATTAGGAGCCATGTTATTGCTATGTTCCTTTAGCCAAACAATAGCATTTGATTTTCACCTGGGCCAATGGCCTGTCTAGTGTCAGGTTCTTGGCCACCTGAGCAGTGTCAGACATGGGTTCCATCTCCTGGATGGACCTTAAATCCAATCAGAGAGTGGTTGGTTCCTCCTGCAAAGTGCCACTAGTGCACCAGCGCTTCTTGCAGGTAGGTCACTGTTGTACATCATAGTTTATAGCTGGGTTGATGGCTACCTCCCTCTTCTGGTCCCTTCTAGTACTAGGAACCCCAGTTAGTGGGGGTGAAGCCTCTAGTTAGACACCAGCTTGACATCTCCCTGTTAAGTTAGCTATGTAAATATGGTGGTGTGAATGAAAATGGCTGCTAGAGGCTCGTAGGAAGTAGCACTATTGGGAAGGGTGGCCTTGTGGGAGGAAGTATGTCAGTGGCGGTGGGGGGCACCTTTGGGGTTTCAGAAGCCCAAGCCAGACCCAATGCTATTCTCTTGGCCAGCTGCCTGCTGACCTGGATGTAGAACTCACAGCTACCTCTCCAGCACTGTGTCTGCTGGCATGTTGCCATGCTTCCCTCCATGACGATAATGGGCTAAACCTCTGAACTGTAAGCCAGCCCCAATTAAATGTTTCCTTTATAAGACTTGCCATGGTCATGGTATCTCTTCACACAACAGAAACCCTAACTAAGACAGTAAGTGTTGTCCTCAAAAATAGGGCCTTACCATCAGTTTGCAGAAAGCAACCAATAGCCTTGGCAATAGTTGGAGATGTTAATGGGAACCCATGGGTCCTCTTTGGTCAATGACTCCACTAGATGTAACCCATTCCTGGAACTTGTTGTTTTACTTGATGGTGAAATATGTCTAGTTGGGGCTTTGTCTCCCATGTTATTTGTTGACTCCATTTAGACATCTTTCATATATGTATGTGTGTATGTGTGTGTGTGTGTATGAGTATATATAATATATACATATATATGTATAATGTATGAAACTTCTACAATAGTAGGTTCCCATATGCCCCTCAAATGTCCCTTAGTGTTAGTTGTCCCTCCCCATATCCCATTCTTTACCCCTCTCTTCCATCCCCTTCCCTTTTAACCCTCCCATTCCAGTCTCATCCCGGTTTCTCCATAATTATATATTCTATTTACCCTCCTTGGGAGATCCTCCTCTCCCCCAGTCCTGTACTTGATACCTAACCTCTGTTGTTATATGGATTGTAGCATGCATATCAAAGGCTTAAAAACTAACATCTACAAATAAGAGAAAACACACAATATTTGTCTTTTGGGGTCTGGTTTACCTTATTTGGGATGAATTTATTTTTCTAGTTCCATTCATTTACCTGCAAATTTCATAGTTTCATTTTTTAACACTGAGTAGTATTCCATTATGTAAATGTACCAAATTCTCATTATTCATTCATGGACATCTAGGCTGTTTCCAATCTCCGACTATTATGAATAGAGAAGCAATGAACATGTAGTAGGGTTCTTTGGGTATATGCCCAAGAGTGGTCTAGCTGAATCTTGAGACAGATCTATTCCCAGCTTTCTGAGGAACTGCCACACTGATTTCTGTATTGGCTGTATGAGTTAGCACTCCCATCAGCATGTGTGAGTATTCCCCCTGCTCCATATCCTTGCCAGCATGAGCTACCATTTGTTTCATGTGAGCTACCATTTGTTTCATTGACCTTGGCCTTTCTGACTGGTATAAAATGAAATCTCAAAGTAGTTTTGATCTGCATTTCCCTGATGACTAAAGATATCGACTCTCCCTCCCTCCCTCCTCTCTTTTTCTTCTTGAAACGGGGTTTCTCTGTGTCACCTTGGCTGTCCTGGAACTCACTCTGTAGACCAGGCTGGCCTCGAACTCACAGAGGTCCACCTGCATCTGCCTCCTGAGTGCTGGGATTAAAGGCGTGCACCACTACTCCTGGCTTATTGACCATTTCTTAAAGTGTTTCTCAGCCATTTGTGTTTCATCTTTTGAGAACTCTCCGCTTAGTCCTGTATCCCATTTTTATTTGTTTCCTTGATGTCCAATTTTTGTAGTTCTTTATATACTTTAGATATTAACCCTGTATTAGATGTGTAATTGGCAAAGCTCTTTCCTGTTCTGTAGCCTGCCACTCTGTCCAAATCACGGTGTCCTTTGCCATACAGAAGCTCTTCAGTTTTATGGGGTTCCATTTATTGATTGTTGTTCTTCGTGCCTGTGCTATCAGTATCCTGTTCAGAAAATCTTTTCCTGTGCCAATGAGTTCAAACCTATCCCCCACTTTCTCTCCTGTCAGAATCAGAGTATCTGGTTTTATGTTGAGGTATCTGACCCATCTGGAGTTGAGTTTTGTGCAGAGTGACATGGATTCTTCTACATGTGGCCATCCAGTTTGGCCACTGTTTGTTGAAGGTGCTGTCCTCAGCATGTTCATCACAGAGCCTTGTGCACACAGGCTCTGAGTGGGACTATATCATTCATATATATAATATATATATATGTATATCGTACATATATATATGTATATATATATATGTATATCATACATCGACTCTGGAAACCAGCCTCTACTAAGCTTAGCCAGACTCTGTGCAGGCAAAGCTCCAGCAGACTTTTATTTCCTCCCCATCCATGTCCATGTCCTAAATGAAAGAGACATCAACAAGACAACTGGAAGGAAACACTAAAGCCATTTATTACAGATCCAGATTGGCAGCTGGGGGAGCCAGGAGGTCACCGGGCTCCGGAAATCCCCTCTGTAACTATGGTATCAGGAGGAAAAGGGTAGGGAGAGCAGGAGGTTCAGTACAGAGTGCTCACCTAGTATGCAGGAGACCTTGGGTTGCAACGCAACATATAAAAAAGAAAGGAAGGGAGGAGAGAGGGAGGGAGGAAGGGAGGGAGGGAGGGAGGGAGAGAGAGAAGGAAGGGAGGGAGGGAGGGAGAGAGGGAAAGAAGGAAGGGAGGGAGGGAAGGGAGAGAAGGAAGGAAGGGAGGGAGAGGGAGGGAGGGAGGGAGGGAGGGAGGGAGGAAGGAAGGAAGGAAGGAAGGAAGGAAGGAAGGAAGGAAGGAAGGAGGGAAGGAAGGGGGCTGGGGAAATGAACAATGTGCTTTAGCAACCATAGTCTCCACATGCTCATCTCCCCTGTGACCTGCCCACTCGAGAAAAGCTCTTTGTCTGTGTGGTCTCCACCCGTCTTTAGGCATTGCTGGCCACGCATTCCCCAGGCACAGTCCATGAACGGGTTCTGGGAGCATGCTCAGGACATAGCAGCATCCTGTCTGCCTGAGAAGCCAGGCCAAGGTCAGCTGCTGCCACAGTAGCTCTTCTGAGCTCAGCCCTTCAGGAAATGGTCGAACTGTCCTGTCCTCGGCTCACGACAGGCAGCTGAGGCCACCAGGCAGTGGGGACGCCGCCAGCGGTTCTTCACCTTGCCTTTAGAATTAGGCGGGTTTTCTCATCTCCAATGAGGAGCCTAAAAAGAAATTGTCCTGTGAGGTTCCATTCCCCTAGAAGAGAGACCCAGCTTCCCATCATGAATCTCCAGGCCCAGAACTCTGTAGACAGGTGGCTTCCTGAGCTCAGCCCCCTCAGGCAAAAGGATTCTTATGGTGAAAATCAGCAGTGGAGTGATTAGTGGTGTTTTACACCATGTCCTGGGCATGGCCTGGGGCCCCTGAACTGCAGTAGGCAATGGTACAAGAAGGCTACATAGCCAGCCCAGATCCAACCCTCTCAGACACAGTTGAAGGGACCTGGAAGGAGTTGGTGCCTCAAGGAGAAAAAGAATATGATCTAAATATATTGTACAAAAACTTTTTAGTGAAAAAAATTTTAAAGCACCTCTAAACATGAAGCCCACCTATCGGAAAGGAAAGTCTAGGAGATATCCCAAGTCCCCAAAAATGTGTTTGAGCACTATTTGGAGCCAGGGCCACTCATGAACATCTCAATCCTAAGGGCCAGTTAGACCCCCTTGTAAAGTGGATTTCTGTCACTTGGAGCCAATGGCCCTAGACAGAGCCAGCTTAGTTCCTTCTAAAGATTCCCCTTTTCCTCCAAGTCCAAGTGAGTGCCAGTCTACTAGGTGTAGACTCCCTGGCACCCTCCTACCTAATGAGCAGTCCTACAAGGAGGCCAGCCAGGAGGGGGCCCACCCAGTAGATCCAGTGGAAGTCCCAGTAGCCGGCCATCACCGCAGGTCCAAAGGCACGAGCAGGGTTCATGCAGGCTCCAGAGATCCCACCCCTGCAGACACACAGGTACACGGTTCACCAGCATCTCTAAAGGTCCTACCTCAAATCCACATCTTTAATCAGACCTACAGCCCACTGCACCCAGACATTCTCTCTGAGTCTAGATCTTAGTACTAGGTAGACATAGGATGGTTCCTACATGGCCATCATATAGGCCACTCCCCACACACTCTTCTAGAACAGTAGCCAGTAAAAACAGCTGCTTAGTCATGACAGGAGGAAAAAATAGCACAGGTTCTCTTCCAAAGTCTATAAAGCAAAGTCCGAGGAACGTCACCCACTTTGAAGTCCAGTTGACCTACATTCAAAGTCCAGCCCAGGCAGTTCTACTCTGAAAACTTTGTCTAACCTCTCCGCATGTCCACTGAGATGAAAGTGCCCAACCTACAGGCTGTAGCCAGGAACAAATGACAAAATGTGCATGTCTTGATGATCACTATAGTGTAGCCAGGCCATTGAGGTCCTCATGCCACAGATCTGGGCCCTCCTCCTCCAGAGGGGTCTGTTTCCTAGGCACACCAAAGGGGGCATTACCCCCAGGCTTACCGAAGGGAGCTTGTTTCCAAGGCACCCCTCTAGCTCTGGGTTCTGTCTGCAGACCCCATACCTTTGGGCTGGGTCCTACAGCCTTCAATGGGTTCTGTACCCAGAAGCCAGGCCAAGTGGTGGAGCGCACATGTAAGTAAAGCAACTGCCACTAGGGGGCAGAGAAGCACCACTACTATTAATCTGCTGCATTCCCAGCACACCCAAGGTGGCCGGGAGACCTGCACCCTGAGAAAGGTTTGGTTCTGTATCCAAAAGAAAGGAAGGAACAAGCCGGGCGGTGGTGGCGCATGCCTTTAATCCCAGCACTCGGGAGGCAGAGGCAGGAGGATCTCTGTGAGTTCGAGGCCAGCCTGGTCTACAAAGTGAGTTCCAGGAAAGGCGCAAAACTACAGAGAAACCCTGTCTCGAAAAAACAACAAAAAAAAAAAAAAAGAAAGAAAAGGAAGGAAGGAACAGAACTTCTGGAAGTGACCTCGTACACACCTCATCCGATTGTGGGTGACCGTCCCAGGCCTGCCACTGTACCTATACTCTCAATGACCCTAAGTCATTTCTTGCCTTTCTGAACCTCAGTTTGACTATCTGTACAGTGGGAGAAATGATTCCTGACCCAACTTTGTCTCCTTAATGCCTTCCCCAAAACTAGCAAGAGGCTCAAAATAAAAGAGGCCACGAGTAGAAGCAATCTTTTGTAAGACTGAGGCAACACCCTGAGGGAATGTTTTATTTCTACTACAGAAATAAAAATCCAGAGCTCTGACTTAGCCCTGAATGAAGTAGAAGGGTCACCACATTCTCACACAGCCAAAAATCATCTAGCACTGTCTGATGCCGCATACCCCGCCACTGCCCATGGCCTGCCCAAAACCAGTCCACCATCTCCATTTGCCACACTTTCCTGGCCCCTGCCGGCAACTGAGGCTGCAGCCCTCAGCCCTGATGTGGGTCCACATCTGGACGTGGCCATCACACTGCTGAGGGACACTTACCCTGCCAATATATCCACAACGACCGAGAAGCCGATGCAGAACGGCGCCAGAGGACCCTTCGTCTTCTCATTGACCGCGCCCATACACACGGCCAATGCCAACAGCATCGTCAGAATGATCTCTGCCCCCAGGGCTACCGACACCTGCCCCTGCTCCTGGACTGTTGCAAAGGCTGCCCCAGATGCATTCCAGAACCTCTCCTCCGGACTCATCGCCTGTGGAGAAAACCCACTCAGCCGAGGACAGAGAGAAGCTGGGAGCTGGGCCCAGGGGCTTACCATGTAGGCCTGTGCTCCAGCCCATCTGCTCTCGGACATATATGTATCCATATCCCAGTTCCTCCCAGGTTTACATGTGACTTCGGGAGCTACAAGACCTCTTTGAACCTTGCTTTGCTCACCTGAAAATTGAGAACAACGGGTGTTGTGTCCTGAAGCCTATGCTGCTTACTTAACCCTCTTTGAGGAAAAGAGTACAAAACTAGCTTGCCTCACAAGCTCGAGACATGGCAAGGCCTGCATGCCTTGAGGAAGGCTGAGTGAGGGGTTGAAACTGAGTCAGCCTCCGGGGAGCAGGCACTGGTGAGTGTCAGAGAGAGGGAGAAGGGAAGAAGGGAAAGGAGGAGGGAGTGTGGAGGGAGGGAGCAAGGAGAAGCCCATGGAATTATATGTAGAGCTATAAAATCTTTGGCCCAGCCTGGGGATGAACTTCTATGGTAGGGCACTTCTCTGGCATGCTGAAGGCCTTATGCTCCATCACCTGTGCTGGCAGATGCGGAACCTGCAGCTAAGAACTTGCTTTTTTAAAAAAAATATTTTTTATTTATTTTTTACGTGTGTAAGTGTTTTGTGTTCATGTATGTCTGTGTACACCACATGCATGCCTGGTAACCACAACGGCCAGAAGAGGGTGTGGGATCCCTGGAATTGGAGTTACAGATGGTTGTGAGTTGCCATGTGGGTGTTGGGAATCAAACCCAGGTCCTCTGGAGGAGCAGCCATTGCTCTTAACCGTTGGGTCATCTCCTTAGCCCCAGAATTAGCTTTTTTGATTGATGGAAAGATTTCAAGTATAAATTATCAACTGGAAGGAAAGAGAGGGGGAAGGGGAAGGGAATCCCATCAGAGACAAGCCACAAGCCCAGTCCCAGCAGGGATCACCAACCTTAGCCAAGGCAGCCCCAATCAGTCCTCCGACCAGCTGGGAGATCCAATAGGGAAGAAGCAGCATGGCGTTGAGGCCTCCGATCAGTGTGACTGCCAGCGACACAGCAGGGTTGAAGTGTCCCCCGCTACAACCAAGAGGAGAAGGAAGCCTTGAGGCCACGGTCCAAAGCTCACCACTGGGTGAGAATATATACTCTAGCCTGTCCCCCAAGCTGGGCCTGCAGGCTGGAGTCAGCCCAGCCCTACCGTAAGCAGAAATGCAGCAAAGCCCCATTTTCTCTGAAGAGTCTTGTGGTGGGATGAGAGGCACAGACGGAGCTTGGGATGGGTGGGACAGTCCCTGAAACCAGGCCCTCCTTGGGGACAAACGCATAGGGAGAACATCCACGAATTCCCCCAGGCTCCTCAGAGCTTGTTCCCGACCTCCAGAAATGTGGCCAGGTGCCACATTTGCACAGCACACAACAGGTTGCAAAACCAAGATGTTGGTGCAAGTTCAGCATGCATCTGGCTTCGCTGAACCCTGGCTGTTCTCATCTTCTCCATCCCACAACTGCACACAGGCTCGGTGGCCCGCCTTGGTCACCCAGCCAGGAAGCCACCAGGCCTACCTAGATAGAAGGCCATGTGCTTTTCATCCCACTGACAGTCTCCCTCGGACATTTAAAGAGAGAATAAAGTGCTCATTCTTGCTTTCTAGAGAACAGTATGTCACTGTCCTCACTTAGATCTGATTTTGAGTGAGATTAAATAGAGAACAGCCCTATCCCAGTTCACCCAGTTAGATGCCCCAAGCAGGATACCCACCATGACAGTAGGCTTTTCTAGGAAATGGCCCACCTCCTCCCAACCCATCCCACTGAGCCCATACCCAGATAAAGGCCAAGCAAGAGAAGGGTCATCTTTCTGGCCCCACAAAAACCCCTCTTGTGGGGATGGAGCCCTGGCAGCTTTCTGTGCACCACAGCGGATAAACAAAGCCCCAGCCACATCCTCTGTGCTGCTCTGCTTTTCCTAATCAGTTTCCAAAGTGTAACAGCAAGAGCAGAGAGGGCCGAGCACCCCACACTCTCCTGAGGCGCTACAGTCAGACAGCTTGAACTTGACTCCTGGCTCCCCCCACCCTCTAGCACATACCTCTTACCGGAGATGTGGACTTTCTCTTTGGGGAGGACAAGGCAGAAACCAGGGGAAATAACATGACCTACTCCATCAGTTTGTCATGGGAATAGAATGACATCAAAAGAGTGCTCTGTATAGAGCAGAGGCATAGTTAGCAATAGATGTGTGTTGGCTTGGAAAATAACTAAAGTGTGGTAACTATTATTTCCATTTAAAAGGCCTGGAGAGTGACCTGCCCACAGAATCCACAGGCTGCAGAGCTAGATGAGCCCACCTACCCCCATATTTGTAAGATCCCAAATGGGTGCCCAAGAGCTCCCCAGGTTGGCACTAGGCTAAATGCTGGGAGCTGGTCTCACCTGATGTTTCCCAAGATAGCGATGATGAGCCCCAAGGCCAGCCCATGAGCCAAGGCAGGCTGCAGGAGCCCAGTGTCTGGATTATTCTCAATGACCGATAGACACCCGATGAAGATGAAGAGGGCAGAGCCCAAAAGTTCCACCACACACGGCTGTATGTATCGCTCGTAACAGGACTGTCGGCATCTGCCAGCCATGCTGTTCTCCTTCACCTTGCCCCCACCGAGGTCCACCTCACACATCGGTGCCTGCCGTAGGGAAAAAGAGAGGAAACACGGGTGGCAGCTGCCCCCAAACAGAAGCCCCCATCCCCAGCCTTGAACACATCCTTGGTGCCCTTGCCCAGTCAACAAACTCACCTCCCCAGACATCAGTGCAAGAAGGTCCAAGCAAGAGCTACCAGGAGCTACAGCAGCTGCTCTGGAATGTGCCCACTTATCTCCAGGACAGAGACCGGTCCGCTACAGACTGCTCTTTTAAAGGACTGGGGACGTTCACCAAAGGTGTCCAGAAAGCAATAAAGCCTGGATGGGAGGTGGCCCAGAAGAGTAAACATTTTTTTTCTAATCTCAACAGAGCAAGGGCCACGTGGGATCAATGATTGCTGGGCTTGGTGCCAGCAACAGGAAAGGTGTGGCCTGCTTGCATCACGTGCAGAGCATACTCCAGGCTCCCTCCACAGTGCCTCATCTCTCCAGGGTCCAAAGGTGGCCAGCATGTGTGCACAGGCATGAGGAGGGCCCCACCAGGAGAAAATTGACACTCAGTAGCAGCCAACACCTCTACCATTGTTCCACCAGCCTCAAGGGCCTTCTTCCCACCTAGGACCTTTTCCACGCTCATCCTGATAACCTGGCCCCACAAGTGCGTGTGTGGATGATGGTTGCTGGGTGCCTGAGGCAGTAAAGACAATGTGGTATTATTGCATATGGTAAAGCTGCTGGACTTTAGAAACCTGCTGATGGGTGGGACCTACACCCTCACACACTCGAAGCCGGGGCACCACCAATGAGATGCACACACATCCCAACTCAGACTGCCTGCATTGGAACCCCAGCTCAGCATGAACAAGCCAGGAGCTAGCCACGGAACTGAGTGTGGCCAAACTCTCTTCACCCTCACTCTTTCACCCGCAGACGACAGTGACTGAACCATGTCACGGCATCCTTACAAGGTTTCAGTGAGTGAACATATGAGAAGGGATCGTGGCAGCTCCAGATGCATTACCAAATACCAGAGTCCATTCATTCAGAACATACCTATAAGCCCCGCAAGGCACAAGTGGCCAAGCCCCACCCCTGAGGACCTCCAGCCACCAGGCTCCGTCCACAGAAAACTCTACCTGCCATAATGGCCAGCCCTAGGCCCTCCAGAAACAGGCAGCCAAGCTCTACCACAGAGTAAAAAGCCCAAACTCAGGACTTGAAATCCCCCTAATCCCCACCCTGGAAATCTCCACCCCGGAAAGCTCTGTCCCCCAAGAAACCCTATATAAAGCCTGTCTTCTGCTCAGTTCTCTACTGCTTCTCACCTGAGCAGAGGCCGCCATTCTCCCAGGCTCTTGTGTGAGGTTTGTTGGGCAGTGTGACTTTGTGGTATTCCTTGGCTCCTGACTGCCAGGTTACCTTTCCCCTCAGAGCTGTAATACTTGCACTGGGGAAACCTTCCTCCCCTCCCCTAAAGCAGAGCTGCTAACACTTGCAGTGGGGAACCGTCCCCCCGCCAACACACACACACACACACACACACACACACACACACACACACACACACACACAAGCAGAGCTTAACACTTGGTGGTTTGGAGAAACATTACGCCACCACCACCACCCCCCACCGCCAGCTGTAATACTTCCACTGGGAAAGTCTTTTCTCTCAAAACTGTAACTCTTCCACTGGGGCAGCCTTTCTCCTCAGAGTGGTAACACCTACAATAACCATATAAAACAGTGCATACGTAATTGCCCATCAACTTTAGAATACATACTTGGGTGTTACACTGCATACCTCCATGAGCCAGGAACTGGATAACAACCTTCTATCTGTCGTCTCACATTCACCTGGTGAATATTCCATGACGTAGGTGGTACCTTAGAGCCACAGAAGAGAAAGTGCGTGTTCAGGATGACATAGCCTAGGATTATAAAAACAATGAGATGTCACAAAAGGACAATGTAATTCCACTCACATAAGGTACCCAGACAGTCAAATGTATAAATACAGAAAGAAGAATGGGCCAGGATGGGGCTCAGCTGGCTGAGTACTTGTTTAGCACACATGAAGTCCTGGGCTGGACCCTCTCCTTAGCACCACACAGAACCAGACATGGCAACACACACCTGTAATCCCAGCACGTGGGAGGTGGGCACAGGAGAGTGCAAGGTCATCCTTGGCTACAGAGAAAGTCTGAGGCCAGCCTGGCTATATGAGACCTTGTCTTAAAAAAAAAAAAAAAAAAGTCGGGGGGACAGCATGATGGCCTAGTGAGTAAAAGCAGTTTTCCTCCAAGCTTGATAACTGAGTTTGATCTCCAGGACCTACGAAGTAGAGAGAGAAAACCAACTCGTGCAAGTTGTCCTCTGACCTCTGGACAAACACTATCTATCTATAAATAAATACATAAATGGTTTTTAAAAGAGCACGTGGTTTCTAGACCTGGAGTAGAGTGGGTTAGTGTTCAACGGTACCTGGGTTTTTGTTGGGGGGTTAAAAATATTCTAGATATGAATGGCAGAGATGTATGAAACAGTTGAGGGCACTCAATGCCACTAAACTGCACACTTCGGATAGTTGAATGGTTCATTTCATGTCACACACACTATTGGAAGGAAAGGATAAGCTCAGCTATACACTCTCAACTTTCAAGAACAATAAATCGGCAGATGGACTAAGGACAGAAGAGACTGAGGGAGAAAGGGAAGAAGGGAGGGAGGGAAGGGAAGAGGGAGGGAGGGAAAGAAGAAGGTACAATGTGCTTTCTTGATTGTCTCACAAATATTTAAATGGCTACTGTAAGTCCATCACTATTCTAATCACTGAGTTTCGAGATTCTGCTGGGCTGAGAGCTCTGATCTGAGTTTCTGTGCATATAGAGATAGAAGACTAATATTAAAGACTAAGGAGTTTAATGATCACTTCTACCACTTGCTGATAGCACACTAGTCCAGTCCCACAAGTACACTGAATCTTTTCACAACAGCCCTGAGATAAGTCCTGTTACTCATTGTCCTTATTTTCTGATGATTAAAGGAGACACAAAGAAACTAAAGAATTTGAACACAGTGGTGCAGATTACAAGTATCCACTCCAGGACAGATGTGGATACACCCAGACAAAGGCTAGGCAGTGTGTTGACTGCCTTGAAAGCTAGAGCCCTGACATAGGCCTCCACTGAGCATCTTTGCATGGCCAAATGTTTGGACTTTGCTTTCATGCTGATTATCTTCCATCCTGTTTCCTGCCTCTTCCTACCTCAAAATCACACTGCACAAGATACTTCTTTAGCCTTCCTTCTGTGTCCCTGTGAGCAGCAAGATAAGATAGTCACCACACATCCTCCCAATGGAGCTTCCAGAACAACTCTCTCCTGTTTCCTCCCAGATCAGCACCACTGCTTGTTTTAAAAACTCAAACTAGCCGGGCGGTGGTGGCGCACGCCTTTAATCCCAGCACTCGGGAGGCAGAGCCAGGCAGATCTCTGTGAGTTCGAGGCCAGCCTGGTCTACAGAGCGAGATCCAGGAAAGGCGCAAAGCTACACAGAGAAACCCTGTCTCGAAAAAACAAAACAAAAAACAAAAAAAAAACAAAACTCAAACTAGGAATGTGGAGATGGCTCGGTGAGTAAAATCCTTGTCGTGTCAGCATGAAACTTGAGTCTGAATCCCCAGAACTCACATAAAGCCTGAGGTGGTCCAGCAAGTCTATAATTTCAGAGTTCCTACAGCACAGAGAGACAAAGGCAAGAGAATGCCCAGACACTAGTGAGCTGGTTAGCCTAGTGCATGCAGCATCCAATAAACAAAGACCCTGTCTCAAAAGAGCAAAGTGGAAGATGAGGAATAACACACAAGGCTGTCCACATGTAAGCTGTGACTCACACACACACACACACACACACACACACACACACACACACACACACACGTACATATAGATGGATGGGTAGCTAGATAGATGATAGATAGATAGATAGATAGATAGATAGATAGATAGATAGATAGACAGATAAATAGAGCCAGTATTTACTATACACCTACAATTAGGCCTGTCTGCACTGAGCCCTTCAGATACTCCCTCAGTCAGCATGGACAATATCCTGTTTCCCCATCTCCCAGCCTCCCAGCTACTAGCACCCAGTAACTCTTCATCCAGTCCCCGTGCCTACCTAGTTTTCATCCATTCCTTTCCCACTGGGAGCCAGTACAGCACAGTTTGGTACTTGAGTCTGCATTTGGGGAACAGAATATTCTGTTCTTCACCTGCTGCCAGCATGGCTCCAGTTTCCTCTTCTAGCATATGGAAAGGGCCCACTCCCATAGGCTTTTGTATGAATTCACTGAGATAGGCCCCAATAAATAGTAGCCATTATGGCTTCTATGAGAGTATGTTAAATGCCGTTACAAACATGCCCCTCAACACTTCTATGCCTTAACACAATAATAATGGGTTCTTGGCTCACAGAACTGTCCACCCAGTTTTCCACTAAGTAGTCACTGGGATACCAGGATATTTCCATCTTTCAGCCTCCCATGTTGCAGCCCTGGGGTGTCCTCCAGCAAATGCAGAAAGAGAATGTCCTGTGAGAGGTTGCTATGGGCTGGGCCTGGAAATAAGTCTCTCTTCCAGGTACACCTGATGGGCTAGAACTTGGTTAGATGGCTTCAGCTGACTGCAGAAGAACCTGAGATGGGCACAGGAAGACAAAGAAAGGCACTGTATGAGCGCCAGGACGACTGCTCCCTGCACGGTCAGTCCAATGACAGTATCTCTAACAAGGAAGCAGCTCAGGGCAGGAAGGGCCTATCTTAGTTACAGTTTAAAAAGGAGCACTGTCTCTCATGGTGGAGAAGGCACTGCTGCGGGTTGCTAGTGGCTGGTCACATTGCATCTGTAATCAGGAAGCAGAGAGCAGGCCGGAAGTGGGGCCAGAGGCTCAAGTCCCAAGATGCTTCACCTTCAAAAGTTTCCACAGCCTTCCAAGTCAGCCCCACCAGCCAGGCACCAAGTGTTCAAACACAGGAGAGCATCGGAGGCATTTCACATTCAAAAGCCAGCCCTTGGCCAGCCGCACAGGCCTTCCGTCCTATGCCCTGATTCACCTCACCCTGCAGGGGCCCACACAGTTGAGCAGACCCATGCTCTCATGCCTGTCCCTGCTGCTGTACATGAATTCTTCTGACCCACTTCAGCTTCTCCAAACCTCGAACTCGACCCTCCTTGACTGCTGCCTAGGCCAGCTAGCTGTTAGTCCTCTGAACGTACCCTTTCCCCGCCCAAGGCAAGCTTAGATTCCACAGCTCCAAAACAAGTTGGCAAGTCTCGATTTAACCAGCACGTTTTCACCCTGAGAACTTCCAAGTGTCTGGATGACCCCATGCACATGTGGTCTCTCAAACCGCAGAGATCCCAATAGGCTAGGATGATAAATTTTTCCTAATGACTTCACAGCTTTCCAACCCCTGGTTGATATAACCAAGGCCTCTGTTTTATTTTTATTTGGATGCTAATACTTTAAGATGTCTCTGTAGCCCACCACCATGCCCAGATGGAGTTCAAGGGCAGTTAGCATTTGACAGTACATTGTCCTCGCCTTTTCTTGCATGGACAGCTGTTCTGCTCATGCAAGAATGTGGGCAGATCTGTGATGACATCATGACCATGACACCAGATCAAACCCCAGACTATCTACTCCAGACCTAGGAAATTACCTTGCAGTCACCAGACTGAGTGCCAGGGCACAGCTGAGAGCTCTTGCAAGTTCATAGAAAGGCTGTGAACATTTTAAATTTCCAGAGAAAACACAGTGATGCTCCTCCGTGTCTCTCAGAAACCACTTTGAGACCAGCTCAAGACAGCTCCAGTTCAACAGCTTGGCTGCCCTCCCTTGCCTTTTAATTGCAATGGATCTTTTATCTTCGAGAAGTCGATTTTATAGCAGTCGCTGGGATAAAAATCTAAAAGTCTGGGGCTGGAGATATGGCTCAGTAGCTAAGAGTAGCTGCTGCTCTTTCAAAGGACCTGGGTTCAAGTCCCAGCACCCATGTCAGGCGTCTCACTTCTGCCTGTAATCCAGCAGGAGGGGTGGGGATCCGACTCCCTCTTCTGGCATCCACCTCCACATATACATTGCAAACACTCATAAGACACATACAGATGTCTTGATAAATAATAAAATTAAAAATTATTTTTTAAAAAAATTTCCCATGAAAAGCAACGTGAAAGGAAAAATGAGAATAGCAGTGCCTGATCTGATTACAAAGTCTGAGAAACTAGCTGGGCCGGGTGATGCACACCTTTAATCTCAGCACTTGGGAAGCAGAGGCAGGAGGATCTCTGTGAGTTTAAGGCTAGCCTGATCCAGAGCCTGGTCTATATACAGAGTTCTGGGACAGCCAGGGATACATAGTGAGACCCTGTCTCAAAAAAAAAAAAAATGAATGAATGTTATGGACTGTGGAGACGGTTTCATGGATTAAGAATTTCTTGAAGTTTGGATCCCCAAGGACACATATAAAAGCCAGGTGGGCATGGCGACCTACCTGTAATCCCAGCACTTGGAGGACAGAGACAGGGACTCCCTGAGCAAGCTACCTCGCTACACTCGTCCTACAGGTGAGCACTGGTCAGCCAGAGAGCCATCATGCCTTAACGAAGTGGAGCATGGTCGAGGAAGATTCCCAATATTAATCTCTGGCCTCCATATGCATACACACACGCACATACCTACACTGAAAAGAATGCTATTTCAGAACTCAAATTAATTTCTTCGTCATAGTAATATAATAAAAACAAAATATGAGTAGAAATGTTTTCTGTATGCAGAATTTATATGTATTAATTCTTCAATATATGTGTAGTTTTTTAATATACATGCCTTCCCCCCACCCCAAATGGCTAAGTAAGCTCTCAGAGCATAAATACTAAGACTTTTGGAGCCAGCTGTTTAAGGACTAGAACTAGGAGGAAATCCTTGAGGCTAGGCGCAGAGTGAACATCTGTGTTCCGAAACCCAGGATGCATCTCTGCGGAGATAGCTCTGCGGTCGTTCAGCATGTGCGGTGGCTTGGAGCCTGGGGCAACATGACTGCAGGAAATGAATCTTGTTCTCCGCCTCAAATGTCAGGATGTGTTCGAACCTGAGCGACTCTCTTTCTCAGAGGAGTCCCCAGGACCCATGTCACCATCAATAACTAGACATGCTGACTATTTCAGAACTCCTTACAGCCAGAAAGCTGCTGAACAGACAGCAGGTCACTAAGGCATGGTGACAATGACCATCTCCCCATCATCTTCTGCATCTTTTCAACAACAGTAGAGCAGTGAAAATGACAGCCACTTGCTGAGGGCCTAATCCAAGCATCACCTTGTCTTACATTATATGCATGATCACGAAGGTCCCATTTCTCCTTTTTCATTCTCATTTTTCCTGTGTCCTGCTACCCAAGTTAGATAAAGTATACAAAGGGAGAGGTCAGGGCTTGAGGTCAGGGCTCAGTGGTTGAAAGCTTGGGCAAGGTTCAATGGTCAGCACAGAAGGGAAGAGAAAGAAAATAAAAGGAAAAGAGAAACCAAATGGTCAATAAACATAAAAATGCAATGTTTTCATGGGAAAAAAATCAAATAAAGCAACATAAATAACATTTTTAATGTTAGATTGGTAGACTTTAAAGCAATCTCCAAGCAATGCTGATGCAATGGGGAAAATGGGCACAGGCAGACATTGAAACACAGCCTTGCAAGATTTACTAACTCTGTGTGTGTGTGTGTGTGTGTGTGTGTGTGTGTGTGTGTGTGTGTGCACAGGCTCAACAAGTCTCAGATTTGGAAAGCTGGAGAAATAAAATTCCCATGAGCTGGGGTGCTGGCTAGTGGCTAAGCACTCACCATACAAGTGTGAGGACCACAGTTCGGATCTCCAGAACCCTCATAACACTGAATAGCCATGCAGTCCACCTGTAATCCAGCACTCAGAATATAGAGGGGGATCCCTGAAATAAGCTGACCAGCAGAACGGCTGCATTCAGCTCTGCCTCAGTGAGTATTTGGGGGCGGGGTGTTCAAGAAAGGCTCCTAGTGTCAACCTCGGGCCTCTACATTTGCCTGCACACACATGCAAACACAGCTTTGTGCAACCCCCAACCCCACGCACGTGCGCGCACGCGCACACACACACACACACACACACACACACACACACACACACACACACACACATTCAAACATACGTATATACACATACATTTATACATGTAATAAAAGCCCCCATATGTAAAAGGAAATTCACTTGAACAGTGATAACAATGTTATTTATGTATTCTTATGTTTGTAGAAAATACAGGAAACAGCTGGGGTGTGACAGTTCTGAAAACATTTAGACAGAGCATGGGCTATCTACTCCCAAAGCCTGACTGCTGTCCGTGTCCTCAACACCCCTGAGCTCCACTCTCCCTTTGAGTCTTTACACAGACTGTTTCTTCCACCTACATTGTTTCCTGATTCTGGCAAACGCCTGTTCATTCTCCAAGTCTCAACTAGACTTAATCTCAACTAGACTTAATAAATATTAACAGCTTTGTTGAGACCGACATGAGATACCACACACACACACACAAGATAATGTTTTGATGAGAGAAGCATTAGGGGAGGTGTGGATCCTGTGTATTGGCTAATGAATCTGAAAAGGAAGAAACAGAAGGCAGACACAAAGAATGCATCCCATAGGCTGCAGCGTTCAGCAGTGAGCGAAGCTGGCAGCCCTGAGCTTCAGGAGGTCACCAGGCCAGAGCACATGCAATCTGTGTCATGGTGTGGGTGCTGCTGTGGGTGTGCTCGCTGTGATCACGGACAACGTTGTGGCCGCCGGTTTTCTGTGTGTGATCTACTTCAGTCAACAGCTAAAAATAAGCCCCATCTGATTTTAGATACACAGTGTTTCTATTGGGGGCATGTTGTTCTGGACATAAAGAGGGAATCTAGAGGTGAACTTATAGCCCCAAAGAAAAGAATACAGAATTCAGTCTTAAAGCCTTTGAGGGCAATATTTTATCACTGTAAATATAGAAAAATGCACAGTGAAAAACCATCTTTTAAAGTCAGAAATCTTAGGCCAGGTGTGGTGGCTCATGCCTGTAATTTCAACACTCAGAAGGCTAATGCAGGAGAATCACCAAAAGTTTCATCTTCGGCCATATAGTCTTCCTCTCCCTCCCTCCCTCTCTTCCTCTCCCTCCCCCCTCTCTCCCTTTCCCTCCTTCTCCCTCTCCCCCTCTCTCCCTTTCCCTCCTTCTCCCTCTCCCCCTCTCTCCCTCTCCCTCCCTCTTCCTCCCTCTCCCCCCTCTCTCCCTCCCTCTCCCTCCCTCTCTCCCTCCCTCTCCCTCTCCCTCCCTCTCTCCCTCTCCCCCTCTCTCCCTCCCTTTCCCTCCCTCTCCCTCTCCCCCCTCTCCCTTTCCCTCCTTCTCCCTCTCCCCCTCTCTCCCTCTCCCTCCCTCTCCCTTCCTCTCCCTCCCTCTCTCCCTCCCTCTCTCTCTCCCCCTCTCCCTCTCCCCCTCTCTCCCTCCCTCTCCCTCTCTATGGAATGGAAAAGCAGAACCCTTTGCTATACCTTTTATTATTGCAGTCATTAAACTGTTATCACGGCAATACCAGTTAATGATCAGTAGTCCTGGTCCAGGCCGCACACTGAGTGGTTGACAAACACCACCCTACCTACTCCTCATGCCTGTCCTGTGAGGCAGGCAGACAGGGAGCCAAGGTTCAAAGACTGCAACTCATTGAAGGTCAGATGCAATCTCCATGCCCAAGCGGCTTTGCTGCCTCTACATACTTGCTTTGTTTTACTCAGAGAGGGTCTCACTCTGCAGCCCCAGCTGGCCTTGAATTCAAGACCCTCCTGCCTCAGTCTCCTGAGTGCTAGGATTACAAGGATGGAACATTATGCCAGCTTCTAAATTTACTTTATTCTCTTCCTTCTCTAAAATCTCCAAGCTCTGCAGAAAACAGTCTAACATAATGAGAAAAAATACACTTTTCTTCAAAAGCAGAGTTTAAAATTTTATCCCAATAATAGAAAAAAGGTTGGTTAATGAGCTAGTGGATTAAAAAGATAACAAATAGAAAAAAAAATAAATGTTAAGTCTTAAGCCTTTTTATTTAAAAAGATAGACTAAGGGTCTATAAATCCATGAACAATGCATAGACAACCTTTCTGGCCTATCTACCTTGTGGACCATAGACCACATGCACCCCAGGGAGCTATGAATGTGGCCCAACAAAATGTTGAAAACTGGCATACAGCATTACGAGGTTTTGTTTTCAATTTGGGGGAGTAATTTGGTTGTGTAGTTCTGAGTATGGGTTTTGTAAATGACAACGTAGGATCACCAAGTCAAAAGGTTGAACATACACTGTTTAGGAATGTTGTAGAAGATTCCGCTGCTGCTCTTGTTTGTTTTGTTTTCTGATATAAGGTCTCGTGTAGGTCAGGCTAGCTTCAAACTCATTTTGCAGCAGAGGATGATCTTGAACTCCTGGTCCTTCTGCCTCTACCTTCCAAGTATAGGGATTATAGGCATGTGCTAACACGACCAGCTTTCTGGACTTTTTCTTTCTCTTGGTATGTATGTGTAAGTGGTGTGTACACAAGAGAGAGAGAGAGAGAGAGAGAGAGAGAGAGAGAGAGAGAGAGAGAGAGAGAGAGAGAGAGAGAGAGAGAGAGAGAGAGAGAGAAGGCCCCAAGTTAACTGGCTGTCTTCCTACATTGTTCTTCACTTCATTTATTAAGCTAGGATCTCGCAACTGAACCCAGAACTTGCTGGTTGGTTAGTTCACCTATCCAGCTTGCCTAGGGGATTCCCTGCCTCTGTCTCCACAGTGCTGAGATTGCAGGTGGCTGCCGCACCCTTCCTTACTTCCTATGCTGGTTCCGGAGATTTGAACTCTGGCCAGCACTTTACCCACAGAACCATCCCCCTCCCCCTTTCCAGTCCTAGACTTGTTTTAAAACTGAAAGGTGAAAAGGCTCCCTGAACTGCTTGGTGAGTTTAAGAATCATTGCTGGGGCCGGGCGGTGGTGGTGCACGCCTTTAATCCCAGCACTTGGGAGGCAGAGGCAGACAGATCTTTCGAGTCCAGCCTGGTCTACAGAGAGAGTTCCAGGACAGGCTCCAAAGCTACACAGAGAAACCCTGTCTCAAAAAACAAAAACAAAAAATAAAGAATTGCTGTTGGGTATAAAACCTGGGTGAAGTGGTGGTTGCCTATTAAGCACAGCACATAGGAGGCAGAAACAGGAGAAACAGAATTTCAAAGTCGTTCTGAGCTACACAGTGAGTTCAAGGCTAACCTGGACTACATGAGACCCTGTCTCAACAACAAAAAAATAAATAAAAAGATAAAATTCATCTGGACATGGTGGCACATGCCTTTAATCTTAGCACTTAGGAGACAGAGGCAGGCAGATCTCTTTGAGTTCCAGGCTAGCCTGGTCTATATAGCAACTTCCAGGCCTTCTAGGACTACATAATGAGAACCTGTTTGTCTCAAAAAATAAAATGAAATAAAATAAATTGAGCCATGTACTATAGCATGTAGTTATAATCCCAGCACTTCGGAGGTGGAGGCAGGAAGATCAGGAGTTCAATGCTAGCCTTGGCTACATAAAAACTTCAATGCTAACCTGAGGACATGAAACTCTGGTAGGAAAATAAACACAAAACCCAAAGCAGGACTGGTGGGAGGACTCACTGGATAAAGGCATTGGCCAGCCAGCTTGACAGCTTGGCCTTAGACCCACATGGTAGATGGAGAGAACTGATCCCCACAAGTTATGCTCTAACCTCTACATGCATGCAGAGCACATGCCCACACACAAATTTAATTAAGCTTAACTTACCCACACAGAAGATGGCTAGGGCAAAAGCAGGGAGAGCTGAATGTGGAGAAGCCCCCGTCATCCCAGCACTGATACGGGAGGGTCAGATGTCTGAAGCCAGCCACAGCTCCGTTGTGAACTCACATCTCAAACACACACACACACACACACACACACACACACACACACACACACACACACACACACACACACTGAAATAAAGGGGGAAGGAGAAGCAGGGAGGAGAATAAACAACTACTCTTTTCTGTTGCTGCTTTTATTTTTCTGATTTTTTTGACAGAAAATCTTGGTTGATTAAATGAAAATTTCAATTTCTGATCAACTGTGCCCAACTGAAGCATCCTCAAATGGTGGTGCTTTTCCAGAAACACAGAAATGTCAAGTATTCATTTGGTTGTTTAAAAACAAAACCATATCATCACATTAACCTTTTTTTCCTTGTATGCTTTCCAGTCCTTATCCCAAAGGCTCCCTACAACCTCCAGAAAGTCTGTTGTGTGTGTCATATCTACATCTACATATTGATGAGGGAATGGTTCACTGGTGCCCCTCCTTCCTCCCTCCGCTGCCCTGTGACCTGAGAAGAACCCCAGCCCAGAACCAAATTCACACACAGAGACTGCCTGGCTCTTAGAGTTAAAGGGTGTTGTGCAACAGGCTAATTTTAGAAGTGTGTCTTTATGCTATAAACTTCTTGTGATTCATTGAAAATTAACAAAGACCAGGAAGGTACCTAGGAGGGTATAGGTGAGGGCGTGAGTGTGTATGGGTGTGTGGATGTGAGTATTATCCACATTTAGGAAGGGGCAAGTCTTTATTGTGGGAGACCTGCTTATCCGTGGTAGGATGTTTAGATGCCTCTCTGGTATTTTTTAACAAGATGCCAGCAGCATCGCCCAGTTATGATAGCTAAAAATGTCTCTTAAAAGAATGGGGATAAGCCAGCTGTGGTGGCACACACCTTTAGTCCCAGAACTCCAGAGGCAGAGGCAGGCAGATCTCCATGAGTTCAAGGCCAGCTCGGTCTACATTATGATTCCAGGACAGCCAACACTACATATCTCAAAAAAAGTTAATAAAATAAACACGCAAAAAAGCATGTCTTTTTTGTTGTTTTGTTTACTCAAGACCAGGTTTCTTGTGTAGCCCTGGCTGTCCTAGAACTAGTTCTGTAGATCAGTATGGCCTCAAACTCACAGAGATCTGCCTGCCTCTGCCTCCTGAGTGCTCAGATTAAAGGTGTGTGCCACCACTGCCTGGCCAAAAAAGCATGTCTTTAAAAAAGAAGAAGAAGGAGGAGGAGGAGGAGAAGAAGAAGAAGAAGAAGAAGAAGCCAGCCAGTGGTGGCACACGCCTTTAATCCCAGCACTCTGGAGGCAGAGGCAGGCAGATCTCTGTGAGTTTTGAGGCCAGCCTGATCTACATGGTGAGTTCCAGGACAGCCAGAGCTGCAGAGCTGTTATACAGACAAACCCTGTGTGGAGGTGGGGGGGGGGGGTAAGGGGGAGCAGGAAGACACAAGAATGTGGATCTAGCTTGATGGTAGAGCATTTACCTAGCATAATAAAGACCCTGGGTTCCCAGAACTAGAACACACACACACACACACACACACACACACACACACACACACACACACACACATACACTTTACTGCTTGCAGCAAAGTATTTGTCTAGAATATAGAGAGCTGACTCCTGCAGAAGGCTCCTCTTTACGATATCCACAGGCCAATGACTGAGCCTCTGTTAGCAATGCTGTTGTCCCCACATGGATCCCAGCAGCCAGGGAGTGAGCTGGTCTTTTGCAGATGATGATCTCACTGTTTGCTCAGAAACCTGTGATGTGATGGGGCCGAGAGATCTAAGCTCCTCTGCCACATCCATCAAGTGCTCCTCAGCCTCTTCTGATTGTAGATCCTGAGGAAGTTCGAGATCAATGTATTGTTAAAGGCACAGGACAAAAGTAGCTCTTCTTCCCCGACCCAGCTAGAATGGCTTATCTGTTTTATCATTGTATAATATAAAATTCATCATCTTAACTTGTTTGTTTGTTTGTTTGTGAAAGAGTCTTACTATGTAGCTGGGGCTGGCCTGGAACTCATAGACCCTCCTGCCTCTACCTCTCAATTTCTGAGAAGAAAGCAGTGAAAAGTCTTTCTTCTTCTCTGTGTGTTTAATTTTTAATTAATTAGCTAACTCAATAATTAACTGTTTGTTGGTGTGACTGTGTGTGCAAATGCTTGAGTGTGCCATTGCATACACGTGGAGGTCAGAGGGCCTCCTGCAGAAGTCAGTTCTCTCCTTCAACCGTGTGGACTCATGTTTTCAGGCTTGGCACTAGTGCCTTGCCCCAGTGAGCCATCTTGCCAGCCCTTGTGTATGTACTTTTTGAGGTAAGGCCTCATGTAGTCCAAGCTAAACTTGAATTTTCTAGATAGCCAAAGTTAGTCTTGAATTTCTGATCCCCCTGCCTTCACCTCCCAAGTGCTGTGATTACAGGTACAGGCCACCACAGCCAGCTGAAATTTTAGTTTTCTGGAAGTGCAGTGTTTGATGGCATTAAATACATTTACTGTTGTACAACCATCACCATTATCCATCTCTAAAACCCTTCCATATTGTGAAAGTCAAACTCATACAACAAATTTAATATACCCATCAAACAATTGCCCATTCCCCCTTGTCAAGCCCCCAGAAGCCACAGCTGTTCTTGTTTGTGCAAACCCAGCTGCTCTAAGTGCCTCATCTAAGAGGCATCACAGATGTCCCCAGGGCTCATCCATGCTGCAGGTCTCAGCATTTCATTCCTTCTCATGAGCAATAGTAGCCCATTGAGTCATATATGCCACATTTCGCTCTTGGAAAACTCCTGCCTAAGCTTCCACAGGGTCGCAGGTGTGCCCCACCATGCCTGCCCTCAACGGGTCTTAGTCTCTTTTTTTCCAATATAAATGGCTGTGATCCTCAGCAGTCTCTCTTTTTCTCTTATACTCTCTCTCCTGTTCCATCTCTGCGATGGGTACCTGCTAAGACTTAACTCTTCCTTCCTTTGATAATAGCACCCTGACTATGCTTGAGGAAGCCAGTCTTCCTCCAATCTCAGTTCACATGAGTTGGGTAGCACTGCCGCCCATTTCCACCAATGCTCAGCTCCCCAAAACGATGCTTTCCCCAACCTTTGAGGCATGGGGCCTTGCTTGCCAGACATTCCATCTTGCAGGCCACACTCATTGGCTCAGGGATTCCTGGTCATGGAAAGCACCCTTTCTCTGTGGCTTGTGGAGAAAGAGGGCACAAACCAGGAGGTGCTGGAGGCCGCGCTCACCTCTGTGACAGAAAAGCAAAAGGACAGAGATGCTCAGAGGAAGGCAGAGCCAAGTGTAAGAGTAAGACTGGTGGCCCATGTGGACCTTGGGTCTAGACATCTGTTCTGCTCACATCCTTTCCTTAAGTCACTTCAAGTTGGGGATTTCCCTTGCCAAAAGGGGAAAAGGGGAGAACCCTGCTTGCTGCCTCCATTGTTCTTCCAAAGCTACCATTGGCCTTTCAGATTTCAGAATTTCTAGAAGCCATTAACCAGGCACATCAGAGCAGGGAGGCACATCCCTGGTCTCCTGGACCACCAACATTACTCATAGGTAAAGGGAAGGGCTACAGTTTAGTCATCCTTCAGCACACCTGCCTATCTATCCAGGAGAGAGATGAGTAACAGACACTGTCTCAGGAGTTTATAGGCAGCACAGTCAACATAACTAGCTGTTCCATGAGGCAGAAGGCGAGAGCAAAAGCCACACTCAGAGAAACTGCCCTGGACTTTGTGGCACCTCCAATGAACTGACCTCGGGGTCAACAATAGGCCACACGTCCTTCTTTGTCACACTTTCAGGAATGCTGGCAGTATGAGGAGTCATTCTCCACCATCCTTTCAGAAATGCAAATGTCCCCTGTAGAATTAGGAAACAGTAGTGATCCATATGTCCATCCGGAGTCTCAGTACCACAGGCCAAGAAAGGAAGGAAGAATGCCAGGGTCCCAGCCAGAAGCCCAACTAGGGGACTTAGGCGTGTGGTGGCCTCTGACTGAAGCCACAGGTTTTCACTGTGGGTAGTCAAGGCTTTCCCAACAATACTGGAAATGCAGTGACAGTGAGCAGGACTCAGGCAATAATTAGGAGTGACAGGGCAAAGGGTCAATGGTTCGGCTGAGTAGACTGTGTAGTCAGTCTGGAGCTGGCTCATTCAGTAAGAGCCAGACGCTGAAAGGAGGTGAAGTGTCAACATGAAAGGGGGTTGAAGGCTAAACTAAGACACCTCAGTAGGCAATGGCTCAGTCAGTGAAGAGCTTGAAGTACCAGCATGAGGGCCAGAGCTTGACACTCGGCGCCCTACACAGAAAAGCTGAGCACAGCCCCTAATCTCAGCGCTAGGGAGATAGAGATAGGAAGAACTCTGGAGCTCACCAGCAAGCTAGTTTACATCAGCAAGTTCCAGGTTCTGTGAGAGATCCTGTTTCAAAAAATAAGGTTGGGGGAGGGGCGGGGGAGGTGGGGGGAGCTGGAAAGATGGCTCAGTGGTTCAAAGTACTTGTTCTTGTAGAGGTTTGGTTCCTATCATGCACATGGCAGTTCACAACCATAAATAATTCCAGTTCCCAGGGGATCCCAAACCCTCCTTTGACCTCTGCGGCCACCAACATGTTCATGGTGCACATGCATACAATGATGCAAAAAAAACCTCATACACATAAAATAAAAATAAATCAATCTTAAAAGAGAATAAGGTGAAGAAAGATTAGGGAAGACACATTCAACATTGATGTCTGGTTTCTATACACACACTTATTCACATGCACACACATGTGCACACACACAGAGACACACACAGGAGGTGGGGGTACATGAATGCCAATGGATAACCCCAGACACAATGGGTTACAGCCTCATTTAATGTACCCAGTCCTCTGCGGGCAGTGGGTTTTATAATTATTACTTTTGTTTGATACAGGACAGAATCAAAGCTCAGGGAGGTAAAGGACAGACTATGTGGTTAGACCATGCCCCTGTGAACAGTAGAACTGGAATTGACCCAGGTGACCCCCAAAGCCAGTGCCTTATCCTTACTTGGTGACATGCCATTTTGCAATCTGCTTCCTTTGGATCTCTTCAGGTTTAGAAGTCGTGCTGCAAACCATTTGTTCCCATCAACACAGTTACACTAGTGGAGAGAGAGTGAGCAAAGAAAGACCCACAATTGTATGTATGGGCAAGGTTCTCAATTCCACGCTGCTTAGGAGGAACCACAAACAATCCTATCAACCCGAATAACAACAACAAAAAAGCTCTTTGACATATGAACACTGCCAAGTAAAGACAAGGCATGCATTGTTTTTCAAGGCATTCTTGATTTAAAGCCAGGATGAATAAAAACTAAATGAGGTTTTTTTTTTAATGAGTCCTTTTAGACTCAAGAATATGTATGGAGAGTCCCTAGTTTGTAGTTAATGGCTAAAGGTACCTGCATAGTGTGAGGAAGGCCGGGCCGCCTGGTTAAAAAAAAAAAAATCAAAGTTGAAACTGAATCTTATCCTTTACCTCAAAATAAATGCTAAGTGAACCAAAGGTCACCATGTAAGGAGACCATAGCAGCACTAAAATAAAACATGATGAGCATCCCTATAAAGACGGTAGAGAGGTATGACCTGAATGTGAGGCACCCTCGTAAAGGAGTCCATCATTCCTCATGAGACACAATATAGAACTTGTAAATCAAAAGAGTCATCACCAGAAACAAGGCCAAAAACTGGGGAAAAGTGCTGTCCAGAAAGGTTCAGTGTCACGAAGAAATGACTCATCTGTGGATTCGCACGATAATAGTTATCTAATTAACATCATGGTGAAAGTAGGACATACAAAAATTTTAGTGAAAATAGTTTTGTGAAATATAAACCATCTGGGAGAATTTGAGCAGTACTGTGTGTAAAAAGTTCTTACGGTTGCTGTGGAGATAGTAAAGTATTTGTCCCACAGCCTGAGGACCCAAGTTCAGATCCCCAGTGCTCCTGTAAAAAGCCAGGTGTAGTAGCACTCACCTAATGCTGAGGAGGTGAGGACAGAAGGATCCCGGGAGTTTCCAGGCAGCTAGTCTGACTGAGCCAGTTAGCTTCAAGTGCAGCGAGAAACGCTGTCTCAAAGGAAAGGTGGAGGGTGATGGGGGAAGCCCCTGGTGGGACCTCTGGCCTCCACATCCACCTATTAGCATGTGCAGTGAACCCCCCTCAACAGATGCATGTGAAAAGCTTATAAATTATGAAAAAAAAAGTCATGGAGGAAAATAAGCCAAGACACAATCCAGGAATTGGTCAGTAATGAACGCACAGGTGGAAAAAAGTCCTGTGAACTAAATGAAGAACAAGCAGGCAAACATTGGGGAGATGTCCAGACGCAGCAATTAAAAGGTGATGAATATCCAGTGCCAGTCAGGATGTGCTGAGACAGGCTTTCTTGTGCGTACTTGATCAGAATATAAATATGCATAAACAGAAATCAAAGAGTAGAACGTCACACACTTTGGCTGAGTAACTATTTCTAGGATCCGTCCCTGACTTCCTCACAGGGATGTTCACTGTGGAACTATTTACAGTAATGAATTAGAACTACTGTGCACAGGACACAGAACAGCTTACTAAATAGGGGGTGTGTAGCCGATCGTGTGTGTGGGAGGCTGGCAGACTATGGCCTGTGGGCCAACTGTGGATAGTGGCTTGTTATTGTATAGACTACAAACTGAAAGGATTTTACATTTTAAATACTTATTAAGATATGTAACTTCCTCCTGTCCCATAACATCAAAAATGTTTATGATCTAGACTTATCAGAGAGGGAGGACTACTAATCTCTGTTTTTGATCTCTGTGTATTTTAGAAATTTTGGAGTAAAAAGAACTTAGGAGGACAATGTGGGGGGATCATGAGTTCAAAGCCAGGCTGGACTCCATAGCAAATTTCAGAGCAGCCTGAGCTGTATAATGAGACTCTATTTGAAAAACAAACAAATAAATCCAGGTGTGTGGAAACATATCTGTAATTCCCACACTTGAGAAGCAGAGGCAGGAGGACCTGCTTGAGCTACGTAGTAAGTTCAAAGCTGACCTGAGCTACATAAGAGCCTCTCTTGGCGGGGGGGTGGGGGGGGGGATAGGGAAAGAAAGGAGAAGGGAAGGAAAGCAATGAAGTAAACAATAAAGTCAATTTATAAAACAGAATGTACCATCTGATTCCATGTAGGTATTAAACGCATACACAATACGGGACTGCCTACACAGAGAGATGTCTGCAGTATGGCATGGCGGCCTGTGAACGGTCACCATCTTTGAAATGCTACAAAGTATGTATTTTACATTTTACTGAAGCTAATCTAAACAGATATCATGTTCAGTAGTGTATGGTGTTAGTGCTCTCTTACCCACCCTAAGAACCACACAGCAAGAGTCAGGAAAACACAGCAAAATAATGTTTCGTGCATTAGTTATGATGACAATGGTTGCATTAACATTAAAGGTTTTGTGACTCAGACTCCAGCTCCTCGCATCTCCTCTTCCATTTGTTGCTTTGCTTTGAGACAGTTTCCCCAGGTGGCCCACATTGGCCTGCCCTGTGATCCTCCGGCCTCAGCCTCTTGAGTGCTGGGATTACAGAGATGCCACACCTACCTACCTACACCATTTTTAAAAAGTTCTTTGACATTTCCCATAAGCATATAATGAATTGCAGTCATTTTAACCCCCATTACTGACTCTAAAACCCCTTCCTGATGAACCCCTTCTTCTTCCCCCAAAGCCCCACTTCTGCCTTCCTGTTTTTGTGTGCATCCGTGTGACTGGCAGGGTTTAATTAGGGATGCTTGCAGGAACATACATAGGAGATTATTTACTGGAGCATGGGAACTATCAGTGGCTACACCCCGGAAGGAAAGGATTCCCCTATCCCCAGTACCTATTAACCACCAATAGCTCCTCAGAGAAAGACAGGTGACTGAGTCACTGTTCTATTGCTATGAAGAAATATCATGACCAAGGCAGCTTATAAAAAAAAAAAGCATTTAATTGGGGGTTTGCTTACAGTTTCAGAGGGTCACCATGAACATCATGGTGGAAAGCATGGTGGCAGGCAGACAGGCACTTTGACCACTTATGAGTGTCTGCATTAATCACCATCCACTGAATAGGAAGTTTTCCTAAGGCATGCTGAGAAGGGCACTAATTTATAGCTAGAAAGGTAAATATTTAGAAAGCAGATGGACATGTCCACTCAGCAAAACAACGGCAGCAGGAGCTCCCTCTAGAGTTTATAACCTCCCTAGCCACGGGCCCTTGAGAGCATGAGAGGAGGTCAAGTGCCCGTGGCTAGGGAGATAATAAAGAAAACAAATGTGTGGGAATAACTAGGAGTTCTGAGAAAGAAGGGAATTGTCTGGAATTAGCTCAACAAGACACCGTGCCATCACACTGAACATAATCAGGTAGTTCAGAACTGAAGAAAGAGGTGAATTGTGGAAAATTGAAAAAATGAGCCTAGGGAAGAGCCTCCAAATGTTTTCAGGAATTTAGTTCACGAAGCTGTCAGTCAGTAAACTTGAAAGAATAGGGAGGGCACAGGCTGACCTCTGAGGGAAACAGAAGAGCCAAATTTTTTCTTTTATGTGCATAAGAAAATAATTCTAAGTACAACACATTTTAAATGTTAAAAAAAAATGTGGAAAGATTTGGAATTGGGATGGGTGGTGCATAGTTCAATGACTGATGTGATGGTGTGAGTGAGGATGTCCCCCATAGGCTCAGGCATTTGGACCCTAGGTACCCATTTGGTGGTGCTGTTTGGGGAAAATTGTACAAACCTTGGGAAGCGGTGCTTTGCTGAATAAAGTGTGTTACTGGGAGCAGGCTGTGATGTGTGTAGTCTTCCCCACTTACTGCTCGCTCTGCTCCTTACTCGGGGCTGAGGTTGTGAGCTCTCAGATCCTGCTGAGGCCACCATGCCTGCAGCTGTCTGGCATGCTCTATCCCCCCCCCCCATGATGGACTCTCATGCCTCTGGAACTATAAGCACAAATAAACCCTTCCATCGGTGGCTTCTAGTCATGGTGTTTCTTCACAGCCACAGAAAGTAACAAATACACAGGAGGCCCAAGATTCAATCCCCAGGGTCAAGACAAAAACAAAAACAAAAACAAAACCAGGGTGCATATTAATTAGTTTACACTACTGAAACAGGGGAGACCCTTCTGAACAAGGTACCGAACACAAACTATATTTAAAAACATAAAGATGACAAGTGAGCACAAGAGATGTCCAATGTCACGAGGCTTCAGGAAAATGAAAATGAAAACCACAATGAGCTAGACACACACCCAGCAAAATAATCAAGGCTTTAAAAAGCAACAAATGGGGGCTGGGAAATCAGAGAGTGTTGGTTCTGGGGTCTTGAAATAGTGAGAGACAGACCCCCAAAGTCTATTAAACCAGAAGCAAACTTTATTCCAGAAAAATAAAAAATAAAAAAATTTAAAAAATAAAACACTGAGAGGCACAAAAGCTTATCATCTAGCTGAGACCACAGCCAATGTTGGAATTCTAAGGCTGTGGCCCTGGAGGTGGGTCCTGGCCCCCTTTTATAGTATCAGGCATGGGGTGCATGCTAGGAGTGACGTAGAAACATCAGGCATGGGATGCATGCTATAAGTCACATGGAAACAACTATTAAAAGTTAACTTGAAGCCGGGCGGTGGTGGCGCACGCCTTTAATCCCAGCACTCGGGAGGCAGAGCCAGGCGGATCTCTGTGAGTTCGAGGCCAGCCTGGTCTCCAAAGCGAGTTCCAGGAAAGGCGCAAAGCTACACAGAGAAACCCTGTCTCGAAAAACCAAAAAAACAAAAAAAAAAAACAAAAAAAAGTTAACTTGAACCAGGTGGTGGTGGCACAGGCCTTTAATCCCAGCACTTGGGAGGCAGAGTCAGGCAGATCTCTGTGAGGTTGAGGCCAGCCTGGTCCACAGAGCGAGATCCAGGACAGGCACCAAAACTACACAGAGAAACCCTGTCTCGAAAAACCAAAAAAAAAAAAGAAAAAGTTAATTTTGGTGCAGGCAGTTGTTGGCTATAAGGGGGAAGGGGTTAAAAGTTAACCCCTGGCTGTTGACAGGGGAGCTGGCTGTAAAGCAGAAAGCCATTGTTAGCAGTTAACCTTTAGAGCTGATGACTGTCAGTTTTTATCTCTTAAGCTTGTAATTTTATATTTTATATTCCTGGACCCTTCATTCCCCTTTGAGTTATAACCAGAATCAAACCTTTGATTCTTTTATATCTAAATATGAGCCAGATTATAATCTTGAATGATTTATACAAAAATAATAATTTTAAGCCATATAATAACCTTTTTGGCTCTGTATAAAGAAGGTTAAGTGTCTTATCTTACTGTAGAATCATTTTAGTTAATGAATCTATCAGTTGATAACCCTGGACCCATTTTCTTGGTACATCAATGGGCATTATAGTTAGCCATATTGTTCTCCCTGTGCCAGGGAGTTTTCCTTTGACTTGGCCTACTTAGCCTGTTTGGGGAGCAGGGATGATGTATTCTCTTCTATAGCTGCTTCAAGCTGAAACAGGACATAGTTGGTCAAGCCCCAAGAAGGCTAAAAAGGTGAGTCAAAGGTAAGGAGGGAATTTAGGCAATGGGGCATTTATCAGAAGCATCTGATTTGACCCAGCTGGAGACAAGGAGCATTCACACTGGCTGGGCTGGTCCACGTCAGCTTTTAGTAAGTCCAGAGCAGTGTAGTCAGCAACTGAAGCTTGGAGGTGTCTGTCAGCCAAGTGGAAACCTGTTGGGACAATTTTAAACTAAAAACAGAAGTTTAAGTTTATGAAGTTATTTGGAACCCTTAGGCCCACATTTTTAGTAACTGGGAAGAGCAAGAGTCCCAAGACCAGGAGAGAGAAAAAATACCATTCTTAGGAATAAGCTCTGCTTATCTGGGGTCCTTTCAACCTCTGGGAAGTAGATACAAGTTCTATGACTCTTTTAATCCTTTGAGGTCTATATGAATTGTCTTATAAAATGACATAAAAGTTTTAGATACATCAGTATTACCCATCTGAAATCCATATCGTAGACAAAGCAGGTGATGGGTATCTGCAAAACAGCAGAAGTGGACTCAGACCTTTGAGTCCCAACAAGAACTACAGATTTGGGTTAAAGGTATGTGCATTTTCCTTCTGTCCAGAGAGCCAGGTATAAGTTAGACAGAGATTTTTGGCCTGATGAGAAGCACTTCTAGGTTTATATTTAGATATATTTAGATGACAACTAAAATAAATCTAAAATGCTGAACTTGTGACTGAACAGTAAGAAGTCATTGTTCTACCAGCCTATCAGAACTCTATTAAATGTTAAGCTCTGATCTGTTATATCATAGAAGGGGCAAGCAATATGAAACATTTTTCATAATCTAAATTATTTATTTATATTTTTATAATTTGTATTTATATCTTAAATCACTCTCTGAGATCCTCAAAGCTTATAAGCTTTCATATCATCAGACCTATCTAGACCCATATTTAAGCCTTTATGACTTATTTAAACTTTTATATCTTAGAACATTTTCTTAAAAATGAGTTAACAAGCTGGCTATAGTCTTGTGGAAGGATCTGGTTGTCTGATGCTGCCAACCTGACAAAGTTATAGCTAGCCTAGCCATCAGTACTATCAGAGATCTGAGAAGGATAAACTATAACTGAGTGCAGGCCAAGCAGCTTCGTTTCTATAAATGACAGGGACCAGTCCATACCCAGGTCTCCATAGCATTGGAGGCACAAGTATCGGAATAGCATCATCTTCTTTGGCCATCAGGCCCATAAGGCAGAGTTTTTCCTGTGGAATAAGGACATGGAAAGACTGATCTTACTTTGTCTAGGCAAAAGAAGTGCAATCAATTCCAGTGTCCTGCTGCTTGTCCACAGTCTGAGCCAGGTCCTGGCAGCAGGCATTGCATTGGGGGCATCTTGCCCTGTGGTCAGCGTTGCCATAGTCCAGGTAGAAACATTGTGGTACCCCCCTGTACATAATCTTCTTTGGAGACCTTGGGTCATTGCTAGGGTCTGGAAGTCTGTCTGATATAATAAGCTTTTAGATAGACATTTTAAATGCCATATTTTGCAGATCTCTGAAGTATGAGGGCTGTCCAGGTATATCTGAATAGACAAACTTTGTTTCTTGTTACTTGTTTTAAGTTCAACCCTGAAAACATATACAAGGGACTGAGTAAAGCTTATCCCTGTAATTAATTACATCAGTACTTAGCATGACTACAATGAAAGAACTTGATTCTTTATGACTGACTATTTACTTATGTTCTCTAACAATCTACAATAAGTAGCCTTAAAAGCAATGATTTTTTAATTGAAGCTCTTTTAGTATCAAATACTGGTTCAGTAAAGAAACCAAAATAAAATATCAATATAAAACATTTATATGACTCAGTTTATCCAAATAACTTAAGCTTAACAAATTTAGCAAAGACAAGGAGGCTAGACAACATTCTTAAGTCTGAATAGACCTTGAGTAAGGAGAAACATTCTCCAAGTCACTGGTTCTCGACTTTTTCAATGCTATTTTATAACTGCAGTTTTGCCATTGTTGAATCTCAATGCAAACATCTGACTTACAGGTGGTCCTAGGCTGCCCCTGTAAAAACAATTTTTTAATCCCCAAAGGGTGGAGATTCATGGAGTCAGAAGTTGTTCCAATCCCTTTGCCTAGGTCATTGTCTTGCTGCATCACAAGAAATGAACATCCCAGTTCCTGGTTAGTATTTGGTGCTTATAGTTGTGACCCTAATTTTTAGCCTTTTATTTTAAGTCCAAATATTAACAATATAGAGCATTTTATAAACTTAAAATGTCCCATGGCCTTATAAATTTAAATATTTTTAAAACTGTTTTTAAAAAGATTAAGATCTCTCAAATTTCTTTCTGCAATATCAACAATAAAGTACCTTCTTTTACTTTAAGTGGGAGAAAACATGGGATCACCACAATCTGTATAAAGTAAAACCAAACTCCAGAGTGCAAACAATCCCAAAGTTCAGTATCTGGGATTCATTTATAATTCTTTTGGTTCTGTTACTTAGAGGCTTGGATCATTTCTTTGGCCCTACCCTTGGCAGCATATACACAGCCTGCCTTCTAGATCTCAGCCTGCTCCATTTTGTTGTGGCTGGTGCTTCTGATGACTCTTACCTGGGTGACTCTTAAATTACAAAGTCTAGCTGCCAGAGCAAGGTACATTTTTGTGTATAAAAGCAATTGAGGTACAGCTTTAATATTTATCAAATACCTTATTTATTAAACACATGTAGCCATCTATTTAAATTCTCTAGAAGCTTGCTGTTGAATTTGGCAAAGACATAAGTACTTAGGTGTAAATCCCTGTGTTAGCTTTTGTTAATCTGAATAGATCTTTATAACCTTAGTAAAAGATGGCTGCCAAAAGCCATGTGGTTGTTGTTTAAAACATGTTCTTCTAAACAACAATTACATGCACATATATGCACAGTTGGATCCAAGTTATATTCATACATATAGGGTTAAATCCAAGTCACATACATGTCTATATACATAAATATATGTATCTCTATGTTTAACATAAACATTTTTGTTTGTTTGCTTGTTTTCGAGACAGGGTTTCTCTATATAGTTTTGGTGCCTGTCCTGGATCTTGCTCTGTAAACCAGCTGGCCTCAAACTCACAAAGATCTGCCTGACTCTGCCTCCCAAGTGCTGGGATTAAAGGTGTGTGCCACCACGCCCGGCCTAACATAAATATTTTGTAGTGAAGGATCATTAACTATTTTTAAAATTAAGAAAATCAACCAGAATTAACCTAATAAAGTCAAATTTCAAATTCAGTATTTGCAGGTATGAGAAACCATAACCAACATAGTTCATATCCCCTCTGGCCTGGCCTTTTATAATTGTTTTTAAACATAGAAATTTTATCAAAGTCTTTCTTGTGGTTTCCCTCAGTAGTCTAAATATATTATATGGTTATAATATTTTAAACAAGGACAGAAATACATGCATATACCATAACAAGAATAATTCTAAAATTTGTATCAACAATTGTACCAACGTGAAGCATCTGAAACTAGCAGTAGTTTTTTAATAATAACTGAATCGAAATTATAAGCATATATATGCATAATTAAATCCAGCTCATATATATATATATATATATATATATATATATATATATATAGAGAGAGAGAGAGAGAGAGAGAGAGAGAGAGAGAGAGAGAGAGTTAAGTTTAAGCCACGTGTGTGTGTGTGTGTGTGTATCTTAAACAGGAGTTTAATTTAATTATAAGCCCTTTGTCATAAGCTTAAAGCCAAATTTTGTTAGATTATGTATTTAAACTATATCTCATGAGTTATTTATAAGTCCTGAGATAAAAGCTTATAGTATAATTTAAAAATATTATTATTATTTACCTTTATTATAGCAGACCCAATGACCAGAGCATCCAGAGGTAAATTTTAAGTTTGAGCAGTAAATAAGGGCTGCAGTCATATATATTGAACATAGTTGACTTATACATTTAGAAATAAGCATTTAGTGGCCACCTTCATGCATTCAAACCAGACAAAACTTTTTTTACTTTTTTTAGCTGAATTTTTAGGCGGGGGTGGGGGTGGGGGGGTACTCGCAGGCCATTCCTGCTTTCCTGATGGGACTGCTCCCTCGCTGTTTGACCCTGGTGTTTCCTGTGCAGCTTCGGAGCATGTGCCATTTCTGTCAGGATCTAAAAAATGATCATCCAGGAGAAGCAGCTGGCAGTGCCTGGCCTCAAAGTCTGCTCTGCCTTTCCCTGCTGGGCTCCTCCTTGGTTTCTGGAGACTGTGGTATCTGCAGTGGGGAGGGGCGGTCCTCTCCCCGGCTGCAGGTGAAAGGACCAAGCAGATGCCATAACAGGCTGCTCAGTCTTCTCTCAGAGATCAGGCCTCAATTTCAGTTTCCTGAGACTTGAGCAAGCAGTTTCTGGGAGGGCCATAAACAAAAGACATAGTCCTTGCAGTAGCTCCCTTTCTGCACGTACTCTGACTGCTCAAGGTTCAGCCAGTTGTTTACTGTCTGGGACCCCTCACCAAGTTAGAGAGCTACGTGCATGGGTCAATGTGAACGTGTGAGGCCAGTCAGCCCCCATAGCAGCTCAAGGACAGAGCCTGGGCCACTGAGTCAGTATGTGCTAGGCCAGCCAGCCCCCATGGGAGCTCAAGGACAAAGCCTGGGACTTGTCTAGGCCTGCACCAAAATGATAACTGTAACCCCCAACCAGCAAATTCAAAGGTTACACACCCTCACCCAATCATATGACGCCAAGGCTTGTACCACCCTGCTTGCGGTTTTTCCCTTTAAAAACCCCTCACCCTGAGAGCTCAGGGCCGTCCTCCTCCTCCCTCTGTGTCAAGTGTTGGACACGGACCAAGCCTGGTCTTGCTTGTTATCAATAAACCCCTGTGTGTTTTGCATCGGATATCGGCTCTGTGGTGGTCTTGCTCGGGGGGTCTAGTGATGTGGCCACGACACAGGGCGCTTCACAGACTAGAGCCAGTTCAATTGCCTTGAGGAGCCTGGACTCCTGAGGTGGCAAAGGGCAGGGAAGGGTGGCAAAAACTACCATTACTTTCCTGAAATCCTGGAAATGAGAAAACAAAACCTGAAAGGGGCCTGAGGCTTCGAGGACCCTTGGCCCAGGGTAAACATTAATTTATTGACAATCATCACAAAGAGACTGACAACAGGTGACAGGACAAACAGAATAAACAAGACATTCAGAAGGAAGAACGCTGCACACAGGGACCTCAGGATCCCAACCAGTCCCGAAGGGCTGCAGATAAGCAACCCAATGGCCAGAAGAGGGCTTGAAGCATCCTCCGTCCCCTCCAGCTCAGAGGTCATTGGTGCGTCCACTTACTCTTACTGAGCTCCAGTCTGTCTAGACACCAGATACCACAAACTTACCAATTGGCCAAAACCAATAGAATAAGTTTGCCAGAGACTTGGGGTGCCCCCTGCCCAGAACCAGTATTGCAAGAGATCCCGGGTTTCAGGACCAATGTTGGGTCCCGGGTCTCTCCCAATAATGGGCAATAGACCACCAAAGTCTATTAAACCAGAAGCAAACTTTATTTAAATTAAAAATTTTAAAAAATAAAACACCAAGGGGCACAAAAGCTTATCAGCTAGCTGAGACCACAACCAAAGTTGGAATTCTGAGGCTGTGGCCATGGAGGTGGGTCCTGGCCCTCTTTTATAGCATCAGGCACGGGTTGCATGCTAGGAGTGATGTAGAAACATCAGGCATGGGATGCATCCCTATAAGTCACATAGAAACAACTATTAAAAGCTAACTTGGGTCCAGGCAGTTGTTAACCCCTGGCTGTTGACAGAGATGCTGGCTGTAAAGCAGAGAGCCATTGTTAGCAGTTAACCTTTAGAGCTGATGACTGTCAGTTTTTATCTCTTAAGCTTATAATTTTATATTTTTATGTGCCTGGACCCTTCAAGAGAAGAACAATATCTCCTAGACAGAAGAGGTGGAGCACAGCTCCTTATGTGTCCATGTGGTCTTTGCATGGTGACATCTTGTTTAAAACAGAATGGTACAGGGAAGGGTGACCTCATGGAAGACAAGCCCCACTAACACAGCCTCTAGCCTAGTGATCAAGGTCACCAACAACTGTGACATGTTGTGCTGACAGTACACACCTTCAGCACAAGAGGATGGAAACTGACACCTGGAATAATTCAGATGACTCTCCAGAGAATCATGCCAAGAAAAGCCAGTCCCCAGAGGCCATGTGCGGAAGAGCCTTGAAGATAGAAAACCATAGCAATTGAGAGAAATTAGTGATTGCCACAGTTTAAGGAGGATCTGCAAAGGGAAAGGAATGGTTGGGGCCATAAAGAAGACCCTGAGGAGTCTTTGGACAATGGAAATCATCTGTACCCTGACTGTAGCATTGTGCTACAGTTTCTAAAGTATCACCAGACGGCATGGTGACTCTCACTCATAGGTAGAGAATGGGCAGATCTATGTGAGTTTGTTTACATAGTAAGTGCTAGGCCAGCCAGGGCTACATAGTGACACCTGTTCTAAACTCAACAATAACAACAACACCTAAGGCATTATTGACATTGGTCAAGAGCTGCATGTGATGGCGTACCTCTGCAGCTCCCATACTCCAGAGGCCAAGGCAGGAGGATCGTGAGTTTGAGGCCAGCCTGGGCTACATAGAAAGATCTGACCTTAGCAAAACAATGGAGCAGAACAATGCTACCACTGGGAGAAATGAGTAAAAGTCACATAAGCTCTCTCTAAACCTTTTCTTACAAACGTATGCCATATGTAGTTACTTCAAAATGAAAGCCTGAAAGATAACCTAGATTTCATTAAAAACGCAAAACAGATGTGTAAGCATTCTGTATCATCAGCAGGCGACTGCATCCCAGCCTAAAAGAGGATGTGCACTCCCATGCATTCTCTTTCTGCACTCTCCCTCCGCGTGGTCTCTCTGTCTCTGTCTCTCTCTCTCCTTCTCTTAATAAAGCTCTAAAAGGTATCACTGGGTCCTGTCGTGACTGTGACCTTTCCACGCGGTAGCCGCGGCCAGCCATATACCCTTACGAGATGAAAGCACACAAAGACAAAAATAAAAGGAAAACATTTGCCCACGATGGATGCAGGCCTAACTGACTCTGTAATTGGAAGAGTCCCATATATCAAGGGCAACCCAGATTTTGATCAGGCGAGACAAAAAAGGAGGTGAAAGCCACTAATGACCCCGAAAAGCTGCGCAGTGTCGTTCGTGACGTCATAGCTTCATTCTTGGTTACAGGAACACAAGTCACAAGAACGTATTTTTAAAGATTTACTTTAGGCTGTCACTTGTGTTTTTGAACTGAGCCATTCTGACAGGTGTAAGGAGGAATCTCAGTCTTGGGCATATGCCCAAAGGATGCTCCACCATACAAGGACCCTTGCACAACTATGTTCATAGCAGCTTTATTAATAATAGCCAGAAACTGGAAGCAACCTAGATGTCCTTCAACTGAAGAATGGATAAAGAAAATGTGGTACATATACACAATGGAGCATTGAGTAAAAAAACAATGACATTAGGAAATTTATTGGTAAATGGATGGAACTAGAAAAGATCACCCTGAGTGATGTAACCCAGACCCAGAAAGATAAACATGGTATGTACTCAGTCATAAGTGGATATTAGCCATAAAGCAAAGAAGAAACATGCTACAACCCACAGACCCTGAGAAGCTAAGCAACAAGGAGGGGTCAGGTGGGGAGGCATGAATCTCACTGTGAAGGGGAAATAGAACGGACATTGCCAGTGGATGGGGGGAGGGGCTGGAAGGGGCAATGGGGATGGGAACTGGAGGGATCAGGTGTGGGGAGATTGGAGGGAGAGAGTACTGAGAGAGACAGCTGGAATCTGGGGGCATCTCTGGGAAGAGCTAGAAACTTAGAGCAATGGAAACTCCCAGGAATTTATGAGAGTGACCCTAGTTAAGACTCTGAGCAATGGGGGATACAGAGCCTGAACTGGCCATCTTCTGTAACCAGGCAAGACTTCCAGTGGAGAGACTGGGACACCAACCCAGCTACAAACCCCCTGACTGACAACTTGTCCTGCCTGCCTACAAGATGTGCTGGGGTAAAGATGGCACAGAAATTGTGGGAATGACCAACTAATGACTGGTCCAGCTGAAGACCCATACCCTGAGAGGAAGCTCACCCCTGAGGGCCAGGGGCAGGATACCCCAGAGACCTAGGATAGAATCAAACAGGACTGGCAAAAAAAAATTCAATGAAGTGATTCCTAATGATATTCTGGTATTCTCATAGATTGGTGCCTAGCCCACCTGTCATCAGAGAGGCTTCACCCAGCAACTGATGGGAACAGATACAGAGACCCACAGCAAAACATGAGGCAAAGCTCAGAGAATCTTCTGGAAGAGAGGGAGGAAGGATTATAGGAGCCAGAGGGGTCAAGGACACCACAAAAAAACACACAGAACCAACTAACCTGGGCTCATGGGGGCTCACAGAAGCTGAACTGACAACCAGGGAGGCTGCATGGGACTGACCTAGGCCCTCTGCACATAGGTTACAGTTGTGTAACGTGATCTTCTTGTGAGCCCCTAACAATGAGAGCAGGGGCTGCCTCTGACTCTGTCGCCTGCTTCGGGGACACATTCCTCCTACAAGATTGCCTCATCCAGCCCTAATAGAAGAGGAGGAGCCCAGTCTCACTGCAACTTGATATGCCATGGTGGGCTGATATCCATAGGAGGCCCGCCTGTACCTGAAGAGAAACAGTGGAGGAGGAGTGGATGGAATGGTTAGAGGGGAGGTGGGGGGCGGGGGAGGAATTGGGAAGAAAGGAGGGAGGAAGGGGAAACTATGGTTGGGATGTAAAAGCAAAAATAAATAAATAATGGGCTGGAGAGATGGCTCAGTGGTTAAGAGCACTGACTGCTCTTCCAGAGGACCTGGCTTCAATTCCCAGCAACCACATGGAAGCTCACAACTGTCTATAACTCCAGTTCCAGGGGATCCAACACCCATGGCAAAACATCAATGCACATAAAAAGAAAATGAATAAATAAATAAATAAATAAATAAATAAATAAATAAATAAATAAATAAATAAATAAATAAGAGATTTACTTTAGGGCCAGTGAGAGGGCTCAGCTGGTAAAGGCGATTGCTGCCAAGCCTGACAACCTGAGTTCAGTCCCTTGACCCACATGGTGGAAGGAGAGAACTGACTCTCAAAGGTCATTCTCTGACCTCCACATGCATGCCAACACAAAGACACACACACAAAATAAATGTAAAAAAATTAAGTGTTTACTTTAAAAAGTACATGTGTGTATGGGGCCAGGAGGGGTATGTGCATGTGAGTGCAGGGGCCTGAGGAGGCCAGAGGCATTGGATCCCCTGGAACTGGAGTTACAGGCTGCTGTGAGCCACCTAACATGGGAACATGCTGGGAACTGAGCTCAGGTCCTCTGGAAGACCAGCATGTGCTCTTAACCACTAAGCCATCAAGAGAAGGTTGTGGTTTGTTTTTAACCAATTGGGCACTCTTCTCTTTCCTTCTTTCCCCTTCCTCTTCCCCTTCCCTTCCTTCTTTCCTCCACTCCTTTCTTCTGTCCTTCGCCCCTCCATCCCTCCCTCCCTTGACTCATGTAACCCAGACTGGCCTTGCTTTGTAGCTGAAGATGACCTTGAACTTCTGCTCTTCTGCCTCAGCTTCCCAAGGACTAGGATTACAGGCATGCACCACCATGCTCACTTTATGAAACCTGGTATTTAATGTAACTTTTACAAGGTGATAGAACAAAAGAAAACACATTTTCAAACCACCTTAGTGGAAAACACATACTCATTAGAAGAAAGTTGGGGGAGCATCTTTTAGAACAACCCCCCCCCCATTACAGTGACCCTAGTTCTCAGTTCCCCATGACAGCTTCGGAGATATCTGTGGCAGTGCTGTGTGTGAAACGAAAAAAGGGAAGTTATAGAACTCATCAACTGTTGTCTGCATTCTGCTACCCCTCCATTAAGAAATACCACACATGGGAGTGCAGATATGACTCAATGATGAAGAGCACCAGCTGTTCTTGCTGAGACTCTGGATTCAGTTCCCAGCACCGACCAGGCAGCTCACAAATGTAGCTAGAGTTTTCCAGCCTGGCCCACAGTCAGGACAAATCTCTGACACCCACCAGTCCCACAGCCGCTCAGACCCGACCAAGTAAACACAGAGACTTATATTGGTTACAAACTGTATGGCCGTGGCAGGATTCTTGCTAACTGTTCTTATAGCTTAAATTAATCCATTTCTATAAATCTATACCTTGCCACGTGGCTTGTGGCTTACCGGCATCTTCACATGCTGTTTGTCATCCTGGCGGCTGGCAGTGTCTCTCTGACTCAGCCTTCCACTTCCCAGCTTTATTCTCCTCCTTGTCCCGCCTATACTTCCTGCCTAGCCAATGGCCAATCAGTGTTTTATTTATTGACTAATCAGCAACACATTTGCCATACAGAACATCCCACAGCACACAAACTGTAACTTCAACTCCAGAGGATCTGATGTCCTCTTCTGGCTGCTGTGACACTGGATGAACATGGTACATTTACATATATGCAGGTAAAACATTCATACACATAAAATAAAAATAAAGAAATGTCATACAGTTGAAGAAAATGAGTGGATGCAATGTATAGATATGCCAAGAGTTTCACAGCAAATAAGACAGCCTACAGAATGGAAAAAACCACATCAACAAGTGTTTCTTTTATGAATTTGAATGCCCTTGTGTTTGGTGTATAGATGATTAGAATTGAAATGTCCTCTTGGTGGATTCTTCCTTTGATGAGTATGTGTCCTTCCCGGTCTCTTCTAATTAGTGTTGGTTTTGTCTGGTATTAAAATGGCTACACCAGCTTGTTTTTTGGGTTCATTTGCTTGGAATATCTTTTTCCATCTTTTCACCCTGAGGTGATGTCTATCTTTTATGTTAAGGTGTGCTTCTTGGATGGACAGAAGGATAGATCTTGTTTTTTTTTTTTTTTTTAATTTATTTTGCAATACAATTCAGTTCTACATATCAGCCACGGATTCCCTTGTTCTCCCCCCTCCCGTCCCTCACCTTCCCCCCAACCCCCCCCCCCATTCCCATCTCCTCCAGGGCAAAGCCTTCCCCACAGACTGAGGTCAACCTGGTAGACTCAGTCCAGGTAGGTCTAGTCCCCTCCTCCCAGGCCGAGCCAAACAATCCTGCATAGGCCCCAGGTTTCAAACAGCCAACTCATGCAATGAGCACAAGATCTGGTCCCACTGCCTGGATGCCTCCCAAACAGATCAAGCCAATCAACTGTCTCACCCATTCAGAGGGCCTGATCCAGTTGGTGACCCCTCAGCCATTGGTTCATAGTTCATGTGTTTCCATTCATTTGGCTATTTGTCCCTGTGCTTTATCCAACCTTGGTCTCAACAATTCTCGCTCATATAAACCCTCCTCATTCTCCCTAATTGGACTCCCAGAGATCCACCTGGGGCCTAGTCATGGATCTCTGCATCCAGATCCCTCAGTAGTTGGATGAGGTTTCTAGCACAACAATTAGGGTGTTTGGCCATCCAATGACAGAGAAATGGAATGAGATCTACATGAACAGCCTGGACATGAGTGGGGGTAATGAAAGGCGAGGGTTGAGGGAAAGAGAGCTTGGGGGAGCGGGAGATCCCAGCTGGATCAACAACAGAGAGGGAGAACAAGGAATAGGAGACCATGGTAAATGAAGACCACATGAGAATAGGAAGAAGCAAAGTGCTAGAGACGCCCACAGAAATCCACAAAGATACCCACACAACAGACTGCTGGCAATGGTCGAGAGACTGCCCGAACTGACCTACTCTGGTGATGGGATGGCCAAACACCCTAGATCTTGTTTTTTTAATTCAGTCTGCTAGTCTGTGTCTTTTGATTGGGAATAAAGACCATTGACGTTGAGAGTTATCAATGAGCAGTGTTTGTTGATTCCCATTGCTGTATGTGGGTCCCCCCCCCTTTTGATTTGCTGCTCTGGGATTATTTATTCCTTGTGTTTTCTTGGGAGTGGTTGCCTCTTCAGGTTGAAGTTTTCCTTCTAATGTCTTATGTAGGGCTGAATTTGAGGGTCAATACTGCTTAAATTTGGTTTTATCATGAAATGTCTTTCTCCATCTATTGTGTTGGAAGTTTTTCTGGGTAGAGTCATCTGCACTGGCATCTATTGGCTCTTAGAGTTTGTAGAACATCTTTCCAGGCCCTTCTGGCTTTTAGAGTCTCCACTGAAAAGTTATTCTAATAGGTCTGCCTTTATATGTTACTTGGTGTTTATTCCTTGCAGCTTTTAATATTCTTTCTTTGTTCTGTACATTTAGCATTTGCTTATGTGCTGAGGGGACTTCCTTTTCTAGTCCAGTCTATTTGGTGTTCTGTATGCTTCTTGTACCTTGATAAGCACTTCCTTCTTCAGGCTAGGGAAATTTTCTTCTATGATTTTGTTAATAATATTTTCTGTGCCTTTGGCCTGGGTTTCTTCTCCTTCCTCTATTCCTATTTTTCATATCATTTGGTCTTTTCATAGTGTCCAGATTTCCTAGATATTCTGTGCCTAGATTGTGTGTGTGTGTGTGTGTATGTGTGTGTGTGTGTGTGTGTGTGTGTGTGTGTGTGTGTGTGTGTGTGTGTGTGTGTGTGCTAGGAGTCTTAGCTAGGGTCATCCTTGTGGATTCTTAGGAGTTTTCCTGGCACTAGGTTTCTCCCCAACCCTGAAATGGTTCCCCCATCAAGATATCTCTTTTGTTCCTCTCTCTCTCTCTCTGTCCCTCCCACAACTTGCCTCCCATGCCCAGCCTGCCCAACCCACTCCCTCAAGTTCCCATCTCCCCATTCCCCCACCCCTGCCCCCACCCAGTTTATCCAGGAGATCTCTTCTATTTCCCCTTCCTAGGGAAATCCATGCACCCCTCTTTGGGCCTTCCTTGGTATCTAGCCTCCCTGGGGCTATGGATTGCAGGTCCTTTATCCTGTACTTTACTCCTAATATCTACTTTTGAGTGAGTACATACATGTTTGTCTTTCTGAGTCTGGGTTACCTCACTCAGAATGATTTTTTTCCATCCATTTGCCTGCAAATTTCATGAGGTCATTGTTTTTTTTACAGCTGAGTAATACTCCATTGTGTAAATGTAACACATTTTCCTTATCCATTCCTCAGTTGAGGGGCATCTAGGTTGTTTCCAGGTTCTGTCTATTATGAATAATATTTCTATGAACATAACTGAGCAAGTGTCCTTGTGGTATGATTGAGCATCCTTTGGGTATATGCCCAAGATTGGTATAACTGGGTCCTGAGATAGATTGATTCCCATTTTTCTGAGAAACCTCCACACTGATTTCCAAAGTGACTGTACAAGTTTGCACTCCCACCAGCAGTGGAGGACTGTTCCCCTTACTCCACATCCTTTCCAACATAAGTTGTCATCAGTGTTTTTGATCTTAGCCATTCTGACAGCTATAAGACGATATCTCAGAGTTGTTTTGATATGCATTTCCCTGACACCCAAGGATGTTGAACAATTTTTATTTTTTTTGGTTTTTCGAGACAGGGTTTCTCTGTGTAGCTTTGCGCCTCTCCTGGAACTCACTTGGTAGTCCAGGCTGGCCTCGAACTCACAGAGATCCGCCTGGCTCTGCCTCCCGAGTGCTGGGATTAAAGGCGTGCGCCACCACCGCCCGGCAATTTTTTTAAATGTATTTTGGCCATTTGAGATTCTTCTGTTGAGAATTCTCTGTTCAGATCTGTATCCCATTTTCTAATTGGATTATTTGGTATTTTGGATCTAGTTTCTTGAGTTCTTTATATATTTTGGAGATCAGCTCTCTGTCAGATGTAGGGTTGGTGAAGGTCTTTTCCCATTCTGTAGGCTGCCATTTTGTCTTATTGACAGTGTCCTTTGCCTTACAGAAGATTTTCAGTTTCAGGAGGTCCCATTTATTAATTTATTAACAGTGTCTGTTCTACTGGTGTTATATTCAGGAAGTAGTCTCCTGTGCCAATGTATTCAAGACAACTTCCCACTTTCTCTTCTATCAGGTTCAGTGTAACTGGATTTATGTTGAGGTCTTTGATACACTTAGATGAGTTTTGTGCAGGGTGTAGATATGGATCTATTTGCATTCTTCTAAATGCCAACACCCAGTTATGCCAGCACCATTTGTTGAAGATGCTTTCTTTTTTTCGTTGTATAATTTTGGCTTCTTTGTCAAAAATCAAGTGGTCATAGGTGTGTGATTTATGTTAGGGTCTTCAATTTGATTCATTGATCCATGTGTCTGTTTTTATGCCAATACCAAGCTGTTTTTATAACTATAGCTCTATAGTAGAGCTTGAAGTCAGGGATGGTGATGCTTCCAGGAGTTCCTTTATTGTACAGGATTGTTTCAGCTATTTTTTTTCATATGAAGTTGAGTATTGTTCCTTTGAAGTCTGTGAAGGATTGTGTTGGGATTTTGATAAGGATTGCATTGAACCTGTAGATTGCTTTTGGTAAGATCACCATTTTTACTATGTTAATCCTACCTATCCATGAACATGGAAGATCTTTCCATTTTCTGATATCTTCTTCAAAGATTTAAAGTTCTTGTCATACAGATCTTTCACTTGTTTGGTTAGAGTTACTCCAAAATATTTTACATTATTTGTGGCTATTGTAAAGGGTATTGTTTCTCTGATTTCTTTCTCAGCCTGTTTATCATTTGTATATAGGAAGGCTACTGATTTTTTTTTAACTTACTCTTGTATCCTGCCACATTACTGAAGGTGTTTATCAGTTGTAGGAGTTCCCTGGTAGAATTTTTGGGGTCACTTATGTATACAATCATATCATCTACAAATACCAAAAGTTTGACTTCTTCCTTTCCAATTTGTATCCCTTTGATCTCCTTTTGTTGTCTTATTGCTCTAGCTAGAATTTTGAGTACTATATTGAATAAATATGGGGAGAGTGGATAGCCTTATCTTGATCCTGATTTTGGTTGGAATCCTTTTAAGCTTCTCTCCATTCAATTTGATGTTGGCTGTCAGCTTGCTATATATTGCTTTTATTCTATTTAGATGTGTTCTTATATCTTTGACCTCTCTAAGACCTTTATCATGAAGGGGTGTTGGATTTTGTCAAAGACTTTTTCAGCATCTAATGAGATGATCATGTGGGTTTTTTCGTTCAATTTGTTTATATGGTGGATTACATTGACAGATTTTCATATGTTGAACCATCCCTGCATCTCTGGGATGAAGCCTGCTTGATCATGGTGGATGATTTTTTGTATGTGTTCTTATATTTGATATTCAGTATTTTAATGAGTATTTTTGCATCAATGTTCATGAGAGAGAGACTATTCTGTAATTCTCTTTCTTTGTTGCATCTTTGTGTCATTTGGGTATCAGGATAACTGTAGCCTCATAAAAAGAATTTGGCTATGTTCCTTCTGTTTCTATTGGAATTAGTTCTTCTTTGAAATTCTGGTAGAATTCTGTGCTGAAACCATCTGGCCCTGTGCTTTTTTTGGGGGGACCTTTTATGACTGCTTCTATTTCCTTTGGGGTTATAGGTATATTTAAATTGTTTATCTGGTCTTGGTTTAATTTTGGTATGTGATACCTATCTAGTAAATTGTCCATTTCTTTTAGATTTTCCAATATTATGAAGTACAGGCTTATGAAGTATGACCTAATGATTTTCTGCATTTCCTTGGTGTCTTTTGTTATGTACCCCTTTTCATTTCTGATTTTGTTAATTTGGATATTCTCTCTCTGCCTTTGGTTAGTTTGGATAAGGGAGTTTGTCTATCTTATTGATTTTCTCAAAGAACCAACTCTTTGTTTCATTGATTCTTTGTATTGTTCTCTTTGTTTCCATTTTGTTGATTATTTCCTGCCATCTACTCCTCCTGGGTGAGTTTGCTTCTTTTTTTTCTAGATCTTTCATATGTGCTGTTAAGTTGCTAGTGTGAGATTTCTCCAAATTCTTTATGTAGGCATTTAGTGCTATGAACTTTCCTCTTAGTACTGCTTTCATAGTGTCCCATAAGTTTGAGTACGTTGTGCATTCATTTTCATTGAAATCTAGACATCTTTAATTTCTTTTTTTATTTCTTCCTTGACCTAGTGGTGATTCAATTGAGAGTTGTTCAGTTTCCATGAGTTTATAGGCTTTCTGCAATTTGTGTTGTTGAATTCTAGCTTTAAGCTATGGTGATCTGATAAGATACAGGGGGTTAATCCAATTTTTTTGGTATCTGTTGAGATTTGTTTTGTAATTGAGTATATGGTCAATTGTAGAGAAGGTTCCATGAGGTGCTGAGAAGGTATACTCTTTTGTGTTTGGGTAAAATATTCTACAGATGTCTGTTAAGTCCATTTGAGTCATAAAATCTGTTAGTTCCCTTATTTCCCTTAAGTTTCTGTCTGGCAGACCTATCCATTGGTGAGAATGGGATGTTGAAGTCTCCCACTATTAGCCTGTAGGGTTTGATGTGTGATTTAAGCTTTAGTAATGTTTCTTTTACAAATGTGGGTGCCCTTATATTTGGGGCATAAATGTTGAGAATTGAGACTTCATCTTGATGGATTTTTCCTGTGATGAATATGAAATGTCCTTCTCCATCTCTTTTGATTGATTTTAGTTTGAAATCTGTTTTGTTAGATATTAGGATAGCTACACCAGCTTGCTTCTTAGGGCCATTTGATTGGAAAATCTTTTCCCAACTCTTTACTCTGAGGTAATGTCTGTCTTTGAAGTTGGGGTATGTTTCTTATATGCAGCAGAAGAATGGATCCTGTTTTTGTATCCATTCTGTTAGCCTGTGTCTTTTTAAAGGTGAATTGAGTCCATTGATATTAAGGGATATTAATAACCAGTGATTGTTAATTCCTGTTATTTTTTGGTTTGGGTGATGGTGGTGGTAGTGTGTGTGTGTTTCTTTTCTTTGGGATTTTCAGGTGTGAGATTATCTATTGCCTGTGTTTTCATGGTGCAGCTAACTACCTTGGGTTGGAGTTTTTCTTCTAGTACTTTCTGTACAGCTGGATTTGTGGATAGGTATTGTTTAAATCTGGTTTTGTCATAGAATATCTTGTTTTCTCTGTCTATGGTAATTGAAAGTTTTGCTGGGTATAGTAGTCTCGGCTGGCATCTGTTGTTTCTTAGTGTATACAAAATGTCTGTCTAAGGACCTTCTGGCGTTTAGATCATCCATTGGAAAGTTGGGTGTAATTGTGATAGGTCTGCCTTTATATGTTACTTGGCCTTTTTCCTTTGCAGCTCTTAATATTCTTTATTTATTTTGTATGCTTAGTGTTTTGATTGTTATATGGTGAGGGGACTTTTTTTTTCCTGGTCCAGTCTATTTGGTGTTCTGTAAGCTTCTTGTACCTTCATAGGCATGTCCTTCTTTAGGTTGGGAAAGTCTTCTTCTATGATTTTGTTAAATATATTTTCTGTGTCTTTTTTTTTTTTTTTTTTTTTTTGTTTTTTTTTTTGAGACAGGGTTTCTCTGTGTAGCTTTGCGCCTGTCCTGGAACTCACTTGGTAGCCCAGGCTGGCCTCGAACTCACAGAGATCCGCCTGGCTCTGCCTCCCGAGTGCTGGGATTAAAGGCGTGCGCCACCACCGCCCGGCCCTTTTCTGTGTCTTTTATTCTTAGATTTGGTCTTTTTGTGGTGTCTCAGATTTCCTGGATGTTTTGTGTTAAAATTTTTTTGAATTTAACATTTTCTTTGACCAATGAATCTATTTCCTCTAACGTATCTTCAACATCTGAGATTCTCTCTTCCATCTCTTGTATTCTCTTGGTTATCCTTGCATCTGTAGCTCCTATTCACTTACCCAGATTTTCCATTTCCAAAATTCCCTTGGTTTGTTTTCTTTATTGCCTCTATTTCAATTTTCAAGTCTTGAGCTGTTTGATTATTTTTTCTTGGCTTTCTTTAAGGGATTTATTGATTTCTTCCAATTTTTTGTTTGTCTTTCCCTCAATTTCTTTAAGGAAAATTTTCATCTCCTCTTTAAGGGCCTCTGTCATCTTCATAAAATTATTTTTAAAGTCATTTTCTTCTGCTTCATCTGTGTTGGGATGTTCAGGTCTTGCTGTTGTAGGATCACTGGGTTCTGGTGGTGCCATATTGCCCTTTATATTGTTGAATGTATTCTTACACTGGCATTTACCCATCTGTTCTTCCAACTAGTGTAAATGGTGCTTGTGCCTATAGGGGCTGCTCTTCTTCCAATTGGTGTGAATGGTGCTTGTGCCTATAGGGAAGGTCTGCCAATGTTGCTGGAGAGGGTTGTTCTTGGGGAGGATGCTGGAGTAGGTGTGACTGGGTGGCACAGTGGGTCTTGTGGGAAGAGTCCAGTGGGTGGCAAGGGTGGTGGTGCAGCCTGACCACAGGTCTCTCACCTGCTGGCCAGCTGCCGGGGACTGCACCAGAGAAGTGGAGGTCCACCAAAGTTGGGGGCAGGGCCCAGCTGCCTTGCTGGGGCTGAGATTGGGGGAGGGGAGCACGGGATATGCCCTGGGGTTTAAGGCCTAGAGATTGGGGCAGTTTAGCTGGGAGACCAGTCACTCACCTGTTCTTCCAACTGGTGTAGGTGGTGCTTGTGCCTACAGGGGCTGCTGATGTAGCAGGGGATGGTTGGCCAAGGGGAGGATGATGAGGTTGGTGGGTTTGGGTGGCGGAGTGGGTCTTGTGGGAACAGAATCCAGTGGGTGGCAGCAGTGGTGATGCAAACTACCCAGGATCTCTCACCTGCTGGCCAGCTGTTGGGGTCTGCACCAGAGCAGTGGGGTTCCACCAGAGCAGTGGGGCTGAGGTGGGGGGGCATGGACTGTGCCCTGGGACTTAGGGCCCGGAGGTTGGGGCAGTTCAGCTGGGAAACCTTAGTCACGTACCTGTTCTTCCAAGTGGTGTGAGTAGACCTGCCTTGATTTTATTTAACATTTTCTTTGACCAAGGTATCCACTTCTTCTAGCTTGACTTCAATGCCTGAGATTCTCTCTTCCATCTCTTGTTTTCTATTGATAAGGCTTGCCTCTAAGGTTCCTGTCTGAGCTCCTAAACTTTTCATGTCCAGATTTCCCTCAGTTTGGACTTCAAAATTCCATTTCTACTTTCATGTCTTGAACAGTTTTTTTCATTTCATTCCACTGTTTGTTTGTATTTTCATAAATTTCATTAATGGGTTTATTCATATCCTCTTTAAGGTTCTTGAGCATTTTCATAAAAGCTATTTTGAAATCTTTGTCTGTTATTCAGCTGTATTGTATTTTTTCATGGCCTACTGTAGTAGGGTTGCTGGGCTCCAGTGGAGACATATTGTCCTTGCTGTTACTGTGTTTTTCTGCTGGTCATCTGGGTTTGGGATGATTGTAATTCTAGATACCGATATCCTGTCTCGTGTTTGCTGGGTGGGTGTTCCATTCTTTGGTTTCTATTGCCCTTTCTGGTTCTTAGGAGTGTGGTGGCTGTGGGGTGCCTGGTAGAAAATGCTTCTTGTGATCCTGCCAGCTGTGGCCACTGGGAGTCCTAGGTAGAATGTCTTTCTAGGTATTGAGAGCTGACACTAGGGAATGGGGATGGACTAGAAGCAAGTGTTAAGAGGGTCCACAGGAAAGAAAAAAGCTGGGTGTGCCGCCAGGGTCTTTCTAGACCCCTGGGAATGGGGAAGAGAGGAAGGAGAGGCCAGAGCAGGTGGTCTGCTACAAAGCTGGGGTTAAGGCTAGGGGATTGGAATTAGAGGTGAGGAGGAAAAACGAAGATTGCCTAGCTCCAGCCTTGCCCTTTCAAGTGCTGAATGGCCCTCCTATGTGTGCATGCTTTCACAGGGCACTTTTGGCTCCCTTGGGAAGCCTTTGCTGCTCTCCAAATTAAACATATGCATGTGAGAAGCACCACTGCAGTCACAAATGACTAGCCTGGCTACTCCAACATTAAGTTTACTAGAAACTTCCTTCACTTGCCAACCCTCACCTGGCTCATCCCCAACTCTAACACAGCATGCTTACACTGCAGCTTCTTCCAGTTTCTTCCTAGGCTTGCCTCAAGGTGCTTACAGGCAGGGCCTGTTCATTTGTGCATACTATTGCAGGAAGAATGGTACCTGAGAAGAGGGAAGTGCCTCCTGAGTCCTTTGTTGCCTCTTTATACTCAGCACAGAGCCTAGCACCAAATAAGCATTCAAGTCCAGTCAATCACTTCCCTTTCTTCCCTCCCTCCCAGCTGCATGTGTCAGTGAGTTTCTTTAGGGTAATAAACTCTCCCCCAATACTGTGGCTTAAAGCAACCACTGTTGAGCTGGCTCACAATTCTGAGAGGCCACTGGTGGATCTTCTTGTCTAGGATGGCTTGGCTGTTCTTTCCTGGTATGCTTCTACATCTGTGGTCAGCTCTCGAGTGGTCTGGGGTTGGGATGTAGGTAGAGAAGGCCTCATCTGGGACAGTAAAGCTGTGCCTCATATGGTCTGCATAGGTCTTCGTCACACAGCAGTCACCCAGGTCACAAAAGTGACTAGAGAAGGGTTTCCCCTTCTCTAGTTTACCCACTGCAAATCACTATTCCAGTGGCTGCTAGCATTTCTTCTTGTTCCACTGACTCATATGAATTCCACATTCCACAGCACCAGGTACCCCACCTCCTCAGTGAGGTCGAAGCTGCCATTTGGGAGTACTTTCCCATGGCCTGAATGTCTGTTCTAACAGTACTTCACAGATGGATTCTAGGGTCCCCTTCCTCGAGTACCAGTCCTCAGGGACCCTCTCGCTTGCTTTGTTGAGTCTCCCATCTCCATGTATCTCTACATCCTCCATCTTTCTCCTGGTTTGAAGCCATGACCCACCCTCAGGTTTCAGACCTTTATGCCCTAAATTCACCCAGTTGAGAAACCATGGGTGGCCAAACGCTGGAGGTGATGGGCCTTAGCTGCATTCCCCCCAGCTCTCACTGGCAACTTCATCACTCATCAAGAGTTCAGCAAGCTCTGTCAGCAGCCGCAGCTGATGACATGACATCTCTGCTTCAGAAATGAGCAAGATCTTGTTTTCAGACCAGGCAAAGTAGCTTCCTGACCATCTGCCTTTCCTACCAGGGGCTAAGCAAGAGTTGGTGGTGTAGCATTGGGATAGCCTCAGATAATACTGGCATATCTTTGCTGTTTCTTGTGTGGTCTTGTGGTCTCCAAGTTCAGTGATATTATATGGGAACCAGACACAAACAATCCTTCCCATAAATCAATGCAGTGACCACTGCTGGTGATAGCTGGGTCCTCCACAACTGAATCCCAAGCATGTTTTCTCAGACAGCCTTAAGTCACATATTCAGCTACGGGTAGGACCATATCACCTTCCACACTCTCAGGTTGTCCACTGGGATTTGTTATTTCTTCATTGTTTTCACTGTCTATCTCTGTAGATGGAATGTGCCCAGATACAGGAGCCAATCAATTTTATATGCTGTTGTGACAATTAGGACAATGCCCAAAACAAAATTGGTGCTTGAGGAGTACTTGTGGGATACATTAAAAATGACACATTCAGGCAAAGGCCAAGAAAGTGACAGACAGGATAGAATGCTAGGTCATAACCAGAGTGGAAGTTTACACAGGGTGAGGAGGAGGAGATGTTTAAGTCATGCTTTATGAAATAATGAAATAATGCTGATGGGGAAAAGGACCGCAGGTGGCACATACCTTTAGAGGAAGCCTGGTAGGTTGGAGAAAAGGAACCAGGAAAGAAAAGTATTGCAGTCGGGGGAGGGTGACATTGGAGATGTGGGAGGTGAGGTAGGGTGACATTTAGGGTCTTGGACTTAAAGGGATGGGGAGGAATTAAAGCTTGCACCAAGAAGAATGGGGATGCTGGGGGCTTAAGATAATATTGGCTGGTCCATCCTACATTTGGAGCAACTCACTCGGGAAGAAGTCCTGCTAAGAGGCATGCTCTCATCTTCCTGTGAGGAATATAATCCTGCTTCCTTACCACTGGGCTAGCTCTGAAAGCATTTAGATCTTGGCCACTCCACCAGTCTGGTCTTCACATTTCTTCCAAAGGTTCTTAATTCAAATTCATTGCCATGGAATTTCATATAAAATACTTGGGTTTCAGAGATGACGTTTAGGCACATCTACTCTGCAGCTTTCATCCCTGCACGTTCTCAAAATCCTCCTCTTGATTTGATACAGCTTCCCACATTATAAAAATTGGACTGTTTTGTCCTGAGGTCCTAGAACTGGCTTTATGAATTTCATTTCTGTATTAAGTCAGTGGTTTGCATGAAGGGGCCCTGGGCAGGGAGACTCAGGTCTCTAAGCATGAGCAGACATGGGTCTCACTGGAGCTCAGACCATTCCCTACAATTCTGGCAGGAAGAGAGAAATGTTGTGCTTCTTTTGAGCTGTGGCTAGCCATGATTTTATGGAGACAAAATCACATTTCAGTGTTCATTAGAACTTGGCTGGGAGTATAGAGATTGACTTTGGGTATCTTCTATCATTTTCCACCTTTCACTGAACCTAGGGCTATTTTGGCTTGCCCTGGCCAGCAAGACCTGGGGATCCCTTGTCTCCATCCCCTCATCCCACAGTGCTGAGGTTAATGTGTCTAGTTTTTCATGGGTGTGAGGGATCTCAACCCATGTTTTTATGCTCGTGCAGCAAGTACTTTACCCACTGACCCATCTCTTCAGCCCCTAAATAAACTCAGTTTTAAAAATAAAATTGTTTCTTGTTTTTTGTGCTAGGATGGAACTCAGTGTGTTAGGGAAGTGCTCTTTATTGGTATTTTGAGGGACATTTCATAACACTGACATTAAAGGTGATGAAGCATTGCTTTCCTTGAACAGACAGTCCATAGACATAAATAAAAGGCAAAGAAGAAATAAAATAAACATGTTAGGCTCCTGACTTTTAGCTAGGTACTATCTGGGTGGGACAGGGGACAAAGACTGGAGATGAGACCCACCCATCCATCACTGACTGATGCCAACCTACAGTGAGAGGAGAAAAGCAGAACATAGTTTCAACTCACGAAGTGCACAAATGCACGTGTGAAGTGAGAAAGGCAAGCTGGCGAGGTGACGTGGATGACACAGCTCTTGCTATATCAAGCCTGATGACTCGTTTGACCCCTGGTACCCACTCTGGAAAGAACCAACTTCCAATTTGTCCTCTAACCTTCACACATACTCATACGAAACCCTAAAACATCTTCAAAAATGAAAAATCGGGCGGGCGGTGGTGACGCACGCCTTTAATCCCAGCACTCGGGAGGCAGAGCCAGGTGGATCTCTGTGAGTTCAAGTCCAGCCTGGTCTACAGAGCGAGATCTAGGACAGGCACCAAAACAACACAGAGAAACCCTGTCTCAAAAAAAAAAAAAAAAAAAAAAAAAAGAAAAGAAAAAATAAAGAAAAAGTCTTGCATGATGGCGCACAATTTTAATCTCAGCACGTAGGAGAGAGGGAGGCAGATCTCTGTGAATTCAAGGGCAGCCTGGTCTACACATCAAGCTAGGCCAGTTAGAGATATATAGTGAGACCTTGTCTCAAAAAATAAGTACTTAAAAGAAAACATTAAAAATGAAAAAGGCTATGTCTTAGTTTGGGTTTTATTGCTGTGAAGAGACACAATAACCAAGGTAATTCTTATAAAGGAAAACATTTAACTGGTGCTAGCCTACAGTTCAGAAGTTTAGTCCACTATCATCATGGAGGGAAGCATGGCAGTATGCAGACTGACATGATGTTGGAGAAGTAGCTGAGAGCTCTACATCTGGATCCTCAGGCAGCAGGAAGAGAATGCTACTATGGGCGTGGCTTGAGCATCTGAGACCTCAAAGCCTACCCCCTAGTGACACACTTCCTCCAACAAAACTACATCTACTCCAGCAAGGCCATGCCTCCTAATAGTGCCACTCCCTATGAGCCAATGGGGATCCATTTTCTTTCAAACTACCACAGGCTACACAAACAAAAACAATGCCCACATTTACCAGTGGCAATGTGCTTTTATGTTTAGTCCATTCCTTAATCTTATTATATCACAGACTTGCTCCACTAAACTGAGCTTCCCACTACGGCCCCAGGGTTTCATATACACTGTTAAGAATATTCAAGAAAATAAGAAACATCATTACAAACCCGAGACCTTCCTGTCCTGAGAGTGAAAGTGACCAGAAAGGAACAGCCTTCTCATTGGACACTCCGCTTTCTTCTCAGGCTGTCTCAATACATCTGCTCCCGTAACAGGCACACTGCAAGTAAAGCACAAGTGAGTGTCCTAAGAGGGGAGCAGGGGACTGTGACCTCAGCTGAGGACCATGCCAGAGCTTCCCCACAGCCATTCCTGTTCATGCACCTCCAGAATCAGGCTGGAGTTTTCTTCTAAATTATGGGGCTCTAATCTGCAGCATAATGACTATATTAATCTCATACTGCCACTGTGGCATATCATACTCACAGAGCCTGAAAACACCACACGTTGATTCACTCATGGTTCTGGAGGTCAGAAAGAAGAAATCCATAACTTCAGCCTGTCAAGTTTTCTGCAGGTGGGGGGTGGGGGTGTCTTTCTAGGGACTCCTGGCCTTTTAAAGAGATTTAATTTTAGCGATCAATGTATGTGTGTGCTCATGTGTGGTTATGTGCATGTGAGTGCAGGTACCCCCAGAGAACAGGGGCTTCAGATCCCCTGGAGTTGGAGTAACAGGTAGTCATGAGTCGCCCAGTACAGGTGCTGAGAACTGTACTTGGTTCCTCTGCAGGAACAGTGTGTGCTCTTAACTCTGAGTCATCTCCCCAGCCTTTTTAGCTTCTAGAAGTTGCTTATGGTTCCTTACCTTTTGGCCCTTTCCACCATCTTCAAAATCCATCTCTCCACAATCTCTGTCACTGCCTGTTGTCTGGCTGTGTCTTCTTGTCTGACTTATGTGGACCCTGGTGATTGTATCAGAGCCCCAGATGACCCCTGACAATCTTGTTGTGAGACCCTTAGCTTAATCTCATTGGCAAAATGCCCATTTGCCACAGCAGGTGACATGTGTACAGGTTCCGAGGATCTAGGGCATTTTAAGGAGACACTGTCCAACCCGCCATGGTAACTGGAAATAAAGAGGCAAGGAAGCAGGCTAGCCAGCCAAGGCAGCAGCAACACCAGAGAAGAGCTCCAGCATCGGCGGCAGGTCAAGGGTCAGGGCCCATGAAGTGTCGCAATACAGAGCACAGGGAAGAGTAGATTCCCAAATGGATTCTGACTCACAGGATAAACCAAGGTCCAAGTAAGACTCAGGATCCTGGGTTTTAGCTGCCATGGATGTGAACCCTGGCCCACCCCCACAGAGCCAAGAATGTCAACGGTCGCCAGCCAAGTCCAACACACAGACAAGTGGCAAGTGAGATTTATTTAAACAATGATAAGGGACAGGAACAGGATCTGGCGTGACCACCTTTGTAACCAAAGGCTCTGGGTGTGCAACAGGGCCAACAACAGAGATGAAGCCACCCATCCCTCAGGGGGCCCAGGGCACTGGCTCTGCTAGAGACTTCAGCCTCCACCTTCAACAGGTTCGTACCTTCAGCAGATTAATAGGTTATCTCCTTCAAACCTAAGGGGAGGAACACAGATGCAGTCAGATGCCTGTGGCAGAGCAAAGGAACTGGGGTGGGGGACACTGTTACGTGTCCATGTGCCGGCCCCTGGGCACCAGCTTAACTCACTGCTGGACCTCGCACTCTTCCAGTGTGAGACAAGATTTCAGAAGAAAGTGAGAGGTCAGGCCAGCTTTGGTTTATGGGTGGTTTAAAATGGATTAAGAAAGCATTTCATAACAATTTATGGGCTCTCAGCAGTAAATGTCCAAAATCTACCTGCTGACTGCTGAACTTTGAGCAAACACAGAGCTGGCTCTTCACTGTGTGCTGACACACCAAAGAAGCCTGACACTAAACTGTTTATTCTACCCGCCCAGGCGTGGCGGTGCTCACCTGCAAACACAGCACTCGGGAGGCTGAAGCAGGAGGACCACAAGTGTGAGGCCAGCCTGGGTTTCAGACCACCCTGTTCCCAAAGCGCACCCCACCCCCCCAAAAAAGGAGGGAAACAAAAATGAAAGCAGTTCAACTTACTGTTTAACAACAGTTAACTTAAACTCATTAGAAACCTGTATTTCCTGATGTTAAGATGTTAATATGAAGTTTGGGGAATGGAGAAGAAAGGAAAGGTTACGGTTTATAATTTAGTAAAAGGTAACTGTGTGTCAAATTGAAGAAAAAAAAAAAAGAAACCTGTATTTCCAAAAGCTTGAGGAGGTCAAGTACATTCAGCCATAGTCTTGTGACAGAATTTAATACACTCATTACAGTTATGTTCTTCAAGAAGTTTAGTAGCAAGGGAGAAAATGTTTATGTCACATGATTAAACTGAAAAAAAATGCAGGAGCCCAGTTATATGCACACGTAAATTCAGCTCTCCTAAAGATAAGACAAGAGTTCAGCACAAGGGCAGAAGGTGTAGCCCGGGCAGTGCCACACCCTCCTCGTGGTTCACTGCTTTCAAATGTGTGAGGTTCCGGGGTTCAAATCTTGAAACCTCAAAACATGAAGTCAGGTGAGGCACACCTGTAATTCTGGTAGGCTAAAGTAGGAAGAATGCCAAGTTGAAGGCCAGGCTGCTTTACACGTCTCAAATGGTCAAACAAAAAAAGGCAAGTAAATAAATAGATAAATAAATAATATATATATATAAATAATTTTTTAAAAATAAATGACACTATCCAGAAAACAGTAGAGGAGGAACTCAATATTTTAGGACAACTAAGCATTTTACTGCTTTTTAAAATTTGTGAATAAAGGAAAACAGAGAGAAAAAAAAAAGAAAGAGAAAAAAAAACAGTAGAGGAAGCATCACTAGAGCTTCTGTGCTCTACTTTTTACAATTTTCCCAAGTTCTAACTGCAATTCCCTTTATTATTAGGAGGTTCCAATATAAAACACAGCAACAAAAGGATTTCCATCCAAAACCACGTCGGAAGGACTCTGTGAGCTGAACTTCGGCGGCCAAGCAGGCTGGACTGTCAGCTGCCTGTCTACCAGCTGTCACTAAGACCACACTGTGGGAAGCTGGAAGGCACCGGAGACCTGGAATCTGATGTGGTCTTGCTGGGCTCTTCTGCTCTGGAGTAGCCAGCTACTGGGAGCCAGAACAACGAACGGGGCAGGAGTCAGCAGAGGCTGGACCCAACCCGGAGAGCCAGGTGCTGGGGTCCTTGCTTGAACCCTGGGGTCTACCGTGCCTGTCAGGAAACTACACTCAGCCCTAGAGAGAGGGAGAAACTGCCTGGACGCTGAGTGGGCCTTTGAGAAATCAAACAGCCCGTGTATTAGCATCTAGTAAACATGGTTACGAGCTGGTGAGAGGGCAAACTCTGGTTATTTTTATTAAGATTATTACTTTAACCTCTCAAGGTTTTCAACCTTCCCAACTGCAGAAACCCTATGGCAGGCCTGACAAGGGCTGGCTGGCTGTTTGAGGATTTGTGGTTCAAAGAATGTCCCTAATTCTGTGCTATAAAAACCTCAAGAGCAAACGATGACTTCTCTGGACACACTGTGAGTATGCATACATGTTTCTCCAGTTCTCTGAATCTGAACTGCTCGGTGTGCCTTTCATTCTTGGGAGAAAAAAGCTGCCCTGCCCCCAGCCCAGGGGACAGAAGCACTCTCTTACCGAGTTCCTGGCCTCCGCGGGTGGCCCAGCACAGGCAGTAATGTCGCATGAGCTGCTCTAGAAGCTCCAGTTCATCCAGGAACTCGAGGGATTCTATTCTGTGCGGAAGTCAGAACAGGAGATGGAGATGACAGTTAGGAAGGAAGATGCTGGTCCACAGTTATGACATGACACCACCTGGAAAGAATCTGGATACACAACAGCATGCATGCTGTGGCCAAGAAGAAAGGGGCTGGGGAGTGTGGAGAGACGGCTCAGTGGTTAAGGGCACTTGTTGCTCTTCCAGGAGTCAGGTTCAATTTTCGGCACCCACCCACATGGAGGCTCACAACTGTCCTTTAACTCCAGTTCCAGGGGATCTGGTTCCCTCTTCTGGCCTCTGGGGACACCAGGTACACATTGCATGTGCACGTGCAGGCAAAACACTCACACACATGAAATTAAGATAGATTTTCAAAAGGAAGAAAGAGTGCTGGGAGTTTAGCGTGGGAACAGCATACACTTTAATGTGCGGTCTTGGAGGGAGGAGGAGGAGGACGGGAAGAAAGGAGGAGGAAGAAGAGGAGGCGCAGGACAAGGAAGGGTGGGAGGAGGAAGAGGAGGAGGAAGAGGAGGAGGAGGAGGAGGAGGAGGAGGAGGAGGAGGAGGAGGAAGGGTTACCTCAAGTCGAGACAAACTAGAAAGGTCTCTGGAATGCTAATGGCAAAGGACTACTTTCTTTGCCCTGTAACTCTTTATAGATTTCTAAAATTTCAGTATGAAAAGCTTTTACATTAAAAGATGAAGAAAAGATCAGTCTAACAGAAAAGAAAAACAAAAGGTCTTCAAACTCATTTATGAGAAAATAAATATAAATGAAAACACAAGATAGCTGTCCTAGTTAGAGTTTCTATTGCTGTGATGAAACACCATGACCAAAAACAAATTGGAGAGGAAAAGGGTTTATTCAGCTTACACTTCCACATTGCTGTTCAGCACCAAAGGAAGCCAGGACAGGAACTCAAGCATGGCAGGAACCTGGAGGCAGGAGCTGATGCAGAGGCCATGGAGGGGTGCTGCTTACTGGCTTGCTCAGCCTGCTTTCCTATAGAATCCAGGACTCAGATGGCCCTACCCACAATGGAATGGGCCCATCAATCATTAATTAAGAAAATGGCCTACAGGCCTGTCTATAGTCTGACCTTATGGAGGCATTTTCTCAATTGAGGTTCCCTCCTCTCAGATGACTTTAGCTTGTGTCAAGTTAACATAAAACTAGACAGAACAATAGTTTTCAACACTCAGATGAAGACCGAAAGCTGAACACAGAAGAAAAGGCACTTTCTTGATTGCTAGTAAGATGACCAAACAGAACTGCCTTCCTGGAGGGCACTTTTGTCTCTTTCAACACAGAGAAAGAACATCCTCTGACCCTGCGATCCACCCTGCCTCTTTAAGAATTGACCCTATATGCAAAGATAAATGGCCAAGAGCATTTCTACAGCACAACAGTTCCAATCTAGTAACAAGCAAAAATTGAATATAGTAGACGATTTGTATGAACTACAGCATGCTCATACCTCAGGTCTCTACAGCCAGACTATGAACCAGGGCAGAGCTCCACAGATTAGCATGGGATAACTTCCAAGACAAATCCTGGAGTTTTTCATACAGGGTGTTTATCAAGGAATGTGTGCTTAGTGTACCACCATCGGTGCCAAGAAAGTGGGGTGCACATGTTTCAGGGAGCACAGAATAATTTGGGGAAATGCAAACAAAACTAGAAAAGTCAGTTATCTGAAGAGATGGGTAGTAAAAGAAACAGGCAGTGGGTGAAAGGAAAGGTTTCCTTTGGTTTCTAATGTGTAACACTTCGTTATTTGAAAAATCAGATATACAGTATGACTTTACCAAACAAGCATTTTAAATATAAATAAATATATACAGAAACATATACAAACAAAATAGCAATAAGCCTTGTATCTCTCCACTGGAGTATGTTCACATTGTGAAGGAAACTAAGGTACAACCAGAGTATCAGAATGAAGTAAACAAGAATCCACATCCCCATGCCAGGCAGTGGTGGCACACACCTTTAATCACAGAACTCAGGAGGCAGAGGCAAGCAGAGCTCTGTGAGTTCCAGGACAGTCAGAGCTACACAGAGAAACACTGTCTCAGAAAACCAAAAAGGGGAAAGGGGAGAGAGGAGAGAAGGGAAAGAGGGGAGAGGGAGGAGGAGGGAGAGAGGGGAGGGAAGAAAAGGGGGAGAGGGGGAGGAGGGAGGGGAGAGGGGAGGGAAGGAAGAAAGGAAGAAAAAAAAGATCCACACCCCCACTATTTGCAACAGCCTCTGCTAGTAATGTCCTTAGGCCATTTGCAATCTTTGTGTGCACATGCATGTTTCTGTAGCTGTGTGATCATTTCTATCATGGCATGTGAGCCGAAGGACCACATCTGGAGGGAGTATGCCCCTCCCCAGTGTACTATGGCTGAACTTAAAGGCATCTACTATGGTTTGAGGAAGAGTGATGGGCTTGTTCCCAGGGTGGTGCTACTGAGAGTGGAGGAGCCTGTAAGGGGGAGACCTAGCAGGAGGAATTTAAATGACTGCAGGTGTGTCCCCAAATAGAACTGTGAGGCTCCAGTCCCTTCATCTTCCTTTTGCTTCAAGGTCATGAGTCATGTGACTTTTGCTCTACCATGCTCCTGTCATCATGTGACCTCATGACAGGTCAAAAGTAGTGGGGCCCACCAGTCACAGACTGGATGACTCAGACTCTGAGGAAAAATAAGTATTTTCACTTTAGACATGGGTCGTCCATCTCAGTGTTTGTTACAGTAACAGAAAGCTAACTAGTGCAGAAAATTTGCCTAGAGAAGAAGACAGATTTTTGCTGCTGCCACAGACCTGATTACTGAATGACCTTTGGAGATGGTGTGCCAGAGGAGTGCGGGAAGTGTAGAGAGGCAAGCCAGAGTGAGGCCAGAATGCTGGTAAAAACCCAGAAAACACGGCAATGCCAAGGAAGTTTATTGTGGAAATGAAAACGGACTGGGAACTGGACACGAGGCCACCCTTGTCACACTGTGACAGACAATCTGATTGCATCTTGCCCATGCCAGAGACTTTGTGTGTGGCAGAGATGCAAAATGATGGACTGATTTACCTGGTGGTGGAACCTTCAGGTAAGCCAAGCACATGATATGCAGCAGCAGCAAGACTGTTCATGGTGAGACTCAGAAGCCAAAAGCAATGGAGTAGAAAGATTTGAAAAGAATGCAGCCCAGAAGCCAGGAAAATGCTCAGCAGGTAAGACTGCTTCCTGCTCTTCCAGAGGACCTGAGTCCAGTTCTCAGCACTCACTGCAGAGGACACCTGAATTCAGTTCCCAGCACCCAGGTTGGGCAGCTCACAACTGCTTGTAAATACAGCTCCAGGGGATCCTATGCACTCTTCTGGCCTCCACAATCACCCATACAAATACAGCATACATAAACATAGACACATGTACATGTAAATAAAAAATAAAATTTTAAAAATGGTCTGGTTAGTTTTTATTGTCAAGTGGAGACAATGAAGAGTCACCCATGAAGAGAGAACCTTGAAGAACTGTGTAGATCAGACTGTCCTGTGGGTATGTCTATGGGACACTGTCTCCATTGTTTATTGAAGTAGCAGGACCCAGCCCCATGAGCAGTACCAACCCTTGACAGGTGGTCCTGGGCATGGACCTGTGATAGAATGAGCCAGTAAGTAGCATTCCTCTATGGTTTCTGCTTCAGTTCATGTCTGGATTTCCTGCCTTGACTTCTTTCAAGGATAGATTACAACCTTAAAGTATAAGCCAAACAAACCCATTCCTCCCCAAGTTGCTTTTGGTCTGAGTGTTTTTTTTAATCACAGCGGCAGAAAGTAACTAATATCAAAAAACAAAACAACGGGCAGGCTGTATAGAGAAAGAGCCAGGGTAACTGGGCCCAAAGCACAGCTATTAGCACCTGAATAAAGAAAGCCAGTGTGCTGCCCAGAGACTACAGGAAGGACACCTCAAAGAGTGTCTCAGTGTGCGGGTCAATCCCAGACATCCCAGTCCAAAGACATACAGATGCAAAGGCAAACCCCCCCTGCTTGCACCAGCTGCCTGTCGTCCTCTCTGGTTTCCTGGCCATGAGAGGACAGTGTGCTCTGCTGCACAGTTCACAGTCCCAAAGTCATGGGCCAGTCAGCCATGGATCAGTCTCCACACTGTGCAGCAAAATGCATCTCCTCTAAGTTGACTTGAGCTGTGTCATAGTAATGGACGCTGACTAACAAAACATCCAGGGCACACTACCTAATTAGGTTCCAGAACAGAGAAAGCAATGCCCTAATGAAGGCTCCAGAGTGAAATGAACAGAACCGACAGAACTCAGCCCAAGCTGTTCACTAGCCGTGAACGCCTGAGAACAGGCATATTCGGGGCCAATTCGGATCCGGTATTCCTTGTTCAGACAAGAAAATGCAGACAAAACCCATGTGACATTCAGAGTCAGGAGGCCTGTTCAGGGTAGACAGAGCAAAGCTCATCATCTCCTGTCACACCTGGTCTCTGTTAGGGTTACATATTGTTGTCTGCAAAAGACCATGGCTGCATGAGACAAAGGATTGCCCAGAAAGGAGTTCCTCTCTCCGTGGCTGATGCCCATTGCAGACTCCCCCTGGCTGTTTAGAGTAAATTTACCAGAGCCACAGCATTATAGATGTCAGACCAGGAATGTTCGAAACGTCACCCTGACACCTAGCAAGTGGAAGCCAGCCTGACAAAAAAGAAGCTTCCACAAGAATCCAGAAAGCATCAGCCTGTGAGACAGCACTCTCAAAGCATTCACTACCTAGATAACTGAAACTTGGACACAAGAAAAACAAAGAAACGATACTTTTCTAAATGTCAGTAAGATCTAAGGAAGAGCAAGGCCAAAAGTTCTTCACATGATCTTCTAGCGGACCCCAAAGGAAAGGGGATAGGACCTATGAGGAAGCACAGAGCCACCAGGAAATGAACCAAGCCGGCAACAACACAGATGGACGCCTGCACAGCTGTGTTCCCGAGCATTGTCTTAATGGAGACACTGAAACAAATGAGACGCAAGACCACACAAGGAAATGTCTGGAACTGGCCATTTTAAAATTTCTTTAAATTGCCGGGCGGTGGTGGCGCACGCCTTTAATCCCAGCACTCGGGAGGCAGAGCCAGGCGGATCTCTGTGAGTTCGAGGCCAGCCTGGACTACCAAGTGAGTTCCAGGAAAGGCACAAAGCTACACAGAGAAACCCTGTCTCGAAAAACCAAAAAAAAAAAAAAAAAAAAAAAAAAAAAAAAAAAAAATTTCTTTAAATTTACCACAGTATCAGTTATTCTTATCGACATTGCTATGCAAACATGTAAACAAAATATGGAGGCCTCAATATTTTGATATTACAAATATAAATATGATCCATTAAACTTTAAAAAGGGAATATGACTTCTGAGACTACTGTATATAGTATGAACCCACTGATTTAGAAAGAGAGTCTATGTATCAATAAATATTTAAGCCGGGTGGTGGTGCACGCCTTTAATTCCAGCACTTGGGAGGCAGAGCCAGGCAGATCTCTGTGAGTTCAAGGCCAGCCTGGGCTACAGAGTGAGTTCCAGGAAAGGTGCAAAGCTACACAGAGAAACCTTGTCTCGAAAAACAAAATAAGTAAATAAATAAATAAATATTTGCCTGTGTATAGGGACCATTGGAGAATAGGCCCAACTTGTTAATAAGAGTTAACTGAACCATGTAAACGTACAAGACTTCATGCCCTCAGCAAGAAATAGTTTTAGGACAGTGAATCTATCTTTCTTTCATAACAAAGGAAGAGTCTGTTTAAAAGTGTCATCCTAGGTCTTATCTCTTAGAAGTTGTGGGCGGCATCATCTTCTCTCCAAAACAGGGATTACACAAAGTTTCCACTGCCGTGGTGGCTCTGGGAACTTTCCGGGTATAACAGCTTATTTCCATTCAAATCATCTGCTTTGGCAAGGGTGCTATCTCAGCCAGTGGCTAATGAGTTACTCTATCAAGCTTTTACCAATATTTACCTTAGTCCAAAATACGTGTGGTTAAGGTTAGATTTGTTCACATTAAAGAACACAGTCGGCCAGCCTCTGACTCCCAATCATCTGGAGCCTGGGCTCGGCACTCACATACCTGTTCACCTCTGCCCGAGGAAGCCCACTGTACAGCTCCATCATGTTCACTGCGGATGCCGTCTCCCACCCATTCAGTAGCAGCCGTTCCTTCTGAAAGAGGGTGGAGAGACATGGATGATTCTCAGCATGTACCTGAGACTCTAAGGCACACAGAATTTCTCTGAGCTGTGTTTCAAAAGCCCATATCCAGTCCATTTTCTTTTCGGTTTGCCATTTCTATATGCACATGGGGAAACCCACTAGAGTGTAGAGACACAAAGAAAAAAATTCTTCTATGAACAACAGTTATTTGTTTGGTTGGACAGATGGCTGGTTTCAGAGTTTTGCCATGCAGTATACACTGTTTTGGAGCTTGCTAGCCCAGGCTGGTCTCAAACATATGATCTTTCTGCCTCAGTCTACCAAGGGGTAGGATTACAGGTGTGAGCTACTACACTCAACCTGAGCAACATGTCATTTAGTAGTCATGGGACAAAGTCTATTTAAATGGCATCAGGTACGGGATATTATCTCCAGGAAATAAACGACCTTTTCTTTTTTAAAGGGACTACTACAGATTAAGAGAGACAATGTATTAATCACCTATAAAGTGTAGATCATGGCTAGATGCCAAGTCAAATACACTAACTATAAACATGCTTGTAAACTCTCAGGAAGAGCTGAAGCTGGTCTGAGAATCAGATGCATGAAAGAGCTATTGTTGAGTTGAGGGGTGATCACAGTAACATTACCCTGGAAGGAAGTCCAACAGTAGAAGGGCCTTTTTTTTTTCTCTAACAGTCCTGGCTGTCCTGGAACTTGCTTTGTAGACCAGGCTGGCTTTGAACTCACAGAGATCCGCCTGCCTCTGCCTCCTAAGTGCTGAGATTAAAAGGCATGCACCACCACCACCCGGCTTCAGCAGGAGGGTCTTTAACAAGCATTTAGGGTGAAAACACATATCGTCCAGTATGTCTAAAAATATTCTGACAGCACCAACAAATAACATCACGGTGGTGGCATGAGACAATACTGAAAATACTGACAATTACTGAAGCTGTGATAGGATATAAGCGTTTGCTTTCTACTTTTATGCTTGTCTGAAGTTTTGCATAATATAAATTGTGCAAAAAACCTGCATAATGAAAATAATGAGCTGTAGGGACTGTAAATTTGTGTTTTCTACAGCAAGAGGGCAGGCAGGACTTGAGGTTTCCTACCATGAGGAGCACTCTGCCTGTGTCACAGGCAGAACAGGGCTTTTCATGGTGTATCTGCCATGGAGAGTGTCCTGCTTTGCTGGCTAATGAAGGAGCAAGTGCTCGGCATCTGCTCTGACCTGCGACTCCAGTGACTTGCAGGTCTCCACTCCTGCCAGGTCACACTGTCGCCTCCGGAGGTTTTCAATCATGACCTGCCCAAACCGGTCATCCATGTTCACCTGAGAAGGGAAAAGCTGGTTAGCCACAACCTTAAAGGTGACAATATTAGTCAAGGCTGGCATTTGGTGGCACGCCCGGCGGCAGCTCAGCAGGGCTGTGAGACATAAGCTGAGCTGCTGCACCCCCTCCCCAGAGCAGCACACACCCACTTACATGCCTGCCTAGTGCAACAATTCCATTGCTGCCAGAGAGGCTCACATACATGTTCAAAGATGCAAGCTGTGTGTAACTGGAAGACTATGGGAAGAAATACCTATTAAGTTCAATCAATTCCATTACCTTCATAAAATGAACTATCATATAGCTGTGAAAACAGGCAAGAAAAATATAGAGATAGGCACAGAATGACTTTAAGATAAACTCTTAAGAGCAAAATATAGCCGGGCAGTGGTGGCACACACCTTTAATCCCAGCACTCGGGAGGTAGAGGCAAGTGGATCTCTGTGAGTTCGAGGCCAGCCTGGTCTACAGAACTAATTCCGAGACAGCCAGGGCTACACAAAGAAATCCTGTCTTGAAAAACCAAAAACCAAAAACCAACAGAGAAAACAGAGAAACAAACAGAGAAAAAAGCAGCAGCAAAGTACAGGACCCGTGAGAGGGCTCAGCGGTGAAGTCACTTGCTGCCAAGCTTGACCACCTAATTCAGTCCCAGGGTCCACATGGTGGAAGAGAACCAACTCCCGCAGGTTATCCTCTGACTTACACACACACACACACACACACACACACACACACACACACACACTCACACACCCACTCACCATGGCACATGTGTGCCCATATACCTGCAGAAACATATACAGTAAATAAATGTAAAAAACAATTTAAGAAGAAGCCAGGCATAGAGAAATCTGAACGGAACGTTACCATGTGCTTTCAAGAGGCAAACTAACCCGTCTTTACTGCATTTAACAAGCATATAACACAGCAGGCAGCACTGTTTCCCAGGCAGAAGACTAAGGTCTAGGGTCAGAGAGAGATCTGCTTGTCTTGATAGAACCTTTCTTATTGTTTGGTCTTTGGCCCTGAGATAGTCTCTTGCCTAAATGGGCCTTAAATTGGTGTCTCCTGCCTCAGCCTCCTGAGGGCCAGAAGACATGGTGCTACTGTATAGTGTCATAGCATATACCCCAGAACCCTGTCACACACAAGGGAATAAAAAGGCATCACTTTACCAGTAAGAGTCCCTCCTCCAAAGCCAGACCAGCAGCAATGCTAGCCTCTCTCGTGTGCCTCAGGGCAGAAGGTGTCTGAGCACATTCTTCCTCACTGTATTACCTGGGTTTGAATCCTGGCTTGACAATAGCTGTGACCCTGGAGAAACTGGGCAACTTAACTCTATCAGGACAGTACTAACACCAGCCTTATGGATTTGTATGACAACGAAGCAAGCAAATACATGGAGAACTTACAGCAGTGCCGAGCACAGGTATGTGAAAAGCCCAGAGTGTGCTGTTATCACCCCATTACCAACATGGCTTTGTCACTGTAAACAATACACTGGGAAAAGCATGTAAGCAACTCATCTACATTGTGAGGCTGCTGGTGGCTGATGACTGCTGATTTAAGTTTCATTTCTATTGACAAAGTGAAGGTGGTGGGAGCTGAACCAGGTGCAGGACAGCAGGACAGTACACTGAAATCTGGCACAGTTCCAGGCATGCTCCAGAGTGGAAGGCCTTGAGTCAGAATCAACCCACCACCTTCCAGTGCATGCTAGACAAATGCTTCTGGACAGAGTACAGAAGAGGCACACGAACAAAGCAGAACACACAGGACGGACATGTGGCAATCATTCACCACGGGTGTGCATGCTAAAAGCAGACCATGCCCCGGAGACATCAACAGAAAGCTGAGGGCTGGTTTCCATGAGCAGTGGTCCTGGAGGGAAGACAGGCTGAGGAATGTTTGCAGTTCTAAAGTGGGAAGGAGGACAGTCAGCCAACCAAGAACCAGCGACTCCAGAACCCAAACCCAGACTGGAGTTGGGAAGGAGGTACTGAACCCCAGTCTAGCCTGGACCGGCCCACAATTATATTATATGGCCAAGTCTTCTTGCTGCTCTTACATGCAATGAAATAAAGAGGAAATGATAAAGTGGTTGAGGTAGAGCAACACAGTGGGATCCCATTAAAAAGAGAATTTAAAAAAAAAAACTGGTTATTGGGGTGCACATTTGGAATCCCAACACTTGGGAGGCAGAAATAGGACGATCACCCAAGTATGAGGCTAGCCTGGTCTACACAGCAAGTTCCCAGCTAGCCAGGGTACACAGTGAGTCTGTCTCAAAAAAACTAAGTAAGTAAATAATAAAAACAGCTAGCATACATTCTGCTTATTATTTGCCTACTGCTGTACAGCATCTCATGAATTTCTACAAGGTAAACACTAAATAGCAAAGAACTGTGACTAGGAAGGTGGCTCCACGGGTAGGAGTTTGCTGCACAAACCTGAAGATCTAGTTCAGATGCTCAGTACCCACATAAAAAGCCAGTCTGACCACATGCAACTATAATCCAGTGCTTGGGGGCTGGAGATGGGAGGATCCCTGGGGCTAGGCTGGCCATTCGGCCTAGCCAAAACCTGCAAGCTCCAAGTTCAGCGAGAGACCCCATCTCAGGAGAACCCGGCAGAAGCAACAGAGGCCTCCACGTGGTGCTCACGGGTATATAATCGGGGCCAGCCTCCCAGCAGGAAACAACTGGAACACCGAGGAAGGAATTCGAACAGCCCGCACTTACTGAACTGGGGCAGTGCCGCAGGGGCAAATACACAGACTAACTCACGTATGCCTCACAACACACTAGGAGGCAGGGCTATCACTATTCTCCATCAAGGGAACAAAGGCACACAGAGTGTATGCAACTTGTCCTCACCATACAGGACTCAGACTCAAGCCGGATCATCTCAAAGCTCCCGAAGGGTTTTTGTTTTGTTTTGTCTTGTTTTTCTGCAGCCACTAGATCAATGTCAGTGATTGTAGGAACAGGGCATTTTACACTACAATACAGGAGTATATCAAATGCCCACATGAAACTCCTGGCTGGACCTAAGGGGTGGCCACTCCAGACCCATAAGCCCCCATCCCTCCACACTGTTCACAAGTGGCCACTCTAGGCTGCCTCAGTCCCCAATCTCCACATCATTCACAAGTAGCCTCTCCAGCCCCCTCAGGTCATACCTTCCACACTACTCATGAGTGGCAGTCCCAGGTCCCTTCGTCCCCATCCTTCCACACCAGTCACAAACAGTCAATGTCTTCTACTCACATTCCTGCTTGTCTAAGGGCCTTTGAGTTGCTCCTCCTCCTAATACAGCCAAAATTACCTTAAGCCATGTTCTTTGCCTCTGTAGATAATACAATTATAGCTGAGAGTTTTCCTGTATCCCACCTGGTCCACAGCCACTCGGACCCAAATAAACACATACAGGCTAATATTATTTTTAAACTATGGCCATGGCAGGCTTCTTGCTATCTAGTTCTTATATCTTAAATTAACCCATTTCTATCAATCTGTAAGTAGTCACATTTTCTGTGGCTTGACCTGTGTCCCATTACATGCTGCTCCTTGGGTGGCTGGCTGACGTCTCTCCCTGCCTTCTTCCTGTCTCTCTCTTTGAATTTCCCACCTGCCTCTAAGCTGCCTTGCCATAGGTGAAACAGCTTTATTTATCAACCAATTAGAGCAACACATATTCGCTGTGTACAGAAAGACATTTCCCCCATCATACAATGATAAAATAAAAATTTGAAAACTTTCCCCAAGAATCAAGTTCCAAAATCTCTGCTAATAGCTGGTGGGCAGTCAAGAAACTAAGAGAAAAGGGCTGCAGACAGACTGATGACTGCAGACAGAAGGAACTGAACAAGGAAGGACAGAGGCAAAGCTACACCGGAAGCCCATGTAGAATCCACCTTTCAGGAGACTCTTACCTGTTCGTAGTTTATGAACATGGCTGTTTTAAAACTGCTGGCTGCCCATTTTAGGAGGCTGGCTGACTGCTCTGGAGTCATGTAAACCAGCACACATTCAGTTATCAGGAGTGTTGGCAACCTTAAGGAAAAAGAAAGGAGGTAAATATGTTTTTCATCAAGTCAAGACATCAACTTATGCAAACATTGGAGCACTGGCAGTTCATATTCAAGAATCCAGACACAGCAAGCACTGTATGGTCAGTGTCTAGTACAATGTCTAGTACAACTAGAGAAGAGAGAACAAGGAGCGGAGGTCCGTCTATCTTATGAAAGTGAGTTCTTTGGTACATGGGGTGGACTGCAGAAAAGGAGACAGATCTGCTGCTGCTGTGTACCTATTGTCCTGGGGCAATGGAACCCTGCAGATTCTCCTATCACAGGAGTTTATTCTTCTTCCCTGGAACTGGTGCTGCTTAGGCTCTTGTTCTGGCATAAGGACAGCAGCAAAAACAGACAGTGCGGCGATGACCCACAATGGAGCCTGACCTCTTCCTACAATGGAATCCTGACAGAAAATGAGTGGACTCCAGGTGGCCAGGTGATGGGAAGAGAAGGAAGCATCTTGGCTGATGGTTGCTAGCTGGCCAGTCTGCTGGTCGCTCTAGTGGGCCTTTGGAGCTATCAGCATGCCTGGACCCAAGAAAGAGCTAACCAATTCAGCCAGCATCCACCGCCAACTCACAGGATCCTTAGCCACATGTGAGCTGTTTCAAACCCCTGAACTGAGATATGCAGAAATTTCTAATATTCACTTAACAGAATCTAATCCCTTTTAAGTGAAGGCTTGCCATAAAGAGCTGAAAAACAAAGACTTGGAGTATAATTCAGTGGTTCAGTGCTTGCCCTAGCATGTATCAGGCCCTACATTCCATCCCCAACACCAAATAAAAAATAATTAATTTTAAAAGCTAAAAACAATGTTGTTTTGAATGGTTATGTTAAGAAATTCCATTAATAGTATGCGCTGATCTACCAGACACAAAGTAACAATAAATTATGAAACAGTAAAAACAATACATCCCTACAGAATTCAGAAAGTATAATCCTTTTTATATTTTTTTACAACTTCACATACGTATGCCTTGCATACTGGCCACTCTCACCCCATCACCACTCCTCTCCCCTCCCCAACTTCCAACAAATTTCTCTCTCACATTCGTGTTTGTTCATTTTGCTTTGTGATCCACCAAGACTCACCAGGGCCATCAGTGTGAGCATGGGTTTGGAGGTGTCTGTTGGAGCCTGATGGGCTCAGCAGCAGATCTACAACTATAAACAGCAATCACTTCTTTCCCCAAATCTATCAATACCAGTAGTTCAGGGTAGAGGGTAGGGCTCTGTGAGCCCCTCCTCCTCCCTGGACCGGCTGTTGACAGGAGTGGTGCTGTGTGGATCAGTAAGTGCAAGAAACCAGGTGATGCGAATTAATGACTGGAACAGTTGTATCAAGCCCAAAGTGTGGCATTTCCTAGCCCTTTACCCTGTTTCCTGGCTCTTACACACTTCCACCCCCTCTTCTACAACACACCCTAAGGCTTAGCAAGGTGGTAGGAGTGACTTGTCTAGGGTGGACCCACATCCAGCATACTGCCACACACTCCGCTGTGCTTCTAGAACATCCCCACTGGTCTGTTCTTAGTCATTTACATTCCTTCTGACTCCTTTGCTAGGCCCCACCCCTCCCTTCACCGTAAGTAACTAGAGTTCCATGACTGGCTAGTTCTCCAAAATTAAGTGCCTTTCTTTTGTCTTTAATTTCAGATTGTGGAACAAATAAACTACATGAAATCAAATGATAAAAAATCAGAAGCGGGTAAAAAAGAACATAATGTATTTTTAATCTATTACTACAAAAACTGTAATAATATCTACACACCAAATTAGAAGTTATTCGTAACTTCTCCTCTAAGAACCATCAGCAACAACTAAAATTAGAGAAACGTAGCTTGTCTCTCCAGCTTCGTTTGTTTTCTGAGACAGGGTCTCACTCTGAAGACCAGGCTGGTGATGGTCCTCCAGCCTAAGGCTGGTAATACAGGTAGACACCACCACACCCAGCCAGTTCTCTCATTTTCTTTTTTTCTGTTTTCAGTACTGAGGACTAAACCCAGGGCCATGTGCATGCTAGGCAAGTCCTCAGCCCCATTTCTCAGATTTTTAAAACCCAGTTACCGTTCCTATAAACTTGTAACATGGATTGCTGGGTTCTGATATTATTCCAGTAACCTAGAGAGAAAACTGTAGAAATACAGCGGTGAAATAAGCTGCTCACAATCACATCCTAGTATACACTGCTATTAGAAGTACAATCTGTTTAACTGGACATTGCTGTGGGATGTTTTGTATGGCAAATGTGTTGCTATGATTGGTTAGTAAATAAAACACTGATTGGCCAGTAGTCAGGCAGGAGGAAGTATAGGCGGGACAAGGAGGAAAAGAATTCTGGGAAGTGGAAGGCTGAGTCAGAGAGACACTTCCAGCCGCCACCATGACAAGCAGCATGTGAAGATGCCGATAAGCCATGAGCCACGTGGCAAGGTATAGATTTATAGAAATGGATTAATTTAAGACTTAAGAACTAGATAGCTAGAAGCCTGAGCCATTAGGCCAAACAGTTTAAATAATATAAGCATCTGTGTGTTTATTTTATAAGTGGGCTGTCGGACTGCCGGAGCTTGGTAGGACCTGGAGAGAAGCTCTCCAGCTACAGGACATGGCACTTATACTCCCAACTGCCACCAGGGAGAAAAGAAACGGTGTCCACAGCGAAGTCTGGCACTAACCTGATAGTACCAACCGGCCACTGTTTCCCCTGGATTCCATTTTGGCTTTTTATACAGTGAAATGACGTTTATTTCCACTTAGCTAAGATGCACATCCAATGCTCACAGGAACACTGGCCAGTCTCCACACACGTGTGTCTACGTGGGTGGGCACAGAGAAGAGGACACCAGGAGTCTTCCTCTATTCACTCTGACCTTACTGCTTCTCACAGAACCAGAAGCTCTTCGTTTTTTGCTAGGCTGGCCAGCCAATCACACCAGGATCTACCTGTCTCCTCCCCATCACACTGAGGTTACAGGCTCACACCCACTGAGCCATCTTCCCAGCTCCACTAGACATCTTCAACCTGATGCAGCTGAATCACAGCATAGAAGCGGAAACACTGAGTCAAGGGGACAGAAGTTAAGTTTGCTGCAAACATGGGGACTAGCAGAAAGCAAACCACTGAAAGGAAGACTGTTTTTCCAAACTAATAAAATAAGCTAAATCTACAACCTTAAGTTACATGGTCTGGGGGGGGGGGGGGAGCTCAGCTAGCATCCCCTGGGTTCTCCAGCAGTACACAGACCAGGCATGGCGGTGCATGCCTGCAATCTCAGCACTTGCAGGGGTGGAGAAAGGAAGATCAGAAGTTCATGGTCATCCTTGGCTGCACAGCAAGTTCAGGGCCAGCATGGGGTACATGAAAATCATGACACAAAACTAAACAAGACAAACAAACAAAACAAAACAAAATCTCATATTATTAGAAAGGTTACAGAAAATGAGAAAAACGGTATTACCTTATTTTATCTAATAAGTCAATGACTAAAGAAATACAGCCCAAGCTTTAAAAATAAAATCCTTAACTACACTTATTTATGTTTATGTGGAGGTCAATCTGTGGGAATCAGTTCTCTTCCTCCATCATGTAAGTCCTAAGGATCAAACTCAGGTTGCCAGGCTCAGTGGTAAAAGGCAATCATTATTACATAAGCTATGGATAGAAGGGAAGCTTCATGAAAAAGACTGAGTGTTGTCAACTTCACAGAATCTAGAGTCACCATGGAGACAGGCCACTGATAATACCTATGGGGAATTATCTTGATTGAGCTAATACTCCTGATGATGCGAGGGTGCCACAGTTACCTAGGAGATCTGAGCCAATCAATCCACGGGTGACTCGCTCACTAGCATCCTCTCAAAGCACAAACCTAAGGAAACCAGGGTCCTTGAATAACAATACATACATTCAGCCAAAGGAAGAATATGCTACATGCTATAATCTGAGAACTGTGCAGTGGGAAACCCAAGGGACAAGAAGCATGAACTCAGTGTTCACTGACTCACTTCTCTCTCATCCTGAACACATACCTGAGAGCCAACTCATAAAGAGAAAAGGTTTACTTTGGCACAGTTTTAGAGTTTTCCAACCAAGACCAGTTGGCTCTGTTGCTTTGGGCTCATGGCCAGGCTCCATATAGCCAGAAAAAAATGGTGAAACAGGGTACACTTCATAGCCAGGAGCAGAGGAAGGAACAGACTGTGGCTTCAGGAACATGCTCCCAATTGAACTCCTACTAAGTTCCCCTTCCTAGGTCCACGTCCTCCTCCTAACAGCGCCATGGCCTGGGAACCAACAGTGCTCTCGGAATACTCAGTGAGACAAAGACTCCATGGCAGCACGAGGCCATCGAAGCCATTGCTGGAGCCCACTAGGTTTGCTAGTGGCTGTACCCAGCAGGACTGCATAAGAGGTTGAATGGACTGTGGGCCTGGGTACCAGGTGACTGTAACTAGCAAGGGGGAGGTCTTTTGCTCCACTCCTTGGCATTGTTATAAAGAGACCTTTGGAATAAAGTTCTGGGCCGGTGGATAAGGATCCAGTTCCACCCAAGTCTATCCTGTGTTTTCTCTCTGTTCTCTCACCTCACTATTTCTAACTAAGTCTCTTATCCCTCAATCCTCAAGAGTTCCTGGGGTAAATAAGTGTGGGGGCTGGTCCCCCACAAGCCGTCTCTCAAATGGGACAGGTGAGCCTACAAGTTCTACTAAGAATAACACTGCTGCTGAGTGTAGGCCGAATAGGTCAAGAAGAGTGTCAATGTGCAGAGACACCAGCTCCCACACTGACAGTAGATGAGTTAGAAAATTCATGAAGGGGGCTGGAGAGATGGCTCAGTGGTTAAGAGCACTGGCTGTTCTTCCAGAGAACCTGAGTTCAATTCCCAGCAACCACATGGTGGCTCACAACCATCTGTAATGAGATCTGGCGCCCTCTCCTGGCCTGTAGGCATACATGCAGACAGAACACTATCTATGGATTTAAAGATATTTTATAAATAAATCTTAAAAAAAAAAAAAGACTTGATGCTTCCCTTTCTCTCCATCTGTTCCCCAGAGCTTGTCCATGTTTAATGCCCATTCTTACCCTCCTCTCACCTTAGAAGAACCCAGGGATGGCTAAGCTCAGCCCAGGCTCTGCACATCCTCATCTCTATTCCCAATACACTTGTCCTGGCACTTATTTCCCCAGCTACTCATTTCTTACCTTCTGCAATGGATGCTTTGCCTTGGTTTACTCTTTTTAGTAACATTCCCTCCACCACATCTTCCCTCTAAACGTGCTCCTGTGTACTAACTTCAAATATTCACCCCAATGTCCTCTTCACCTGTGCAGACACCTCCCACTACGTGCTGAACTGCAGTCTGACTTTGACCAGCATCCTGGTTCTAAATCCACCCATCATTCCCCTCTTCTCCAGAGAGGAGCACTCTCAGAAACTGGTGTGGTGCGGACCCTTCTCATCACTTATAAGCCATTTCTGCAATGTAAGCACATGCTTATGAAAACACGGTGATCTGGAGGTGTGAGCTTTACACATCTGGTCTCACAATGAGGGCATTATTCTGCAACCTGATTTTTAATTCACTGCTAGAATTTGAGTTGTCTCCATGTGTGGTGATAATTGTGTTCCCTAAAATACTGTGCACCTTAATAAACTTATCTGGGTCAGAGAACAGAACAGTCACTAGATATAGAGGCCAGAAAATGGTGGCACACAGGCCTTTAATCCTAACATTCCATAGGCAGAAATCCGTCTGGATCTCTGTGAGCTCAAGGCCACACTGGAAACAGCCAGGCATGGTGACTCACGCCTTTAATCCCAGGAAGTGAGGGCAGAAAGCAGAAAGGTATGTAAGGCATGAAAACCAGGAACTAGGTCGGTTAAGCTTTCAGGCTTTCGAGAAGCAGTTCAGCTGAGATCCATTTGGATAAGGACAAAGAGGCTTCCAGTCTGAGGAAACAGGATCAGCTGAGGAATTGCGAGGTGAGGAAGCTGTGGCTTGTTCTGCTTCTCTGATCTTCCAGCATTCACCCCAATACCTGGCTCCAGGTTTGTTTTTATTAATAAAACCAAAGATTCATGCTACATCCATGTTGATCTGAGTCATGCACTCCATGTTCTATTTATCCACTATCCTCTAGTGGGCATTTCCAGTGTGCTGCTACACTGCTTGCTGCAATGAACACCCACCCACCTTAAGCATGAAGCACCTTGTTTGGAAAATACACCCAAAGTGGAACTTTGGTATCACATTACAACTCTTCTAGCTACTTCCCATTGCGCCTCACCACGGCTTGTAGCCAGTTCGCTCCTACTTGGTGAGTCACTGCAGCCTACTCCCTACCACCCACATCCTTACCAACACTATATACAGCCATATTTACATTCTGCCACCCTGGTAGGAGAAAACCAGAATTTCATCTGATGGCTACTGTGGCTTGATAGCCCTGGGTGATATGCGGACATCATATATCCTGACATTCTGTCACATTCACTATCCACCCATCTTCAGTCATTTATGGAAGCACTTTTTATGAGCGCTGGTGTTGTGGAATATTTAACTATGTAAAGATGTGTTATATTTGTTTATGCTGCATTTGTGTAACGATGTTAGGATGTGTTACATTTGTTTATACTGCATTTGTTTAATCATGAAAAGATGTGTTGCTGTTTCACCTTGCCTGCCTAAGGCACCTGACTGGGCTAATAAAGAGCTGAATGGCCAATAGCTAGCCAGAGAAAGGATAGGCAGGGCTGGCGGGCAGAGAGAATAAATAGGAGGAGAAATCTAGGCAAAAAAGAAAGAGAGAAGAAGGAGGAGAAGAGAACTAGGGAGAAAGAGAAGGAAACACCCAGGGCCAGCCTTCCAGGCAGCCACCAGCCAGCCAGACACAGAAGAAGCAGGAAAAGTAGGACATACAGAAAGAAAAGGTAGATAAAGAGAAACTGGCTAAGTTAAAAGAGCTAATAAGAAACTGGTTAAGAAACAAGCCTAAGCTAGGCTGAGCACTCATAACTAATCAGAAGTCTCTGTGTCATGATTTGGGAGCTAGTTGGTGGCCTAAGAGAAAAAGAAAAAGCCTGGTACATGTTGGTCTCCATGTATTCTAGACAGTAGCTCCTCCTTTACATGTAGTTATAGGCTCTCTCACATTTAGTTTACTATATGAGGACAGCATTTTTTTTTTTTTTTTTTTTTTTTTTTTTTTTGAGACAGGGTTTCTCTGTAGTTTTGCGCCTTTCCTGGAACTCACTTTGTAGACCAGGCTGGCCTCGAACTCACAGAGATCCTCCTGCCTCTGCCTCCCGAGTGCTGGGATTAAAGGCGTGCGCCACCATCGCCCGGCCTGAGGACAGCATTTTTAAAAGGCGTCACAGGTGGAAAGCAGACTTGAGAAAAAGACTGCCTTGAAATCTAAAAAAAAAACAAAAAAAATGCCAGGCAGTGGTGGCACATGCCTTTAATCCTAACATTCTGGAGGCAGAGGCAGACAGATCTCTGAGTTCGAGGCCAGCCTGGTCTACAGAGTGAGTCCCAGGACAACCAAAGCTACTCAGAGAAAACCTGTCTCAAAAAACAAAAACAAACAAAAGAACAAACGAAAATCTCAAAAAACTACCTAAGTAGCAATGGCACAAGAAAGTATCGCGAGTATCGATCTGTACTAATGACTAACTGCAACTTATAACTCACATGAAATCACAAACACATAAGGGGTTAAAAACAAATCTCACTGTGTATTCATGTTACATTTCTTTAGTTTCTCTTCCAGTTCAGAAAGGTCTCGGAGATCTGCTCCAATGATGGCATATCTCTTTGAATCCAGCATGTGCCCATCTGTAAAGACAAAAATAATAATAATAATAATAAAAATAATTCTTATTTTAACACAAGCCAATGATATTCTTTTAATGGACATGGGGTTTTTTTTTTTCTTTTTTAAAGGTTATTTTAAATTTTTTATGTGTATGGATGTTTTGCCTGTATATCATGGTCATGCCTAGTGTCCTCAGAGGCCAGAACGGGGACATCAAATCCCTTGGAATTGGAGTTACAGATGGTTTCAAGCCACCTTTTCGTATGCTGGGAACCAAACCTCGGTCCTCTGGAAGAATAGCAAGTGCTCTTAATGCTGAGGATCTCTCCAACCTAGATACAGCTTTTTCAAGATAAAAGTAACTTAATCCAGATATGGTGGTGCACACCTTTAATCCTAACACCTGGGAGGCAGAGACAGCTGGATCTCTGTGAATTCAAGGCCAATCTAGCTCAACATACCAAGTTCCAGGACAGCCAGAGCTACACAGAGAAACTCTATCCCAAAAAACAGAACAAACAAAAATAATAATACTAATAAAAATATTTATTAATTAAAATAATAATAATAATTATTATTATTACTGAAACAGCAATCTCTAGGTTCAGTGAAAGACCCTGTCTCGCTACAATAAGGTGGAGAAAGACAGAAGAGGACACCCAGCCCTGGGCACCACTTTCTATAGTGATTTTCTAGCGTGCCACTGAAAGGAAAACACAATCCCTCACTAGGGGACATAGGGGATGACCAAACAAAAACACCTCGTATTCAGCCAATCCTTTACTACTGGACACATGGTACTGCCAAATTTTCTCCATTTGAGACACTGCAATGAGCATTCTGGTACTGATGAAGTACCTGTCAGTCACTTCTTCAAGGCAGAGGAATGTGAGTGGAATTAAGAAGTCAAAGACTAAGCTATTTAAATACTGGGTGGGTGGTTCCACAAACACTACACCATTGTAATGTGTTGTGTTTAAAAGAAAGGAGTTTATGTAGCAATGCATTTACAAATGAATAAGAACATGAGTTTTCAGATGTGCCAGAGGTGGGATGGAATGGTGTCTGCAGTGGTTCTCAAGCTTTAGGACCATCACAGTCACCCTACGGCTGCACCCAGAGTTATGATTGCTTAGACCTCCCCACAGCAGAAGTCTGCATCTCTAGCACATTCCCAGGTGGTTCTAATGCTGCCAGTCTGGAGACTACACTTACAAAATCATGGATACGAATGCCATGACACTGGCCTTTGAGGGTCATCAATGTAGTCATGATACCTTAGTGTGTCCTTAGAAACGCTTTCAATTATCAAATGACTGGCTTTTGTCTGTTTTTCAAACAAGGCCTTGCTCTTTAGCTCAGACTGGCTTTGCACTCACAGCAATGCCTAGATGACAGGTGTGTGTCACCATGCCCGGATCAATGCTATTTCTACACAAGCCTTATTTACTGTTTCTCACTGGTACAGACCATGTGGAAAGGTGAGATAAACAACAGCCATCCTGAACCACTGCTACTGACTCACGTTCCAGCTCTGAGAACCCTCACAAAAGGTGCTGGAAATGGCAGTGTGCCTGTCTAGCGTGTATAAAACCCTGTATTCAATTCCCAGGACTAAGGAAAAAAACTATAGCATGTAAGCAGGTCCCCTTCTCGTCTTCATCAGCCCATTTGGTCAAACATATTGAAAGAAAATATAAACACCTCCTGGGAACCCCTTAGATGTCAGTAAAGCAATAAAGGACAAACAAGAAACCCAGAGTCAGCCCCAGGGTACCGCAGTGCTGGATCAAGAAAATAATATAAAGAATACAAAAGTACCTGTCTGCCTGTAATAGAAACAAACAATTCCCATATGCCTGTGTGCCTTCTTAAAAAAATACGTTGATGGGAAGCAAGTCTTGAATGAGTTTTTCCATTCCTGACCAAAACCCAAAAGAGACACAACAGAATTTTGAGGCATGCAGTTCTCTAATATGGAATACAGTGGTGGAAAGAGGCAACCAAGCGGTTTGGGAGACACTTATCTTACTGGGACCAGTATGGAACAGCAAAAAGCCAACAGTGACCAAGGACAGCAGATGTGAACGCACACAGTGATCAGAGGCTCTGCTCTCAGCCCCAGACTGTGTCAAGTAGGCATTCCACACAATAGGCAGGAAGCCCTGGACATGACCATGAGCCTTTGACGTGACAGAATCTGAGGACTGGAACAGCACATACCAGCACCACATGCAGTTATCTCTAAGTCAAAACTGTTCCAGTTGTTTAGATATACGAGGCCCATTGTCTGTCCTCAGAGGAAGCCTCTCCACTATGTCACAGAGAACAGAATGGACCTGTGGGGGACGTGGACTCAGTGCAAGTTCCAAAGTTTTACTAGTCTGAGAAAACAGACATTTTCATGAAATCCAGCAGTGGCCAGAGACCACGGATTAAGCAGAAAGCCCTGCATACTGCAGCGCTCCCCGGAGAAGATGACAGGAAGGACTTGCCCACGACATGGGAGTTGCATCCCTCCTTTTCTTCTAGGTGTTTTGATAAGAGAACATGGGAGGAGGTTCAAAGTGTTTTGTGTGATGCTTACAGAATGAGCATATCCAGGTCTGGAAAGCCAATCAACATTGGTTTAAAACCTGTCATTGGGTAAGGGGGTACAAGCCTGAAATCCTAGCACTTGGAGGTAGAGGCAGAAGGACTGAGAGTTGAAGGACAGTCTCTGTTATATAGTGAGTCTGGGCCAGCCTGAGCTTCATGAGACCTGTCTTGGGGGAAAAAAATTAAAAATAACACCTATGCATTACTATTGGTAGTTTTATAATCAAAACTCCTTTAGAGGACTTGCTGTTAAGAGGACTAACAAAAGAAAAGCTTTGAAAATACAACTAATCAGGCTTAAAAAATTAAGAACTAGCTTATACAGGGCCAAACTGAAGAGACAATTATGAAAAGCCTCATTACATAAGCTTAGCCATTCTTCAGTTTAAGTAGTGGTTCTCAACCAGGAGCAACGTTGCCACTCGGGAGCACGTAGCAATACCTAAAGACTTAATTGTTTGTCACAACTGAAGGATGTGCTGTGGAAGTATCCCATGATGAGCAGGTTCACCCCACGGCAGAATCAGACCCTTAGGTTCTTCAGTAATGAAGACACAGAGACCATGACATACAGAGAGGCATGAAAATTCAAGATCTACATGGTTAAAAAGTCCTTAAGTAACACCGAGTCCCAGCTACTCAGGAGGGATTTGACATCAGCCTGAACAACATGGCGAGACTCACCTTAAACAAAACAAACAATCCTTCAAAAGTCCTAAATACTCTGTGATGGAGGAATCACACAACACACTGTGGTCTATGCAGATCACACACCAACACAAAAAGTGAATTTACAGCATATGGTCACATTTCAACTTAGCCACTGCCAGCCTGTGTCTCTGAGCAAATAATATAAGCATGTGACTACCTCTCTTTTAATCATAAAATGTAGACAGTGCTGATCTCAAATGATTATCTTTTGTATTAAAGATGTTTAACTGATGAGCTCAAGGTTCCTAAATGTGTACTGAGGTACCCTGGGTGGCATAGAAAATTCACAGGGATGAAGCAGAGTGTTTTGATTTTCTGCAGGAAACAAGGATACTCAACATCAGTCAGACAGGAGTAAACTACTAGAAAAAAAGCACAGTTTTAACACCACATCACTCTGAATCCCTCCAGGGTTATCATCCCTCTGGGAATCTAAGCTCTTGTATGCCCTGAATAAAAAGTCAAAACTGTGAATGTCAATGTGGACACAGGAGGGACACCTATCCTGATTCCAAGGTGAAGTTGTGAGGTACCAAACACGTACACAGGTCTCATCAGTAACTGTAGTTTTTTAAAAATGAAATAGTCACACATGAAGCACAGGTGCACATTTGGAATCCTAGCACTTGTGAGACAGAGGCAAGATTACAACTTTAAGGCAGCCTTGGCTATATAGTAAGAATTGTCTAAATGTATGAATGAATAGTGCTTGTGCAACTTGTCAACTACTTTTCAAATGACTAATAAATTGCTACAACATATATACTTAAGATGTCTGAACCCAACTAATTAATAAACTGAAATGTGAAAGATGTCTTTTGGCCTAGGGTACTGTGAAGTTACTGAGACCTTCAAGGCACTGTACTTCTAAAGAGACAGGGTCAGTTCAATGCCTGGGCACACACTGAAGGCCTTTAGCAAAGACAAGAGCCCAGCTACGAAGTTCTACCCAAATGAACCAAATTCAAAGAGACAAGCCACATTGTGAGTGAAACAGAGGGCAGCTGCTTTGGGCTACATGGTTTGCAGTGGTTTCTTACAGAGCAAAGAGTAACTGATAAAGGCTTTGATAACTGCTGCCTGAAGCTACAGTTCAGGAAGAGGCATGAGCAAAGTGAAGAGCTGAGCAATGCTACATGGTCTATAAATAACACTCACACATGTACAAACAGTGAGTCAACAGTGCTGGTATTTTTCAAGTAAGCATTTCAAAAAGCATGCTGATCTGGGCTGAACTCAACCAATCCAACCCACTACTTCTTCAATGAGAGACTAATTTTTTTTTTTTTTTTTTTTTTTGGTTTTTCGAGACAGGGTTTCTCTGTGTAGCTTTGCACCTTTCCTGGAACTCGCTTTGGAGACCAGGCTGGCCTCGAACTCACAGAGATCCGCCTGGCTCTGCCTCCCGAGTGCTGGGATTAAAGGCGTGCGCCACCACCGCCCGGCTGAGAGACTAATTTATTAAAGACTGTAAATGCTCTTTTTAGATAAGAGATTTTCCCAGAACACTTAGGTTTTACTTTTGTTTTAAATAAAAGGGAATTCGTCTCAAGTGGATTTCTTGACTATATACAAGATTAATTTACCTATCCGCTCACTAATCTGATAATTCGTTGACACTATGTACAAGGCACTGAGCCAATTCTGGGACTACAAGGATGCCAAGAAGATGTGGTCTAAGCTAGACATGATGGCCTGCCTGTGACCCCAGCTCTGAGGAGAGTTCTAGGTCAACCCAAGCTACCCAGCAGGATCCTGAAGAAAAAACAAAAACCAACCAACAATAAACCCCCTGTAATCATGGGGCTTATAATTCAAAAAGAGAGGCGAAAATGAACACATCCAAGCATGGTAATGGTACTTGTCGAGTGTGTACAATAGGAAGAGACTGCTTCATACATTTTCACATTGTTGATCAAAGTAATGCCAAGTGCAAGGATGTTCATGACAGACCCTAATGTGACACCAATTAACCAAGCATGTAGAAAACTGTTAAAATGTGAATGGTCACAACAGGTACAGCCAATTTGTATGGGGAAACAAAGGCTGGCAGCCACACAGACTTATGCAGAAATGTAATCAAGACTCCAGTCACAGGGAACGTGACTATGGCATTGCAGGTATGCACAAAAGGAGGTCTGTTTGGGTGCCTAAAGGCTACTGTGTTGATAATCAGAGAAGGCCACTCTCAAAGCCTGAATGACTATTAAACCCCTAGACCTTCTCTGTCAACCACAACTGAACATAATGGAAAATTTTGGTAAGGATCTTTAAAACAAACAAAAACAACAACACACACCACACACACACACACACACACACACACACACACACACACACACACACACACGAAACCCACCCACAATCCAGAAGGCGCGGCACTGAAAGAATGTGTCAGAAACAATTATAATTACATGGGAGTCCAGGGATGTAGCAGGTCCTAGAATTGATCCCCAGCACTACCAAAAAGAAAACTGTTAAGCTACAATACTTATGGCCAGGGCTGGGCAGATTAGCATAAATGAACGGGCTGAAGAGAGGGACCCTGTCACAAACAAGCAAATGTGTTAGGATCCCCAATGTGCTGCTCAGAAGGCTACTTGCCTAACTGCAGAGTGTCCTCAGGGTGTAACTCCAAGATGGGTCTGCACAGAAGCGGCTTGTTTCTATGGGAAGATGGAAAAGAGGAGAAAAGAGAGTCAATTAACTCTTGAGTGCATTTACTGCCAAGATGAAGGCGTCTGTCACAAACTGTGAGTACATACTGAATATTCCTTATGCAAAATGCTTAGGACCAAAAACTGTACGGATTTGGGGTGTCTGTGAGATTCTGTAATATTTGCATAGACTTTAGTGTTATACTTTCCTAACTGGACATGATGCTGAAAATGTTTCTGATTGTGGAGCATTTTTATTTCATATTTTTGGAGAGGGAAGTTTGGTGTATTGCTATGTGCAGAACAAGGGCCACCTCTGAAGCCTTTCAGTCTACCTACATTTGGCCCTGTGTACACAGTAGCAATTCAGTCCACACAAGCTTCAGGTTAGATCAGCTCTGCACTATAGCATTTGGCAGTTAAATCACACACTGATCACCAAGTAATTTGATTTAAAAATAGCTAAAAGTAGGCTAACACAAATTTTCTAAATGTCCCAAGATTTTCCAGCTACCTCCAGTTTCTTGCTTATTCTCAAACAAAATTATATCTTATGATCCTGGCTGTTCTTTGTCTCATGGATACAAAAAACTGACTTAAAGTTCAGTAATCTTTATAAAGTAACTCCTATAATCCAACAAATGAAAAAAATCAGAAATCAGAGAACCACACAGCTATGCACAGGTAAAACCTGTTTTTCTTTCCAGAAGCCATCCTGAGCTTCATCTAGGGTCCACTCATGCCCACCTCACCCAGAGTTCTAATGAGCTCAGCAGAACTACACAGTTCCAAGGGTCACCATTCACCATCTTAAAAGCCTTTTAATATAAAATGTACTTAATATTTAGAAAAAAACGGGAAAACTCATAGTACAGACCATGAGAAGCTTGAAAACACTCCCACTGCACAGGAATGCAATAGCTCTAAAGAATAAACCGAAAGTTTTAATGTCTATGGAATTTTAAAAATATAATAATTAGGCTGTTATTTAAATAACTACTTAAAGTGGGGTAGGGGTGTAAAAAAAACAAACAAGTCCTGACAGAGGGCTTTGGAAGTCGGGGTTTAGATAGCTCCACCCACACTAGCCAGATGTCCCTGGGCAAGTCAACATCTCTGAGCAGAAGATTCTTCATCTCCAAAAAGGGTTCTGAGCACTCAGTTCCCAAGTCTACCATGAGGAGTGAGCCACCCAAAAAAAAAGCACTCAAGACAGCAAGAGGCGAAGAAAAACGCATCATCCTGAGCTCTGCAAGTCCCTCAGAACAGCCATCACAGCATTTCACATGCTAAAGAAAGAAATTACTACATTAATTCAGGGCCAGGCTACTTACTGTCTATGCCCCAGGATAAAGCAGTAATGGAAATACACAAAAAAATTCAGAGCACTCAACTTTGCTCTGCATAGGTCAACCTTCAGTGTTCAGAGAAGTTACACTGATGAGTAAGGAGAGTCAGGCAGAAGGGACACTGAATGGTAAAGATCACACCTCATGCAGGGCTGATGGAACTGAAAGCCAGCACTCTGCAATGAGGTCTCTCACAGTCAACCCACCACACCATGAGCTGAGTATCCACCAGCTGGCATCCTGTCCCCCAACAAAGCCACACTTACTTGATGATGTGCAGCTTTCTCGTGACTATCATTGGAAAGTCGACTTCAAAATATTTCTTTGGGAGAAGACCTTCATCCTGGAGAAAACCACACAGAATCAATCCTTAACTCACATAGTCACTGCATGTAGCAGGCAAGCACTAAGCGCCTAACAGCAATGGGGGTACTTAGGGATTTTAGGTCGGGGGACTCACGGGATCAGAAGTCTTTTATTTATTTTTATTCATGTGTATGAATATTTGCTGAGCCTGTATGTGTGTGTGTGTGCCTGCTGCCCTTAAAGATGGTTGTGAACTGCCATGTGGGTGCTGAGAATTGAACCTGAGTCCTCTCCAAGAACAGTAAGTGCTCTTAGCTAGTAACCCATCTCTTCAGCCCCAGAAGAATATTTTCAAATTATTATGGTATCATTAAGAATGTATTTGAGCCGGGCAGTGGTGGCGCACGCCTTTAATCCCAGCATTTGGGAGGCAGAGCCAGGTGGATCTCTGTGAGTTAGAGTCCAGCCTGGTCTACAGAGCAAGATCCAGGATAGGCACCAAAACTACACAGAGAAACCCTGTCTCAAAAAAACAAACAAAAATAAAATGTATTTGAGAGGAACAAGAACAAATCAGAAGCTAGGAGCTAGTTAGTGCAGTGTTTGTCTTACAAGTGTGAGGACCTGAGTTTAATTCCCATGTAAAAATGCCAACCACCGTCCTGTGAGTTTGTAATCCCAGTGCTGAGGAGGCAAAGACAGGAGGATCCCTGGGGCTCTTTGGCCAGGTAGTCTAGCCTAATAGTTGAGCTCTAAGCCAGTGAGAAACCCTGTCTCAAAGGAGGTGGACAGTGTTCCTAAGGACAATCCAAGGTTGTCCTTTGGCCCTCAAATGTGTTTGTATACATATGCATATGTGTGCGCGCACACGCGCGTGGGGGCACACACACACACACACACATGCACACAAAGAACACACATATACATGCATTTAAAAATAAATACAAGAAAAAGAGGTTTCTGTATTTGTCCAGGTAAGATCTATAGAGCTTGAAGCTGAGATGGTAGGAAAGGAGTTGTGAGGTGTCTAAACACAGTATACACAATATTCTTCCAAAAGCACTTGGAACAATCAGAGACCATCAGGAAGTCAATGCAGAATTTGTACTGACCAACGTTTTAGGGATTCGTTTAGAATGAACAGCTACTGTGAGGAAACATCACATGCACAGGGTTAGCATCATTTCTCTGCTGTTACAACAAAGCCTGATGAAGAGTAGGCTCAGATCCCAGCTCCACCATCTATCTGAATGGGCCAAGGGGTCATCACGTAAAAGGGAAGACAGGGCTGAAGAGAAGGCTCAGTGGTTAGGAGCAATAACTATTCTTCTAGATCCCAGCTCCACCACATTTATCTGAATGGGCCAAGGGGTCATCACTTTCGAGGGCTGGAGAGAAGGCTCAGTAGTTAAAAGCACTGATTGTTCTTCCAGAGGAGCCAAGTTTGATTCCCAGCACCCACACGGTAGTTTACAACGACCTATAACTCACAGGACAGTGTCCTCTTTCAAGGGCTAGTCCACGCTCTTCCTCTCTTGAGCCACCTTGCTTCCTTCCCAGTGGAAGGGAAAACAACTATGGCAAATCACACTTCAATCACGGATGCTCCAATTCTCTGCATCAACACCGCAAGCCTAAAGAGCTCCTAGTTAATGAGCTGGTACAGAAGACCCCAAGCCTGGGTCAGGCTTGCACAGGACAGCCGGGAAGAGCATCACTCAGATGCAGAGGGAAGCCACCACAGCTGACCATTTCACACATGCTTCCTTCCACACAACTAAAGAGACATTAAGGTAAGGTACCTTAAAGGGCTTCACCCTTCAACCTTATTTCTCTTGTGACAGTCCTAGATTTCCTGTCTATAAGGAAACCCCCAACTATACAAAGGGTCTTGGGCTCCTAAGATCATACAGAAAGCAGGAAGTCCATATAATAGTCTCACTTCTGAAGATTCAGTCTTTCTAGCTGGAAGGTATGAGACACAGTAAGAGCATGGATAGGCTCTTCCTATACTTTTATGGAAAGGCATACATCTCTAAAGCATAGAATCATAATTCTTTTCTGCAAAGAACCAGAAAACAGTTTAACCCTTTCAGGCCAGATGGTCTCTGTTGTAACTAGTCAACTCTATTGTCACCTAGTCTATGGCTGTTAAATGTGGACAATATACAAACAAATGGAAGTTACTGTTCCAATAAAGCTTTATTTACAAAAGCAGGTGATGGGCCAGATTTAGCCTACAGCTTATAGTTTGCAACTCCTACTCTGTAAGAGCAAACAGGGAGCTGGAAGGAGAGCTCCACGGTTAAGAGCACTGGCCTCTCTTCAAAAGGACATGGGTTTAACTCCCAGGACCCACAAGGCAGCTTACAACCATCTGTAACTCCAGTTCCAGGGGATCTGAGACCCTCTTCTGGTTTCTGTGGACACCAGACGTTCACTTGGTATCAAACATACATACAGGCAAAACATCCACACACATAAATTTTTTTTAAAAATGAAAGAACAAACAAGAAAATATCTATAATATCCTTAAAAAAGAACTTTAGATTTAAGAAAAAAGTGCTCCAGACCAACATGATTATTAATAAAAATAGGAAATTTTCCACAAAGGACTTTCAAATTTTCTGCCGTTTTCCTTTCTTACTACTGACAGGCAATTTTCTTCTTAGAAGAGGTGAACTTTGTTCATAAATAAAAATCTCAGATTTATTAATTACCAAGTTATCTACAAGAAGGGGTAAGAAAGCAACCCATGTGATCAAGGGATCTCGGGCCCAGTGGAGGGATCTCTTAACAGCAACACCTTTACCCAGAATCTGCTCAAATTCCTTATACCAACCATGCAACATTCTGCTACAAAGACAAAACAGGCCTACCGAAAAGATGTCACCAAAAAAGCCTCCTTGAACAACCACGGCACTGTGTGTAAACAAGGGCTTGATGAGTTCACTGAATGTGTGTCCCCATTCTAAAGCCACTGGCTGCTGGATCCCAGAAGACACTCTGTCCCAGCCCCTCTTCCACCTTCCGTGAAACCCCTCACAGAACTCTTACATAAAAGTTCTCATAAATGCCAGTTATCTTATCCTAGGAAAAACGTAGACACAAACAAGAACACCAAGATCACACTGACCACTGGTTTCTCACGTAAAACAAAAGCTGGGAGCTGTGATGACCAAAGTCCTTATCAGGTGACCTGATTAGGTGGGGCCAAAGATCTAAGGGTTATGTATATACATTCTTATTTATTTTATTCTATACTTACAAGGAAACCTAGGGAAATGTACAGACCCATTATTGCACATGATTCACCTCATAGACAAGTCAAGAAATCTGCAAAAACCTGTAAAAAGAACATGTAACACAGAGGACATGCCACAGAAAAGCCAGGCCACAGAGTCAAGGCAGAACCTCAGCAGAATCATGTCCTCTTCCTTGTGAATACGATCAACCTCCTCTCTACCCCTCAGGGTAGCCAGAGATCCAACCAGAACAACCACAACAGGCTTAACGTCATAGCCTGCTCGTCCATCTCACAAATCTCTAAATCTTACTCAAAACGACATTACGTGGTCAACAGATCTTAGTTACTATCAAACTAACAAATTCATAGATTTGGTCTTGGTGATTCTAGTGGAAGATTTTTTTCTTCCTGCTGTATATCAACACACAGAAGAAAATACATGAATTTTTAGTATAATCCCATTTGAAATAACAATTAGAAACAATCTAACTTATTAGGCCCTGAGGAAAAAAACAAAGAGTTGACAGTTACTATAAGGGGACTATGAGGCACATCTAGGCAGATAGAATGGGATGAAAAAGTCTACCACTGAATTACTTTTAATATATTTCTATTTTAAATTTATATGCATGTGCATATTTATGCATGTGCATATGTTCACATGTGTTTGCATGATCATATTGTGTGCACACACATGTGGAGGCAAAGGAACACCTCAAATGTCATTCCTTCAGATGCATTCTACTTTTTGTTTGAAGCAGGATTTCTCACTGGCCTGGAAATCCCCCATGTAGACTAAGCTAGCTGGCCCAAGAACTTCTAGGGACCTACTAGTCTCTGCCGCCCCCCCCCCACCCCCACCCCCCACTAAGCAGTGCTGGAACTACAAGAGCAAGCCACTATGCCCAGCTTTTTATATGGCTTCTAGGGCCTGAATACAGGTCTCCATACTTTACCAGCTGAGACAGCCCCCTTTTAGTATATTATTAAATTTTACATTAAGTAGTCATCTTCAAAGAATAAACTGCAGCAGCTGCAGTAGAACCTTTGTTACCTTTAACTTCCAGAAGGTAGTGTCCATCCCAGCCCCAAGGTTGAGAATTTGACAGTCACATTCTGTCTTCCGGAGAAAAGCTTTAATAAGCTGACTGACACCATGAACTCGAGCAAAATATCCTTAAAGAGAATTCCAGAGAAACAAGCTGTCAGTCACTCAGGGACAACACATTGTCCCTCAAAGCCATCAGAGAACCAGGTACCACAAGGGTCCCTGGCTCTGCCACATTCATTAGGAAATCTGCCTCAAGACCACAGGGAAGAATGCCAAGAGAACTACCATGGCCTTGCGTCGGGACCCACGGTATTTAAATCTCTTTGCACTGCTCACAGAAACTATCTGCAAGGACCTACCTCTAGTGGCCAAGAGTCCCCCGACACTGCACACAGATGAATTAAGATCACTCAGTCAGTTTTCACTGGGACAGAAAGTAAATCATGTTTCTGCCTCAAATCCTTAATGAAATTATTTAAAAGTCCAACAGTGTTACTAAACATTATAAAAAGGCACAAAAGGTTACCCTCACATAGACAGTTCATAGCAAAAAATACGACAGTTTTCTTCTGCTTAATGTTTTTTTTTGGTGTTGTTTTGTTTTTTTTAAAGACAGGGCCTTATTGAGTATCCCAGATGGCTTTAAACTCACAATTTTCCCACCTTAGCCTTCAGAGTGCTGGAAATACAGGCATGCCCCACTACATTTGGCTTATAAAGAGGTTTTGTGTGTGTGTGTGTGTGTGTGTGTGTGTGTGTGTGTGTGTGTGTGTGTGTACATATTTTTCAGTGTTAGGGATTGAACCCCTGCACCTGTACTTAGCCACATCTGCAGCTGTTAATAGATTTTAAACAGGAAAATGTAGTCCCTTTTATAAATGGGAGAATTAGACAACAAAATTGCAGTAACACCATTTTTATGATCAGATTGGGATTAAAAAGTTTTATAGCATACCATGTTGGTGAGGACGCTGGGAACTAAAACCTTCCCTATTCTGTGTAAAGAGTACACCCTGAAATGCTCTCTAAGAATGAATCTATAAAACCTCAGGGCTCATGGTGTTGAGATGGCCACTTACCTCTGCTAATTTCAGGAGCCTTCCTCTCTTTAGACTGCCTCACAAGATGCTCGATGTATGGATCATGCCAGTAGCCAATGCTCACCGCAAACCTGGAAGAGTTGAAAAGGCAGGTAGTGAGCACGGATTGTCCAGTCCTGGGTACCACTGTCAAGTTCCCAAGAACCACGAAGAGAATCCAAAGGGAAATCATCTACTTCAAAAGGGCCAAGAAACGGACATGGACTCCCTCACAACCCCCCTAACAAGACCCACCTACCATCTTCACACTAACATGACACCACTCTGAACGTTTCCCACTTCATCATGTCTCACCTCTCTTCTTCACATTACTAATTCCAGGACCCTAAACCCTAAATAAAAATAACCTCATCTCACCCTTCACATGGATTTGTGATGTCAAGACTGTCAGTTATAACAGAAAGCTTCCTAACTGCCACCCTGAGTCTTCATACCTCCAACCCCACATTCCTTAATAACTACGTCAAGACTTCAGGGTGTGTGCAGTAAGTACATCTCCAAGGGGCACAGTCTAAGTCACCAGAAGCAGACACTACATCTTTTCCTTGTAGCTACCAGTAAGACTTGTTTTTCTTTTTTGATTTTGAGTTTGAGACAAGATCTCCTATATATCCTGGCTGGTTTCAGCACCTGCATTCCTCCTGCCTCATCCTCCCAAGGGCTGAGGTTACAGATGTGTGACACCACACGAAGTAACAAGGTTGACTTCTGCCTTGCCACAGTAGGTATTATATTCTGTATAAGCTTGTCTCTCACTGGTATTTGCACATGTGCAGATACCATGAGGAAGCATGTGGAGTGAGGTATTTAATAGCGCATGCAAAAATACTCACTAATGCCCAGGCCTTGCTACATATATCTACACAGTCCAAAGCAAACAGCATACTTACAGTTAGACCACAGTGAGTTTACTCAGTCTCTAAACAGTGGGTAAAGCTCAGTGGTAGAGCCAGTCATGGTGGCACACACCTTTAATCTCAGCATTTGGGAAGGAGAGGCACAGATGGATCTCTGTGAGTTCTAGGCCAGCCTGATCTACATAGTGCGTTCCAAGCCAGCCAGAGCTACATAGTGAAATCCTGTCTCAGAAAGTGAAAACACAAAACAGCTCAGTGGAACCATTCTTGCCCAAGGAACTACATTCAATCCTAATACCACAAAATAAATAAATAAAAACAAAAAATTAAACAGTATGGTCACAATGTGTGACTCATTACTATCAAATTCCATTTAAAGAGTGTACAAATCTCCATTTTTTAAATATGAAGAAGAGAATAAAATAGAAAATACCACCATGTGCTACACATAGAAAGGGCAAAGATTGTTTCCAGAAGTTTTGAAGCTGCGTTGAGTTGCAGTGATCTGTCTTCTCACTGTGGGTGGTTATCTGAGTTTTCAGAGGAATCTTGTAGTGCCATCTAGTGGCAAAAAGCATATCTTTAGCTGAAGCAAGAACAGTTCTTGCCGATCCTTACCACAGGGAAGGGGAAGGGAATGTCTAGACTGAGTTGTTAGATCAGGACCTCACCATTTGATCTGGCACAACAGCCAACACACAAGGACTTTACAACACATGATGGGTAAGGAAGGAAAAGAAGAATCTTGAAGGAAGGAAGAGAAACGTCAAATTCCAGGATTTGCAGGCCATCAATTTGAGATTAGCTAAACGAACTGGTGTATTTCCAAAAAGAAATGCTTACTGGTTCCAGTGCACAGAATCCATGATTTTCGGGGGCCTTTAAAGCAGGTGTCGCTGTACTCTCTGACTCTCACTCCGTGAGTTTGGATATTAGCTCTTTCATCAGGCTCGGGTCAGAAGGCATCAACACGGAGTTTCAAACAGCAACTCAGGCCTGTGCTCGATGGCCTTAAACACTATGTTGGGAAAGGCACCAGGGGCTACAGTGGCAACTGCCCAGCCATGCCAGCAAACACCTGCTGCACCTACAGGCACGGGTGATGGCGGCCCTTACTGCCAGAGACCGTGAGACACACAAAGGATAAACGGTATCGGACTCCAAAGGGGTAAAGTGCAAAGACCTGCACATCACAGAATCCAATAGTTGACTTCCCCACAGGAGACACTTATGCCTGACTATCAAATAAACCGAAAAGGCAAGGATTCAACCAGAACTACCAAAAGCCCATCACAAAGCACTTATATCCTCAAAAATAAAGAACTCTCAAAAATTAAGGAGAAAACACCCCGGAGTTCTCAGAAGAAACAAAAATGGATGAAAAGACATATTTGGGGGCAACTCACAAAAGAAATACAGCTAATTAACAAACACAAAAAACTCAGCCTCAGTAATAATTTTTAAAGGTAAAATAAAAGCTCAAGGGGCTGGTGAGATGGCTCAGAGGTTAGGAGCACTGGCTTCTCTTCCAGAGGTCCTGAGTTCAATTCCCAGCAACCACATGGTGGCTCACAACCATTTGTAATGAGATCTGGCGCCTTCTTCTGTATACTTAATAAATAAATCTTCAAAAAAAAAAAAAAAAAAAGCTCACATAGAGTGCTATTTCTCTTTCAAACTGGCAACAAAAGCATTTGAGTGGACCTTGGGTTTAGAGAAGAAAGAAGAGGACGCTCAGGCACCCCTGCCAAGCAGTGATTGGGCACACTTCCGCCACAGATGCTGTGCCAACCGGAATATAAAGCATGGAATACACACATACGTGGTGAGCCAACAATCCCACTGCAGGATTTTGTCCTAAGAAAATAAGCAAGAATGGGCACAACGAGTTTTCCGTAAGAACACTGCCCATGAAAACTCCACATCCCACAGGTCCCCAAGACTGCCCCAGTAGACAGCAAACGCTTGCAATGCTGTCAGCAGCAGTTAACTCCACGCCACTCATGATGCTAAGCACCAACTCTACTTGCCAGTTCCACAGCGCTCCCCCTGCACAAAACCCCAGAACATTTCTCTGCAGACCCCACCTTCCTTTTCAAAGTCTACATCCAAAGAGACAGAGCTCTCAGATTGGATGAGTGCTAGCCCCGTCTTTACTTAATTCACTCTTGCTTTCATTTCTAAACACTCATCCACAACCTGCCCAATGCAGCAGGTCTTTAAATGACTCGCTTTTTTGTTTTGCATAGCTGACATGCTCCCTTGTATTTTCTTCTAACACACACTGCAATACACACTTACTTATTAAGATGTAAAATGTCTGTGTCCCACCTAAAACCACCTCCCATTGTTCCCATGGGAAACACCAGTCTAGTCCAACCACCTATTCATTCAAGAAATGTTTACTGACCATATCCAATTTGCCCGAGTGTCAACTACAACAATGAGTACTTCGTCTGAGAGGTGCAAAAACCCTTCTAACAGGTTCTGGGTAGGGCCCTCCTGACCTTCCAGTCTGAGAATCAAGGCTGGTGCCTCAAGTACTGTTTGGACCCTCCCCAAATGCTTACCACATGCCAGGCATTATTGCAAATATTGACACTCTCCTTGGAGGGTGGTATTGCTTTACAGGCAGCAAGTAAGGTGCACATCACAAGCTGTGGAACATCTTGGAATGTAGAAAACCTGTGTGTGTGTGTGTGTGTGCGCGCGCGCACATGTCTGTCTAGATATATAAATAACACACATATTATTCTTGGTTGCAAAGACTGTTCTTGGTACCAAACTTCAACCCTGGATGTGAACTGCATTCTGCTTGTGGTCTCCAAGGCCTCTCACTGCCTCCAACTGTAATTTTATTACTGCTCTTTCACTTCTTTCAATTTCACTTTTCCTTTCCATTGCCTGAGCATTTTCCTCTTGCTTTATAAATGGAAAGCAGAAAGCAGCATCTTCAGGGTCATAGGCTGTACCTGAGCATTTTCTGAGGGCTGAGTGCACCTGCCAGATATGAGTTCTTGAAGCATACAAGAAACTATATACCTCCAGAGGCCCACCCAAACGTGGGATGTGCCAGGCCGCTGGCTGGGGGCCTGGATGGAATTGAAGGAGAAAAAAAAAAAAAAGCCAAGTGAGCATTGGCATTTCCCTCTTTGCTTCCTGGTCTGCCACAGCCAGAACATTTCTCCTCCACCACAAGCTCCTGCCGCCATGATGTTTCTACTCAGGCTTCTGTGGCAAAGAAATCATGGATGGACTGTACCCTCTAACATTGGGAGCCGAAAGAAATCTCTCTTCCCTTAAGTTATCTACACCAGGCAATCTGGTCATGGAAAAGGAACCCATGCACTGTTGAAAGCAGTCACTGAACACCGAGAAACAGTACCAACGTTCACAGCAGGCTGCAACGGCAAGTTCAACCAGAAAGGTCCCTTGGTACAATGTCTCCAACTTAGCAAAACAAGAGGTAATATAAGGCCAAGATGCTGTGATGGTCAATCTCCATTGTCAACTTGATGGGGTCACCACAGAAGCAAATCTCTGGGCATACCTGAGGGAGTTTCTAGACTGGGTTAACTGAGAGAAGTTGGCAGCACCATTCCATGGGCTAGAGCTTTTTTGTTGTTTTTTTTTTTTTTTTAACTTTTTATTGATTCTTTGTGGACTTCACATCATGCACCCTGATCCCACTCATCTCCCAGTCCCCTAGCTTCTAACCTCTGTTCCTGCAACCTCCCCCCACAAAACAAAATTTAAAAGTAAAACCAAAAGAGAAAAACAAAACAAATAAAATCGCAGTATGGAAGCTGTAGTGTGGTCCAGTGAGTCACACAGCATACCCTTTAGTCCGTACATCTTTACTTGTAAGTGATCATTCCAATGAGTCATTGGTCTGGTTCGAGGCCTCTGGCTTCTGCTGCACCCTTGATACTGGGCTCTCAATGGGACTCCCCTTGGATATCCTTTGGCTGTCTTGTGTCATGGAGATCCTGTAGCTTTGGGTCTGCAGGTCTGTTCCTTCACATGCTCCAGAGTTCATAGATGAGGTGGGTGTTGGGGTGGGCTACCTTACAGTTCTAGTTCTGGGCCTGGGTGGTAGCTGGGTTGGTCAGCCCGCCAGCTTTCCCTCATCATCACCACCCGGGGGAGCTCTCCAGCACTGCCCTGGCTAGCTCACCCAGTGTAGCAGACAGCAAGGAGAGGGGCCAGTTTTCCTGCCCTCACACCCTCGGTCCAGCTCACCCACACTCACACCACCAGGGCCAGCTCTACTGTTTTGCCCAGGCAAGGTGCAGGGCCTGCTCTCTGGATTGCAGCACTTGGTGAGGGGCAGGGACAGCTGTTCCATTCTCATGCTCCCAAGGTCGGCTCTCCTGCCTGCTGCAGGTGGCAAGGGGTTGGGGAGGAGGGCCTATTTCCCTTACCCTTGCCATCCATGGGCTGGGGTTTTAAATTGAATAAAAGGAAGGGAACTGAGTTCATCTCTCTCCACTGCCTGGCTTTTGTGCTGACTGACTCATCTATCTGTATGCCACTGTTCGTTCCACAGTTTCACAGTAAGCTTTATCATTACAGTTAGTGTAAGTTCTCCAATTTCGATCTTTTCAAGACACTCCGGATCTTTCTTCCAGATCCTTTGTATTTTCATATGCATTTTAGAGTGAACCTGCTATTTCTTCAAAAAAGATGGGACAAGATTTTGATTGGACTACAATGACTCTATATATCAATCTGAATAGAACAGAAATCTACTTTTTGTTTTATTTTGTTCCTGAGGCATGGTCCCAGGCTGGCCCTAAACTCACTATGTACCTGAAAATGGCCTTAAACTCCTGATCCTCCTGCCTCCACTTCATCTATGCTATGATCCCACACCTGACTCAGAAATCTTAGCAACACCCTACCTTCCTATGTGAGAAAGTACATTTCCATTTAAATCTTTAATCTCGATCAGTATTCTGCAATTGTCTGTGTGGAGAGGTTTCGCGTCTCTCATTAGATTTATTCTTATCATAGTTTATCTTTTGTCCTATTATAAATGATATTCTAGTATTTTATTTTCCTGTGCATGCAAATAGATGCACACACAACATATTTGCCTGACAAAAGATTCTGCCTAGACTATATAATGTGACCTCCAACAAATGAACAATAACATCAACAAAAACAGACAAAGGATTTGAACACACTAGACAAAAGATGTAGAAATGGCCAATAAATACAAGAAAAAAGTGCTTAATGTCATTAGTCACCAGCAAAATATGACTGAAACCCATAATGAGCTGCATTTCACATACACTGGTGAAGCTACATGTGACAGTCTAGAGAGACTGGAGTTCTAGTGCATCGCTGGAAGGACTTGCAAACACGCAAGTTTGGAGGGAAGTGTGGTGGTTGAAAATTAACCTACCCTATGACTAGGTTCGACAATTATAACGCCACTAGTGATTAACTGAGTCACCAATAATGCATCCGTGTGGCATGAAGGAAAAAAGGAAAATGACTTCCCCTTGGAGCCTTTTAACCAAGGCCAGCTCTGAATTCTCTACTTTGTGCTGTGTCTTCTGTCCTCTGTTGTCTGTGGTATGAGTCTAAATCTGTGCCTGATGAAGGCTGTCTTGTGAATCTGTCCCTGTGTCTGTATGTTCTGTCTGTGTGTGTCTGTCTGCCTTATGTGTGACTATGTCTGTGTGTGTGTCTATCTGTGTCTATGTGTCTGTCCCTCACAAAGGGCTTTGTTCTGTACTTACTGAACAGCATAGAAAGCTGGAGAGGGAATGGGATACTTGACAGAAATCTTTAACAGGAGTTTTACAGGGGTTAAGTCACTGGCTCCAACCGATCCCACCTGACCAGATAACGAATACTGTTTATCAACCAGTCTCCGTAAGTGGGTGCTTTTAACCTTTATGGTAGATCTTAGGGAGTTGCTTCTAACTTCTGTATTTGTTGCTTTCACCTAATGACTCACGTGCATGACTCTGGTCAGGGGGATAGAAGAGTATATAATTTAAGATTGCAGCTATGCATTAGCTAAGGTTGTAAAAGCTGATTTCATGGGAACCCAAGGCAAGGAAGGTTGATTGTTACATTGTTCTCCTAAAGGCAGGTTAAACAAACAGTTTGAGTACACAAGAGGCTATCAGTCTTAAGTCTTAAGTGACCTCAAGGTGTATTATTAACTGGCTGTGAGGTCCAGCGAAAGTTCCATTCTCTTAGAATGTAAGAGATATTTTCAGAATGTTGAATCACCACAACTGGGCAACTCCGAAACAAAAAGAATCTGAGAGAAATGGAAGACTGAAAAAATTATGCTCACCAAAGCCAATGTACAACGGCCCATACAGGACCCCTTGAGTGCAGGTGAATGAACAAATCAGACAACAGAGACAGGAGCGGATGACTTCTAACCAAATATCCAAGCAGGCTCCTGAGCCAGCTTGCTGACTAGGCCTTAGCCATAGGCGATACAGATCTGAACAAACACTATCTATTGCTGACAGCTTAAGGACCCATCTCTAGGATGACCCTAACCCACCTTAGGTACCTGTCTAAGAAAATGCGAGGCTGCTAAAAGAAGTCACTGTCTTTCCAGCTGAGCCGTCTGTCTCCTAGCCTTGGGGGGGCGCGGGGAGGAAGGGCGTCTAACTTCACAAACATCAGTTAGCAAAACCAGGCAGATTTGACATGAGCCAACCCTGCCTTCCCAGAGTTTGTGATTTTCAACTCCCCAACCCCACTGAGCATCTGCATACTTCCTTGTTTTCTCATTCTTCCTTGAAACACTCAGCCAGTCAATTCTATGGAACCAGAAGCTCAGTTCAGTTCATGCTGGAATGAGGTGGAATGGAGGAGTTTTCCCAATTAAAATCTACTTTATTATCTGTGTCTGTGTTATCTTTGACGTTATACACATGAACAAACCTCAAAGAATACATTGAATACAAAAGCATGCTGGAACAAGCCTTTAATTCCAGCACTCTCTGAGTTCGAGGTCAGCCTGATCTATACAGCAACTTCCAGGCCAGCCAGGACTAAACAGTGAAATCCCATGTCAAAAAAGAAAGAAAGAACATGTATCACACGATTCATTATAGACTATCCAAGAATAGTCAAATCTAGGGCTGGGGATATGGCTCTTATCTCCCTGATGGGTGGCACACGCCTTAAATCCAACAGTCAGGAGGCTAAGGCAAGTGGATCTCTGTGAGTCTGAGGCCAGCAGGAAGCTCCAGGACAGCCAGAGCCACACGGAGAGACCCTGTCTCAAACCAACATCAAGTCTATTCAGTCGGCTTTCCCCAAAGGATACTGCTCCTTGAAGAAGGGGGCTCGAGACACACATCTGCTGCCAGCGTCTCCTGCTTTTGCTTTTCCTTCCTAAACCACAGCTCCTCAACTGAACTAGGAGAAGTCTATAAACAAGGGAAGGGCCTCTGGGTAACATACAAGTAAGTAACTTTTAGGTCAATGATTTCAGTCATCAAAGTGACAAAAGCAATCTCAACTGCAAAACAAGGTAGACACACACACACACACTAAATATGAAAATATGAAAATTTAGTACATACCACAACCTGTGGTTCAAATCAGTACAGTCAGTAGATAAGGGGCAAAATTAACACTGTAACCTTATTACACATATAATACAATCTTACTTCAAAACATAAAACCCACCAAAATGCTAAAACGCAACTCTTAGAACACATAGGAATGGCAATCCTTCCCAAGGATTAGTCAGAAAGTAAAGATTGCACTGAGGAGGTGGCTCACTCGATAACGTGCCTGCCGTGCACAACAAGGACCAAGTGGAGACCCCCAGGGCCCATGTGAAAACTCAGGCACAACGGCATATACCTGTAACCCCAGCACTGGGTGGGGCAGAGACAGGCAGATCCCTGCCGTTCACTGGCCAGAGCTTAACTGACCAATGAGCATCAGACTCCATGAGATCCGATCTCACAAAACAAAGACAGAGAGCGATCAAGAAAAGATACCTGACAGCTCCATGCTTCCATATGCACTCTCGGGCTCTCCCTCCCTCCCTCCCTCCCTCTCTCTCTCTCTCTCTCTCTCCCTCTCCCTCTCCCTCTCCCTCTCTCTCTCTTCCCACTAACCAGTGTCAGGAATAGCATCATAAACACTGATAAGAATGTAGCTCAACACTGCTCTTGCCTAGCACTGACCCAAGGCCCTGGGTTGCATCCCCAATGCTGTGAGAACAAAAACAAAACCAGAGAGCAGGAAAAAGACAATTCAATAGAAAAAATGAAATTGTGAGTATCTACATAAAACCAACAGGGAGCAGATCAAAAAAGGAACATTCTAAGTTGAAACTATAAATTAAAATAAGAGCTATTACTCATTACAAATTAACAAGAGAGATTATTTTCTACCTGGCAGTTAATAAACAACTTAAGAAACTGAGAATATTCCATAACTCATAGCAGGTTTACTTTGGACAAACTCATACAGCCTCTTTCTGAAATGACTCTGTAACTTCACCCCAGGAATCTTTTACTGGAAAGCGAATGGAAAAGCAGTGGTGGCCACAACATGATTTTATTCCTCCTTTCTATTCTTTAGAAATTTGATGAGTATGACTTTTCTCTGCATATATGTCTATACACCACATGTGTGCAGTTCCCTTAGAGGCCAGAAAAAGAGTGTCAGATTCCCTGGAACTGGAGTTACAGGTGGTTGTAAGCTGCCATGTGGTTGCTGGAATCCGCCCCTTGAAATCCCACCCCTTGGCCCTGCATCCTGCATCCTGCCATAAAAGCCTCATTCTAAGAAAAACTCCTCCCCTTCCTCTCTCTCTCTCCCTCTCTTCTGCTTTTCCTCCCATGAGGTATGCACCCTCAATCTCTCTCTCTCTCTCTCTCCCTCCCTCCCTCCTCTCTCTTTCTGTCTCTCTCTCTTTCCTATCTTTCTCTTCATCTCTCTATTATAATAAACTCTCCATGTGGATGCAGGGTCTGGGTTGTGAATTACCACTGCCGCTGCCCGCATAGCGTGCATCTACTCAGCCCACTGCTGTACCTGCCCAGCATGTTTCTCTGGATACCCTCGTCCCTCCCCCACACGCAATAATTAACACCAGGTCCTCTGGAAGAGCAACCAGTGCTCTTACCTGTTGAGCTCTTGACTGTTCGGCTACACAGTATGATTTTAATAGCAACACTGGAACCATTTTAATACAGGTTTTTTAAAAAAGCACCAAAGTGCAACATACCGTAGACACCGCACAGCTGCTAAAGAGAATGAGGCAGATTGTTGTGAAACCACAGGTACAAAATGCTCACATTAAGGCGTGAAGGGAGGGAGTGCTCACCATTAACAGTTTGTTTTCTTTGTTTTTTTAATATAATTTAATTTTACATATCAGCCACGGATTCCCCTGTCCTCCCTCCTCCTGCCTGCCCCCCCATTCCCATCTCCTCCAGGGCAAGGACTCCCCTGGGGATTCAGCTCAGCCTGGTACATTCAGTCAAGGCAGGTGCAGTCCCCTCCTCCCTTCACCCAGGCTGAGCAAAGTGTCCCTGTATAGGCCCCAGGCTCCAAACAGTCAGCTCATGCACTAAGGACAGGTCCCGGTCCCACTGCCTGGGGGCCTCCCAAACAGTTCAAGTTAATCAACTATCTCACTTCTCCAGAGGGCCTGATCCAGCTGGGGGCTCCTCAGCTATTGGTTCATAGTTCATGTGTTTCCAGTAGTTTGGCTATTTGTCTCTATGCTTTTTCTAATCATGGTCTCAACAATTCTCGCTCATACAATCCCTCCTCTTTCTCGCTGATTGGACTCCCAGAGCTCCACCTGGGGCCTGGCTGTGGATCTCTGCATCCGCTTCCATCAGTCATTGGATGAGAGTTCTACCACAACAGTTAGGGTGTTTGGCCATCTGATCAAATAAAAAACCTAGGATAGCCAAAAGAATCCTGTACAAAAAAACAACCTCTGGAGACATCACGATCCCTGACCTCAAGCTCTACTATAGAGCTACAGTAATAAAAACAGCTTGGTACTGGCATAAAAACCAACATGTGGACCAATGGAATCGAACTGAAGACCCTGACATTAATCCACACACCTATGAACAAATAATTTTTGACAAAGAAGCCAAAACTGTACAATGGAAAAAAGAAAGCATCTTCATCAAATGGTGCTGGCATAACTGGATGTCAATATGTAGAAGGCTGCAAATAGATCCGTATCTGTCACCGTGCACAAAACTTAAGTCCAAGTGGATCAAAGACCTCAACATAAATCCAGTTACTCTGAACCTGATAGAAGAGAAAGTAAGAAGTAGTCTTGAATGCACTGGCACAGGAGATCACTTCCTAAATATAACACCAGTTGCACAGACACTGAGAGAAACAATCAATCAATGGGACCTCTTGAAATTGAGAAGCTTTTGTAGAGCAAAGGACACGGTCAAAAAGACAAAGCGACAGCCTACAGAATGGGAAAAGATCTTCACCAACCCCACATCTGACAGAGGGCTGATATTCAGAATATAAAAAGAACTCACCACTAACAGTTTAAGAACCAGTAAGACAGCTTATCAGCTAAAGGTGCTTTCTGCCACGCATTAACAACCTGAGTTCAATCCCCATGTGGAAAGGGAACTGACTCCCACCAATTATCCTCTGACCTCTACATGTATCACATAGCACCAATACATGTACACACATATACAAACAAATGTAAATTTAAAAGAGAGAGAGAGAGAGAGAGAGAGAGAAAGGTCTGACAAGGCACAAAGCAGGCTGAGGAAGGTATGCATGCATTCCCAACTTGGGTAGGAAGGTCATAAACTGAGGCCATCCTGGGCTACAGAGATAAACAAATCAGAAAGAGGAAGGGAAGGAGGAAAGAAGAGAGGGAGGGAAGGCAGGCAGGTAGGTGGGAGCATGATGTAATTTACTTCATTCATGGGAAAGTTTTGAAGCTCATTTATCTTCACTAGAATGGTCCACTTCTAGACTAGTGTATTTTCTCTTGAAATGGAAAGTAGAACCTGCTTTGAAAATATTTTAGATCCAAATCTCTACCTTGCTCTCTGGTGCACAGCTCTAAAGATGTAATGAGTATACCAGAAAGGCCTGGGCCAGAGCCCTAGGGGCAAATCTAGCTTTGCCTACAGGTAACCCTATAACCTGCTCCTGTGCCGCGTGGCTCAAAGGCATGCATCCCTGCTCTGGGTTGAGTTTATTGTTCTCCTGGGAGATACAAACATGGGGTGCTGGACAAACAATTGATGAAGGCTAGGACTACAGGTATGGGGAACAGATGAAGTACTGAGTAAATGTTTACTGCTTATATGAGCACAGCCATGTCATGAACCTTAATGCCTCAGATCCATGGTACTGGGAAGGCCTTGCCCAGGTCAGGCTTGGAGGAATGGCGAGGTCTTCTTCTGGTCCTAGTACAAATGCCAACAGTGTGTACTGAAAGTATCAACCAGGGCTTCCTCCTCTGGGGTGACTACAGCCTGAGACTGCTCTCCTACAAAGATCAGCTAACCTGACTCTTTAAGCAGTACATAATAAAACACATGGTGTGTCAGGGCTGCCGGTGTATTTTCAGAGAGCATGGCCCATCCAATTCCATCTTTTTTGTACATGTCTATGAGTCTGTCATTTCTTCGTTCCCTATCACCCCAATCAGGTCAATCCCAAAGCCATGCAGGTCATGGCATATGGGTATCAGAGGCATCTGTTTGAGAGAGCCCCATCCCAGCTGAGCTAAGCCAAACATCCTGGAATCATCTTAAGAGTCCTCAGTCTCGCCCACATCCATCTGTCGGCCTTTCTATCAGTTGTTCCTCCTTCCAAAAGCATCCAGAATGTGACAGATTTGCAGTGCAGCTCTCGCTTAAGACATTCCTGGCAGGGATAATCTTCATCTCCTTGCCTCCATCCCTGCCTACTACAGTCTGTTCCTCATAGAGAAGCTGTCCTGATCCTTTTAAAACCCATCAGCAATTCATTCTCCAGCTCAAAATCCTCTAAGGACTCTAACTCATAAGAGAAAGGTTACAAGAGGGGATGGAGAGCTGGCTCCCTGGTTAAGAGTACTTGCTGTTCTTCCAGAAGACCCAGGTTTGAGTCCCATCAGCCACAACCATCTGAAACTCCACAGGACCCAATGCCCTCTTCTGACCTTGGTGGGCACCTGGGGTGCATGTGGTATACATACACACATGTAGGGAAACCACTCATACATATAAAATAATTTACAATGTTTTGAAGTTATGAGAATGTATCATGCACAGACTCTTCTCCCTCTCAATCACTCTGTATTGCTGTTTATGGAACAGGTCCAGCAGGCTATGCCCTGGGGTGGGGGCCTTTTCTGCCTGGGATACTGTTTCCTCAGATATCCCCAGGGCTTACTCTTTCAACTTCTGCAACTGTTTGCTGTAGATGTGTTTTCTCAGTGGGACCTTCTCTGGTTACCCTCCCGACAAATCACTTCTGGCATGACAGGTATGTGGCTTGTTTCCTGTCTGGTTTCTGAGAGCTCCAGTTGGTTTATTCACTTCTGCACTGACAGTCTAGAACTCCACTTCCATAAATGAAGCAAGCACTCACTAAAGAATTCTGGGTGAATGAATGTACAAATCTGTAAAATGACATGAAATCAACTCATCTGAAGCAGAGGGACCAGCATGTTCAATGGCTCTGAAGAAGGAGAGCACAGAGGAAGGCAGAGTCAGATGAAGTGATGCTGGAGGCACAGTTCGGAACAAGCAGGACCCTGCCAACTGGGTAAGGTCATTATCAATGGGAAACCATTAAGCCTGGAAGGGATATGATCCATCCAGTCTTTTATAGACGTCTGGCTTCACTATGACATACATATTAGAAGAAAGAATGACTAAGGAAGCCCAGGAGGCAGACCAATGCCTTAACTCTGATCACACCTGACCTCACCTTGCACTGAGAAACCAGAAGCAGAGGTGGGAAAAAAAAGAAGAAGATTCCAGAAATACTTTGGGAGGAAAAATAACAGATCTCGGAAACAGACCATATAAATGGAGGACTTCCAAGACCATGTCTCCCTGTTTTCCTGTGAACTGATGACCAGAGATCACTGTGCTGAGGGGTGGACAGCACAGGAAGAACAGGCTAGGGTAATCTTTAGCAGGGGGTTAGCAGTAGGGCATCTGAGGCCATTCTGAGACATCTGAGTGGAGATTTCTAATTAGACAGCTGTCTAGTGGAGAGTCGGCAGATCATAAGAAGGCACAGTGGGCAAAACATCGCACTGTATGCAGATTTGTACCTTGTGGTTGATTGAGATCTGGAAGACTTTCAAGTGACAGGATAATATTTGTGACTATAAAAATGACCCTGACCAGCAGGCAGAATAAAGGTACTTATTCAGGGACTGAGTGAGGGAGGTGAAGAACTGGGCTGTGGTAGAGAGAGCTCCCTCGTTACCAGCCACCTCCTGCACAGCTAATACAAGAGTGCTGCTAGACCATGTCAGTCCACCCACTTACATCTCTGAGGATAGAGTCCACCCTCTGTGGGTCTTGCCATCATCCCTCTGCAGAATCCTCTCCTGCTGCCCTTTTCCACCTCTGGCAAGTTCCCCTAACATATTGCTCTGCCTCAATGTCCATGCTTCTTCTCATACCTGGCAGCCTCTGTGTATACCATGAAGATTCACCTCTTCCAATGTGCAAGGAAAGCAGCCTTGACCTCTAGGAACCAGCTGGCTAGCATGAGCCAGGCCTTCATCTGAGGGCAGCTGGCTTGGCACCCACAGCAAGGCCATGCTGTTTTCCTGCTGGACATAACAATCTTACAGAACACTAACACAAGGCATTCTGCAAGAGTAACAAGTGATGCAGATTATGTGCACAGCTGAATTCTAAGCACAGATTAAAAACAAGATCACTGTCTTAGTTTGCTTACTATTGCTGTGATAAAACACCATGACCAAAAACAACTTAGGGAGGAAAGGATTTTTTTGGCTTACATGCCCTGATCATAGTCTATCATAAATGAAAGTTGGGGTAGGCCCCAAAGCAGAAGCCCTGGCTTCTTACTGGCTTGCTCTCCATGGCTTGCTCATCCTGCTTCCTTATATAACTCAGGACCACTTGCCCAGGGGTAGCACTGTCACTTGCTCATAGCGGGTTGGGCCCTCCTCCATCAATCATGAATCCAAAAAATGCCCCACAGACTTGCCTACAAGCCAAACTCATGGAGACATCTTCTCAATTGAGGTTCCTTCTTCCTAGATGACCCGAGCTTGCATCAAGTTGACAAAAAACTAACCAGCACAGGCACTGTGTCACCTACAAAAATACCAAACATCCCTTTCTCCCAGCTGACAATTTTTCTTTTACAGTCTCAATCCTTCTCTAGACAAACCTTCTAACACGCCTGAGTGTCCCACCCCAACAGAGCTGCCTGGCTCTTGAGCCACTGCAAATCTGTTTCGTGGACCCTCCTACAAACAACCCAGCTGAAGCACACATCCTAAGAAGTATTTTCTACCCTCTCTGATTGAGAGACTACAACTATTAAACTCATCTTCTCTGGCTACAGGTGTGCTCTACAGGACAAAGACAAATGTCACCACAGGAAAGGACTGTTAAGGCTCCTGGAGGGACATTAATCAGTTCCACTCAAAGGCTTCTGTGGCCTTTGTTAAGCAGTATACTGGAGGGGGAAGAAAGTCAAGTTTGAAGTAGATATAGTTGTCATGAAATTTAGTCCCAGCTACTCATAAGACTGAAACAGGGGACAGGAGTTCAAAACCTGTCTGGGCTACACAATGAAACCTTATCTCAAAAACAAACACACCAGCTGCTGGGGAGATGGTTTAGAGGGCAAAAGTGCTTGACACACAAGCATGAGGGTCTGAGTTTTAACCCCCAGGACCCAGAACACACACAAACAGCCAGACACCTAGCATGAGGATCTAAATCCCAGAGTTCCTAGCAAACGAAGTTCTTCCTGTGCAAGCAAAGTAGATGGCCTGAGTTTAGATCCCCAACACTCATGGAAAAAACCAGAAACTGCAACTGCCACCTGGTTCTGGGGGAGGTAAAGATAAGTAGACCCCTGGAGCTCACTGGCCAGAGAATTTAGCTGAATCTGTGAGCTCCAGAGTCAGTGAGAGACTCTTCCTCAAAAAATAAAGTGGACTACAACAGAGGAAGCCACCTGACATCCAACTCTGATATCCACATGCATATACATGTGCACATGTGCCAGAACACAAATAAGAACACACACATGTATATGCACACATGTACACAAACAGACACAGACACAAACAGAATTTTTTTAAAAAGAGTAAGAGTGAGTTGTCCAGAGAAGCATACTATATCAACAACCTGTTAGGGGAGCAGACAAGGCTAGCAGATACAAATTCACAGTAGTATCAAGTTGCCCTACTATGTGTTTTACAAGTATTCCAGGAAGAAATGAAAAGCAGAAGTTGTGACATTTCTCTGAGATCCACCATACCCAGCAGGACCACTCCTTGCTATTGTCTGCCTTGGAGCTACTCACCTACTCCACTGAAGAGGTCTACTAAGACCAAAGGACAAGAGAGATATGGCCACTGCCAATCAACTGCCAAAGGATGAACTATGAACTCTAGGTTCTGACTTGAGGATAGGGAAAGCATGATCCTGAGGAAAGTGGGCAGAGATCCAACAACTAACTGATCAAGCCAATTGCAAAGGAGGAAGGTTGTACCCCAGGATGGAGATCCAGGATATCCTGGTAGGAAAGGATGGTCACAAAGGATTCACTGGGTGCTTACAGGGACACTGAGCTCACCTAGGGGCTGTATCAAGAATTAAGAAAGTTGCTCCTTTCGGCACTACATAGTCTAAAACTGCAACAACACAGAGGTTAGTATGGCCTTTGTGCAAAGAGGATACAAAAAGTTTTGAAGTGCTCCATATTTTGTACCTTTCCTATAAAGGTTGTCTGACAAAAACCAGCTGTGGGATTTGGAGAGGTTGCCCCAAGGCCCATGCCTAGAAAGAAGAAATAAGGAAGAGTGGAAGAGGTGAGCCATGCACCCAAATCTTCAAGGAATCAGCTGAGTAACTGGGAAAGGGTAAACAACAGCCATTGGGGAAGTGATCCAGCTGGACATAATGAACCTCAGAAAATGGGAAGGGTAACAAACAGCACAGAGAACACACATCTCAAACACCTCATCCTTGGGGATACTAGATGAGAAACGAGAGGGACCACCTAAGACTTCAGGAAAAGGACATCCATAGGGAAGCATCAACGTTCAGGTACAGCGAGTGGCTACAAAGAGGCTGAGGAACTGAAGGGGGCTGTTGAATATGGAGCATTCATCTCAGAGGGAATAGTGAGTGAAGCTATGGTGGACACTGGGACACGGTAAACAAAAGCCAGAGCAACTGGGAGCAAGCATGATGGACATGAGGAGAAGACACATGTTGCTATAAGAAAATAATTGGGCTTAGGACCTTAAAAGGCAAAGAGGTTCTTTTGGCAAATGATTCTGGCGGCTGGAAGTTCAAACAGCAAGGCAGCAGTCTGGCAAGGACCCCTTGACTGTGTCATAGTGAGGTGGAGAAGTGGATAGGGAAGAAGGTATATAAAAAAAAAAGAGAAAGAGAGTTTCCTGACAGCCTACTCTCACAACAACCAACCAAGTCCCAAAGAATGAGAACTTCCCTCAAGAAATATAATATCCAGGTTTGGCGAGATGGTTAGTGTTAAAAGCAAGCACCTCAGCACACGCACAAAAAGCCAAGCCTGGTCTTGCACATTCGTGTAATCCCAGGGTAGGGTGGGAGGGCGACTGATGGAGCTTGTAGGTTCTAAACCGAGTTGGAAAACAAAAGCTCCAGGTTCAGCAAGAGACCTTGCCTCAAAGGAACAGGACATGATAAAGAATATTTACAACATCCTTTACCAGTCTCCATCCTTTACCAGCGCACACACACACACACACACACACACACACACACACACACACACAATACCAACACCCACAGACACACAAATATTCATACACATACACACCAAAAAGAAAAAAGAAAAGAAATGCATTGTCTTTTTATTTTTTTATTTTTTATTTTTTATTTTTATTTTTTTTTTTTTTTGGTTTTTCGAGACAGGGTTTCTCTGTGTAGCTTTGCGCCTTTCCTGGAACTCACTTGGTAGCCCAGGCTGGCCTCGAACTCACAGAGATCCGCCTGGCTCTGCCTCCCGAGTGCTGGGATTAAAGGCGTGCGCCACCACCGCCTGGCGCATTGTCTTTTTAAAGACCTCAATGGTTCTCAAAGGTACCCTCTCCCAACAGTGACACAGCAGAAATCAAGCCTTGTCAACCTGATTGGAGCTAAACCACATTCAACATCAGGGAGTCGGCTAGGATGGTCAGTCTTCCATTGACTGGTGCTATAGCAAATCAACTGGTAAACATAAACCTGACATACAGAGTGGGCCATGATGCTGATGGCTTGATGGCTACAGGGGTGAAAGTGGCAACAATCTGAAACATCTGCTACAGCCATTGCCGAAAACATTCCCCACTCAATCCTCACTACGACCTCTGACACAGACACCACTTCAACACAACACATCACAACTTCATGGACCAAAGGAGGGAGTAAACCAAAACACAGGGACAGAACTGTAGGGGCCCTGGGAGGTGGGCGGACTTTGTAACTGTTGTTTCAGGATATGGTGCTATAACTCAGGGTGGCAGGAACCAGCCAGACCCACTGCTACTACATGGTCAGCAACTTCAATCAAAAAAAAAAAAAAAAAATCAAATCCAAACTATTACCAGTAGGTTTTTGACAACTTCACTTTGTACCAAATTATCAATTGGTACATTTGCATCAATCTTCTTTTGGCATCAATTATCTCACTTAATCCTCACATCCAAAAGATATGTTAACTGTATGATCCCCATATTTAAAAAGAGAGAGAGAGAGAGAGAGAGAGAGAGAGAGAGAGAGAGAGAGAGAGAGAGAGGAAGATTTAGGCAAAGAGAAGAATCCTTTGTTCCTATGTCCCAAAAGCAATCATCAAGTGATATCACAACTTTTGGCAAATTGAATGAAGATGTTGATCTCACAGGCAAGAATGGCTCAGAAAGAAAAGGAGCTTGCAACCAAATCTGATGACCTGAGTTCAATCCTCAGGATCCACAGGGTAAAAGGAAAGAACTGACTCACCCTACAACAGCAGTTCTCAACCTGCAAGTTGCAACCCCTTGAGGGGTCAAAGGACCCTGTCACAGGGCTTGCCTAAAACCATTGGAAAACACAGATATTTATAACATGATTCATAACAATAGCAAATTTACAGTTATGAAGTAGCAGTGAAAATAATTTTATGGTTGGGGCTCACCACAACAAGAGGAACTGTATCAAAGGGCCGCAGCATCATGGAGGTTGAGGGCCACTGCCCTACACTACCTGCTGACGTACACAAAGTGAATAAATGTAATTTTTTTAAAAATTTCAAGGATGCTGATCACAGCATGACAAAAACCAAAGACACTGAATCCTCAAGTATACTTTAAGGATTAATTTATGGAGGCTGAAGAAATGGCTCAGTGGTTAAGATCAAATACTGAACCCCAAGTTCAACTCCCAGCACTCACATTGAGTGGTTTACAACTGCCTATAACTCCAGCTCTAGGGGACCGGATACCCTCTTCTGGCCTCTGCAGGCAACCCCTGCCAACACGGTGTGCACTGACATAGACACACATATAGATGTTTTTAAAAATATACAGATTCTCATAGACGGAGAAGCTCTGAATGCATAACACAGGCACCAGCCCCGCCCACTATATGCCCAACTACTCTAAAGACAGTAAATATCACTAGATCTTCAAAAGCACTTAAGAAACCAGCACTGTCATCTCCAATTTCTTTTGCGTTTTTTGTTTTGTACTGTGTGATATACACGTGTGTACCTGTATGTGCAGGTGTGTGTAACTAAGTATGCACATGCACAGCCCTGAGGTTGGTGTTAGGTGTCTTCCTCTATCACTTTCCACCTTATTTTTTGAGACAGGGTTTCTCACTGAACCTGGAACTTGCCAATTTGACTAGACCAGCTGGTCGGTAAGCTCCGGGGATCTCCTTGTCTCCACCTCCCTGGGCTGGGGTTACAGGCATGCCATGCCCAGTTGTTTTTAATGGATGGTGGAGATGTGGACTCAGGTCCTCATGCTTGCACAGTCAGCACTTTACCAATTAAGCTATCTCCCAGCCCTACTTCATCCCTACTTCAGAGACAAGAAAACTAAGGCCAAAAAAAAAAAAAAAGTTAGGGGGCTGGGGAGATGACTCAGTGGGTAAGAACACTTTTTGTACAAGCGTGAGGACCTGAGTTGGATCCCCAGCACCCATTAAAAAGAAGGGCATGAGAGCTGCGGGGGAAGGGAAGGGATGAGATTGCTGAGATTGCTAAGGTTGGCTACCTAGCCAGTCTAGCTAAAAAGGTGAGTCTCTGGTTCAGGGAGAGATCCTATCTCAAGGGAACAAGGCAGGGTGATAGAGCAGGACACCCAACATCCCCCTCCAGCATCCACAGTTATATTCACCCACACATACATGCCCGTGCACATACACCACAAACACGCACATTTTTTAAAGTTAGGAACTTGCCCAAGTTTATACAGCTTAGGCAAAGTCTGGCTCCAGAATTGATGTTTTAAATCCCTATGCTTAATTTCTAGGATCCTGCAAAAAGACTTCACTCAAAAGCTTGTATTCCCCAACTCATAATATCTCTCTGGCCCCCAGCTTACTCCTCCTATTCCAGGGCATTGTCCTAATTGTTCTAAAGCCCACACTCCTCCCTTGTTCTAAACACTGTCCTACTCCCTTGGTTCAGTCTTTTCTTGACAGTTTAAACATCCCTGTATAAATTTCAAACTCTAAAGACACTGCTGAATCTCCAAGAGCCCAACACTAAATGATGAGTTTTTCCTCCCAACTAGGCTGTGAGTCGTCTAGTAGGTCCACACCATATCTGTTTTGCTCCTTAAGTATTCAAAATCACTGAAACCCTACCAATTAGCTCAAAGTAAAGGCCTAGCACAATGTAATATCTCAATAACTTCGCTGCAAGAAAAAAAATTAATGAATGACATGCAAGCTTTGTGTTTTCTCTAGGCACACCTGCACTGGCAATGCCCGACCACCATCTGCTACCACTGCACAAATACTGTGGCATGTGTGTAGTACTGACTCTACAAACACACACTGCGGAGCCCAGGACCTACCATCTATCCTCACAGGCCTGAGTTTCAAGTGCACAGTGGGGAATCATGACCAATTTTAACAGGATGTAACCTAAAGCAAAGAAAATTTGCATTTCCAATCCATCAAAGCTGTAGTTAATACTTGCAACACACCCCGTCTTACCTGAAGGCCAAGATCAAGCAAGCTTTGTTCAGCTCCTTACTCCCAGTCGTGGTACCCCAGGTTCACTCACACACACGCTCGGTAATTATAACTTAAATGAACCCCTCCCTGCTCCGTGCACTTCCCAGGTGTCAAGCGAGGGCCGCTCCAGGTGGGTGCGGCAGCTCCTTCCCAGTGTCCAAGCGTGTGCCTTGGACAGTGGCCCGCTTGCCACCTAGGCCCGGGACCCCGACGCCCATCCTGAACCCCGCGCCCCCAGGCACCTCTTGCAGAGAGAAGCATCTTCGCAGGTGCCGCGCACTCCCTCGTCATCAATGTCAGAGTTCGAAACGCAGGAAGAGAACGAGGACTCCCTCGAGCTGGTGGCCATGATCGTGGGATGTTCTGGGGTGCGGCACCCACCAGGGACATGGAAACGGGGAACCACGAGCAGTGGGGAGACGCGGCAAAACACAGACACAGACCAGAGAAGCACGGACTAGGCGCGCTAGGCGGGCGCAGCCCAGTGACGCCGCCCCCGAGGGCCGCCCAGACACCTTCCTGCTGATTGGCGCCTGGGTCATGACGTTCTTAGACCAAGCTCCTCGCCAGTCAGGCCACGGAGCTGCTCATTGGAAGGCTCTTTAGGCTCCGCCTACACAACCCGGAAGTTTCTAGAGAGCCCCGAGCGTCTGGGTGAGCCGCGAGGCTCTCTGGGAAATGTAGTGTTAGGTGCTCTGAGTTTTCCTTTTGCTTTTTTTGCTGGTCAGGAACTTTTATAAATATGGTCAACTCAGAGCAGAAGTGGGAGCATGATCCTTAGAACTGGGATGAAGAGCAGAAAACCCATCCAGAAGAAACAAGTTTAAAGTCTTTCTGTCGCGGCTCAGTGTCATTCAACAATGTAACAAATTTTAGAGGGCGTTAACACTGTACCAGGTTCCTTGCCTTTGAGATGTTAGGAAGTGGCTAGGGATGTAGCTCAGAACGTTTGCCTGAGTAGGGTTCTCAGCAACGGAGGGGAAACGTTGTAAAAAATAGCATGGAAAACTGTAACCGTGACAGTAAACTAGGGCTAGGGAGTACAAAAATTCCTTGACCTCTGTTTCAGAAACAACGGATGTTCCGTGAGAGATATTTTACATGTTTATAAAGTTTAAGCCAAGCAAAAATAACTTTTGATAACATGTATGTAATAAAAATAGTACATGGGAACGATACTATTCTTAGTAAATAGGAATCAAGGTTTAGATGACATAAAATGAGGGACGTAGGAGAAGGAGAGAAGCCGGTGAAACTTGAAAGGGAATTCAGTTTCTCAAATGAGTATATATGTTTCATAACTGCATATTCAAATGTGCATTACAGTATTTCATGATGCATCACTATAAAACACTTTCTAAATAAAATTGAAGGGGGTATGTTTCATTTTGTCTGTTGTTTGTTAGTGAGTAAATGATAAGCTCTAGTTTTATGAAGTTTGAATCATGCCCACAAAAATTCTGTGGAGATAGGGCAGTGATAAGCCCTTGCCCATCCTTTCCAAGGTTTTGAGTCTAAGACCAGAAACACAGACACACACTCCAGGTTCTTGGAAAACTTGAGTAATAAGGACCCCTTGAGCCTCATATTGAGGTCAACACGGATAATATAGCAAGACTCCATTTCGAATTTTTTTTAAATGTAGGTGGTTTCTCCTATAACCCAGCCTGGCTTGTAACTATGGCCAAAAATGACCTTGAACTTCTAATCCTCCTGCCTCTGCTTCTCCAGTACTGGGACTGTAGAAATGCATCACCACATGCAATTTGTAAACTGTTGAGGCTCAAACCCAGAGCTTTGTGCATTCTAGGCAAATACTATACCAACTGAACTACATCCTGACTCAGTCTTTTAAAAAGGAAAATAATAAATCAAAATATGTGTTCATATATTTAGTTTTACTTACTATTCACTGGAGACACAAGTAATCACTGATACTTCAGGGGGATGACAATAAAACAACTGGAGTTTGAAATGTAGGAGATAATCGTGAGGTGTTATGATAAAGTACCCTGACAAAAGCAACTTAAAGGACAAATACTGTGTTTTGGCTTACACTGTGTCTTAGTTACTGTTCTATCACTGTGAAGAGACACCATGACCAAGGCAGCTTATAAAAGAAAGAATTTAATTAAGGGCTTGCTCACAGTTTTAGAGGATGAGTTCATGGCTATCATAGTGGTGAGCAAGACAGCATGTAGGCAGGCATGGTGCTGGGATAGTAGCTGAGAGCTTACATCTTATCTGAAAGTTGGAGGCAGAGAGAGAAAGTGAAGGGTAAGGGCGGGGAAAGAAGGAGGGATGGATGCAGAGCCAGTGAGTGACTGAGAGAGAGACTGGGCCTGCTGCAGACTTTTGAAACCTCAAAGCCCACCCCAGTAGCACATCTCCTCCAACAAGGTCTCACTTCCTAACCCCTCCCAAAACAGTTCCACCAACTAGGAACCAAGCATTCAAATATATGATACGAGCCTATGGAGTCATTCTTACTCAAACTATCACACAGTTCCAGAAGGATCAATGGCAAGAAAGACATGGAAATAGGCAGGGAAGGCTGTTGTAGAATACTGTTTTCAGGTGTGTTATTTTTGTTTATGTTACATTTGTTTAACTCTGTGAAGCTCTGTTACCTTGTCTGTCTAAAACACCTTATGGTTTAATAAAGAACTGAATGGTCAACAGCAAGGCAGGAAAAAGGAAAGGCGGGAACGGCAGGCAGAAAGAACATATAGAAGGAGAAATCTAGGAGGAAAGAAGAGCGGAGCAAGAGGAGAAGGAGAGGAGGATGCTAGGAGGTAGCTACAGAGTAAAAGTAAGATGCACAGAAGTAAGAAAATGGAAAAGCCCAGAGGCAAAGGGTAAACAGGATAATTTAAGAAAAGCTGGAAAGAAACAAGCCAAACTAAGACCGGGCATTTATAATTAAGAATAAGCCTCCATATGTGATTTTTTGGAGAGTTGGGTGACAGGCCCCCCAAAAGAGCAAAAACAACCAACAACAGAAGGCACATTGGCAGGACCACGAGGCTTACTGGTCACACTGAATCCACAATCAGTAAGCAGAGAGCAGTGGATACATGCTGTGGCTCAGCTCCATTCCTCCATTTATATAATGGAGGATCCAGCCAGAGAATAGTGCCACCCATAGTGTGTGGGTCTTTCTCCCTCAAATAATATCATCAAGAGAATCATCTACAGACATTTCCAGAAGTCCATCTCCCAAGAAATTATAGATTCTGTCAAGCTGACATTTAACACTAACCATCACAGGAAACAAACAGGCCTTTTCCTGAAGTGGTCCTCTGCAAAACATTTCACAAGCTTAGAGTCCCAGCTTGGGACTGTATATCACCTGTGGGTGTCAGTAGGTAATAAATATGTCAACAATAAGTTGTCCAGGATATCGGTCCCGTAAGTCTAGATTTGATTAATATGTTCTGCCTCTTTGAATGCCCCTTCAGTCACAATTTGCTTTCACCTTGAAAGAGACAGGATACCTCAGGGTACCTGAACAACCCTGCCATTATACAAAACCTTTGTTGGGATGACCCTAACACCTCTGCCTTTCTCCAAGAGTATAGGATGACATTACATTATGACAGTCTCCTGTGAAACACTTATTAAACCACTATCTTCTAGTCCTTTTTGGATTATCATGGGAATGTATTCTTTGTTTAGAAGTTTAACTTAAGCACACCTATGCTGTTACTAACAACTCAGCCTGCCTTGCATAGGTGTGGCAACAACAAAAAGCACTAGAATTTCTCTAAAATAAAATCAACAGGCACTCCTGCTGTTAACGTTAGAGACTCCTTCAGTGACCTTAGTGATATCCACTCAAGTTTCCTGGAGTCTCTGGGTAACCCAACGTAATTATAAATTGTCTATGGACTTCTAATGCAAATCACTTTCTTGGCCGTGTACTACTGCCATTAGAATGGCATACATCCTGGCCACATTCTGGGCTTTTCTGGAGGCTCTCAAAGACCCTGAGCTTGTGAACCTATACAAGATACACATTAGCCCTTGGGCCATGGAGGCAGCAGCAACAACTAAGCATGAAGACACCCTTCCTACAAATTGGAGCCAAAATAGTGCTCTCTAGCATATTTGACCTGATGCTAGGGTAGCCTTCCTGTTTTCAGTCCCTTGCTAGATGATGTGGTACAGGAGAATCACTCTTCCCTTAGATCCCTTACAAACCCGGGGATCAATTGAGTGAACTTCCATAAGTGTTTGTGTGAGTTGGAGAGATGGTTCAGTGGTTAAGAGCACTGACTACTTTACCCAGAGGACCTGGGTTCAATTCCCAGCACCCACATGACAGCTAATAACTGTCTATAACTCCAAAACTGACACCATCACACAGATATACATGCAGGCAAAACATCAATGTACATAAAATAAAAATACATAAATTTTATAAAGAGTATCTGTGCAGCCGGGCAGTGGTGGCTCACCCCTTTAATCCCAGCACTTGGGAGGCAGAGGCAGGTAGATATCTGAGTTCGACACCAACTTGGCCTACACAGTGAGTTCCAGGACAGCCAGGGCTACACAGAATAAACCCTGTCTTGAAAAATTTTTAAATTTATGGATGCTGCTGCCACCATCATAGCTGATGAAACTCATCACAGTATTATTTTTCCCATAGCTAGCTGTCTTAGGGTTTACTATCACTGGGAAGAGACACCATGACCACAGCAACTCTTATTAAAAAAAAAAAAAATGTAATTGCGGTGGCTTGCTTACAGTTTCAGAGGTTCAGTTCAGTACATGACAGGGTGTAGCAGGTTTTCTCTTGGACCACAAACCAGCTCCCAAATCTTGGCACAGAGAACTTCTTACTAGTTATGAATGCTTGGCCTTGGTTTAGACTTATTTCTGTATGTCCTACTCCATGTCTGGCTGGCTGGAGGCTGCCTGACTGACTGGCCCCAGGCGTCTCCCTTTCTTTCTCCCTCATTCTCTTTTCTCTCCAGCCTACATTTCTCCTCTTCCCTCTGCCCACCAACCCTGCCAATCCCTCTACTGCCTATACCCATTGGCCATTCAGCTTTTTATTAGACCAGTCACGTGCCTTAGGCAAGCAAGGTAAAATAGCAACATATCTTTACATCATTAAACAAATGCAGCAAAAACAAATGTAACACATATTTATATAGTTAAACAAATGCAGCATAAAGAAATCTTTACATAGTTACAGTAATATACCACAACAACCAGGAGCATGGAGGCTTGAAGGCAGGAGTGGTCCAGGAGCTGAGAGTGCTACATCTTGACCAGAAGGCAGCAGGAAGTCATATGACAGTCACACTGGGTGGTATCCTGAGTATAGGAAGCCCCCAAACTCACCCCACAGTGATATACTTCCTCCAACAAGGCCATAGCCACTCCAGCAAAACCACACCTGTAGTAGTATTTGCTCCATGACCTTGGGCTATATGGCCCAAAGGAGGCGGTGCTTCCTGCCATTCATTGTACATGACCTCTTTTTTTTTTTAAAGATTTATTTATTAATTATGTATACAGTGCTCTGTCTGCGTGTATCCCTGCAGGCCAGAAGGGGGCACCAGATCTCATGATAGATGGTTGTGAGCCACCATGTGGTTGCTGGGAATTGAACTCAGGACCTTTGGAAGAGCAGCCAGTGTTCTTAACCTCTGAGCCATCTCCCCAGCCCGTACATGACCTCTTATAAGGAGTTGGAGAAGGGTCACATGCCCCCTTCTCCTTGCTCCTGCCTGTGAGGTAGATTCGATCCCAGTCAGATCAGAGGACAACTTCTGCTGTCTACTCTGTTCTGTGTTCGTGAGTATATTTCCTCAATTTATATCTTAATAAATTCTGTTACCCATCTAATAGACTCATGTGGATTGATCGTAATACACACCTCCTAATAGTGCCATTCCCTTTGGGGGGCATTTTCTTCCAAACTACCACACTAGCATACCCTCTATAAAAATGAGACACTGAAAGTATAAAATTTAATGTGAGGTTTCACAGATCTTGTTTGGAATGCCATTTCTAACTATATAAAAGTTCATTAAGTTGTGAACTTTGTGTCTGGTTAATCTTGGTGCGTGATTTTTTTTTCAATTTTAAATAGTAAGGTTTATAAAAAGTAAAAACAAGACACAAAAGTGGGCACAATCAGTCAAACTCCAGGTAGTCATCTGAGTGCTGAGTGTTTGTTTTAGTCCATCAGTCTGCTATAACAAAAGACCATAGATTTGGTGGTTCATAAATGGCAAGTTTGTTTCTCACAGTTTTAGAGACTGGGAAGTTCATGACCACATTTGGTGTCCATTGAGCAACTTTCTAGCTCAAAGATCATGCCTTCTCACTATGTTCTAACTTGGATCAGGGGTCTCCCAACCTTTTTTTTTTTTTTTTTTTTTTTTTTTTTTTACAAAATGCTATGAATAATCCTCTTGTACACTGTAAAGATTTGTCACTCTAATCGGTTTAATAAAATGCTGATTGGCCAGTAGCTAGGCAGGAAGTATAGGCAGGGTGACCAAACTAAGGATGATGGGAAGGAGAAGGGCAGAGTCAGGAGTCACCAGCCAGATGCAGAGGGAGCAGGAGATGAATGTGCCATGCTAATAAAGGTACCACCATGTGGCAGAGTATAAATAAGGAATATGGGTTAACTTAAAATGTAAGCGTTAGCTAGTAACAAGCCTGGGCTATTGACAGAGCATTTATAAGTAACATTAAACCTCTAAGTCAATTATTTGGAAAGTGGCTATCAGATATTTGGGAACAGGAGGTCGGGACAAGAAACATCCAATTACACAAGAGTCCTAAGCCCATCATGGGGACTTTTTTTTGTCCAGATTACCTAATCATGTCCTCAAATCTCCGTCTCCAAACACTACTGCCTTATGGCTTAGGATGTCAATATCTGAATTTGGGTTTGAGGGAAAGACAAATATCAAAACCAGAGCAATGCCCCAGCCAACAAATGGCTACATTTGAGTATTCTTCAGAAACTCATGTGTCATGAGTTCACCTAAGAGTTATCTCCTTGTGAGTGAAGACCTCAGATTATCTCTTGCCTTACAGATACCTAAAATGTAAGCCAAGGTAACAGATGCCTCTGCATTCTCTAAGGCCATGACATGTGGCATTGCCAGAGGCTTCCCATTCTCTTCAGAATCCACATATCACTGATGATGATCAGTGAGCTTGTTTTGCATGGTGCCACTTGGGAGGCTGAAGAGGGAGGATCACAAGTTTAAAGTTAACCTGAGATATAAAAGGTCAGCCTGAGCTATGGAGAAAGACCTCGTCTCAAAACAAATGAACATCAAACAAACACACAAACAAAAACTCTATAAACAAAATGAGCATTCACTGAAACTTCCAGTTGTGGCCAAGAGGTGTTTATAGGCTACTCCAAAACTCCCCGGGGTTGTACACTACTCTCATTTCCCAAACCTTCCCAACCTTCACCTCACAGCTATCAGTTATGCCTGCTGGGCACATACAGTCTCTACAACAGTGTCACACAGCTCCCTTGATTATCTGCATAGACCAAAAGGGAGACATCTTGAAAGCCCAGATCAGATTAGTTAGTCCATCTCCCGCTATGGTCCTCCCTTACCTGGTTGAGTACCTGCTCGTTAGTTCTCCTGCTCCCTAGACGGCTCCAACATCATCAAAGGTTAGAGTTGTGAAAGCACCCATTGTGACACTATTTTTGAGGTTAAAATTCACTACTGACTTTAAAATTTTCCTGCCATCATTTGTCAGCAGGTAAGTAACTGTGTGGTTTTTTTTTTTTTTTTAATGTCAACTTATCACACATTAGAATCACCTAAGTAGGGAGCCTCACCTGAAGAATTGTCAGTGCAGTGGGAGGCAGCAGCCAGAGCTGTCGCAGGACAGAGCAAGGTGTTCCTAGGGGGAGAGGAGGGAGGACACTGCAGGAGGGAGCTGAGAGAGCACTAGTGAGGAGCATTCTCGAGGCAGCTGTGTTCGCCCCCTCAGTCTCTCCCTTGCTTGCTCAGTATGGCTCCCGTGTCTGCAACAAAACTTACAGGCAGGGCCGGGCGGTGGTGGCGCACGCCTTTAATCCCAGCACTCGGGAGGCAGAGCCAGGCGGATCTCTGTGAGTTCGAGGCCGGCCTGGGCTACCAAGTGAGTCCCAGGAAAGGCGCAAAGCTACACAGAGAAACCCTGTCTCGAAAAACCAAAAAAAAAACTTACGGGCACACAAGAAAACACAGGTCCCTCAAACAATAACCTAAAACGACAGAACAGTCATGCAGCCAAAGGAAACAGACATGTGGTAGCCACCTTCATTCATACACCCAGCAGTTCCTAACCCAGGGAGTAAGAGAATATTCTCTTCTGCCCAGAAGCTCAACTAACAACATCCGATTCACCCTAAGACCTCCCCAAATTGCTGGATTCCACAAAACAGAACCAAACAGTATAACGACGGGTCTCGGTCTAAGATGCACATTAGCCAGCAATCCTTACTTTCACTTTGTCTTCAATTTGGAAATTTGTGATGGTCACAGACTGGGCTCCTGCCTAGGGTCTATCAAGTCTACTTTAGATTTGCTCCCACTTTGGGGGGCCTATCCCAGGTTAGTGACCATTGATTTGCGGCAGCCATGATCTCAGGTTCCTCAGACTCCTATGTCTTGGGGCCTCTCCATGATGCCGAGCCCCGAGGCTGGGTCTCTCAGGAATCTTGCTGGGGCCTCCAAAAATGTGGAGTTTGAGACCACCAGGGAAAGACCCCACCAGACAAAACTTCTTTCAATTTAAAAAATAAAAGTTTATTTTTATGGCAACTTTGCAACAACAGCCTCCTTTGATAATCTGATAGCTGCTGCAAAAGGGGAAGACGGGAGCTGAGTTTTTAACAAACCATATCTGTCTTAACTCTGGGGATTTTCTGCTCTATGAGGCATTATATTTTTTTGTTTTGTGGTTGCATTTTTGTTTGTTTGTTTCTGAGCAAGCAGTGGTTAAGCAAGATTACGGAAGCAGAATGAGCATCTGGTTAGTATTTTAGGATAATAATTATACAATAAAGAGAACGGGGAATACTTTTGTGAAATGAGCCAGGTAGCTCTGAGATCAATCTCCTCTTTAGATTGCTGTCAAGACTCAACTGCTGACAGATTTGATCTTAGGTCGTGGTCTAGACATCTGGTGGTTAACAATCCTTAGGTTAAGAATAAGGTCCTAAAAAAAAAAAAAAAAAAAAAAAAGAATAAGGTCCTGCTAACCTCTAAGTTTTTCTTTTATACACAGTAACTTTGTTTTAAATTGTTTGAAATGGAGCTAGTTTTAAACCCTTACAGTATGATTTGCTTTCATCTTTAACAAGTGGTAAAGAAGTATTTTAAAATGTATTCTTTATGATATACATATGATATGATAAGTAAATGCTTAATTTGCATACCTCCTTTATACACCCAGGGTGGCCTAAAAATTCCTCAGGTGAGGTTTGCAAGCAGAAAAAGTTCTAGGTGCCCCTCTCTAAAGGCTCCTTGTGTCTCTCAGCACACAGCCTACCCAGAGCTGAGCCCTGGCCTAGTAGTGAGCACATGAACTAATAATGAAGACCCTTCACCTTGAAATCTCCCAGCAGGCAATTAATCAGGTCATCTAACTCAAGCTGACTTAGGAGCCTTAGCTTGTCTGTGGTTGCTGCTCAAAAGAGACATATTCTTTCCATTTGCAAGTAAGAGTTTCCAACTTGAACAATGGAATGATTGTTCTTTTCTTCCTTTTACGTTAGTTTCTATATCCAGATACTGGACTTTTTCTATTTGAAAAACATCAGAATCTGTTTGAATCTCTTGTCTTTTTCCTGCAGTCGAATTTTTATCTTTCTACTGTGTTTTAAAAGTTATTATTTTTTTTTTTTGAGATGGGATCTCATGTACCCCAGGCTGGTCTCCAACTCTGTATATAGCCAAGAATAACTTTGGATTCCCAGCGCTTCTCTTTCTACCTTCCAACTGCTGAACTGCAGGCCTGTATCACCATAGCCAATGTATATAGTGCTGAGGCTCAAATTCAGAGCCCCATGTGTTCTAGGCAAGCACTCTACCAACAGAACTACATTCCCAGCTGTGCTTCTTGAACCTTCTCTGAAAAGAACTGGGTATAGGAGAGACAGTTATTCACATGCCAGTTTTTAAGCTAACCCTGCCCCCTTCTCTTCAAAGATCGGAGCAGGCGCATCTTACACTGCTTTTTATATTCAGTAATTTTTACCGATGTTTGCTCCCTCCTTGAGTGCATCTTTCTGACATTTGATTGACACACCTTGGCTTGTAGGTCTGTGACAGCACTCAGTATTTCAGGATTAGCCACAGGGTCACTCCACTCTGTTGTTCCCTGAGGTGTTCCACTTTTTTCAGGTAGCCATTTCTTTTGTGAACGCAAGGCATTTTTTCTCTCCTGTGCTTGGCTATAAATTTCCTTTTGTTTTCTTAGAAGTATTTATTGAACTCCTTTGGAAGCTCTGAACTTCCTTTACGCTTTTCAAATTTCCCCTCTTCTTCAACTGTATCACTTTGCTCTATCGTGTGAGTCTGTACTTTCAAAGGTCTATATTTAAGGCTGATTCTTTTGCACAGAGAAGAGTTCTTCCTGTGTCAAACCCCATCTGTTATTTTCTATAGGGCATCATAGTTTATTTAAGTCTTCAAATGTGTCTTCAAGTTCTTTAGTTTTGGGGCTTGACTCTTCTTTTTTTTTGTAGGTAGGCCAGTTAAAATGTTTATGTTTATGTGTGTGTGTGTGTGTGTGTGTGTGTGTGTGTGTGTGTGTGTGTGTGTGATGTTGCGTGGGTACACATGGGCCACAGTGGGCACTTGAAGGTCAGAGGATAGCTTGCTGCAGTCAGTTCTCTGTTTCTAGCATGTGGGTTCCAGGGACAGAACTCAGTTTGTGAGGTTTGACAGCAAGCATCTTTACATGGTGAGCTAGCTCTCCTGATCTAGACCAGTCCAAGGTTTAGAGATCAGTGACTTCAATTCCTGAGCCACTTGGCTGAAAGATGATTTCTAACTCTTCCGTCTTTGGTTCACAGTCACTGAGGTTTTCTGGACGCCTGTGGTTGATGGTTAAATTTGATGATTAGCAATACCCTGGCTTTTGTTCTGTTTACATTCATTTGATTTTTTTTTTTTTTTTGGTTGGTGGTAGATTTCATTTTCCACCTACTTGCTCTTTCTTCAACACCGGAAGGCTGAGCAACACACCTCAAAGGTCAGCTTCAGACTCACATCTTAAAACTTCATCTGTCCCGCCAGGTGGTGGGTGGCGCACGCCTTTAATCCCAGCACCTGGGAGGCAAAGGCAGGCGGACCTCTGGGTTCAAGGCCAGCCTGGTCTATATAGTGAGTTCCAGGACAGCCTGGGCTACATAGAGAAGCTGTCTTGAAAAACCAAAACCAACCAACCAGCCAAACACAAACAAAAAAAAAAAAAACCAACTTCATCTGTCAATGTTGTGACCAAACTGACATTACAATCCATGTCATCACTTGTAAAGCTAATGCATGATTGGTAGGTACCACAGTGTTGTGGGATATTGTGATTGCACTCTGACACTCCAGGGACTGATGATAAAGTTTACTTTGAATCAGAAGGCAGAGCTGCTGACCAAAATTAGCCATGGAGGTTTTGGAGGACCGAGGACATAGAGAGACACAGCAGGGAGTGGGGAGGGGCCCTTCTGGATCAAGAAAGGAGAGAGGAGGTTACCTACTGGTCACATCGCCACCTGTTTCTCTGATCAATCAGGTTCTTACCCCATATCTGATTCCGGAGTTTTTATAAAGAATAATTAGATAAATGCTTCACCACAACTGAATGAAAGCTCTACAGTGGTCGCTGACACAATGGCACACCTGTCTCTCGTTGTTGTTTTACTCCTCTCTGTTCCCCGGGCTGACCTGGAATTTGTGATCCTCCCGTCTCAGCCTCCTGAATAGCTGAGATTTCAGGCCTGTGTCACCACAGTCGAGTTTCATGGTAGCACCTGAATGTAGTGACTCAGTGGCTGACACACACTTGGCACAAATCCCCATCTGTCTTGCTTTAAGAAGTCTTGTTGGGTGGGGGTGGCACAAGCCTGTAATGCTAGCATTTGGCAGGTGGAGGTAGGAGGATCAAGAATTTCAGGCCATCCTCCGCTGCACGAGACTCCTTCTCAAAAACAAAGCCTAAGTTCGTCTTTCTGTTGTAACTAAGGTTGATGAGCTGCCGTTTGCTGCCTGACCCAAGGCTCCACACTTGAGAGTGGGGACTGCTACAGATTTTTAAGTTTCCTGTGCTTGATCTCCAGATGTTCCCTGTATTACAGTTACTTTGCTCTCCGTTGTGAGCAAATGCTGGACAAGATGCAGCGGGAGGAAGGAAGGGCTTAGTCTGGCTTCCAGTTGGAGGGATGTCCACCTTGATGAGGACAGTGCTGCAGTAGGGGTGTGATCCTGCTTGTAGGGCCACTCAGTCCATGAAGGCTCTTGGTTCAGCTAACTTTCCTCTTTTTATGCAGCCTGGGGCCACAGATCATGGAATGCTGTGGCCCACATTTCCAGTGGGTCTTCCCATCTCAATTAACCTAATGTAGATAATTCTTCACGGAGATTTGTTTCTAAGGTGTTTTTTTTGTTTGTTTGTTTGTTTTGTTTTGTTTTGTTTTTATTTTTCGAGCCAGGGTTTCTCTGTGTAGCTTTGGAGCCTGTCCTGGAACTCACTCTGTAGACCAGGCTGGCCTCGAACTCACAGAGATCCGCCTGCCTCTGCCTCCTGAGTGCTGGGATCAAAGGCGAGTGCCACCACTGCCCGGCCAAGTTGACACTTTAAACTATCCCATAGCTTGTGAAGGAAGCCATAGCCCACAGAACGCAGGGAATATTGTCTACACGGAGCCAGGGCTGCCAAGTAAGGTTGACATGGCTACAGGTCATAAAACTCACCTGGTTCAGTTGGAGCAATGTGAAATGATCTCCCACCAAGTTCCCCGGCCCCACTGTGCCTGCGGGGCTGGGAATCAGAACCCCTATGGTAATTTAAGTCAGCAGGGACTCAGAGACTCACCAGTGCAGGGGCCTAGTGAGGGTCAGTCTCCTTTGGCTGTGGGCCTAGGTGTGTACTCTATAGGTGGCCCTCATATGATTGAGCGTACTCTTTTAGCCTTCCTCATGGACCAGTGAGCAGCTCCTGAAGAGTCGCAGGCCTCCATGACACTCTCTCTCCTGATACTTTGCCCTTTGGGCAGGACAGAGGGCAAGGGGTATGGGTGTTGAGGGCCTGGAGCTCCTAGCAGGGCTGGTTCACCCCGCTTGATCTGGCTCAGTTCGCTCCTGCTCTGCTAGGATATACCCTGGTCTGACCCACCGCTCTAAGTTCGGTCCACTCAGCTCAGCTTAACCTCAGTTCGGTTCTGCTCGCCCTAGCTTGACTGGGCCTCACTCGATTAAGAACTCCCCTTCTATTCTGCTTGGGCCAGCTCCTCTCTCTCTCTAGGCTGGCTCGGCTCCCGGGTCCGGCTGGGTGAGGCACCATCCCTCTGTGTTCCGCCTTGAGCAACTGGGCCCGGATCTACTATGCTCACCCCACGTTCTAGCTGGCCCTACTAGAGTAGCCACCCAGGTTGGGCTCTGTTCGGCCCTTCCCGCCAGGCTCTAGCTAAGAACGGCCAAGGTCCAGGGGCCCGGCAGGGCTTGGCCCCGCTCTTCTTGGCTGAGCCATGCTCGTCCAATCCTGATTGGCTCAACTCCTCCACTGGGCGATTACTTCGGCTCGACCCATTAAGTTCGTCTAGTTTAGCTTGGTCTTGCTCCGCCAGACTTCTCCGGTTTCTGCCGGGCCTCCGCACAGCTCGGCTCCACCTATCTGGTTTCGGCTCTGTTCGGTTCGGCTCCACCCACCTCCTCGGGGCCGCCGTGGTCCCCGCCCCTATTGACTTAGCTCCACCCATCTCGGGTCCATTCTCACCTGCTCGACTCCACCTCTTTGGGTTCGGCCTTGTTCGGCTCGGCTCGGCCCCACTCGGTCAAGCAGGAGGGGCGGGCGGCGGCGCTGGAAGTGACGCGGCGAGGGCGGGGCCGAATTGTAGCCTCCGTCGCCGCCTCCCGGGCCGGGAAGCGATGTAGGAACCGCCAGACGGTCCCAAGCTCTTCCCGGCCCGAGCCCCGCGGCCTGCCGCCGCCGCCGCCACCGCCGCCGCCATGAAGAAGCAATTCAACCGCATGAAGCAGCTGGCCAACCAGACCGTCGGCAGGCGAGTGCGCGGGGCGCGCCGGCGGGGGGCGCGCGGAGGGGCGGGGAGGTCCTGCGCGCGACGAGCCGGGGAACCGGGAGAGCCGGGCGCGGCCCGGCCTGGGCCAGCGGGGCGGGGGTCTGCGCCAAGCTGTGGCTTGGGCGCTGCCCATTGTCCGGTCCGAAGGAACATCGTCCTCGGGGGACCCACGCGAGCCTCTACCCGAGCTCGCCGCCTGCCGCGAAAACTCCGCAAACTTGTGTTCCTAACGCAGTGCCAGGCGCGCAGCCTCAGGGACGGCGTTCCCAGGCTCTCCCCGCCGACCTGCTGTTGCAGCTTTCCTTCCAGAGAGCTCCCTGGTCACAGGGAACTGGAGGATTGTTAGGCCAGTGAAGTTCAGTATCCCTGTGAAGAATCGAGACGTGCAATCTCAAAATCTAGACGATTGGGAACTTGTTGCGAGTTCTTGACGTTTAGAAGTTTGGAAAGGGAAAAGGATGTCTTTTCTCACCTTGGATGTGGAAACATGTTTTGCGTTTCTTTGATACTGCATGAGTGCTTGACAGGAAACATTGATTTTTTTTTTTTTTAATGAAAGAATACAGGAGGGACTGTAGATTAGTAGGCTGTAGAACAGGAACAATTTGCGGTTTTTAGAGCTTTAGGAGGCTGTTGTCATGTGCTGTGCTATCTGGAACAAATATTTCAAGGTCTTGCAGGGCGGATAGCTGTGCTGAACCAATTTGCTCTTTATTCTGCACGGAGATAGATGAATTTTTCAAAGCTCTCGCTCTTTCCCTCCTCCTCTGACAGTTAAGGGGAGTTTGGTTTGGTTGAAGCACGTGAGACACTTCTTTTTTTATGTGTAGGAAAATACTTTTACTTCCTCTTGAGTTTTCTAAATTTGCTTTTTTAGAATGTTTCATTTCCCTCAACTTTCTGCTAAGTTTTGTTACGGAGTTTCAAAAAAAAAAAAAATCCCCATCATGTAGTCTTGGTATGCATTACCCTTTATCCAGAATCCCTGCCCCTTAAATCCAGACATGCCTTCTTTTCTGTTGAGTGTAGAATTAAAGAAAGAGGAAAATCGAGGCAAATAATTCTAATGGCTCAAACAAGAAACATTATGAAAAGTGATAATTTTTTTGTGTGTGAATTTCATACCCCTTTCAGAGTTCTCAGCAGTATGCATGGCGGAATCAAAACTTAGTGAATACCAAGATATATTATTTGTTAGATTCTTATTTATTTATTTATTAGGTTTTGTATTGTGTGGGACAAGGGACAATTGCTGTTTTATGTCAAGTTCTGGGAGCTTTCTATCTTGAAAGCCGTTTAGGGTTCTGTGGACTCCTGCTTCCCCCTAGCCTCCCTTCCTACGTTCACATTCCAGCTGTCCCTACCCACTTTCAGTTTCCACGGGAGGCCTCTGTTTCTTGTGCAGTATCCTCTTCCTGGACATCCCGGAAGCCTCTCTCACCACACCTCGCTGATAGATACTTCTTACTCATTCCTTAGGCCTCTCAGTGATAGTCTCTGTGCCCTAGAAAGATCCCTGATGTCCCCGATGGGCACTGTCATAATACTATGCACTACCTGCTTTCCTTTAATCCAACTGCCTCTTTACCTGCTTGTGTCGGCTCTTTGACTGAGCACCCTGAGAGTCTTCCCTGTGGGTCTTTGATTCCCGAGATCTGTGACTCCTATCCCATGACAGATGGCCTGTTGAAATTGTTAATTCCAGGAGTCTAGCTCTGACTACATTGCCTGGTGCTGTGGGATTAAGTATGGGAAAATGTGAACAGGATAGAGTAGTGGTGATTCATACTGGGACAGTAATTCTGGCCCTGACCTTTGACTGTTTGAAAATCTTTATTGCTAGATGCCAGTGGAAGCTGCAGCTCTTGCAGCGCTGTGAGGGTGTGGCAGCTATGAGACTCAAGTCAGAACATCTGGGGAGAAACCTGTTGCTCTCTTGCTGTTGATTTCCTAGATCTTTCTCTGTGTGTGTGTGTGTGTGTGTGTGTGTGTGTGTGTGTGTGTGTGTGTGTGTGCATGTGTATGCTCATGTGTGTGTGTGTTTGTGTGTTTGTGTGCATGTGTGTGTGTGTTTGTGTGCATGTGTGTGTGTGTTTGTGTGCATGTGTGTGCTTGTGTGTGTGTGTGTGTGTGTGTGTGTGTGTGTGTGTGTGTGTGTGTTCCTATTTAGGTAACCCTAAGGGGCAGAAATAAAAATGGAGGACAGAGGTTGAGAATTATTATTGGATGGGGAGCCAGATGATGGGTAGGCACCAGAAGCAGATATGGGTGTATTTAGGTAAAGATCAATGCTTTTTCTAGCACAGATTTCTCTCAGCTGTGATCTGTATAGAGAAGGAGTTTATATACGTGAATGCCCACCATTAGTTTATCAGTTTGTAGAATTTTAGATGGTACCTTGCAGTGAGGTATTCCTGTAGGATGGAATGCTCGTAACTCCACCATGAAGTTTCATGGGGCAGCAAGGAGATGATTAGTAATGCCTAGAAAGAATGAGCTATCATGATGTAATTTGTGTACAGAGGATGGGTGAGTCTGTTGGTGATGTGAGCAAGGTTTATGAGGTGCTCTCATGATGTGGGTGCTGTAAAGAAGAGTAGTGGGGAGAGTTGTTTTTGTGAGTCAGATCTCTGAGGCTACACTGCACACCACTGTGTGATATTAAAGAATCAGATAAATAAAAGATTTCTGCCCTGGAGCTGCTCAGTAGATATATGGAGGAGATAGGCAAGCCCCAGATAACTGTAAACATAAGATAAGCACTTTCAAAAGGATGGTAAGTACACAGAGGAGAACCTGTCTGCCCCTGGATGGAGGAGGCCACAGAAGCTGCACACTGGAGATGGGGGCAGAGCCTTCTGTTTTCCTTCCACCTTCAAGTACTGCTTTCAGATTGTCTTGCAAGGATTAGGTCTCTTCTGGTGATGAGAAAATACAATTCAAGGTGCCTGAGGGCAAAGGAATTCATCGACTTGTGAGCAGGAGTCCAGACATAGCACAGCTTTTGTTGAGACTGTCTCACTGGATAGCCCAGAATTCCCAGTCCTCCTGCCCCAGCCATACCAGTGCTGGATTTGGGGGCATCCAGGAGGGTTTGCTCTTTAGACAGGCTGGGTTCACAGGCTTCCATTATCCTCAGTGCAAGTCTCAGAGGAAAAGAATACTTTGTGACTGTGGCCAAAATCCCAGGATTGGCTCTGTTTCTGGGTCACATGCCTTTCCTGGGAAATGGAATGGACTCAACCCCACCCAAACAGAGAGTGTAGGAGTGCCAGTTCCCCAAAGTAAACCGGGGTGCTGTTACCAGCAGGAGAACAGGCAGACACTGATTAGGTAAGCAAGAAAAACCCCATAGGGCTTTTTCAGTTCTGCCATGGTAACGGAGAGGCGTTCTCCGTGGGAATCTCTGCTTCAGCTAATCTAGTGGAGGCAGATGGTGCACGAGGGCCTCAGGATGGTGGTGGTGGTGGGGGGGAATGTTGTCTGGAGTAGAGGAGGCTGTACAGGAGGATAAGTATGAAGTTAGGAGATGCATGTGTCAAGAGCGGACCTGGAGGGCTGTAACTAGGAGTACATCCTTGGCAGAGAGTCTGCCCTAATGGGAGTTGGTCTGAGTGCTTTCATTTGGTAAGTCAAGGTTACAAACCTAGGCTTCTCAGGGCCAAGGAAGAATTGCAGAGAACCTGAAGGAAGGCATGTTCCACTAAGGGGCATCTATGGGCATGTGGGTCCCAACCTCTGGCGTTCTCAGGAAGATGCCTAAAGTGTAAATTTTGGTGAACATTAGATGGCATTTAACTCAGGTTAAGCAAGCACTTTTTTGACATTACACAAGATTTTTTGAGGCTAGATGTGATCTGTGGCTCTGTGTTAGGAGATGCCTCAGAGGACCTGGTTCCTTCTTTACCCGATAGCATGGCATCGCTGCATCTCTGACTTTGTTGGAGAGCTCATTTTCATTTGCTGAGATCTTTAGTAGGGCCACAGTAATCATTTCACCTTTCTACAGTGGGACTTACCAAGGGCTGTGCCTCATTGTTTGGCCTGGTTCTCACCCATGGCGCCTGCCATTTATATTTTATGAAGGAGGACAAATGACTCGCCAGGTTGGCACAGCTAAGTGACCCACACAGGCCGTGGTGTGGGCCTTCTGCCCCCGCAGCCCCTGTACTTCTGACCATAGAACTCAGGCTGCCTTTTCACCAGGAAAGGTGTCATGTTTATGAACAAACGTCTTCAACATCTTCCATGATCATTAAGCCAATGCACTTCTCATGAGGAACTCCACTGCATTCTCCCAGCAGCTAGCTCTGGAGTGATGTTGTTTATTCCTGATTTAACAATAAGGAAGCCAGAGATCAAAGAGGTCATGGAGCTGGTACATGACGGAGTTGTGGATCCAAACTAGGTGTCTGATGTTGAAGCAGATATATATGGTACTTCATTCATCTTCAGAGCTGCCTCCATCAAATCTTGGAAGCTGTGATGTTGCTGTAATTTAGTGGCTCTCAACCTGAGGCTGTGTTTCCTCAGGGAACACTGGTCCATATCTGGAGGCTTTTTTAGAGGCTTTGCTGAGGGCAAGTGCTGTACCCTGAGCCGTATTTCAGCCTTCTTGATGGTCATGACTTGGGAAGGTGGGGCCAGTGTTGCTGCTAGCATCTTTTGCAGGCATCTGGTGGGTTGAGATTATGAGTCCTCCTGAACAGTGCCAACTAGGAATTGTGCAGTACCAGCTGCATTAGTGCTGAGGTTTAGAAACCTGACTTAGTTCTCTTGAGTGTTCTGGCTGCATGAATGGTCGCAGCCAAAGATGGCAGAGTGTCAGCTTGCAGGTCATAGATGTATTCTGTTTGCTTTATTCAGTGCTTATTCATTTATTGTTAACGTTAAAAAATCGGTACTTTTCATCTGAGAAATATGGATCTCATGCTTCTTCTAGAAGAATCTTGGAAATTCTGTCAGTATCGAATATCCCTGTCTAGTACAGGTCCTGGAGCAAGCCACAGCTTTCATATCAGGGTAGGCATCAGCTCCCTGTGTGTGTAGACCGTAGCTTGTTGGCTTTACCTCTATATTCCTTGCTGACCTCGTCCTAATCATTGAGATCTAAGGACTCTCTCTAGGAGCAGAAGCCGCTGTCCATTACAGCAGCAGGAATTCACTTTAGCCCAAGTGCATGACTACCTGCTGATCTCACAGTGGTCCCCTGGTACCATGTTGTGTAGAACTTCTCTGTGAGGCAACGCTTCCTATGCAGGCCTGTCACATACTTGCTCCTCGCTTTGCCTGCCATAACACTCTACCCTTCACTGACTTAACAGCCTCTTTCCTCTCCTTGGGTTTCACTCTACCTCTCCCCCAGAGATCTCTGAACAGGGTACCTGAGCTAGGTACTGAGCCCAGTGGCTTCCATCCAGCCTCTGATACAGCAGGAGTGGGGAAAAGATCTACATCTGGGTATCTTCTTAATTGGATCATCTGAGGCCACCTTGGGTGGGTTGCAGGTTGCAGAATTCTAGAATGGTAGACCGCTTATCGACAGGTGTATGAAAATCAACCCCCCTCCAAAGAGGGGTGTAAAAAAATAGCCACAGAAGGATGTGGTCACCTAGCATTAACTTTATTTATGACAGCAACATGGGACTCTGTTATGAGTCACCCCCATGACAGAAGTTCCTGGTGCTGGGCAGAACCCTCCATGGTGCACCATGCCAGACTATGGAATACTTTGTATGTATCATTCTGTTTCTCAAACGTAGGTGGATACCATGGTAACCAAGTAAAAATCCATTGAATCAAGTTATTACATTCCGTCTACTCTGCATGTAATTTCCTGAAGGCCGAAGGACCCGCATTTACAGATGTGAAACCCTTGAGGCCTTTGTTTTTGTTTTGACAAAGGGCTCTTGCTGTATAGACCAGTGTGGCCTTGAACTCTTGATCTTTCTACCTCAGCCTCCTAAGTGCTGTGATGATGGGCATGCCTTCATGTCTGCTTCAGATGCGTTTCAGAATTCAGAACTTTTCAGTGTCTGGAGAAGGAGTGTGCATATATGCTGGTGTTATAGGTAACCTCCAGCTGAGTCTGGGGGTAACAGCTTCAAACCCAGCGTGTATCTTTAGCAAAACGTGTGCATATAATTACCCCAAAGGATATATAAAAATGTAGCTGCCATGGTAGCTTCTTGTCATCACAGGTCAAGTTCATAGTCAATGAGTTTCAATTGTATTTTCATTTTTGCCCCCCCCCCCAGTGAAAAGGATTGTGGATCTATTTTAGTTGTAGTAATGTACCTATGTGAATGTCTGTAAGTCTTTTAAATAATGTCTTCCATACTCCAAGAGATCGGAAACTACAATTAATAGTATATGAGCAGGGATTGCAAATTCAAGTGGCAGGGCAGATGCAAAAATGAAGTGGGAGGTGGGTGTGAGAACAGGGAATGGTGGGGACTGTTGAACACTTATCCATTAAATGAGGGGGTCACTTCTAGCTCCAGCCACTTGTTGCCTTGGTGAGTATGCATATAGTTTAGCCACATCTCCCTTTTTAAAAAAGAGGGACAAACATATATTTTGTAAGTGTGTGTTCCTGTGCATATAAATGTGTACCACATATGCAGGGGCCTTCAGAGGTCAGAAAAGGCATCAGATCCCCTGGAACTGGAGTTACAGATAGCTGTGAGCCACCATGTGGGTGCCGAGAACTAAACCCAGGTCTTCTGCAAGAGCAGCAAGTGGTCTTACCTCCCCAGCTGTCTCTCCAGCCCCCTCACACCCCCAGAACTCACTTTGTGGACCAGGCTGGCCTCAAACTCACAGAGATTCACCTGCCTCTGCCTCCCGCATGCTTTTAACGCCTCCCATTTTTAGTGATGTGCCAGAATGCTGATTTTCTTGTAAAGTTTTATGATACTTAAGGGTTAGCAACTAAAAAGAAAGGAAAAGAATCTATCATGTAAGCCAAAGAAAACATATCTGCACACTTTATGTGGCCTTAGGCAGTCTGCTTTGACCTCTAGCTTAGAGACTACTGCTTGGGGCATGAAAAGTTGTCAGTGGTGGTATAGTGAGCTACTTCTTAAGATGGAGATGGCTAATTTGTTAGTCATTATTATTTTTTACATATGTTATTTTTATATGAAATACCTTGTAATAAGAAGAAAAGAAAAGCGTTGGTAGGTATTTTATTTTAGAGCTACCTTACTTCCTAGCCAGTTGGATATTTTCCTTTTAATCCACCAGTTGGACATAATGTTATTTATGAAGTGAAAAGCCTACTTTAAAAAGAGGAGCCCTTGGAGCTGGAGAGATGGCTCAGACCTTAAGAGTATTTGCTGCTCTTCCAGAGGACTGGGTTCCTAGCACTGAAATGTCTGCTCACAACTATCTGTAACTCTAGTTCCAGGGGATCCAGTACCCTCTTCTGGCCTTGAGGCACTACACACACATGATGTACATACATACATACATACATACAAACATGCATACATGCAAAGCAGGCAAAGCATTCACAGACATAAAATAAAAAAAATCTTTAAAAATGAGAAGCCCTTTAAAAACAAAAGGATGGGTTAAGAAAGGTGGTTGTGTTATGCTATTCTACCTTTCCAGGACCATAATGGTCCTAAGTAGCACTGCACACTCCTTGTATATTTGTCACTGGGTACCTTTAGGATGGTCTAGGATGCTAACATTCTCAGATGCTCAGGTCTCATATAAAATGTCATACTGTTTGTATATAGCCATTGCTACTGTTCTATGTACTTTAAATCATCTCTGGATTACTCAGTATAACTAGTACATTGTAAATACTGTATAAATAAATGTTACTCTGTATATTTTAGGGAATAATGGTAAAGGAAAAATCTGTTTAGGACGAAAGCAATTTCCCCCCAATATCTCTTACCCAGGTTGTTTGAACCCGCAGATGGGAATACAGAGGAAGGCCAACTGTGCTGGCCCCAGGAAGCACGGTTGATCTCTTCTCTTCTCACCATTTTCTGGGTGACCTCAGCCCCATAACTCGCACCCTTGGTTGATGGTTTGCAGTTTTATGCTCTGGGCCTAGCACCATTCCACTCCACTCCTGTCACTCCATCTTAGTCTTGAACATTCTGGCTAAGTGCGCTGCAAAAATTGAACTCACTATGACCTTCATCCTTAAATTCTCCTCCTTTTCTGAACTTCCCTACACCATGAGTCACTAGACTTGCCTACAGGCTGAGTCTAATCCATCCTGCTTTGTCAAAGAAGGCAACTAGCCCAGTCACACACTGCAATAGTAGGGTTGAGTGATTAAAAAGATGCCCTGGGTGGCCCTTAGAACCCAGAGAGTTTACAGTGAGTTTGCTGGGCTGGGGAAGCAGCTCACTAGTGGAATGCTGGTGTGGCATTTGTGAGGCCCAGAGTTCTGTCCCCAGTGACCATAAAAGAGAACAATTTTTTTCTTCCTTCCCCAAGGACGTGAATGCCACCATAACCCCTAGCCATTTTCAAGTCCTGTTTCCCCTACATTTTATATCCTGCTGTCACTGTCATGAGCTTCCTAGTCTTTTTTTTTTTTTTTTTTTTTTTTGTTTTGTTTTCTTTTCAAGACAGGGTTTCTCTGTGTAGCCGTGGCTGTCCTGGAACTCGCTCTGTAGACCAGGCTGGTCTTGAACCCACAGAGATCCATCTGCCTCTGCCTCCCGAGTGCTGGGACCAAAGGCGTGCGCCAACCACCGCCCAGCCAGCTTCCTGTTCTTATCCTTTAGCATGGTTTCTGCTCTTGATGGGCATCCTTCCTGTCACCTTGGTCAGCCTCTCAGTTTTCACCTGGACTGAAGATTGTCTTTCAGTTGGTTTTGCTGGCTTACGGGACGCAGCAGTAAATTGTGTGGAGCAATGTGTTCTGGGCTAGTTTGAGTCTAAGACAGATTCCAGAAGATAGAACAGATCTGGGGAAAACTTGTGTGCCAGCCGAGAAACTGTTGAGTAGGTAGATCCCAGCTGCTGCCAATGGAATGAGAGACTGTTTGAAAACGGTGTCCGTCTCTTTCAGTTAGTTGTGAGGGCTGGTGACTCATTGATTGCAGGGTTTGGAATTGTTAGTGGGTGCTGACTGTCGAAGAAGTTCTCCCTTCCACTCCCTTCCCACAGTTTTCTTTTTTCAGTGTCTGCCTTATCAGAGATGCCCTTTGGTCTAGCCGTCCATTTGATCTCTCCTTTAATGTTTCATTAGCATTTCTTCTTTACTTTCTCATATTATTTCACACAAGTCAGTCAGATGTATGCTCATAAATGCCTTAAATCACAAATCATAGAGCAAGTCAAGAGGGACTCAGGTGAACACAAATATTTATATCAACAAATGTTGAGAGATGCATGGAGATTCTTCCAGCTTCCTGTCACCTGTCAGGGTAAACATTTAGAAATCCACCAGCTTGGATTTCACATGGTCATTGGATACTTGCAGATGTGTGGACTGGAGTGGCTGATTAAAACTAAACCCAGCCGTACCTGGGGGAATACACCAGAGTATTTTGCTCACTGTGTATGGGGGTGCTAGGATTGAGGATGGTGGGTGTAGTACAGGGGTCTCTGCCATGTGCCTGGGGGGAGGGCACGTGTTCAGTTAGGGCTTCTCTGGATGCAGAACACCTGGGCATCCTGATGACAGACTGATGGCGATAGTAAGTGACAACAGAATTGCAGCAGCAGGTCAGAAGTAAACATAGGGGACCTGACACTGTCCTGTCCTTTAATACCTTCCGCTTATACGTCAGAAAGACAGCTGGGTCTGCTGCTTAGCATCTTGTTTTCAGGTCCCTCGGGTAGAGGATGGCTGTTGGCGTGCACTGACAGTCCGTCGGTATAGTGTAGCTTGCCTCTTGAAAGGTTTCAGAAACATTAGAATTGCTGTGACCTTCCTCCGCCTTTCTTTAACCTGGTGTTAACCGATTACATCTTTCCTCCAAAGAGAAATTTGGTTGCTCATTGAAATTCTGTTGTGTTATTATTGTATTTATCATAGCGCACTTTAAAATTTTTTTGTACTTGTTTTTTTTAAAAATATATCTTTAATAATTTCATACATATATATATATATATATATATAATGGATTTTGGGTCATTATTACTCCCATTACCCTCTCTCGCTCCTCCTCCCCTCCCAATGAACCCCTTCTTTTCAATAAGCCCCACCCCCTACTTTCATAACTTTTGTGTGTGACCCACTGAGTTTAATTATGATTGTTTGCATGAGCAGGAATAGGTTAAAAAGAATGATATCCCCTCTGCTAGTAGCCATTAACTGCCCACAGTACTTCAGTGGTGAGTGGGGCCTCACAAATTCCTCCCCATGCATGATGGTGATTGACCCAGTTTTCAGCAGGTTTATACCTCTCTTCAGATAATTGTAATACCCTCATTGTGTTTGCATTTGGGGATGTTAACAGTTAATAATGTACTCCCTGAACTCCCAGATGTGAAATGAAAATACAGTCTTGGACCAACACCAACCCCTGGAGACAGGCGGTGTTGATGGCTTGTGCCTCTTGGTAACCTGTCATTAATTTCCTTTTCCAATTTGAAGAGGTCATGGTTTGCCGACGACCGCAGTCGAATTGAGGGGCCCTTCTGTGTGCAGCCCAGAAAGTGAAGCTGCTGCTTTTGGGCTCCACGTCTGGGAGCAGGTGTGGCTAGGATGTGCAGGAGAGTGGCTAGGAGGCTGTGGCGCCAGGCTGAGAGGTGAGGATAAGCGGGCCTGAGGTGAAGGCACCTCAGACCGATGGGAAAACAGTACTATGGTGTGCAGGCTGCGGAAGAGGGACAGGCAAGCCGAGGACATCGAGGCACAGTTGGCTGCTCCTTGCTGAAATAGGCCGTGGGGTGACTCTTCACCTCTGCGTTGTGTGTCTAATACTCCCTCCTCTTTCTTACGTGTTCTTTGGGTCTTCTGCTGGCCCTCCTTGCTCCCACTGCTTCAGGATCTGCTGATGTGTGAGGGCCAGTTCTGCACTGTCTCAGTGACTGGTGGTCATAATCTGGTGTATTGATTTTTAGTCTGGGTTTAGCCAGTCCTTTTCATACGATCATTTTCCAGACCCTCCCCCCTAATTTTTGTTTAAAAAGTATGCTGATAATGCTTCTTTTTTAGCCTCTAGGGAATTTAAAATTCTGATTGTTTGGAGATTTATTCATTAAAATATTAATTGGGCCAGGTGTGGTAGTGATACATGACAGAATCCCAGGACATGGGAGACGGAAACAGGAGGATGGTAAATTCCAGGCAGCCTGAGCTAGTGATAACTTGTCTGAATAATAAAACAAATAAACCAGTAGTAATATTTATTGGGTACCTACTCTGTTTAAGGCCCTATTGATACAAAAGTAAATTAATTTATTTTCCAGAGATGTATGGTTTAGTAATCTGTGGGCTGAGCCCCAGGGAGACTTGGTAGAGGCAGAAAATCTACCTGGGGCCATAGGGTGCTTTTATATACACAGACTTTTATGTGCTTTCCATGTGTTTTCTCTTTCTTGTTTTTGTTTTTGTTTTTTTGAGACGGTGTCTCTGTGTAACCACCCTGGCTGTCATGGAACTTGCTCTGTAGGCCTCGAACTCACAGAGATCTGCTCACCTCTGCCTCCTGAGTGCTGGGATTAAAGGCGTGCGCCATCACCACCAGGTGTTTTCTTATTTCTTGAGGACCTAACTACTTTTATTGGTTAACATGAGTGACGTTAATATGCTATGTATATTTGACTAGTTACAATTGATCATTTTATTATATCTCTGGTTCACTAGTGTGTGTGTGTGTGTGTGTGTGTGTGTGTGTGTGTGTGTGTGTGTGTGTGATCATCTGTTGTTTCTGTTTTTTCTTCGGTTTCTTTCATTCTTCCTCTATCCTTTGCTCTCTTTTTTCCTCCCCTCCTTTTGGGAACAGAGTTGCTGCTCCTGTTCCTGTGTGATCTTCATGTCTTATCTTTCAGAGTAGTTGTATAGAACATACCATTGTGGACTGGCTTTTTCCTGTTATTTCTTTGGATGATTTCTTTTCCATCCTTTATTTAATTGTTCAGGCTCCAAGATACGTGTTGCTGTATCCTTATTGGTATTATTGTTGTGTGGAAGGTCTGTGAGTCTTTTCCTGCCTGGCTTTGCAGAAACATGGTAAGGAATACTTCAATCCTGTTTTACTTAGGGTTTCTGTTGCTTTGATGAAACACCATAGCCAAAAAGCAAGTTGGGAAGGAAAAGGCTTATTTGACTTACATTTCTATGTCGTAGTCCATCATTGACAGAAGTCAGGACAGGAACCCAAACAGGGCAGGATCTTGGAGACAAAAGCTGATGCAGAGGCCACAGAGGGGTGCTGCTTACTGGCTTGCTCCTCGTGGCTTGCTCAATCTGCTTTCATATAGACTCCAGGACCCAGGGATAATGCCACTCACAATGGGTTAGGCCCTTCCCCATCAATCACTAATAAAGAAAATGCCTTATAGGCTTGCCATCTTATGGAGGCATTTTTTTTAGTTGATGTTCCCTCCTCTCATATGACTTCAGCTTGTATCAAATTGACATGAAACTGTCCAGCACAAATCCTACTGAAATGCAAGTGTTATAATCTGGGTTACTTTTGAAGTCTGGAAGCACCAGTCCATTCTCTTCAAAGACACAGCGTGAGTGTGTCTCCCTATTTGAGTCTTTATAAGGCTGACAGGTGAGTATTTTTGCAGAAGAAAGTAAACTTGTTCTTTAATGATACTTTCAGAGCCAGCTGGGGAGGGGAGCCCAACATGTTTGCAAGTGGAATGAGGTGTTCTTATGGGTACAGTCTGAGAATGAACATAGCAGATATGCTTCTCAAATCTTGCCTACGTTTGGAGGGGTTGAGGAGGGACTGAAGAGAGGGGCCACTACAGTCTGGTGCTGAGGCAGGTGAAAGTGGGATTTGTAAACTAGGAGAGAGAACATCCTTCATGAAGGTGACTGGATCCCAGTCCTCAGAGAGTGGAAATGGTAACATGACCTGGTAAGGAGGCCACTGGGCTGACAGATTTGTGTCTCACTTTTTGACATTTTTTTTGCTTTTTGAACTTACTCTCTCACATCCCAGGTGATCCTCATCCAGCTCTCTCCAGGAACCATTCCTTGATGATGGCTTAGAATATGCATTTTTAATAGGAAGATAGAGAGGGTAACTCTGTACTCCATACACTTGTGTGTGTGTGTGTGTGTGTGTGTGTGTGTGTGTGTGTAAGGGTGGGAGTGGGAGGCACGGTCTCATTGTATAGCCCAGGCTGGCTTGGGATTGACTATGTAGCCCAGGCTGGCCCAGCCTAGCACTCATGGCAGCCCTTCTGCTTCAGCCTTCAGCCACACACCACCGTAGTCAGCTGTGAACTATGCGTTTCTTCTGAGAGTCCCATGGGCCGAGTCCATTTTACATGGGCCCACTTGTTCTGGGTGGCTGCCTGGCTGGATGCTGAGCTTGTCCTAGTCTGGTTCTAAGGAGAACACAAATGCACTTCAGACAAGGGCCTGGGGGAAGATGAGCAATGGCAAAGGACTTGAAACGGATTATTGGTGGTGGTGTGTTCGTGTTGCTTTTTAGGAAGTGGTTAGCAAGTCACAAGGCAATAGACTTAATTGTAGGCTCTGACTCCTTGGGCATTCTTTAAGAAGAGAGGCTTTGCTGAAGATTTTAGGTGGAGGTTGTAACAGTTCTTGGGCCAGAACTCCTCCCACACTCCGAGAGGATCTGTATGTAATTTCACAGGCTCCAGAGGTATCAAGGCCATGGACAAGAGCTCCAAGGTGAGGAAACTCCCTCTTCCAGTCTGGCTGCTCAGCAAACCCAGCAGTTCTCAAAGACACTCAGCCAGAGCTCCATGCTGCGGCTGCTCTCTGGAGAGATGCCTTAGCGGTGGTCACTTCCATTGGGGGTCTTCTCTTCCACTAGTCTCTAGAACACGTGCTCTTGTGTTAAATGTGAGCTCCCCTCAAAGCAGAAGTGTTCTCTCGGGGAGGAGAATTCCTAGTCCTCCAGGTATTTCCCATCAGAAATGGCTTTTTCCTCAGTTAGCTGACTGAGGTGTTTTAAAACTCTGGCTGTGGTGTGTAGTGAGCGTGCTGAACTTGAGCCCGAGGAGCTGAGGCGCCACCATTCTGATCCCCAGCTTGCCAGCACATACTCTCTCTCCCTCACCCTTCTTCCCTCACCCCTCTTCATCTCTTCTCTCTTTTCGCCCCTCCCTCCCTCTCTTTTCCTCCATTCCCCCTTCTTCCCCCTCTCTTTTCCCACTCTGCCCCCTTTCTCCCTCTCACCTGTTCAGCCTCTGTGCTTTGCTCCAAGGACTCTTGACACCACAGCGGAACGAGCCCTGGTATGTTTAAGACATTGACATGTGATAAAGAAGTATCACAAGACAGTGAGGAAATGGCATGAGACAACAGGTTCGCATTGGTTGGGGACCAGTCAGGTTAGATTTCACCTGACCGTTGTATGCCAAAGTAAATCCCAAATGGATCAAGAGTTTTACACAGTGGCTGGGAGCAGTTTCAGTGTTAGAGAACTTGCCCAGCATGCTTTGAGTCCCTGGTTCAATGCCCAGTATAAGGAGAAATACATCATAAAAAAAAAATTAATAGAAATAAGTGCAGCTTATCATAGAAAGTAAAGTACTTCATGGCTTGGCATAAAAGTGTGGAAAAAATAGATTTAAGCAATTAAATTTTGGGCAGAGCACTTCTGGGTGCTCAAGGCCTTAGGTTTTGGTGCTCAGCACCACAAAATAAGTAACTTTGTCTGTTGTGGTATCATAATTAATGCTATGGTGAATGCTAGTTGGGAAAAACAGTAGCCACAATCGATGGATGGCTAATACCCTCGTATATGAAGCTCTCAATTGAAAGAGCACTGGCCTAATGAGCAGATAAACAGAAGGGTCATAGCTGCATACAGATGACTAGGACTGGATGAAACTTCTCTCTCTCTCTCCTCTCTCTCTCTCTCTCTCTCTCTCTCTCTCTCTCTCTCTCTCTCTCTCTCTCTCTCTCTCTCTCTCTCACTCTCTCCCCTTTTTGTTGTTTCCTTGAGATGGTGGCTTAAGTGTGGTTGTGTGGTCTTGGCTGGCCTGAGATTCACAGAGCTCTGTCCACCTCCTGTCTCCCAAGTGCTAGATTAAAGGCATGGCCACTGTGCCTGCTGTGACTTTCAGAAACGCAAAGCTTCAGTTTTCACCTGTAAAATTGGCCAAGTTCAAGGTAATGGTATGCTACTGTCGTGGGGTGGGCGCGGTGAGAAGCTGTGTCATACACTGCTGGTGGGAAGCTTCACTCTGATCCTTTGTCTGCTCTGACCACAGTCTGTCCCTTCTCAGAGTCCCCTTCCCAGGCGGTTCCCTCTGAGCTTCTGTGTGTCCTGAGTCAGTCACGCCATTTCCTCTTGAACATCACTTTCAAGACTCCGTCCAGCCAGCCTTCCTCTCTCACCTCTTCTGCAGAGTGCCCGCCTCTGGCATCTCTCCTGTACCTGGGATGTGGAGGGTAGCCGGAAAGACAGTCCAACCGTGCAGGTTGGGGCTGCCAAGACCTCACTGCCTGCCGCTCTACTGCCTCCCCATCCTTGGCTTCGTGCCCAGTCCATTTTCCCCAGTGCCTTTGCCAAACTTTCACTTTCTCACAGCTGCTCCACCCTCCCCAGGCACACCCGCTCCCCTTGGGTTACCTTCCCAATTTCCAGAGGAAACTGGAAGTCCCACTGTTGGTCTCAGGTCTGGTTGATGGGACTCTGTTCTCGTCCTTTGGGCAGCTGTGTCTTTATCCTCCCGCCTCCCGAGGTCCTGACTCACTCTCCGCGCAGCCCCTCCTGCAGAACTCCGTCTTCTCAGCGGGTGACAGTTCTTCCTGCCCTCCTTGGTACTGACTTCATCTTGGCCTGCATCTTGACCTCTGACACCCATTTGGCTTATTTTTGTATCCACAGGATCAAACAAATACCGTTTTAGTGAATGAATCCCAAACCAATTGGAATTAAAATTTTGTTTTGACTAATTTGTTTGTTTTGATTTTTCCATATAGGGTTTTTCTGTCCTGGAACTCACTCTGTAGCCCAGGCTGGCCTCAAACTCAACAGAGATCCACCTGCCTCTGCCTCCTGAGTGCTGGGATTAAAGGCCTGATTGATGTGTTTTGTTTTGTTTTGTGTAGTGTAGTGGGTAGCCGGTCCAGCTTTGACCTAGAATTACCACCCCCATTGAGGCTTCGATAACTGTCACGCCTACAAGGCGGAGCCGAGAGAGGACCCAATATCCCTGGTGGTCTAGTGGTTAGGATTCAGTGCTCTCACCACCACGGCCCGGCTAGCTCAGTCGGTAGAGCATGAGACTCTTAATTTCAGTGTTGTGGGTTCGAGCCCCAGGTTGGGCACAGATATTGGTTTAAATATCAAGGCAACTCCATGTAGTTAAAAGGGAGGTTTATTTTTTGGGGTAACTTACAAGCGAAGAGATAGGTAACAGGGTCTGGGAAAGGTGAAGTGCAGTCCAGCGGTGTTCTCTGGAGAACTCTGCTCGGTCTACCTCCAACATCCAGGATCCAGGATCCAGGAACCAACAGAGCTGGCTCATCCAGATCTCGGGTCTTCAGGGGTTCTCTCTCAGCTCCACCTTGTAGGTGTAACAGTTACTGAAGCCTCAGTGGGGGTGGTACTTCCAGGTCAAAGCTGGAGCAGCTACCTACTACAGTTTTGTTTTTGAGACAGGGTCTTGCTATGTAGCTCTGGCTGTGTTGGAACTCATATAGACCAGGCTGGCTGGAACTCACAGAGATCTGCCTGCCTCTGCCTCCCAGGTGCTGGGATTAAAGGTGTGTGCCACCACATCCAGCTCCGTAGCCTGATCTTTTGGAGGCATTTTCTCAGTTGAGGTTTCCTCCTCCCAGATGACCCTAGCTTTTGTCAAGTTGACATCAAACTCTCCAGCACAGCCTCCAATATGTGATTCCTGCTCATATCTTCCACACAGTTGCCTGGAAGAACTTTCTGGAAAATCAGCTACAGTAGTGATAGCTAATACTTAATAGATTTTTACTAGATGTTAGCGCTGTTCCAAATATTAGTCATGTACCAACTTGTTTTAGACTCAACAATCCTGGGAAATGATTGCTGTTACCCCTTTTTATTGGTAAGACAGAAGCACAGGTCACAGACCTGGTCCATTTGTTCCAGAATCTAGAGCCTTGATTACTTTATGTTGCAACTAAACAAAAACAGTTGGTGGTGGTTGTTGTTTTTGTGTTTTGTAGGAAGTAGGCACTTTGCCTATGTATCTACTTGAATCTTTCAATTCTGTAAGATAGATGTTCATTCTTCCTAGCTTCATTTTCTAGTAAGCACAGGCACAGAGATACCAAGTAATATGCTTGTGGTTGCTCAGGTCTTTGGTGGTGGTTGGACTTGGCTCCAGGCTTAACTCTTAGATATATCTCAACCCTACAGTGCCAGTACATTCTTGGGGGCTTGGGGGAGCTGCAGATGCACTTATGGGTGTTTTAGGTTCCATCTTCAGAGTTTTGAAGGAGATGTAAGAGTTCAGGGGCTGGTGGGAAGGAGAGTTTCTGCTTAACATGATCAAGGACCAGCACTGTACCAGAACATTTGAAGATGTTCTCATGATTGCAAGAGAAAACTATTATCTTATTTGTACAGCATCCAAATAACACATGCTGGAATGCTACATTTCCCCAGTAATCGTGGAGGCCAAGCACTCTGTCCCCCCACCCCCAGTTTATTAATTGACTTCATGGACTGATTTTTGTTTTTTTTTGTTTTGAGACAGGGTCTCTATGTAGCCCTGGTTATCCTGAAACTCACTATGTCACTATGTAGACCATGCTGGCCTTGAACTCACAGAAATCTACCTACCTCTGCCTCCCAAGCATTGAGATTAAAGGTGTGCACCACCACTCCCAGCTATAAATGTGTTTTTGACAAAGTCTCAGGCGTATAATGATCACAGTAGCATGTTGCAGCTGCACAGTACATTGACTTGCTGTCTTTATCAGTGCATCTCTGAAACCCAGTGAGGAGAGGAGTGTAGGGCATTGGGGAACAGTTAGTTTAGTAGTTCTCAACCTCCCTAATGCTGCGACCCTTTAATACAGTTCCTCATGTTGTGGTGACCCCAACCATAAAATTATTTTTGTTGCTACTTCATAACTGTAATTTTGCTACTGTTATGAATTGTAATATAGATATCTGTGTTTTCTGGTAGACTTAGGCGACCCCTGTGAAAGAGTTGTTTGACCACCAAAGGGGATGACAATCACTGTGTTAGTTTATGATGATTGGCTAAACATATTTATTTTTTTTCTCCCTTGTTAAAATCTATTAAATGTTATAAAAGATTTTTTTTTAAGTTATAGAAAAAAAAAAAAGAGTGGAAGCCATTTAGCAGAAGTCCCAGGTGTGCCTATTAAGAAGTGGGTCACTGGACAAGGAAGTCAAGTACAGATTGTTCATTCATTCTTGGTCCAGATCAGGAGGAAGACATTAGACATACTTCAGAAATACCCTTGTACCCAGGCTTTAACAAAAAGTGGGCAACTAAACAGAATGCAAATTAAAAACTAACTCACTGTTACCTGTTCAGAAGAGGAAATGGAATGTGCACAGAAAATAAAGCAAGTGTTTATATCCTCTAATTTCCCAGGATCCAGGGCTCCCGGATTTGCACAACCCCAACAGCCAGGCCACTACAGTTACCTCGACCCACAGACAGACACCTCCTTTCTGAATATTGTCATGCTGAGGGCAGTTTTGGCCCCCTTTCCTCCCAGAGATGTTTGGGAATATCTGCAGACATTCTTTATGTGACTACTGTGGGGGAAGGAGAGAATAGAACACATTGTCACTCATTCCTCTGTGGGTAGAGGCCAGGATGCTGTGAAATATTCCACAGTGCTCAGGTCAGCCCCCACAGGAAGGAATTACCTAGATCAAAATGTCAGCAGTGTCAGGTTTGAGAAACACTAAAATTCTAAAGAGCCTAGCTGGCTAGCAGCCCGAGCTTCTCTACCTCCCAAGACCTCAGAGACCAGAGACGTTCAAGTCTTGAGAGTTGAAAATTGGTAATCTTTCAAAAGCCATACCATGCGAAACTCCTGGAAGGTAGATAAAGTCTTTAAACTGTTTCATTGTTCCCTGCGTATCTGCTTGCATGTTGGCCCTGAAGTGTGATAGCAAGAGTGACTGCCTGAACAGAAATACCCACTTTGGAACTCCCTCCCTTCCCCTCCCACTCTCGTCTTTCTGTCCTGGAGTCTACGTGCAGCCTCTGTGGAGTTGGCTTGTGTTTTAAGAGCTCTTTGCCATCCTTCCCTAAGAGCCTTTCCCACCCAGAGTAGGTCCCTGTCAGTGCGCTCTTCCTGGCTTCTCTTCATTGGCCTTTCTCTCCCCACTCCAGGGGTTAATGGGGGCTCTTGGAGATGGCCTTCTGGCCTTTGTCTCTTTAAATATGGTGTTTTTGTCCAGTTATTCAGGATGCTGTTCTGATGTCCCTTGGTCTTGGGGTTTCTGCAGGATAGCCATCATTCTCTTTCTTGTTCCTTGTGTGTCCTTTCCCTTTCTGTCTGCTTTGAAGACTTACTCCAGGTCTTTGATTTCAACAACAGTTTTTATAATACTGACATTTTTTCTTTATATTTATCCAGCTTAGGTTCTCTGGTCTTGTTGGATCTTTAGGTTAATATCCTTCACTTATTTTAAAAGATGTGTCTACTTGTGTCTGTCTGTCTGTCTTGTGGTTGTGTTTGGGTGGGGGGTGTCAGAGAGGGTATCAGGTGTCCTCTATCACTTTCCACCTATCCATTTGAGGCAGGGTCTCTCCCTGAACCTGGCCCTGTGTTTCCTTTGCTAGGCTGGAAGTCAGCAAGCCCCAGTGATCCTTCTTTGCTCCCACTCAGAGTTGGGGTGACAAGCCTAAATGGGACACCCAGCTTGTTACTGGGTGTTGGCACCTGAGCTCCACTCCTCATGATTGTGCAGCAGATACTCTTAGCCACTGTGCATCTCTCCAGCCTCTCCTTAGCTACTTTAGAAAATGCTTTAGAGAATGTTTCTTCTGTCCCTGTGCACTCATTTCCCTACCAGGAATTAATGGTAGACTTGATTTTGTCCTGTAGATCCTGGGCACTTTGTTCTACTTTTTTCTCCCTGGGGTTTTGTTGGGAGAATTCCTGTACATTTCCAGATCCCTCATCAGCTCATGTGTTTTGTTCATCTTCTTTTTTTTTTTTTTTTTTGGTTTTTCGAGACAGGGTTTCTCTGTGTAGCTTTGCGCCTTTCCTGGAACTCGCTTTGGAGACCAGGCTGGCCTCGAACTCACAGAGATCCGCCTGGCTCTGCCTCCCGAGTGCTGGGATTAAAGGCGTGCGCCACCACCGCCCGGCCTTGTTCATCTTCTTACTAACCCCTTTTATGTATTTATCATATTATTTTAAAGTTCCTGCATGATAATTGCATCCAGTACCTTTGCTGTCTCTGAGTTCAGTTCTGTTGACTGTCATACTGTCTTCTGGGTTTTTTCCCTGTGGTTGTTTGTGACCAGATTCCAGCTGTGTATGGAAAGTGGGAATGACATGCCCCTTCTAGGCTGTCAGTGTCTTCATTTAGCTTGCAGTTGTTTGGGTCTTGCTTTGTTGTTGCTTTGCATAGTCTCCCTATGCTTTGGGCAGTCTTGTGTGTCCTTGCTCTGCTGCCTTACCCTAGAGTTGAGCAGGCCTTGTGTCCATCACTGAGAGCGCTCTCAGCCCTGCTGCCCTTGTGCAGTAGAGGACTGCTGCCTGATACTCACTTTAAGGTCCAGAGCCCCACGGTGTTTCTCTCAGGTTTCCCACTGTTCTTCAGCAGGCTCTGCATTCCATTGCCTCAGTTGGCCTCATGAACTGATGGTAACGCTGCCAGTCCCCCAGCAGTCTGTTGCAGCTACCTCTGCACAGGGCATGGCCAGGATAGGAGCTCTCTCTGAGTTTTCCTGTCTTGCTCTCTGACTTTGGTAGCCCCATGCACCTCAGCTTAGGCACCAGCTGTGGCACTTGTACTATCCATTGTTCACGTTTCCAGCTCTCCCATTAGATTGGACCTCAGAAATCACTTCTTTCAGAAAACCTTTTTTGATATCTGGGATCTGTGTTCAAGGTTCCTCCTGTTTTCTAATTTTCTCTGCAAGTGGTTTTGATTTTTTATTTTATTTTTTATCGACAGAGAATTGAGCCTAGGGCCTGTGTATGCTAGGCAAGTACTCTGCCCCTGTGGAACATCCCCTGTTCTACAGGTTAATTAACTTGTCTGTGCCTCGGTGTCTCATCTGGGAACTGAGTATAGAAATAGTGTCACTCTCAAGACTATTCTGAGGCACAACAGGTGAGTATATTAGATGGTTAAGAGCATCACTCTGCAGTGATGACATCCAGAGTCAGAACCCACTGGTGAAACCTGGGCAGGCCACCTCTCTGTGCCTCAGTTTCCTTACCTATAGAGTGGGAAGAATAATACCTACATCACAGAGTTATTTTGGGCTTAACAGAATTATTTCCAACAGAGCACTTAGGTCACATGGAGTCCACAAGAATGGGCCCAGTAGATAGCTGTCATGGTGGAGAGAATCCAGGGCGCCATGACTTTCCCTGTGGGAGTGTTCATTGCCTGGAAGAAAATCGTTCATTTTCCTCGACAGTCCTTGCACTCTGGTAGGACAGGAGCCATATCTCTTACTCATGGCTCATGGAAGGGAACTAAACAAATATTTATTCAGTTACTGAATCATGAGAGGGTTGTGGTGAGTGTGCATGACAGCAGCTGTGGTTGAATCCACAGCCCCACTCGTTTCCATTAAGTTTTTCTGTGGGTCCTTTTGAGAAAAAAATCCCACATGTTTGGAATGAGTTTTCTATTTTGAATGTCTACAGAATTCTTCATCCACCAAGTGCTCCCTGAACTTTAGAAAAATCGAGTCAAGATTTATAGTATTGCACACCCAGAATTTCCCCATCATCCCTCCAGAGCAGCCTCACCCCGATTTTCCAAGTGAACAGATTTTCCTTTCATTTTGTGAGCATGTTCATCTTGGAACTTTCTGGGTTACTTCTGTGACTTGCTGTTATTGTAGAAACCTAGGTGAGCTCAGTTATTCAGGTTCTCAGTACTGCTCACATCTTGAAACTGTTTGTAGAGATGGTCCTGCATTTTCAAAGCGGGTTTGGATATTCTCTTTTTGACTATTTAATTGTAGTCTCTTAAAGTTTGTGTGGGAATGATCATGCAAATATAAATAAAATGAGAGGCTGGAAGGTGAAGGGCTATATTTTTAGACCATATGCTTAGTTTGTGGTGGAGTCACCAGCAGAATCTGTCATGAGAATAGAAGAGGAACCCAACTTTGTGTTATGCTGAGGTCCCTTCTTCCTGAGGTGCAGAGGCTGGTCACGTGGTATGATTCTAGTGGGTGTCTGCCTCAGCTAGTGAGGATTGGGCTGTAAAGGTTCTTATCACTTTAGTAGTGTATTGGTTGTTCTCATAAAAGATGATAATGTATAAATGTCATATGTTAAGTTTTTAAACTTCTTTTTATAGTGCTGGGGTAGATAGGAGGACCTTGTATGTGCTAGCCAAGTGTTCTACCACTGAGCCATACCCGGCTCCTGAGACCTTTCTGAATGTTAATATTGGCAGTCTGATAGTAAATGGGGAGCTCTCTTGATAGGAATTCTAGGTTTAAGTGGGGTGTGTGGCTTTTTATTGTTGAAACAGAGAGTTTCATATCTCAGGCTGGCCTTGAACTTCTGATGTCCCCACCTGTTCCTCCCACATCCTGTGATTACTGGCATGCACCATCACATTTGGTTTGTGTAATGCTTAGAGCAGTGGTTCTCAACCTTCCTAATGCTGCAACCCTTTAATACAGTTCCTCATGTTCTGGTGACCTCCAACCATAAAATTAGTTTTGTTGCTACTTCATTACTAATTTTGCTACTGTTATGAATCCTAACGTAAATAGCCGTGTTTTCTGATATTCTTAGGCAACCCCTGTGAAAGGATTGTTTGACTCCCCCATAGGTGTTGTGACCCACAGATTGAGAACCTCTGGCTTAAAGACTCAAGTCTAATGCTTTATGTATATTAGATCAGAACTCTGCCAGCTGAATTATACCCTTAGCCCAGGAATCCCAGTTCCGAAGCCATGAGTTTTTAGTCCCTCCCACCCCACCCCCGTCTTTCTGAAGGGTTTCTTGGGTGAGTAGTTTGCAGCCAGTGATTTGCTGTACTAACTAGACTGTTGAAATAACTGCTTAGTTGGCTCTGGGTCAGTGTTCTTGAATCTGCCTCGAGAGCTGCAGAGGCCTAGTAGTCTCCTACCTCCGTTCTTGTATGCCACCGTCAGAAATTTTGTTTTTATTCAAAAGCTCAAAACCTGGTTCCTTAGAAGACAAGGCTTTTGTAGCCAGAGCCCTGCTCTGCACTGCTGACTCCTACCTTCCACAGGGCTTTGCCCACGCCCTTTCCTAGCGCCATCTGAAGTCTGCAGGCATTGCCTCGGAAGCCTGTCCCATCCACACAGACCATTACTCTCCTGTGAATGGGGTGGTTTGTTGACATTTCTGTCTTTCTACTGAACTTCTCGAGGGTGGGGACTGACTCACTTCTGTCTTTTTCCCCCTCTCCAGTTCTTGACATTTAGTGTCCTCCATAAATACTGGGTGAATGAATGGGGATCTAAGATCTGAATGCCTTAGGGCAAGTTCATTCTGGGCCTGGTGCTTCCAGGAAGAGTCTGGCTCTAGCCCTGTGAACACTTACCTGGGAACTGCCTCCTCCAGCTGATGTTTCTCAGCAGCTTAAGATGTTGAGGCTTTAATGGAGGACTGCACTGCACCTCCAGTCCTGTCTCTCCATGTCCTGGTTATTGTGTGCCAGTGGTTCCTGTGGTGGCTTCCGTTCCACAGGCGTCATTACACCCACCCCTCTATTTCCCTTGAAATCTGGTCTGCCCTTGCCCTCTGTTAGAGCTTGTCTTTTGTTCGTAGGAGACCGTTTGCACAGTACCTTCTTCCCAAGAGAAACTCGAATGGCTCGGTAACTTGAGAAAGGTCATCTTTGAGTAAGATGTGGTTTTTAATATGAAGGGTGTTCAAATTTGTTGTACCCCTCTGAATAGCTGACAGTCCCATGACAATGCCAGGGACTATTGTAAATGAGATACGTAGTCATAGAGATGGTGTTGGGCTGGAGAAAAGGCTCAGTGTTCAAAAGCACTGGCTGCTTTTCCAGAGGACCTGGGTTCAATTCCCAGCACTCATATGGGGGCTCACAACCATCCTTAACTCCAGTTCCAGAAGATCCAGTGCCCGCTAATGGCTCTGCAGGTACCAGGCACACACATTGTATTATGTATAATATATGTAGTCAGAACACCCACACACATAAAATAAAAATAAATAAGTATGAAAAAAACCCAGAAAGATTGTGTTTCTAAAGAACCAGTATGATGCTATTTTGTTTCTATCTTGGAGTAATGATGACTACCATTTTAACAGTGGAATGGACACTCACACAAAGTCAAGGGTATCAGACCCCGCAGATCTAGTTCCTGGTTCCTGTCACATGCTGAATCCCTTCTTTCCCTGAAATGAAACTCAGACTCTGGCATAGCCAGATTCTTATCACTGGTTGACTTCCTGGAAGAGAAGAAGGCAAGAGTAGTCCAGCCATGAGTCACACACTTGAGATGTACTCCGGGAAGCACTGAGCTGGGAAGAGTATGCTCTCTACCCAGTGTATGGGAGGCTCTAGGCTGGCGCTGTACCCGTAGCTATCCTCTGCAGGGTCCCGCTGCTCTGTCCTCAGGACTCTGCTCTCCCTCGAGACTTCTACTACAGTGTCTCCCCGTGCCAGCTGTGCTGGGGGACCAGCTGCAGAGCTTTTTCTTTAAAGGAAAGGAACAGGGGAGGCGGAGGGCTGTAGAGAAGACACCTGACATTGACTTCTGGCCTCCACATGTGCTCAAAGTGCTGTACACAAGTGCATGTGTGCACATGTGCACATGTATACATACTGTGAACATTTAAAAGGGGGAGGCAGGTAGGATATGCTGCTAATTTTCGGTGGTTCTGTGTTGGGTCCAGGCATGGGGATATTGAGCCATGTTTCCCTTAAGGGCAGGTTCACATCTCAGAAGTGTAATGTGATTTCATCTTTGTGGAATCATTATGAGCATACTTACACATCTAGATGATGTACCTGCTATGTACCTGGGCTGTGTGGTATGGCCTGTTCTTTTGTTGTACAACATATACTATGAGATTAAGTCAATCCCAAGAGAAAATGATCAGAGCGAGAGTCAGTAAACTTGAGATGCAGGAGGCTGCTGCCATAGTAAATGAAGAAGTTGTTCTTTTCTTTCCTTTTCTTTTTGTTCTTTTCCTTCCTTCCTTCCTTCCTCCCTCCCTTCTTCTCTCTCTCTCTCCCTCTCCCTCTCTTTCTTTTTTTTGGATAGGGTCTCTCTATTATGTAGCCCTGGCTATTATAGCACTCACTCTATAGACCAGGCTGTCCTCAAACTCAGAGATCCACCTGCCTCTGCCTCTGAGTGCTGGGATTAAAGGTGTGTACCACCTTGAGCCGGGCGTGGTGGCGCACGCCTTTAATCCCAGCACTGGGAGGCAGAGGCAGGCGGATCTCCAAAGCGAGTTCCAGGAAAGGCGCAAAACTACGCAGAGAAACCCTGTCTCGGAAAAAAAAAAAAAAAAAAAAAAAGGTGTGTACCACCATGCCTGGCTTAAGAAGTACATTCTAAAATAACAATGAAAATGTAGTTGTGATGATTAGCTTTAATTATCATAAGAATTATCATAACTTGGCATAAGCTAGGGTCACCTAGGAGAGAATCTCAATGAGGGATTGTCTGCATTGCTTGGCTTGTGGGCGTTTCTGTAGAGTGTTGTCCTAAATTAATTAGTGTGGGAAGACCGAGCCCAGTGAGGGCGGCACCATTCCATTGGTTTGGGATCCCTGGCTGTGTAAGGATGGAGAAATAGAGCTGAGTGCAGGCAAGCCAGTGAGCATGTGTACATCCATTTCTTTCTGCTCTTGACTGTGTGTGTTACATGGTTAACTGCCTTGAGTTCCTCTCAGTGATGGACTGTAACCCGGAATTGTAAGCTGATACAAACCTCTGACCTCCTGTCCTTGAGTTGCTTTTTATCACGGTACAGAAGTGAAACTAGAACAACAGTAAATCCATCGAGTGGTGAGCGCCCTCCTTCATCAAGTCCTGTGCCCTGGACATAATTGCCTGGGCTCTCTTTTCCTGTGGTTGGCAGCAAGGATGTGTTTGCAGCAGCATCTCTACAAATATGTGAGAAATGCTCCCACGGTGCACTGTTCCTCAGTGATGGGCTTTTAGCTCGTCTTCTAGGACTCCTTCCCTCTGCATGAGGTTGGTCCATCAGCGATTGCAGTGCCATTAGGAGACACACGGTTGTATAGGGATCCTAACAGCCGCTTGTTATACATGCCCAACTCTGAATTCTAGTAACTTTTCCATCACCCTGACTGAGTAAGATCCCTCATGCCCTTTGAGAGTGCAACCCAATAACCATTCCCCGCAGCCAACTGCTAATCCACTTACTGCTCCTGTCAGTGGCCTTTTCTGGCCATTTCAAAGTGCCAGGAGTGGTAACAATTCAGGTGTGGAGCCACTGTTTTTCTCTTTAGTTTTTCATCTCTATTCTCTGGGACTGGAGTGGCTCACTAAAAACAGTAGACCGCTCCAAGGGCTGCCATTTACATCAGCTGTGTGCTAAAGCTTTGTGAGCTGCATTGGGAACTCAGTGGTCATCTATAACGTGATTTCTGTGGAAACTCACTTTCCAAAGTCAAGATGTACCAGCACAGAGTTAGCTGCTTAGGGGTGGACAGCTGAACACTTAAATTTGTGGTCTTTTGGCTGTGTGTGTGTGTGTGTGTGTGTGTGTACACCCTAGAGCCTCTCATATCTCTTCTATACTAGGTAATTGCTCAGCCACTAAGAGACTACTGGAGATTTTCTGTGTGGCTTTCAGTTCCTCCTGGCCTCTTGTTGCCTTACATAGCAATAAATAGGTCCCCTTCCTGTGACTTCACCCATAGGCTATGGTGACCGTGTTCTCTCTGCCTTGCAGCATCTTGTGTGTTTCTTACCTGTTCTGACTGCTGGAAGAAAAATTGCAATCTGAAAATCTTATCCAGGGCCAGGCAGGTGACACAAACTGCTGACATGGGCTAGGGAATGAGGTACTTGGGGAATCCTCTAGGACACCACCAAGAAAAGTGCAGTGTGCTGGTGGCAGAGAAGATGCCCTGGACCTTGCCATAGGCAAGAAGTTTTGGTGGAGCTTTGAGACTTAGGCCACATGGTTAGAGTAGAGCTAGCAAATAGATTCCACTTCATGTGCCAGAGGGGAAAAGGCCAGCAAGCAAACAGAAAGCTGTGGACATGCTCACATATGTAAGAGAACGCTAAAATGTCACTGTTGGGCTTAGTCATTCACTGAGATTCAGATAATAGTCTGAAAAGATTGTTAGGGCTGATAAGGCTTTGTGTCTTTTAAAGTAAAAAGTAAAATAGTTTAACTCCAGTGTAGAGAAGCTGACCAAACAGTATGCCTTGGATTCAGAGTTTAGAAGTGTTAGCTCTCTGCCCATGCCATCGCTTACATCCTTTCTGTATGCTCTTTCCCAGGAGAAGCACCTTCCTCTTTACACGTCATGCATGGGAGCTCCCTGCCCTCCCCCCCCCCCCCGCCCCCTTATGACCCCTTAGAGTTCTGCGAACTCAGGACTTTGAAATACTTAGTGGAATGTATAACAAATTGTTTGATGCTTAGAGTAGGACAGGGACTTTTATTTTTAAAAATCCAGTTAAGCAGATTTTAGATTCCTCCTAGCAGCTCAAGAAGACATCAGAGCTGGTGAGAGAAACCAGTGAGAATTTAGCCCGCGCCTGCAGCTCTCTGGGTTTTGGAAGGGTTTGTAACAGGAGATGATAATGTTGCACAAACTTGAATTTCTAGGGGCTGAAACCCACTTTATGTGCAGTTATCCTGTGATTTCACAGTCTGTCATCATGTGTGCCGTGTCCAGCTGTGGAGAGCACTGGGATGCCTTGATCGGCTAGAGCTTCCTTGTTCTTCATGGATAACTAGAATTAAAATCAGTGTATTAAAAATTATTTCAATATTCTGTGGTAGTTCTTTTTCATTACATATCAAAGTGGATGTGTGGACAGGACTGTGATCTTACATATGAGCATATAACCCGAAGGCAGCTGTGTGGTCTCGGGGACAATGGGACGGCCTTGATGTTTGGTGTTAGTATTGGTACCCCATCTGTATACTGCTTACCCCAGTTAGCACATCAGGGCTGGAAATATGAGCCTCGACTCTGAAAAGAGTCAATTTGGTGAAGTCTTGGCAGTGAAATCCATGTGTTATCTATGGTTACTTTTGGCAGCGCTGAGCAACTGTAGCACAGTGTGGTCTGCAGGCCTGGAACATTTCTTTCTTGGTCTTTCCAGAAGAAAATGAGCTGAGTCCTTAGCTGTCCTGGTTTGTTAATAAATAGAGAGAAAACAGTTTACTGTCTGTGTGCTGAAGGATGGGGAGGTGGAATGAGGAGAGACCTACTTCCTCATTCCATTTTGTCACCACTATCTCCAGCCCTGAGCTGTGCCTCTGCTTTGGGGCTGTGTTAGTAGTTCAGCCACCGCCATTCATCGTAGTTAGTAGGCACGTCTTGAATATAATGCAGAATATTGAGAAAGAAAATAGAACTGAGACTAGCCCCGTATACCAGTCCACAGAGTGATGCCAAGAAAGCTAGCTTTCAAGGTCTCTGCTGAGCCCAGTTAAAGTTGCTGTGTGGACCAGGTTGGCATGTGCTTTCTGTAAATGCCCTGATAGTGAGTACCTGGAGCCCTGATGACACACTAACTCAGCTCTGCCCCAGCAGCCATAGGTAGTATAAAGCAGTGAGGCCTGGCAGTGCTCCAGTAGACTTTATTTATAGACCATGTTTATTTGTCCTAGCCTCATTTCTGTTGCTGTGATAAAAAACACCCTGACCAAAAGCAGATTGATGGAGGAAAGGGTTTATTTGTTTTGTAATTCCAGGTCCTAGTCCATCCTTGAGGAGAAAACAAGCTGCGAGCTTAAGCAGATGATCACCTCACATCCACAGTCAAGAGCAGAGAGACACGGGTGCCCCATGTTGTCTGCTTATTGCTGTTTCTTTTGCTCTAGGCTTGCTTTTCCCCTTACATTGTTCAGGATCCCCTGCCTAGGGAATGGTGCTACCCACAATGGGCTGGGTCCTTCTGTATCAACCAACAATCAAAACAATCTCCCACAGACATGCCCACAAGCCACCCTATCTAGACATGATTGAGGCGTTCTTCTCAGATGATTTCAAGTTGTAGCAAGTTGAAGTTTAACACCATCACACATATACAAACACACACACAATCATGCATGCTGACATTTGAATTTCAAGTACTATAAAACCTCCTCCTCTTCTTCCTCCTCCTCTTCCTTCTTCTTCCTATTTAAAAATACAAACTCTCTTAGCTTCTCTGACTAGCTTTGGCATGCAGATGTAGCTTGCTGAACTCTGGAATAAACAAACCACTATCTAAGACTTGAGGATGAGGTGTGCTGGGTTTAATTTGAATCTCTGCCTCTAATGCTGTGGCTGTAGGCAAGTTACTTCCAGAGTCTCACTTTGCTCATCCTGAAATGGAGGTAGTAGTAGCTGCCACCTCATAGAGTTGTAAGAACTGAGTGAGAGACCAGAGGTGGGGCAGCTCATCAGGGCCTAAGATATACCCAGGAGGTTAGCTGTGATGTCTCAGCCACCAGTGGGGCTCTTAGAGGTATCCTACAGCCTTTGTAGAGGTCTTTGTGATATGGAGGTTGATACTCTGGACCTGACTTAAGTCACAGTCAGGTAGACTCCACAGAAAGGTGGAGGACTTGGGAACACTGCCTTAATTATTCAGTGGCGATCAGTGCGTCTCAACAGGTGATAGCACATGTAGGCATTTACACGCTAGGCCATGAAAACAATGAGGTAGGGCTGAGGGTTCTGACCCGTGAGAATGCTCCTCAGCTGTGTCTGCCTGTTGGGACCTATGTGGGTAGGTGTCATATAGGCGTGATTCCATATTTGTGTGAGTGTGTCATTGAAATCAGGTTCTTCAGCCTTGGCACTGGCCATATGTAGAATCTGTGGTGGCAAAAGGATGCTTGCTGTCTCGACGGGCGTCCACACCGTCATCTCCAGAACCTGTGCATGTGTGACTTGGTTAGAGCAGAAGGGAGCCAAGGATGTCCACATATGGAGGGGCAATTACACTGGGTTTACAGGTGAACCCATTGTCATCAAGAGGGTCTGTAACTATGGAAGGAGGAGGTCACTGACAGTTCTGTGTAGGAGGCTGTGACTGGGAAGAAAAGCACAGAGTACACATTGCATGTTACTGGCCTGAACAGTACAGGAAAAGGGCCAAGGAATGTGGGTGACTTCCAGGAGCTGGAAAGGGAAGGAAGTGGATTCTCCTCTGAGTGTCCAGAAAAGAGCCTGGCAGTGCTAACACCTGGATTTCTGCCCAGTGAGCCCTACTTTGAACTTTTGACCTTCAGAATTACAAGATAATACATGTGTATTTTTAAGCTACTCAGTTTGTGGCAGTCTGTTCCTGCAGCAGTGGGGAGCTAATGCAAGCTGGTGACTCTGACCCTGGTTCTCTGCACTGATTAGCAGAAAGCAGCTTGCTGGGACCATTGGCCAACACATCTTCCACTCTCTAGACACCAGTTGCAACCTCCCAGCACGAGCTCTAAGTAGATGCCCTCAGAGTGTTAGGGTGGTGGTAAGGTGACAGTCACTTCTGCTTGGGAATCACTAGTTTAAGTTTAGAGCAACACAGGGAAGGATAGATATAATCTTAATACAGCTGGGGCTGGCATTAAACTTGCTATTAGCTGAGGATGACCTTGAACCCCTGATCTCCTGCCTCCCCAGTGTGAGCACTGGATTCAGGCCTGCAGTACCATCCTCATTTCTTTGCTCCTAATTTTTTAAACAGATTTACTTTGAAAAATAATGCTGGGGCTGAAGCGATGGCTCAGAGGTTAAGAGCATTGGCTGCTCTTCCAGAGGTCCTGAGTTTAGTTCCCAGCAACCACATGGTGGCTCACAACCATCTGTAACGAGATCTGGTGCCCTCTTCTGGCCTGCAGTCATACATGCTATATACATAATAAATAAATCTTTAAAAAAAAAAAAGAAAAGAAAAAAAGAAAAAAAAAGAAAAAGAATGCCCTGGTTGGGTTTTAGTCATTGTGGGTTTTACTGGGGAAGGCAGTCCTCTACTCTGTGTCTGCTTTTCTGCCTAGTTCCATTGGAATCTTTTATTGCCTCCTTTGAAGTAAAAGTTTGTTTTTGGCAGAACCCATCCATCATCCAGTGAGGATCCCTCGGCCCCTGCTGTGTGGCAGGTAAATTCTGCACTCAGGGCAGCACGGGAGGAGTGACGGCTGCTCTCAGAGACGGTATGCCACAGTCAGGTCAGCAGTGCTCAGTGCTTGGAAGCTCACCAGTGTGCACTTCCGGGTCACTAGCCATGACTAGGAAGCCTGTGGTTCCCATAACAGATGTTCAAGCAAGTGCTTGTGTAGTGGTGCACATCACAGGAGACGAGAGGGCAGTTTACAACAGTGGCATTTGGTGTGTGGGTGTCACCAGACATCAGTCCATGATTGCACGCGAGCATTGTCAAACCAGCTAGAAGGTTTTTATGCACCACTCTGAGCATTTTCTGCTTTTATAAGTTGAATGCTTCAGTTTGGAAATACTCATGTTTTTCTCTTTGCCCAGTAAGTGGGCTGAGTAAAGCTTGCTATTGGCCATATCTGGAGGGCTGAATGTTCCCAGACCTGACCCAGGGACTGGAAAGCATGTGAAGGCACACACAACAGTACTCTGAGTCCTTGAGAGTTCTATAGGGAGAAATCTTAAGACTTTAGAAAAACTACGGGAAAAATCCTGCCTGGGGAGGTAGTAGTTTAGAGTGATGTATGGTGGCTCAGCAGATCAGAGCACGTACTGAACAAACATGACCTTAGTTTGAATATCCTCAGCAGCCACATAAAAGTCTGTAAGTTACAGACTTTTATGTGGCTGCTGAGGATATTCAAACTAAGGTCATGTTTGTTCAGTACGTGCTCTGATCTGCTGAGCCACCATACATCACTCTAAACTACTACCTCCCCAGGCAGGAAGCCGGGCGGTGGTGGCGCACGCCTTTAATCCCAGCACTCGGGAGGCAGAGCCAGGCGGATCTCTGTGAGTTCGAGGCCAGCCTGGACTACCAAGTGAGTCCCAGGAAAGGCGCAAAGCTACACAGAGAAACCCTGTCTCGAAAAACCAAAAAAAAAAAAAAAAAAAAAAAAAAAAAAAAAAAAGTCTGTAACTCCCACAAGGGGGCACAGAGACTAACAGATTCCTGGAGCTTAATTGCCACCCAACCAGAACTGTGACCTCCAGGTCTCATTGATAGAAGACACCTGATGTCCTTTTCTAGCCTCCCTATACACAGATGTATGCGCTCATGCATATAACACACACACAAATTTAAAAAAAAGAAAAAGAAAAAAATCCTCTGTGTGGAATAAGCTGTATGTGAATGCCTTGTGAGACGGCAGAGTGGCCTGCATAGGAAAAAACAAGCCCCAGAGTAGCATGGCGAGTGGGAAGTTCCTTCCTGAGTGTTATTGTTTCCAGTTACAGACAGGAAACTTTGGAGTATTTTCAAGCACAGAACATTGGACACAAAGAGGCTCTGACAGTACAGAGTTGAAGTCTGTAGCAAGATGTCTGGCTCAAAACTCTTGCTTAGCAAACGTCTTGTACAATTGGCTTGTTTTGTACAGTTGTTTTTTTATTCCCACCTTTAGATGTCTTAGTTCAATCCATTGTTCCCAATCTTTGTTCTGACAAGTTAAAAATAATGACAACCAGTCAGAGTTTACACAATTCACATTTACCTTGTGAGAAAGCACTATAGTCAATAAATACAATACATCTTAGGAAATCTTGCAAATTTTTATAGCTGGTTTGCTTCCTTACTGATCGTGCATTTTGGCCGGGATTCTGAATAATTGCTGGCCTTCCCCAGGTAAGAATTTTACATCTCTGGTAAAGATGAATGCCTTAAGTAATTGTTCCTAAAAACAGAAAGGAGACTGTTAGGAAATAGGAAGGGACCACCAAGAAGGGCTGGAGAATATGCATTGAGTAGTGTAAGTAAAACTGAAGTCTTTCATACACACGTTGGACAGTGTCACCAATATACACTAATGAAAAACAATTGAGCATAGAGCCTTGGACCATCGTCACCTTGATGAGGGGCAGACTGGCTCATTGGACCATTTTTGGTGGTGAGGACACTAGTGATTCTCAACTGAAGTAGAGCTAGCGCAGGCCAGCAGAGAATCACTGTGTGGAGGAAGCTGTTCATTTCCCAATTACAATCCACAAACAGGATAAACAATTTAAAACAATGTTTCCTAATTTCTCAGTCATTTTTAATAATTTCAGTGAACTCTAGTATCTGACTAAGATCCACATTGATTCATTTTCTAAAAGTAATTTTGTAAATGTAGTAAGAAGTATCCACAAAGACAAAAACAGGCAGATTCATTTTTAAACAGTTTGTTGTTAACTCTTCTTTTTTTTTTTTTTTTTTTTTTTTTTTTTTTTTTTTTTTTTTTTTTTGGTTTTTTTCGAGACAGGGTCTCTCTGTGTAGCTTTGTGCCTTTCCTGGAACTCACTTGGTAGCCCAGGCTGGCCTCGAACTCAAAGAGATCCGCCTGCCTCTGCCTCCCAAGTGCTGGGATTAAAGGCATGCGCCACCACCGCCCAACTTGTTGTTAACTCTTTAACATAATACATGCATTGTATTTCTCAGCTTCCAATACTTTACAGATCAAGTGTCCTTAAATTCAGTCATTTATTTTTAAATTATTTTATTTTATGTATGTGAATATTTTGCCTGTATTTATATCTATATACCATGTGCTTATCTGGTGCCTTACCTGATGCCTGAGGAAGCCAGAAGAGGGCATTGGATCTCCTGGAACTGGGGTTATAGACAGTTATGTGGGCGCTAGAAATTGAACTTAAGCCCTCTGGAAGAACAGCCAGTGTTCTAAACCTCTGAGCCATCTCTGCTGTTCCATCTCTAAATTTAAAGCAAATGATCCTAATATTGTAGATTTCCTTTCTATTTGGGGTACTTTGAGGGCTTGAGTATTTTGTTACTCTGTTAGCTTTTGTAGATACTGATAGTTGCACCCATTGCAACAGGTAATTCTAACCATACAAAGCTCACCATATAAAAATAATGCCGGGCGGTGGTGGCGCACGCCTTTAATCCCAGCACTCGGGAGGCAAAGCCAGGTGGATCTCTGTGAGTTCGAGGCCAGCCTGGGCTACCAAGTGAGTTCCAGGAAAAGGCGCAAAGCTACACAGAGAAACCCTGTCTCGAAAAACCAAAAAAAAAAAAAATAAAAGTAACACACTGGTTGGTTGGTTGGTTTGGTTTTGGTTTGTTTTTTTGTTTGTTTGTTTTTGTTTTTTGTTTTTTGAGACAGGGTTTGCACCTTTCCTGGAACTCACTCTGTAGCCCAGGCTGGCCTCAAACTCACAGAGATCTGCCTGCTTGTGCCTCCTGAGTGCTGGGATTAAAGGCGCCGCCACCACCCAGCAACACACTGTTTTTAAAATGTCGTTGTGGGTGAGCTGTTGAGGTGGTTCAGTCTTGAAAGCTCTTGCTGTGCAAGCCTGAGGATCTACATTTGATTTCCCAAGCACCCACAGAAAAAGCCAAATGTGGTGGTTCACGCCAGTGTTGAGGAGGTAGAGATTGCTGACCGGCCTAGCAGAATTGGAGAGCTCTGATCCAAAACAATAAGGTGGAGGTCAAAGAAGACACCTGACCTCAACCTCTGCCTCTCCACCATTTGGGTGAGGGTTATAGTTTATTGATAAATTGTTTGCCTAATTGCAAAGCCCCAAGCCTGATCTTCAACACAACTAGAGAGAGAGAGAGAGAGAGAGAGAGAGAGAGAGAGAGAGAGAGAGAGAGAGAACTACGTAAGCATGTAATTGTAAGAGAGAAAGACTTGTCACCAAATACAGTAGGTTCTCCCTCTACTTTTCTAGAGGGTCTCCAGCCCCAGAAGCAGCTAGTAAGGAATTATAGCCATTTATTATGACAGTGACTTCTGTTTATGTTTATAAACAGTATGTGTAAACTGCTATTCTTTGATTAGAGGACTCTTGTAGACCCTCTCCCTACTTCTGCTCCGCCATTCTCCCAGTACAGTCATGGTATAGTTTTTGGCTATATTGCTATTTGATATTTGAATTATTAGAATTAATCATTTGTAGCCCAGTATAGTAGTGTATTGTGACTGTCTTCCTAATAGGCCTTTTATTTTTAGGGTTTTTTTTTTAAAGGTATTATTTGCTTTGTGTTTATGTATGCTTAATTTTATTTGTCATTGTAGAGACTCACAGAGGTTTCCTAGTGAGAACTTACTCAGGGTCTGAGAATCTGAGCTTGCTTTATGAGGCAGGGCTGTATAAGGGGATGATTTGACCACGGGTGTGGTTACCAGGTATTTGGAAGGGTCTACACTTGGTTGTGCGGTGTGCTTTGATCTAGCAAGGAGGAGGTCTTTTGCCCCGCCCCTTGGCATTGTTATAAAAAGCCCTTTTGAAGAGGCAGAAGGGACCATTGGTTTTTGATCCAGGTCCTCCCGAAGCTATCCTGTGTTTCTTTCTCCTCTTCACTATCTTTCTATCTAAAAGTTTCTTATCCCTCTCTCCTCATAGGAACTGTGCTTATAAATACATAAATCTTAAAAACCTAGATCTCCAAAATTTAAAAAAGACCAGTATGATAGTATACCTCTATAGTCCCAACACTTGGGAGGTAGAAGCAGGAGCACCAGAAAGAAGTTCAAGACCATACTAACTGCATAATGAGGCCAGCCTGGGCTCCGTAAGATTCTGCTTCAAAAAACAATACCAAAACAAATTTAAAAATAAAAAATTACAAGCAACCAAAAATTTAAAAAGGAATAATTTGAATTGTTTGTGGTGATTGTATTATATTTATTTTTCTGTTTTTGTACTTTCAGTCCTAGGGGTTGAACCCAGGACCTTGTATATGCCCAGGCTTTATCTAAGCTGTACCCAGCCCTCATGTTTGATTTCAAGTCTACCCACAGGAGGTCACTGAACAAGGAAGTGGAGAAAACCACACACAGTGGACCAGCTAAAGCATCCCTCTAAGTTATTTTGAACGCCCACAGTGGGATTAGAACAAGTTTCACTCTGCTTATTTATTATGTGTTAGATGTTTGTTTTGTAAAACAACAGATTTGCTCTTCTCGCTTTTACTCTCTTCTTTTAAATTTGTGAGACTGTTTAAGGCCTTGGGACTAAGCAGCTTCAGAATTGAAGTAGGTTCAGACTGAAGCTTACAGGGCCCTGTACAGATTTCTGGGTCCTGATGAGAGAGGAAAAAGGAGAAGTTATACAATCCAGGATGGTCTTTTACTAAAGGAGGGATGAGGCTGTTGGCAAGAGATGGGTCTCATGCCAGGTGCTCTCCCTCAAGACTAACCTCAGGCCTCTTTTGAAGTACATGCTTGATTTCCGTGTGTGTGTGTGTGTGTGTGTGTTGTGTGTGTGTGTGTGTGTGTGTGCGCGCGCGCGTGTGCGTGTGTGTGTGTGTGTGCTGTTGCACTTCCCTGGCTGGGATGATTACCAGTGTTGGCACTTCAGCAAAGTCCAAGCCACTCAAGCCAAGGCTAAGAGTGCTGACTGCTGCTGTGGACCTCCTTCATGGAGTTCAGAGCTCCACTTCTGCTCACTGGGCCTTTGGCTCTCTCTCCAGCCTTTGCTCCTCTGGTCCAGGGAGGCCTTTGAATCAGGGCAGAGTTCTGGTGACCTGCAGAATGTGGTAAGTGAGCCACTCCTCTAGGCCTCTCTAGGTTAACTGGGGCACTGCATTACACCTGGTGCTGGAATCTTCTGTAGCAGTGCCCATTGCAGTAAACATGCCACTGGCCCCAGCGTAGGCTGGAGGGGCACTGATACTTCTCTCCTTTGCTCACACATGGGGCTGCTCTGAGTTATGTTTTCAGGTCGTTCTAATGGTCTCCCTCACTTTTTGGCCAGTTTTTCCTTCTTTTATATTGGGTCAAGACTAAGATTATGCAGCCCTACATTCTGCCATGGTTTATTAAAAAGTCATTTCTGCCTGGTGGTGGTGGCACACACTTTTAATCCCAGCACTTGGGAGGCAGAGCCAGGTGGATCTCTGAGTTCGAGGCCAGCCTGGTCTACAGAGTGAGATCCAGGACAGGCACCAAAACTGCAAGGTATGTGGTGCATGCCTTTAGCCCCAGCATTTGGGAGTCAGGATCTCTAATTATAGAGGCCAGCCAGGTCTACATAGTTTAAGTTCTAGGCCAGTGTTCCATAGTAGACCCTGTCTTTAAAGTCAGGGAGGGCCTCCAGTTTCTAGTTCATTGAGCCTCTTCTAAACTCCCCTAACCAGAATTTTCTTTTTCCTTGAAACTCTCCTTGTTCATTTTTAATGGAAATTTGGTAGGTATTGCAAACAATTTCTCAAATCATTAATTTAACCACAATCCCAAAATAATACTTTAGACTCTAGTAATTTCGGGTTTTATATGTCAATAAGCAGCCCTGTGAACTGCAGACAGAAGCATTCTCTGCTTGTGACAAAGTACTGGCAAGGACTTTGAGGAAAGAGTGGCTGGTGAGATGGTTCAGTGGGTAAGGTGCTTGCCAAGGGATTGTGAGGACCAGACTTGAGGCCCCCAGCCATCAGGTAAAAAAACTGGTGAGTGTGGTAGCCTGATGTGGCATCCTCAGGACAAGACTCCTTGCTAGATTAGCTGGATCCATAAGCTCTGGGTTCAAGTGGGAGACACTGCTTCAGTATATAAGGTGGAGAACAATGGAGGAAGACACTAGGCATCGACCCCTGGCTTTCATATGCATGTGTACCTGTGCACACATGTGCTTCCATACACTTGGGAACATGGACACATATACACATATTTTGGCTCCTGGCTTCATAGGTTTAAGTCCTTGGTTGCTTGACTCTGTTGCTTTGGGCCTGTGGTGGCACAGAATATCATGGGAATACAGGCAAGACCTGCTCACTGCATGGTGTCAAAACAAAACAAAACCATAAACAAGAGAGATGAGAAAGGGCTGGGATCCCCAAATCTTACCCAAGGGCTGCCCAGTGACCTAGCTTCTCCATCTAGGCCAGATCTACTAAGAGTTACCTTCCTAAAAATGGCAGCCAGCCTTTAGCAATTGGGTCTGTGGGCAGTTTTCTTCAGCTTTGGACTCCAGCAGCCTAGGCATGCCTTCTTCTGATAGCTGGCAGCATCCCATTCTCTGTGAAGTTCTTCGAATCTAGTAGTTGCTCTGGGCACTACAGAGAGAACCCTGGCAACTAGCTTTCTTTCCCTTTGAAATTGAAGAACGTTTGCTACTGTGGTGTGTGAGGCCCAAGCTTTGGAGATTTAGGACAGACTTTTCTCGTAGGGCTGGCTGTGAAAACTTAGATATGATCATTTTAGTGCCTGAAGTTGAGCCGTCAGAAGATGGTTCTCAAAGCACCGCCTGTGTGGATTTCCATAATGCAGGATCGCACTCTGGACACACAGAGTCAGTCTAGAATCTGTGTGACCAGCCCTGGAGAAAGGCTGTGAGTGACTCTCCACAGCAGGCGGAGGGCCGCTGCCCCACACCATGGCCTCTTGTGTTGGATTGCTGCTCAGTCTTTTTGTTTGGTTTCGCTAAAGTTGCCCTCTGATGTAAATTTCCTCCTGCCTGTTCGGTTGGAAATCCCCAGTTACCCATATTTAAGTTTCACGGGTTACTTTTCCAGCACTTCTAATTCTGAATTTCATTTTTCCCATAGAGCTGAGAAAACAGAAGTCCTCAGTGAAGATCTGCTACAGGTAACAAAATACATTTTTTCCCTCCGGACTAGGGATCACATCCCAGGCCATGTGTGTGCATGCATGCTGGGCAAGCGCTCTGCCACAGAGCTACACCACCAGCTCTTTTCTTTTTTAAGACAGGGTCTCACTGCTTGGCCCAGACTGACCTTGAACTTACTCTGTGCCCTTCCAGGCCTTGAACTCGAGTCCTCCTGCCTTAGCCTCTGATGAGGTCTGTACCTCCAGGCCTGTCAATATAAAGTTGTCTTAAAACTGTCTCTTTAAAGACATGAAATGAAAACAAATGGTAGATCCAGGACTGGCAGTGTGACTCTGATAAAGCACTTCCTTAGCATGCACAAGCCCTGGGTTCCCAACCTAACAAAGGAGGGTAGTTCGAAGGGAGGACTTGGCGCCGGGGGTGACATAGACATGAGGAGACTTGGCACTTGTGAGGCCTTTCACTTCTTCTTTCTAGGTGGAAGAGAATAACTAATTAGCATGGGGTTGAGTAGAGACAGAGAAGCATGGGGTGGGATGGTGAGAGGAAGGGGATCTGAAACCCTCGGTCATGTTGTGGAGTTCACATGGGGCTAGTCCTGCTCCCAAGTACCAGGTGTTGGGATGGGCTGGGGGCCCGGTCAGTCCACTGGCATGGTGGCCTGGCCACAGGCCCTGGGCAGGCTGCCACCCTGATCCTCTACTGTGATGTTTCCCCTGATGGGACAGGTCCTGCCCACTGCTGGAGGCCCCCAGTGGCTCCAACCTAGAGCTTTGACGAGTCTCTCTTGTTCATGCTGTTTCCTCCCCATCTCTGGGCTGCTTGGGTCTTGGGAGCTTAGGCTTGTGTTGATATGGCCAGATCTAGCATAATCACCTGGAGGTCTGGGACACTTCGTGTTGTCAGCTCAGACCTTCCTTCCTTTTCCTGTCAGGAGACTTTGGCCAGGGCCACTGTATTCCGTCTGTCAAGAAGTTTTCCTGACTTTGGTCTTGGAGAAGACACTGGGGCCTTTCATGCTTCATCTCTGTTCACATCTCCCCAACTACAGAAGGCTCAGGGTGGTCGAGCCTCGGCTGCGTGGAGTCTGTGTTAAGCTGTTTGTCCTGTCTGCTTGCCTTGTGGTTCCTTAGCTTACACAGCAGTCTGTCTACTCAAGTGAGGCTCTAAAGACCAAGAGTCTGGCCCCAGAAGACTGTCTATCCATTCCCATGGAGAAAAGGAGGCTGGGATAAGTCAGAAAGGGCTTCCACCACAGCCTGTCAAACATCTCAAATTGTGTCAGCCACCTGCAGGTGGAATATAGTCATTTTGGTTTCCATGGACAGATTAATTTCTGGATGTCCTCATACAAAACAATGCAACATTTGAATTTCGCTTGTACACATCCTTTTGATGGCATCCTTATTTATTTATTCACTTACAGTAGGCAAGTACTCGGCCACTTAGCCTCACCCCAGCCTTGTCTGTACTTCAAATCCCTCTTGGTTACTCACAGAGCCTTAAACGATGTTAGTACTGTGTACATAGTTCTTATGCTGTGTTGTTTAGAGAACAGCAGCAAAAGTACACACATGATCTTGCAAAAAAAATTTTTTCTTTGAATGTTATTTAATCCATGGTGTTAAATCCATGGATGTGGAGGGCCACTTGAGCTGGGTTTTGGTGCTGGGAATTGAACCTAGAGCAGTCTAAGCCTGTGTTTTCCCTCTAGCCTGGTACATTTTTAAAAGCTCTTTTTTTTTTTTTTTTAAAGGCAAGGAGGTTTTAAGTTCAAGGCCAGCCTCTGCTATATAGTCAGACCTTGTCTCAGAAAACAAAACAAGAAAGATTTGTTAAAGAATTACATTCTTGGCCGGGCGGGGTGGTGGCGCACGCCTTTAATCCCAGCACTCGGGAGGCAGAGGCAGGCGGATCTCTGTGAGTTCGAGGCCAGCCTGGTCTCCAAAGCGAGTTCCAGGAAAGGCGCAAAGCTGCACAGAGAAACCCTGTCTCGAAAAACCAAAAAAAAAAAAGAATTACATTCTTGACAGTTCTTAGTTTTGGGCATGTATCTTAAATTCATTTTCTGACTTCCTGAAGTACTGTTTGTGTTGGCCAAGTTTTAGCTAGGTCTTCATGCTATCCTGCCCCAGTAATATACATGATCTCATTTAATCCTTGAAGTTCTGAGATTAGGCCCTTGTAGCTGAAGGAGGACCAAGGCCTGATGGCACTCAGGGGTAGCTGTCCAGTATTGTTTGTGGGCTGTGAAAGCTTTGCCCCCTCTGAAACACACTGGTTTGATAACATAGACTGTTCTTTGTTGTCTGTTGTTAAAGTGCTACAGATGTTTTCCATCTCTCTTTTCTGCTGTTTTTAATTTGAAGGAGAAAAACAAAAAAAAAACAAAACCCAATGGTTTCCAGTGCTAACTGTACTACCAGGTCTGCCTCCAGTTGGCCCTGTGGCCTAGGGTTGAGTTAGTCCCCCAGTGTCTAAGTTTCCACCATTGTCCAGTGAGGATGTTGACAGTCTCTGCCCCATGGGTTAATGAGAGGACTAAGGAGAAAATGAACCAAATGGTGGGGAGCCCTGACATTGGAGCCTGAGAGAGGGGGTTTGATTTTGCTCTGTTCGATACTCCAGGCCACCAGCAATGTATTGCCAGCCTGCCTCTAAGGTAACACTGCCTTCTTCCCCCATCTGTCTGCCAGGGCTGCCTTTTATTTTAGTAGTATGGTGATGCCCCAGGAGGCTGTGAATCTCAGCAGGCAGAGACTGGAATGTATTCCCTGTTGTTTTTCTAATACCAGGCATAGGAGAGTACTAGGTACTTGTCCACCATAGTCAAAAGTAGAAACCTTCTGATCCTGTGGCAGCCACTGGACCAGGCACGTGGGGGAGACCAGTGAACAAAACAGACAGGATTCCTGTCCTCATGGTGTTGACATGTTGGTAAAAAGGTCCAGGGGTCCAGTGATTCATTTGCTCTTGTGGCAGATGGAGACTGCTAGGTTTCTGATGCTCTGACCAGTGGCCACTGTAGATGGGGCGGTGCTATGGCATGTGCTCCTGAATGTCAACTTGTCTACAGGTCACAGTCCTGATGAATGGGGCTTGGGCCTGAAGAGAAGCTACTAGTGTCCAGGTACCTTTGAGAAACAGGCACAAAGCAGACTAGGGATCCAAATGTATTCTGCTTTGAATTTGCTGACTTTTCATTAGAATAGAAAGCGTCCCTGAGGCTTGCTCTCACTCTTCATGAGTCATCAGAACACACATTTTTGGCATTCCTTCTTGTAACAAGCAGCCCTCTTTGCCATAAACAGCTATATCCCAGCAGTCTTATTTTCAGAGGCTGTTCAAGATGTGTGGGTCCCTGGATCAGTATTTCTTACTGCTGGGTGTCCATTCTGCTGAGGGGGTCCCTTTAAAACAGAAACCAAAACCTATCTGAAACCTAATATGGAAGAAAGTTTTGAATATTGATCTTGTTTTGGTTGTGCTACATGGATTTTGGGTCTGCTGCCCTGTGGGAAAAACCCCATTGCCCATGCTTCTGGTGCTGCTATTGACTTTTCCCATGTGACTGTAAATAGGAGTTTGTTTGATTGGACCAGAACTTTGATGATGCTCTGGCCGGGAAACTGACTGCCACTATTTGGCCTCGTAGACATAGTCATGATTGTCTTTTTAGCCTGAGGAAATTCAGCTTTGGAGGGGTCTAGAACATTTAAGTATAAGGAAATCAGCTCTGTGCTTTCCTGGAGATATTGACATCTTGAGGAGTGGAGTGCTCCTTGCATCTAATAGGTAGAGGCCAGAGATGCTGCTGAACACACCACAGCGTACAGGACAGCCTCCTGCAACCCAGGACTATCAAGTGTCAGCAGCGAGAACCGTGGTGTGAGTGAATAGGAGCTGTCTGTCAACACCCAAGAGCTGTGAAGTTTCACTGCAGCTTGCTTTTCCTACCTCCATGCACACACCAAACGTGGAAGAAACTAAATTTCTCCTTAAGACCTTTAAATGACTCTTTGTCTCTGCTTTGACAGATCGAACGGCGCCTGGACACTGTGCGGTCAATGTGCCACCATTCACATAAGCGTTTGATAGCATGCTTCCAGGGTCAGCATGGCACCGATGCCGAGAGGAGACATGTGAGTATTAGATGCATTGGGAGCCACATTCAAATGACAGTTCAGTGACACACCAGGAAGCCTGCGTTTGTGGCTTTGTTAATCACCAGACATCACAGAAGGAAGAGCTTGGCTGCAAATATCTGTGTCACCCTTCTTTTGTTTCCCACGGCTACTTACAGGGCGCAAGGTTTTCCCTGGCTTGCACAACAGTTAGGATTCTGCCATTATGTAAATTGAGTGGACATTTGCATACACTTGTGGGTCCAGGAATGCTTGCTTTGGTCTGCCTCCCAGAGACAGACTGAGTCATTGCTTCTGTCCCCAGTGCTCCTCTTCTAGCCTGGCTTCTGCACCACAGACCTTCCATCCTTGTCTCCGCCCTCCTGTAGCTGCCTTGCTAGTCAGCCCTGTGACTCTCATTGTGGATGTCTTTAAATTCCTCGTCCCTACCTGCTCTGTAAGGTGAGACCTAGTTATCATGAATACCTGAACTGAACTGTGTGGGCTGTCATCCTGGTTCCCTTCTGAACCCTATTTCCTGCCTCCAGTTTTCATCCTTTTCAGTCAGTCTTCAGTCTGGTTATCAGAGTCAGTTGCCAAGGTGGGAAGATGCTGAATATTCTGTGGTGCTGGTAGCATACCTGGACACATGGAGGTGCCCAGAAAACTAGTGGGACCTCTTAAGGGGGTCTGCTGGTTACCATTGCCTAGAATACAATCCAGACTCTTGGCATGACTTAAACTCTTTGTATTCTAATCCCATTTTGCCTCACAGCTTCTTCGTTCCTTGCTTCTTCTCATTCCCACTGCAGTCCAGCCACATCATACCCAGCAGTCCTGACATAAATCTATGTCCTTTACACAGCCATGTCCCATCTTTTTCTGTTGTCTGCCCAATTGTCACTCCTATTCATTAAAAACAAACTGAATTTTTTTTTTTTATCAAATACCTACTGTGTTCGAGTGCTAGAGATACAAAATGGATAAATGCTCATGGCCCATTTGGGTGATGGATGCCACCATTGAGTAACTGTGAAACAACATAGTGAATACAATGTGCATAGGATGCTCTGGGAGGGCTGAGAGGAGAGAGCAGAGGAAGTAGTCAGGTGGGCTTCTTGGAGGGCTCGGTGCCTGGCTGTGAAGAGGAGACTTACTGGTGGTAGTGGGAACATGCCAGCAGTGGGAGCAAGGGGCTGCAACCTCATTTCTGAAATGTCTCGTACCTTAGTGTTTTTTCACAACCTCAAGCAAATGTGCCAAAGAAAAGGCTCTTTGAAGAGTCAAGAAGAGTTGCCATGACAGTGGTGAGAAAAAGTAGGAATCCTCAGGAGAGCATAAACCGTGGAGAGGGGCTCCAGGAAACAGATACAACTCCCGAGGGCACAGAAAGGGCTCCACCCCATGGGAGAAGACAAAGGATGGGAAGAGAGATGGAGAGCAGCTTCCTCAGCTCTGTGAGCCTCCGTGGACAGCAGAACTCACGAAGGGAGCCTGTAGGAGCGCCCAGCTGGCCTTCCTGTACGGTTGGCACATATGTCACCAGTGGAGAGCTTTTCAGTCCCCTCTGGTGACAGAAGAGCTGTTCACCCCTGGGAAGGAAGCCTGGTTCTTCTCTGGAGTTTCAGTGTGGATAGATGCTTTCATTAATAAGATGATTCGTCCTGCAGAATTTCCTTGTTTACGTGTTCCAGGAAACAGAATCTCGGCTATAGAGTTAGGGACCGTGAATGACATTTACAAAATAGGTTCTTTGTAATTTTTCCCTCCACAGACCCATGGAGTTCTAGAATTGCACGAAGTCCGCCTCTTGATTACTACATTTATCTTATGTTTCATCTCTTTATGAAAAGAGCTCACCTAAACCATGAATTATCCTTAGTTATGCTCATATCTTTCTGCTCTGAGCGCATGGCAGCCAATATTGGTCTCTTTGTGGTTGCTGGGAATCAAACCCAGGTCCTCTGGAAGAGCAACAAGTGCTTTTAACTGCTGAGACATCTCCCCAGCCAGCGCATGGATAAACTTCAATTCAGAATGCACAAAAGAACATGAGTGAAGTTTGTCCCAGTCTTGTCCCCTCCCTCCCCTATCAGAACCACCACTATTGGTACTTTGTTGGATAGCTGTCTAGAAGTACTCCCAAATGGCACAAGCCAGTGCATGCAGGAAAGCAGGCAATAGGCACTCTCTGACGTGTGTCCTTTTCCCTGGGAAGACAGATGAGATGGCTTTGCAGAGTGAAAGCATCATTTTGCAAGCACTATGTTGTTAGAAGCAGCCTCTCTGTTACTTTCCAGACCTCTTCTACATGTACTCTGAGATAACACCAGCCAGACTGGGGCTCCTGTTGCTGATCACTACTGAGGTCTGCACTTGTGCCCTCTGTGAGGCTCCAGTCTAGCCACTTCTCCTCTGGGTCTGAGTTCCCTGGTCAGATGATCCTGCTGCTGATAAAGAACAGATCTCTGATAGAAAAGTGATTGGCTTTGTGCTTAGAAACACCACAAAGGTTATTCAGATATTTTTAGATATTTAAAGCTGAGTTTTAGGACTGTCGCCAAATCAAGACCCAGATTAAGAATGTTCTAGCCTAAGTTTTGCAGTTGAGCGTTTTATTACATTTACTTGTGATGATATTTAGAGAACAAGGTCTGTTCATAGAACACAATCTGAAACTCTGGAATCTGGGGGCTTAGGGCTCTACCTCAGCTGGTAGAGTGCTAGCCTGGCATGCATGAAGCCCTGGTTTCAGTCCCCAGCACCACGAAGACTGGGTGTGGCAGTACTTGCCTGTAATTATAGCATCCCGGGATCAGAAGTTGAAAGTCATCCTTGGCTACTTAGTGAGTTCAAGGCCAGCTCAGGATCTAGGAAACCCTGTCTCAAAAACAAACAAGGACTGGCAAGATGGCTCAGCTGGTAAAGGTGCTTGCTATCCTTGATGGTCTGAGTTCAGTTCCAGGAGCCCACAAGGTAGAAGGAGAGAACAGACTCTGTCTTCTGACTTCCACATTGGCATTGGTGCAGGTTTTTTTGTTTTGTTTTGTTTTTTGTTTTTTTTGTTTGTTTGTTTTTTTGGTTTTTTCGAGACAAGGTTTCTCTGTGTAGTTTTGGTGCCTGTCCTGGATTTCACTCTGTAGACAGGCTGGCCTCGAACTCACAGAAATCCACCTGGTTCTGCCTCCCGAGTACTGGGATTAAAGGCATGTGCCACCGCCACCTGGCAAATTATTTTTTAATAATTTTAACTTTTAATTAAAAAATTAAAATCTGAATCCAAAATGCCTTGAAATCAAAACCTTTATGAGTACAGACTTTGGACCATTTCACATTTTAGATTTTCAAGTTGGGGATGTTTAGCCAGTAAAGGCAGTGCACATATTCCAAAGTCTAAACATTTGAAACACATGTTGGTCTCAAGATTTCAGATAAGTGATACTCAGTCTCTATGCACCTGATTAATTAGTAACAGTAATAGCAGCAGCAACAGTAGCAGCTACTGAGCCCCTGGTGAGCACACCCCATGTGGGGGCACTCCCCATGTGCTGAACACACCCTGTGTGCCAGGCACCTAAGTTGGTTTAGTTCAAGGACAGCCACAGGCTGAGCCACAGCGACAGCTCTCTTCCTTGTGCAGGTTGCCTGGAGGGCAGGGTACCAAGAGTGACCCGAAGCAGCCCAGTGAGAACAAAACATCAGATAAAAACCCACCTTGTCTTTGCCTTACAGAAAAAGCTTCCTCTGACAGCGCTCGCCCAAAACATGCAGGAGGCTTCAGCCCAGCTCGAAGAGTCTCTCTTGGGGTAAGAGCGGTACTTCTGGGGACCCTTGGCCTGGAGGTGGGGAGGTGGGCAGCTGTTGTGTCTGGCAGCCACCCTAGGAATTGGGAACACAGCAGTGGGGGCTCTTTCGTCGGGGGAGCAGCTGGGGTGCTGGGGGTGTCTTTCTCTACTAGGAGCTTGGGGGGAATTGGGTGAAAAAGGGGCCACACCCAAGGGTCAGGGTTGTTCCCCGGTGCTTGCACATGAACTTGTGCACTTGCCCATGCCAGTGTAGGCTCAGAGTTAGTACGTACAAGTCCTTCTCAGTCCTTCAGACTCACTTACTTTCACAGTGGCCGTCAAAACACAGAAGGTGGTGGTGGTCTCAAAGGAATGAATTTCCTGAATTATTTGGTTGTTTTAACTTCAAAATGTTATACCTAGTTTATTTTCTTTCTAAATATACTTTTATTTTTAATTGACATATAGCTAATTGTATACTTATAGGTTATGGTGGTATGATGTATTATATCTGGATAATTGGAATGCTTATCACCACATGCACACACACGCGTGCGCGCGAGCGCACACTCACATGTCTGTGTGTGCATGTGTGTTTAGAACATTTTAAGTTTTTTCTCCAAGTCTTTTGAAGTTAAAGCCTGTGCAGGTTTCCATCTTTGCTTCCTGTACTACTGTCATTTCCTCACAGCAGTGATGCTGTGTACAAGCCCAGTGCTGAATTCTCCCCAAGTCCTAGTTCACGTAGCCTTTACAGCCTAAGAGGCAGGCAGTCCTAATGCTTCCATTTTACAGATGAGGGACGCTGACAAGAGAAGGGTAGGGAGACTGCCTAAGACCACACAGCTGCAGAGTACAAAGCCTGTATTCAAACTGGTCAGCGTGGCTGTGCTACCACAGCCACCTCTCACCACACCACACCCTTTCTGTAGCCGAGTGAGCTCCCTAGAGAGCTGGAGGGGCATGGTGCAGAAGAAAGGCAAGAGGAAGGACTGAGCCACTGGAGTGACATCACCTGTGTATTTAAGGAAAACAAAAGAAGTAGTGATGTTTGATTGACACTGTGTTCTTGGCCCGTGGGGTCAGCCATTTCATGTGCAGTTGAGAACCTTGTCTTTGGGTGATGTTGGGGAGGAAGCCACATCTGTACTGGGTAAGCTGAAGACCAAGTTTTGGTGTTAACTCTAGAGGAAGCATTGCTAAGGCTAGACTCAATAACAGACCCAGAACCACACAGAGTGAGTAACCTTTTGCACATGTTAAAAATTTTCAGGGTATTTTGAGAACACTCATTTCATCTGACTTGAGAGCCTACTTCTTTGAGTTGTAACCTCACATACTTTCTCTCCTTCCACATTAAGTCCATGCCAGAGCTAGTCCTTCCCTCCCTCCAGCCTCCTGTTCTCAGGTTGGAAGCTAGGGCCTCCTACACTCTAGACAAGAACTGCATCAGTGAGCCACCTTCAGTCTCAGTTCATTTCCTTTGAAAGCACAAAGCTGGCCTTGCATTTTAGGTGACAGTGTACATGCATACATTGTAAAGGCTTTATTGGGAAGTGCTCTGCTGTGTTCCTGTCACAGAGCAGAATACAGCCACATGACAGACCTGCTTTAATGAGTGCATGGTTGTTGTTTGGTATCTTGTCCCTAAAGGAAGATGCTGGAGACCTGTGGGGATGCTGAGAATCAGCTGGCTCTTGAGCTCTCCCAGCACGAAGTCTTTGTGGAGAAGGAGATAGTAGACCCTCTCTACAGCATAGCAGAGGTGGGTTCTTGTGCTGCCTAGCAGGGCGGGGATCAGATAGTAAACGGTTAGTGTGGGCCTAAAATTTTAAGTTATCAGCAGCTTTAATGTAGAACTTTGGGAAAGTAGGGGAAGTTTGTATCTAAAAGAAAACCTTTGCTCTTGGAAGAATTCAGCTAAAATCCCCAGGTGTATCTATGTGGTCTGTTCTTCCTTCCAGGTGGAGATTCCCAACATCCAAAAGCAAAGGAAACAGCTTGCTAGATTGGTGTTGGACTGGGATTCAGTCAGAGCGAGGTAAGGTGATGCTGTGAGGGTAGTGATGAGTGCAGCAGAATTCTGTGATCAGCATTCAAGCCTGTCAGACAGATACCTCAGTCACTGACCAGGTCACAGCCTCTTCCAAGTGTGGCAATGGGGATGTTGTTAGAACATCCTGAACTAAGTGTATTAACAGGAAAAGGGCTGGGGCCTGACACTTCCAAGATCACAGCTCTCAAGACATTGGAGTTGAGGGATAATAGACCTGTGATCCTGACAGCTCATGAGAGCCTCCCCAGGTCTTAAACCTCCATGATCAAGAAGGGAAGGACTCACTGAATGCTGTGAGTTATGGTGGCTCTGGGCGGGGGTGAAGGGGTCTCTGGCAGCAGTGCCTCGGAGAGCAGCTCCTGCTCTGGAGTCTGTGGCTATGCTGTGCTGCATTTCTGTTTCTCAGACATCTCTGAATCAGGACCCACTGATGGGGTGTGGGTGAAGGAGAAAAAAAGTCATAAACCAGTGGTTCACTGTGTCTGATTTAATAAATGATAAGAGGTGTAGTTGTTGAGTGTCACTTCCCACGTGGCAGGTGTCAATCCATCTGTTACTAATTTGATTCCCTACCGGTCCTCCATTTCCTCCTCTTTTTTTTTCAGCAAATATTACTTGCTTCCCACTTAGTGCAGAGGCCCCTTGTAACTAGCTGGAAAGACCAGGATGGGTCTGATACAAACATCCTCTGTTTCTGTGAAGGGGACTATTTCACAGTGAAGCTGGGACCAACACAAGCTGTCTGTATGATTTACTCCATGCCCTAGAGATAGCAGGTGACAGGACCAGTGCTCGGACGGAGAGTTCTGCTGTGTCCTTGTCGTGTATACATGTGTGTCTAGATCCCTGCATGATAGTGAGACCAGGAGTATGCTCCCTACCTACACTTTTGCTCAGAAGAAAGAATGTCTGCTACTTAATTAAGTGAGGTTGTGTGTGCCCTTCACTGTGTTTGACTAAGCAAAATAGAGAGGTTTATCTGTCAGGGCATCAACATCTCAAGCACATGTGCCCTAGGATATCCAACCCTGATTCTTATGTCCATAGTCATACTCACTTAGTTAACTCAAGTGGGTATTGGAGAAACTGCAGTGGCTGAGTATTCCTTACTTGCCTTTACTTGTTCCTGTGGCTCTGCGGAAAATGGGATCTTAATGCAGTGAGCCTCTGTGATACATGTTCTGCAAATGATTGTGCCTATTCCTCCTTTCTGTTTTGTTTTTGATGTGCTGGGATTAAAGGTGTGCCACCATGCCCGGCTGCTTGTCCCTTCTTTTACTCCCTGTATTAGTTCTGCAAGGTAGACAGTGTCCATCAGCTTCACCTAACAGACCAGACAACCCAGGCAGAGGTTAGACTTCAGGTCACACAGCTCCATAAGCTGGAACTGCTCCTCAAACAACACTCCAAATTCTGTGCTTTTCTCAAAGCCACACTGGCCATTTTACTTCTGTAGACATGGAAAGCTTTCTGTGCATCATCCTGGGAATGAGGAGTAGGTACAGTATGGCATTGGCAGGGCAGGGCAGCAGACCAAGAAGCTTAATAAGATGTTAGTGTGTGTTTTCTTGCTGTATGTGCATACTATCGATATTTACATTTTCAATGAGACCGACCATCTATGTTCAGAGGGTCAAAGCATATTTGAAAACCAGAGATAATGGTATAGATCCATTATTCACATCTGCCCCTCTGCTATTACTATGTGTGTCTGAAATGCTTTCATAGCCGCAGGGTTGAAGTTCTAGCTTTTACTGCTAAAAGCAGTTACAGGTCTCAGATGATAGAAAGGTGCATCATAAGGCATCCTCAAGAGCAGGGACTTGTTCTCAGAATATAGGGAACATTCCAGATGTGCTTCATGGCAAGGACTCAATGATTGGGCCCTGAACAGAAGAGGTTCCACAGTTTGTGTTCCAGCAGTGGCGCTGTGTGACACAGAATGTGCTTGGTTAGGCCACTCCTCAGCACTGCAGGAGTCCTGCCTTGTGGAGAAGCTAGCACCTGTTTTTGCCTGCTGCTGTTCTAGAGGCTAAACATAAGAAGGAGGAAGGCTGCCTGAGTTAGCTTCCATCACAGGGGAGTCAGGCTGGGGGAAGGGTCTTCGCTTCAAGGCCTGACTCCTGTTTGAATTTGCACAGCTCCTTCTCAGTCTGACTCTTCCTGTTTTGCAGGTGGAACCAAGCACACAAGTCTTCAGGAACCAACTTTCAGGGGCTTCCATCCAAAATAGACACCCTAAAGGAAGAGATGGATGAAGCTGGGAATAAAGTCGAACAGTGCAAGGTATGGGAATTCCCTTGTTGGGGTAGACCTTTAGCTGCTTGTTGTTTTCTATAAATAATGGGCAAAATGTCATGTTATAAATTCTTCAGTGTTTTACCTAGTTCATATCAGAATACTATGAATGGTACTGAAAAGTAGTTTTTATTTTGTTATTATTTTTATTTGTTCTTCTCTCATACATTATATCCTGACCACAGTTTAGTTTTTTTTGTTGTTTTTTTTGTTTTTTTAGTTTTTATTTTCTAATACTATATATTATTTTATAATCAAAAAATACATTTTTAAAAATCCAGGTGGGGTCTGGAGAGATGCGCAGTGGTTAAAGAGTACATATTTCTCTTGCTGAGGACCTGAATTCTGTTCCTAGCACCCACATTGGGTGACTCACAACCACCTGCCACTCCCTCTCTAGGGAGTAGCACCCTCTTCTGGCCTCTGCAGACACCTGCACTCAAATGCTCATGCCCATACACAGCACATTCACATAGCTAACATAAGTATAAATAAATAAAATAAATCTTAGCAATGCAAGTGGGATGTTTAAGGAAAACTTGACTGGGCTTATTTAAAATAACCAGTTGAGAGAGAGGGAAAGAAACTAAATATAATATAAAGTTATAATTAAAATGACAGGTGGTGGTATAAAGACAGAGCAGTATAATAGTATAGGTTTTCTGATATAAACACGACATCTATTATATAGTAAATTGGTCATATTTACTTTAGTAAGGGAAGGATTTTGTTTGTTTGTTTGTTTTTAGGCAGGGTCTCACTATGTAGCCCTGACTGTTCTAGAAATCACTATGTAGGTCATACTGGCTTCAACTCTTATTCCCAAATGCTAGGATTAAAGGCATGGGTCACTATTCCAGGGAGGAAGAATTTTTTTTTAATGTTTCTATAACAATTGGTTTGTAATTTGGGAGAATAATAATTTTCTCTCACAAAAAAGTAATTCCAAAAATACTTTCAGAAGTTCCATACTGATTAGATTATTAAGTGATATTTTTCTCCTCATGTCTAACCATGTAAATAAACCCTCATTCAAATGCTTTTAGAGGCACTAAAGAAATCAGTCATTGGTGACTCTTGGGATCTTCATTTTCTTTTTTCCTGCTGTTACTTGTCTTTTTCCACAAATGATCATTTCCTCGTAGATTGTGTTGGAACTCTTACATTTTGGTTTGTTCAGGCCATGTTATAATCCCTCCCTTAAGATAGCAATTATTGCTGGATGGTAGTGGTCATGTCTTTAATCCCAGCACTTGGGAGACAGAGACAGGTCGTTCTCTGCGAGTTCAAGGCCAGCCTGGTCTACAGAGCGAGTTCCAGGACAGCCCGGGCTACACAGAGAAACCCTGTCTTTAAAAAAAAAAGCAGTTATTGATCTCTAAACTGTTAAATACTGACTATAGTAGGTAAAAATGAAAATGTACCCCACAGAGTTGCACCGTAGTTAAAGGATCATATTTAGCTTAGTAGGTAGAGTGCTGACCTGGCATGCGCAGAGCTCTGAGTTCTGTCCCAGAACCACTCAAAGTGGAGTAGTAATCCTAACACTTGAGAGGTAGAAGCAAGAGGATCAGAAGTTCAAGGTCATCTTGGCTACAAGCTTGAGAGCAGCGTAGGCTACACGAGACTAACTCAGAGAGAAAGAAACAAAAAAAGAATGTGAAAAAAAGTCATATTCAAGTGACACTGCTAAGAGTGTGATATGTTCAGAGGGACATGGATCCACCAGCTTACCAGTAGAGAAAGGCATTGTCTCTGGGGTCTGGGAACTGGGGTGAGTGTCTCATAGGCATTGATCTTTCCTAGACTCAGCCCAGACCACAGACACTGCTCAGTTCTCTCCATGTGCTGATGAGTGAACTTACTGTAATTCTCCCCTTTGTTGGAATATATATAATTCTTTAGAAATCTGTTCTTAGGCAAACTGGACATGACACAAGCCTTTTAATTGCAGCACTCTGGAAACAGAGGCAGAGGCAGGTGCATCTCTGAGTTTGAGGCCAGCCTGACCTACATAGTGAGTTCCAAGACAGCTAAGCCATGTAGTGAGACCCCGTTTCAAAAAAGAAAAGATAGACTGTTGTTATGCCTGATGGGTGTGCAGTTCTTCCTTAACTCACCAGGTTCCATGCTTAACAGTTTTCTGACCCTTGAGCCAAATGACTGCTATATTCCAGCATGGTGTCCCCAGCTTTAGTTTGTGTTTAGCATTTGACTGTTTATTTTTCTTTCCTCCTCTTTCTGGTTAGGAGCAAGATAAGGTCTCAGGACATCTACTTTCTTGCTTTGTAATTTATTCTAAAGGGATATTTGTTGCTCCTAATGTGCATTCCTGAATAAGAGAGCCCTCATATTACTTTGTGTACCTTGATGGGAAAAATAGAAGATAGTGCATTAAAAAGTTCACTTAAGACCGGGCGGTGGTGGCGCACGCCTTTAATCCCAGCAGCACTCGGGAGGCAGAGCCAGGCGGATGGATCTCTGAGTTCGAGGCCAACCTGGTCTACAGAGCAAGATCCAGGACAGGCACCAAAGCTACACAGAGAAACCTTGTCTCAAAAAAACAAACAAAACAAAACAAAACAAAAAAGCTCACTCAACCTATATGTATAGTTTTCTAATATCTGTGTTTCCAATATATATGTAAAATGTTTATAGACACATGTTTAGAAACATTAGAAATATATATTCAAATGCCAAATCTGTCCTTTAAATTTCTGTCCTGTAATCCCAGCTACTTGAGAGGCTAAGACAAAATGATTATAAGTTCAGGGCCAATCTGGGCTATAGAAAGTACTCAGGGCCAGCTAGGACTTCTGTGACTTTCTGTCTAAAAATAAAAAGTAGAAATCAGGTTTAGTGATAGAGAGCTTACCTAGAATGTACAAGGTCTGAGCCTCAATCCAGTGCTGCAAGTTAATAAAAATAGCAGCAGTTTTTACATAAGTGATTAATTTACATTACTTCACATATTAAAAAGGGTCACTACAGAGTGAAGTTCTTCCATTTCTCTTTCTCTTTGCCCAGCATTTACCGCCGCTGACACAGAACTACTGTTTCTAGTATCTTGGTTTTTTCATACATATTTTTATATTTATATGATAATAGAAGTATGACCTTTTCCCCCTTTCTGTTACCCAGACCCCAAATGATAATAAATGCCAAATTATGCTCAATACTTTGGCTCTCTAAAAGGTGTACCAGCAAATATCTTGGTAACTTATTTTCTTTTCTTATTTGAGTGATAAAATCCTCTGACAAAAGCAACTTAGGGGAGAAAGAACTTGTTCTGGCTCACACTTGAAGGTACCACTGATCCCATCACAGCCACAGTTAGGAAGCAGAATGCATGCTGCTGCCTAGCTAACCGTTTTATACAGTCTAGGACCCAAACCTCAAACATGGTGCCACCCACTTTTAGGGTAGGCCTTCCCACCCCAGCCTGATTAACATAATTCTTCGCAGGCATTCCTTCAGGGGTGGTGGGGTGGTGGTGCTTGGATGCCTGTCTCTTACAGGTTTTTGGATCCTGTCACATTGACAGTTAGCACTAACCCTAACACTTGGATTTCCTTCCATGCCAATCCGGAACATTTTTCCGATTCTTTTTTCTTTCCTTTTTTGTGAGTGTGTGGTGAGTTTGTTGAGTGTGGGTGAGGTTGGTGGGGCGCGTCAGAGGACAGTCTTAGTTGTTAGTTCTTGCCTTCCATTGTGTCTGAGGCAGGCTCTGTTTACAACTGTGTAACCCAAGCTAGTTGGCCCACAAGCTCCGGAGAGTCTCCTGTCTGGGCCACCATCTCACTGTAGGAGTGCCGGAATTACAGATGCATGCCTAGTGCCCAACTGCACTCAGGTTCTCAGACTCGGGAGGCAAGTGCTTTATCAGCTAGCCATCTCACCACCTGGAAGTTCTTTCTGTGTGCCGTGCACAGTTGTAACTCGGTCAGTAGACGTCTCACCTGTGGCTGTTTTCATCCCCTTTGTTTGATCTAAGAAGTCCCAGAGGTTGTGGTCAGGTGCCAGTTTCTTTACTGACGTTAGTGACACATCTTCTCCCCAGGATCAACTCGCAGCAGATATGTACAACTTCATGGCCAAAGAAGGGGAGTACGGCAAATTCTTTGTGACGGTAAGTCCCTTCCCTTGACTGGATGTTAACATGTTATAAAAGTTGAATCATTTAAGCTTTATGGAAAGAGTTCATTTTCAGTTTTGCTCAACCATTGTGTCTGTGTCCATCCAATGCTAACGTTACTTTTGTTTTTGAATGTGGGTCTGTTCTCAGTTATTAGAAGCCCAAGCAGATTACCATAGAAAAGCATTAGCAGTCTTAGAAAAGGCCCTTCCCGAAATGCGCGCCCATCAAGGTAATGTAACCTGCGTGTCTGCTGATACCCCCACTTGCTCTGCCCCCGCCTCTGTTCTTCTTCACCCTGCCTCTGCATGCCTCTCCTTGAGATGAAGCCTCTCTGCCTAGCATTTCCCAGCATAATTTCATTCTTGCTGCATTCTCTAATTTCTTCCAAACCCAAATTAACACACTAACGGAGCGTTGCACTTCCAACACCTTCCATTGAAGACAAACAGCCTCTCTGCTTCTTGTACAGGTTTGAAAACCTCTGCCATCTGATTACCCTTTCCAGTCCTATGTTTGTTCCGTAGGGAGCATCCATCCGTTTTAGAACAGGTATTCCAGACTTACCGAGGAAGACTTTGACAGGCCAGTCACTGTGATCAGATCACAAGGCCATGGCTGTTGGAAAGGTTCTTTCTTCCACTTCTCTCTCTCTTACCAGCTCTGATACTTTGTCTGCTCTGCTGAAGCACGGAGCCCTTTTGTCTGCCGGTGTGTTGAACGCTCCCTGGTGTGGAGTTCTGAGTTGGATGTGTTGGCTCTGGATGTGCCAGATCTTGCGGTTACTTCTCGCTGATGTACCATTAGAGTCAGCAGCTACAGGCGGAAGTTGTCGAGGCAGGAAGTGTTCTGTCATCTTTGAGTTGTACAGCATTTGTCCCTTGGTGTCCATGAGGGGATTGGCTCTCCAGAACAAAAGTCCCATTTGCAAACACCCTCCACACACACACCCCATGTTTTTTTAATCTCTAGATAACTTACAGCGTCTGTTATAATAGTGCAGTGCTACATAAAAACAGTTGTTATCCTGTGTTGTTGAAAAATAACAACAAGAAAATGAATACTTAGTACAGATCAGCCTTTTCCAGTGTCTTTTTCTTTCTTTCTTTTCTCTCTTTTTCCCTTGTAGTGCTGGGATGGAACAAAGGTCATGTATATTTGAGGCAAGTGCTCTGTGCCCGCAACCTTTCCAAATACTTTTGGTCTGCAGTTGTTGACTCTGTTCGCTCACAGTTACGGAGAGCTGATTCTAGTTTTGTTTGGTACATCGAGCTGACATTTGTACATCCCCTGTGGAGCCATTGAGCTTATACTGCAAGGGGACCTGGCCAGGTGCTGAGTGTGGCAAACGTGACTGAACAAGGTGGGCAAATGGGAGGTGTTCACTCATGTGCGGGCAGCTGGGCCCCTAGGGAATGCCATGTCTTTGCCTGAGTTTCAGGAAGCCCTGATGAGTTATTCCGTGTGCCTGGATGCTTTGCACTGTAGAGTTAAGAGCGCCTCTAGCCTGACTGAGTGCATGGGGTCTTGAGCAATCCCACGTGCAGTGCAGTGTGTCTCCTCCCCTGGCTGTTCTTTTCAGGACAGGCTGCCTGTGTTTTCTCAATCACCCAGTTTCCCAGTCCTGGACAATGTGTTGAGTCTCAGCAGCAAGGCTCACCTTTCCAAGAGACAGACTGCTCTCAAGTTCAGAGCATTGAGAACATGTCTTTGTGAGATGTCCACCGCTGGTTGGGCCCTACATGGGATAAGATGTTGGTGTCATTCTAGCCTTTGAATGGGGAAAGCTCTGTTGGGAAGAGTTGAATATTAACAGAAGCAAGAAAGTTGGATTTCTTAGTCATCCCCATTCGGTGTTCTTCCTCAGAGAAGTATTCAGAAAGTCAGGGGAGCAGAGAAGAGCTCAGGATGCAAGAGGGAAAGCTGGAGTGTGACTAGCATCACTCGGAAGAGGTGTGCTCTTTTTCAGTCACTCGCTCACGGGCTGCAGTCTGGCCCCCTCACCTCCACCTGTCTTTGTACCTACTTTCTTTTAGTCTGTCTTTTCTTCAATAGCCTTCTCTCAGAAAGACGCAGCATATCTATAGGAAAAAAAAAAATCATGCAATGGGATCTTCCTGCCCCCATACCTGGAGGACTCCAATATCTACTTCGCTGTTCACCTTCCTACCCATAACCCTTTGCAGTTTCACTTCTGTGCCCACTCCACCATTAAAGGAAATTACAGTTCCCCAAGGAGCAGCGACCTTTTCCCCAAATCTTGGTGTTTGACACAGCCCAGGTCAGCACTGTCTGAGGACACCTTCTTTCTGATTTCACTCTTCCTTCATGGTTAGGATTCCACATGTCTTTGATTCTGTTCCCGCCCGGCAGTCAGCCTTTTCGGAGGTCCCTTCTCATTCTTCTGTTCCTCTCTCGTTCTCCCCTCTCATCCTTTTTCTCTAGAAATCCTTCATCTTGACAGCTCCCCCCACCCCCAGCCCCAACTGCACTACACCATCAGTTAGTTCCTTGGATCTGTGCTCCCTTGCATTCAACAGACCTTAGCGCCTGAGACCTCCTACGCCAGCTGTCTTTCCCCCCTTATCCTCCATTACTGCCCTTTTTTAAACTCAGCAACTGTGAAAGCTGGGAGCCATCACTCTGTCCCCTTGCATATCTGTGACCAGTTCTGGGGGTTGACACCAAGTGCCACCCTCTTCCTGTCCCATCAGCCCCCTGCACTCTCATTTCCCTGTGTCTCAGTGCTGTTCCCAGCCAACTCCCTCACGTGTGTGCTTGTCTCCTTCCTGACACCCATCAGCCCCTGCCTCACTCATGTCCTTTGAGGAGCCTTCTCTAACCACTGCGGCCAGCACTGAGCACCTTGTCTCTGAATTGCTGCTCTCACATTGATGGTCTACACTGGAAGTCGCAAACAGCCATAGCTCATTCAAATTTATTTAAAAATTAGTCGCCACCATTAGGTAAAAAACCAGATCATTTTTAGCAGTCCTAACCTCTTAGCTTCTCTTGGACATTTCAAAAGTCTCAGCACACCATGCTTTCCCCTGTGGAAACCTCTGTCAAGCTCTCAGAGTGGCTGCAGCCATAAACTCTCCATCCTGACCCACAGACCTGTTCTACCTCTCGCCCCCAACAACTGCGTTTGCGACCCTTGTCTATACCATTGATTGCCACATCTTAGCAATATGTCCTGTCTGTAACAGCTGTTACATGTGTGTGTCTTATGTGTCCTTCACAGTCTAGTTGTTCTTACTGTGAAAGTGGGGAGTCCTCATGAATTGTGTATGTCTGCTGCAGTACTTGACACATAGTAGGCCTGTTTGTTGAAGGCCAGGTCTTGAGCTGGAACTTGCCTTTGGAGTTGTATCTAGGTCAGAAGTTCTCATTTGTTCCCTCTGCTGCTGACACTCCAAAGTAGGTGGGAAGCCATACTCTGCTCAGTGTTTACCACAACATTCCAAGAGAGGACTGGAGTGTGGCCATCTCTCAGTGTTATGGGGGTCTCAGTTCTTGTCTTCTCAAAGGAAAGTGAGTCATGAAAAGATGAAGCAGAAGTTTATTTGGGAGGACAAGCACTCCAAAGAGAGACTGCAGTGCAAAGGCAGGGAGCAACATGGTGGGCCCCATGTCGTTGGCTTTGAAGTTTTTAAATGTTAGGAAGTAGGTGGCACACTTGTGGGGAAAGACAGCCCTTTTCTCATCCCAGACCATGGTGGATTGGATCTCCCTTTTAGGGTTCTTTGTGTGACCCGCTGGACAACTTCACAGAGGGGCAGAGATGCAGACCCTTTGTCGGTGCATGCATGTAGGAGAATGGCCCCCTCCTAGTGTTGCATGTAGCAGTAATGACCCATGTGCAGCCTCAAGGACATTTCACCACGGGGCATTCTGACTGACAGGAGACACAGCCACCAAATGCTGCTGCAGTTCTCTTGGTTACCTCATCCCTAACTCCCTTTTAGATTGTTCAAGGTCCGTGGTTGAACTCAAGACTGTCAGTTAAGATATTCTGCTATTTTAAAAATGGAGATTTTTTTAGTGTGAGGGCCGGGACCATAGTTTTACAATAGACTACAGAGGCAGGAAACAGGACTTGGGCAGGATGTTGAGCTCCTTCCTCCCAGCCTGTGTCTATCTCCTGTTGACATCAGCATCCAGGGTTGGACATGTTGTAGAGGTGATTACAGGTGTCATATGCAAAACTCTCAAGTGCCTCGCGTGTATACACTAAGAGAATGGTCACATGACCACTTGGAGCCTGATTGGCCGTCATTGCTTCAGGTAAAAGGGACAGAGTAGTCTAGGTAAGATCTAGACTTCTAGAGAACTGTCACAGATCTCTGTCTTGTGGGACAGGACAGGCCCTCTAGATACTTTTTCTGTTAGAAAGTTCCCTGGGCCAGGACTAGGACCTGGCGAAAAGCGAGACGCTGAGAGTGGCCTATACTTTGGTCTGTGTTTTTATCCACTGCCTTCTGTCTCCATCCCTTTCTCTCATCTTTCTTCACTTCTTCTTGCTGTCATTTTAAACTTTTAAACATTTTTTAGGCCTGTGCATCCGTGGCATTTTGTTTTTCTCCCTTCCTCTCTACAAGGGTGTAAGGGGCCCCGTCCCATGCATGGAGGTGAGGGAAAAGTCACTGGACAGTCCTGTCCAGATCCGGCCCTCCGGTGGCAGGGTGGTGATGGGAAGGCATGCAGCAGAGGCTGGGAGGAATGTGTACTCTTCCTTAGCTCACAGGATCATATGTTGGTTCTTTCTTTGGTGTCTGTGTGCTTTCCAGGCAGCACTAGATCTCTGCAGTGCCCACGGTGGGCCAGGCCAGCCAAGCACCTCATACTCTAAATCAGCACGTCCATGTTCCAAATTCTTCTATGACTGCTTCATTGTGCATGTTTCCGCGGAGCTGCCTCTGATCTGTAATGTCTGAAGTAAGGCCTGTGACCCAAAAGTCATAAAATACTGTTGCCACCATCAGCACAACCTTCAGCCCAAGCTGCTTGGGAACCACATACACCAAAGTTTTTCTTCTCAGAGATTTTGAAACTTGATGGGATTGGTGGAGAGTACTGCATGTCACAGCGTGTTACCTACTTTGAGTTCATCTTGACCTTTTTTGGTCTTGTCTGATAAACATGGCACCCCTCTTGGGAATGCTAAGGGTTATCCTTTCACATGATGGAGTTTCTTTCTTGTTCTCTACCCACGAGGCCAGCACTGCTGTGCATAGCTAGAGTAAATTTCTTTTCAGTAAAGACAGTGTGCTCAGATGTAGCCTGCATTGTAATGCAAGGCCTCTGGCTCCACATGTATTGATGGTACGTGGTGCAGGTCCAAGGCCACCATCAGTATCTCCCCTAGACAAGTCATGCCATAGGGCATGCTAGGAGCCTCTGTCCCCCAGTGATTGTCCCAGCCTGACACATGGTCTGTGCTCCCATAGTTGGTAAATGACAAAAGCTTCGCAATTTCTGGGTGTTTCTCCTCTCCCCAAGCCCCAGCCACCAGTCTACAAGGGAGCCCTTTGGTGCCATGGAAGGAAAATCCCCAGAGATTCATGAGGTGGCCAGAGGTCTTACCAACTATTTCCTGCTCTAGATAAGTGGGCAGAGAAACCAGCCTTCGGGACACCCCTGGAGGAACACCTGAAGAGGAGTGGGCGTGAGATTGCTCTCCCTATTGAGGCCTGCGTCATGTTGTTGCTGGAGACTGGCATGAAGGAGGAGGTGAGGGGCACCCAGGTCCCACCTGCCAAATCATTTGACCCTCTTCTGTCCAGATCACCCCTGATACACACACACTTTTATTCTATAGCCACTGTGGAGGTATAGACCATTGGCTTTCAAACCTTTGTCCCCATGATCCATATTTCCCAGTGAGTCCCGGGACCCTTATTTAGTAAATGAAGTGGGGCTCCCAGAACAGGTGCACTTGTTCTGCTTGCCGTGCACTCTGACCTTTCACCATCCTGCCTCTTTCCTTTCCATCTCTGCTTATGATTTGGGACAATGCTCTGGTGGCTGAGAACATCCGTGACCTTGTTTATGACAGTCTTGCATTCGTGTGTGCTGTGGTTCTAAAGGGTATATTATGTATTGTATTTTATGTGATCCATACCAGAAATACTGGCATGAACCAAGCAGGGCAGCTCTTGTTTCTCCTCTTACATAGAGGGAAGCATGCAAGGAGTTCATGCCAGGGCAGAGCTAGATTTAAAATGCAAAATTCTTTGTCCTTTAAAGGATCTTTTGTTAATCAGGTGGTGGTGGTGCACACCTTTAATACCAGCACTTGGGAGGCAGAGGCAGGTAGATCTCTGAGTTCGAGGCCAGCCTGGTCTCTTATAGAGTGAGTTCCAGGTAGCCAGGGCTACACAGAGAAACCCTGTCTTTAAAAAAAAGAATCTTTTGTTGAAGTCTCACATGCATACAGAAGAACAGAGGCTCTGTAGATGAACAACACAGTGATTTTTCACAGATAAAACCTTGGTGTCTAATCTGGCCCAAATCAAGACCGTCCTGGAAGCTCTCATGATGGCTTCTGGTACCTAACATCAACTTTGAAAAGCCCCAGTCCATGCTTCTCAAAGGGGCCTGCTTTTGCTCTCCAGGAGAGTGACGACACTTTTGATTGTCATCAACACCTACCACCACTACCTGCTCATTCCCAGTGAAGAATCACTGGGTGTATAAAGTGTTGAGAAGCCTGCTGACGTATTGCTTAAGTCCAAGTCTCTTAAATCCTGGTCCACTATCCATTATACACCTACCTGTCTTGGTTGGTTCTTTATGTGTTTTTCTTTAAAAAAAAAAAAAAAAAAAAAAAAAAGTCACAATTAGGTCAGTGAAAGTTACATGCAGTCTGGTCTGTTTTCACTGATGTCATTTAAAAAAATAACTAAAAACTAAATTTATAAGATATGTAGTAGTCAGTAGTCAGTACTGTGAAAATAGAAAAGCTTTTCCATAGATCAAGAACTAGCATTAAGAAGGTCTATGTTCTGCCTGTCACCATACACTAGGCACACACAGCGCTCTTCATTCCTTGGAATGGTGTTGTAAGATGGGGAGTGTGGCTGCTCTCATAAGCAAGCTGAAGTTCCCCAGGGTGAGACTCAGCTCTGACTTGATGCTGCTGGCTTTTTATTGTCTTTAGGGCCTTTTTCGGATTGGGGCTGGAGCCTCCAAATTAAAGAAGTTGAAAGCTGCTCTGGACTGCTCCACATCTCACCTGGATGAATTCTATTCAGATCCTCATGCTGTAGCAGGTGAGCTCCAAGGACTGTCTGCAAACCCAGATGTCCTCAGTGGTGAGCAAATCCTAGTGAGCTCACGAGCTGAAAGAACAGTTGTCGTTTGAGGAGTGATTGGTCAAATGAAAGGACCCCCCATGAAATCTCGTAACATGCACCGTGTGTGTGTGTGTGTGTGTGTGTGTGTGTGTGTGTGTGTGTGTGCGCGCGCGCGCGCGCGCGCGCGCGCTGCAAGCCACAGGAAAATGTAATGGAGACCCATGTACGCCTTTTCGCTTCTTTCTGGGTTCTCTTCTCCCCCTCACTCCCTATTACTAAGCAAAGGTGAAGAAGATAGCTGTGACTATCTTCTTGGAATGCCAGGGATTGTCTTTCTTTTATGTGGTCGAGTCTCTTTCTTATCTTCTACCCACGAGGCCAGCACTGCTTTGCATGGCCAGAGTAAATTTCTTTTCGGTTGAGACAGTGTGCTCAGATGTAGCTTGTATTTATTTTGAAGATGTATTTCTTCCTTCCTGTCACACTCATGACCTACGTTTGCCTGGAGAAATTTTGTATGTTAATAGAATTACCTTAAAGCGAATTTTATTTTCCATTGCTCTCTTGGTGTATTTTTGCAAGGAACTGAATTTCTTTTGCAAGGTTTCATTCTCTAAGCCCTGCTGCCAAATTATGATTTGTTTTGTGCAGCTTGGAAGACTGTACGTGAGGTACTTTCGTTTGCAGAGCGCCGCAGCTTTGGCCCCCACTGCATACTCAGGATGTGTTCATGGTTTCAGGTGCTTTGAAGTCCTATTTGCGGGAATTGCCTGAGCCCTTGATGACTTTCAGTCTGTATGAAGAATGGACACAAGTTGCAAGGTAAGTTTAGAGTGTTCAGAGTTTGGAAAGTTCAAAGCAGCGATGAACCACTGTGCCCCATTTGTAAGTCCTTGTATTCTAGGAATCATGGGATACTGAAATAGCATGCATAAGGATGTGTCCCTGTTCTGCCTGCATCCAGAGTGAACACACTCAGTATTGCTAGGATAAAAAGCTCCTGGATTATGCTTTTGTTCGAACTGGTATGGCTTCACCCACATTAATGAACTGCTGATCTCAAACCCCTTTATAGTGAAAGCAGTTCTGCAACTGGGGTCATGCATTAGAGGGCAGCTGTCTGTGCTCCTGGCTGTTTGCAGGCTCAGTGGATCAGCAATGGAATGGGAGCCTTACTTGCAGTAGTAACTTGCAGTAAAACAGTGTCCACTGCGTGCTAAGCTTTGCCCCACTCCCTCCTGCCATTCTTAATAAGCATCAAGCATCCAAAATAGGCACATGTTATCTTCATTGTATAGATAGAGAAACTGGGGCTTCGGAAGGAGCTGGGCCAAGAAATTGTCAGGGCTGGCATCCAAGATGGAGACCTATCTGCCCAAAGGCTCCACCCATTCTATGATTTTGTCCTCCACCCTCAGCTTCAACCCGCCTCGTAACAGGACAGTGTATTTCAAATGCTCTCAGCGTCTTGGCCAGCCAGGTCAAATGCTCTCAGCGTCTTGGCCAGCCAGGTGATCTCCTTGTTACCTTTCACTTCCTCTCTTAATTGCCTAATTTTTCAGTCTGAGGAAGGAAGAACTGGTCTCACCTCCACTCCTGCCCCTCCCCCTTGGCTCACCCTGTCACTTTCCTACTGAACTGACCATAGATAGAGTAGATAGAGCCATTTGTGGTGAAGCTGTGTGGCTTCTCAGGAATCTGCAATCACTGTGGACCAAGACACTTTCTCCCTGATAGACCATGAGGTTTTAAGTTCAAGGACAAGCTCTTAGTCTGTCTTGGGACTGAGTTAAATGAATCAGCAGTCACATGAATGGGGTTTCTTATATCAGGTAGTCTCCACCTCAACTCTCCTAGGTTCCTAGACTCTAAAGTTCTTCCTTAGGAGGAGGTGTCTGTCTGCTGCACATAGATACTGTAGTTGAAAAAAGCCATCCTGTTGACTTGGTGCCTGGCCTCTCCAGTGTAATCAGGTGACTCCCTGTTCTGGAACTCATCAGCATCATGGGCACCTGCTACACTCTTTCTAGAGGACGGAGTGGTTGCTCTGTGGGTTCTTTCCTTCCTGTCTCGTGTTTATGGAAGTTTGTCCATCAAAGTTGTGTGGAGCCAGAACTCTTATACCTGCTCCACATGGGAATTAGCCCCAGCCTGGAGCTTTGGAGCAGAGTTGACAGCAAGAGAGACCTGAGGTCTGGGCTCCTGGGAGCTTGGGAGTTGATCTGTGGCCAGGCTGCCTTTATGTTAAGGAAAGCTAGGCTTCATAATGCTGCTAATTAACATAAACATGCCTAGACAGAATTTCAGTGGCATCTGCTTGTGCCAAGCCTGGGGCATGGTGATTTCACAGGATTTGCCTCTAGCCTTGAGGTCATTCAACAGAATCAGCATTCTTCCCTGTCCTGCAAAGCTTGGTGAGATGAAGTACCTGCTCCCAGTCAAATAGCATGGAACTGGGATTAGACTCCAGATCTGCTCATTTCCCAGATCATTGCTATCTTGCAGACAAGCTTCACTTGATAAAGAACATGCATTAGCTTTCTGCTATAAGAAATACGTGGCATAATCAGCCTAAAGGAGGGCAGGTTTGCTGTGGTTCTTGGGTTCCAAGGTTCAGTTCCTGTTGCTTTCAGGCTTATGGCTACGCCATACGTTCTAGTGGTAGAAGCATGTTCGCTTCATGCTGGGAAGTAGAGAGCAGGTGGGGACTGGGTCCTAACACCTTCCTCCAGGATCCAAGTCTTCCAACTGCACTCTACTTCAGGAAGGTACCAACATCTCCTGCTAGCACCACAGACTGACAACCAAGCCTTTAGCACAGGTACCTCTAAGAGACATTTCAAATCTGAGTTATAATAACACATTAATATGGGTACTAATAATGTGTGCATTTATAAATTCTTGTGTATATTTCTTTCCTAGTGTGCAGGATCAAGACAAAAAACTTCAATATTTATGGACAACATGTCAGAAGTTGCCACCACAAAATTTTGTTAACTTTAGGTATGTGTATGATATATTCTGTTGCTGTGATAAACATCGTAATCAAAAGCTACTTGGGGTGGGAAGGGGTTTGTCTTTAAGGTTACAATCCATCATTGAGGGAAGCCAAGGCAGGATGCAGGGCAGGAACTCGGAGGCACAAACTGAAGGAGAGACTGTGGGAGACACTGTTTTATGCTTACTCCAGCCTTACTACTTAGCTATCACAGCCTGGGCCAACCTGCCCAAGGATGGCACTATCTGCAGTAGGCTGGGCCTCCTACATCAGTCATTAATCAAGAAAAAGCACCGGAGACATGCCCACAGGCCAGTCCGCTAGACGCTTTTCCTCAGCCTTACCTCTTCCCAGGTGTGTCAGGTTGACATCAAACTAGCCATCAGAGTGTATATGATTCTGTAAAGGAAGCTTCAGTGACGCTGGAGTGGATATGTTTCTTCCGAGGTGACCCTACCTCAAGCGTGCTTGGCACATTCAGAAGGCTTTGCAGAGTAATACAGAGCTGCTGGGATGGGGTGGGTGTGCATGCGCTGCTGTGCACTAGCATTTGGGTGATGTTGATATGCAGGTGGTCTGATGGTGTGGACACTGCAGCTGTTAGCAGAGGCATTGCTGTAAGCAGCTTCCGTAGCTGTACGTTGTGTTTGCAGTCCGAGCTGCCCTATGTGAATGCACGGTTACTCAGTAGTTACTGTTTCTGTGCCCTTTCATAGGAAGTAGTGCTCAAGTCACTGTACAGTGGAGAGTACATTTCATTATGCTAGTAAATGATGTCTCTAAGAAAACTTCCCATGATAAACTTCTGGGACTGCAGTTTTCCCTTGGACTTCTATAGCTCGGCAGAGGTGTAGAGGAAAGGGAGCGCCAGGGAATTAATTGTCTGTTAAAACCAAGCAAAGGGTCCAGCAAGATGGCTCCGTGGGTAAAGACCCTTGCTGCTGGGCCTGACAGGCTGAGTTCCTGAAACCCACAAGAAAGAGGGAGAGAACTGACTCCCGCAAGATGTGTCCTTTTGTCCTCTCTCACTCTCCCACTCCTCTTCCTCTAATACACAGGAATAAATGTTATTAAAACTTAAAAACACACCTTTCAAATCAGACGTTTTTTTTTCTTAAGAGATTTGTTTAAAATCCATTTTGCAGGTGATTTGTGTGAAATGTTACCTGACTTAAGCTTGATCTTGGTCTTTGTCTCAGCTGCATCTGATATTCCCTGTCCACATCTGAAGGGTTGGCTTGCCTTGTGAGCTGGTGGTATCTGTAACGTCCCTTGTTGATAAAGTGTAACAGACTTGGCTCAGAAATGGCAGACAATGGGAATCTCCTCGGGGTGATGTGGGAACTCAGTTACAGTCCTTAGTGTGTTGGGGTTTGACCTTTTGGATTATTTCTTTTTCTCTGTAACTTTTACTAATTGTGGGTTTTTTTCTTTGTTTGTTGTTATTTTTTTATATAATAATTAAGGACATTCTTATGATTCCAAGTTAAAAAGATTTACATTGAAAAATCTCTTGTCCCTAGCCACCTAGTTCTTCTGAGATACAGAATCTACAATTTCTTCAGTATCTGTCCACTCTACAAGAGCCTCTGTGTGCATGTGTGTGTGTGCCCATGTGCAAGTACATTCATAATGCATATTTTTTCTTTCATTGCCCACTTTTTTAAAAATAACATTTTCTTATTTGAGAATTTCATTAATGTATACAATGCATTGTGGCTGTACTCACCATGTCCCGCCTCCCTCTTCCCCTGAACCTCCTTTTTTTAGCCTGGAGGATAGGATACATTGTGCATGCCATCTCTCCTTTGCCTGCTTTGCTCCATATCTTCGTTTAATACATCTTGTAGATTTTTCGGTATCACTACATGATTTTTGTGGTTGTATGTATAGGACATTACTGTAGATCAACATAGCTACACTTTACCTAACCTGTTCCTTGTTAATAGATACCTGGTTTGTTCATACTGTTTCATTTTTATACTAAACGTATAACAGCATATGTCTATGTAGTAAATTGGATATTTTCATAATTAAAATGAGGGTTTTCAACTATAGTTTCATTTTTTTAAAAACAATTTTTATTAAATATATATTAAGCCCACTATTAATCACAGTGTAATTAATGTAGGAGTAAAGGAAATAGATTATAAAGGAAAATTAAATTAGAAATAGATATGGTGAAATCAGTGTGATGGTGTTGGACCTGTTTTCTCCTTCCAAGCCTTCAGTAATCTGTCTATAATAAAGTTCACAAGAGCCGGGCGGTGGTGGCGCACGCCTTTAATCCCAGCACTTGGGAGGCAGAGGCAGGCGGATCTCTGTGAGTTCGAGGCCAGCCTGGTCTCCAAAGCGAGTTCCAGGAAAGGCGCAAAGCTACACAGAGAAACCCTGTCTCGAAAAACCCAAAAAAAAAAAATAAATAAATAAAAAATAAAGTTCACAAGAAGTGTGAGCAGCACCATCCGTGAGCCAGGCCCCAGGTCGGCAGCAGCCTGTAGTAAGGGCCTGAGTCGTCTGTGCCAGGCACACAGCAGGGCAGGGACACTCGCAGTGTCCGACAATGCGCCTGCTCTTCTGTTTGTCTCCTAGGTATTTAATCAAGTTCCTTGCAAAGCTTGCCCAGACCAGTGATGTAAATAAAATGACTCCTAGCAACATTGCCATTGTGCTGGGCCCTAACCTGTTGTGGGCCAAACAAGAAGGGTAAGTGATTCTTCTCTACCTCATGCTTAAGTTTCTTCTTCCTGGCAATTAGCATGGGGAGTGATGGCATTCAGGAGACACGATCTCGGACTGCAGGTGACTTCAGTCCCTCATGGGCTCATGTTTTAAACATTTGTTTCCCAGCTCATGGCATTGTTTATGGGGTTGTAGAGCTATTGAGAAATGGGGCCTGGCTGGTGCAGGTAGGTCTCTAGGGGTTGCCTTTGAAGGTAACGCCTGGCCCCTGGTTCCTAGGAGCCTGCTTAATCACCTCCATGTGAACATCTTCCGCAAAACAATTCTGCTGCCATAGTTCTTTCACCTTGGTATGATGGAAACCATGAGCCAAGACAAACCTCTGCTTCCTTAAGTCTTTTTGTCCTAGCAGTGTAAAAGTAACTGATACAGCCCTAAGCAGAGTGACTTCACAGGGTTGCATTTAGGAAGCTTTGGCTGGCATTGATCAGTGTGGGTTAAGTAGAAGAGGTGGGCACAAGGGATCAACTGGAGAGCAGTCATCATCTGAGCATGGTCTCTATCCTCACACATTATCTTTTGCAGTAAATGCTGTTCTCAGATCCGTCGATGAGGATGCTGAGTCTGAAAAGAACCAGTAATGTGCCTGTTACTGTAGGGCTGTAGGGCAGGGCAGTGGTGGGGTCCAAACGCTAGTCACAGGGTCTGTATCCTTACCTCTCACTGCCTCATTGCTGCTGGCCAACTTTGCAAAGACATAATTCAAATCAGTCATTCACTTGCTCAGTGTGCCCAGTCTGGTTTCAAAAAATAGTTGTAAGCATAGAGGGTAATAAAACAAAATTATGCATAAATAGGAAGACAGGATAACTGCATAGATCATATGGCAAATAAACCCTGACCAAAGACACCATCATAGAAAGTGATGTAAATGTTTAACTCCGGGGACAAGAATGTCAAACTTCAAAAAGCAGTGTGGCTCAGCTGGTTAAAAATCAGTACATTTAACAGTAATAGACACAGCTCTCTAACACCCAGAAACTTGTCAGGAAACACCATAGACAAAAGCTAGGAAGGAGATGCTCCAAAAATCTGCAAAAGGCCTGAAAGAAAGCTTTGTGAATAATCAGCAGTTTTCTTTAAAAAGAATTGTTGGAATAGAACACACGTGGACACTTCCCCCAGTCCGGTGTGGCACTTCAGCATGAAGTCTGATCGGAATCCTCACATGAGGAAGGGTAGAAGGGTAATTTGCCAGCAGAGCTTGCATTATGCTGGAATTCAAAAGGATCTGTATGTTTTGCTTGGTTAGAAAATACATAATAATGTCTGATGGGGACCAAGGTCAAAATGACATTAAGACAGGAGAGGTTGGTTTGAGGCAGTCAGACCTGAGAATCAAGGATCCTAGGAATCCAGTAGGAAGGATTTGTTTAGGCTCACGGTCTCAGAGGTATCAGCTGGCTCCGTGGCTGTGAGCCTCTAATAAGGCAGACCCTCATGGCAGCAGGAATGTGTGGCAGAAAGTATGCCTACTTTGTACTGGCCAGGAAGCAGAGCTCAAACCAGAGAGGGAAGGGCCAGAAATCTTTAAAGGCACTGTTGGTAAAATTCCTTCCCAGAGGTGTAAAGCAGTGTCTGTCCCTTCTCCCAAGGTCCCAGCAACAAACTGAGGCATGACTCTGCCACAATTCACTCTGGGGAACCAATGAGTTATTTTCTTCCTTACAGAGCCTAGGTGGGGTGTGGTGATACTGTGTTCCCCAAAATACTGTGCACCCTAATAAACTTATCTGGGGTCAGAGAACAGAACAGCCACTAGATATAGAGGCCAAAAAAATGGTGGCACACACGCCTTTAATCCTATCACTTGGGAAGCAGAGATCCATCCGGATCTCTGTGAGTTTAAAGCCACACTGGAAACAGCCAGGCATGGTGAGTCACGCCTTTAATCCCACGAAGTGAGCCTTTAATCCCAGGAAGTGATGGCAGAAAGCAGAAAGGTATATAAGGCGTGAAAACCAGGAACTAGCTGGTTAAGCTTTTAGGCTTTTGAGCATCAGTTCAGCTGAGACCCATTCTGGATGAGGACTCAGAGGCTTCCAGTCTGAGGAAACAGGATCAGCTGAGGAATTGGTGAGGTGAGGTGGCTGTGGCCTGTTCTTCTCTGATCTTCCAGCATTCACCCTCATACCTGACTCTCAGGTTTGATTTTATTAATAAGAGTCTTTAAGATTCATGCTACAGTGGGGGTTACTTGTAGGGGTGTGGGCACTTCCCCCCACTCTGCTGCACCTGGAAAGCCTTACCCTTCAGAAATGAGGGCTCCTGCCATAGCCGCATAGTTGGAGCTCCAGTGCTCATCTTCAGCCTATATATACTCCATCCCCCACCCCCACTCCAGGCCACTTCAGGTAGACCCAGGTGGGTCAGGAGCAGCGGGATACTCAGGTGAGTGTCTCATGCCTTGATCTACCCCTCTGTGCAGGGGTAGACATCATCAACACACCCAGTTAGGTTGATCTTTTGCCAGGGTGGAGGTAGGGGAGCAGCTGAACTCCTCAAGATGTTGCTTGGCTCAGAAGATAGTAACTCATGACGCATACACTCCAGTGACCAACTTCCGCCATGCCCCAACTCCTAATGATACCATCAAATTATGAATCCATTGATTAGATCAGAGCCCTTATTTTCTAGTCCCTCTCTAAGATTGGATCCACTACTTGGGAACCAGCCCTTAAACACTTGGGGACACTTCATGTCTAAACTACAACTTAACATGTGAAAATCAGTTTAGGTCTGTTGAGAACCTAAAGCTTTGTGGGTGCATAGTAACCATCCGGCACATTGCAAGCTGTTCGATTTGGTGGCTCGGTGGTGAGTTTGATGGCAGTAATAGTGATTGTTTTTTTTTTTTTTTTTCTGAAGCCCTGGTAGCAAACCCTTTCAGCTTCTGGACTGTCTGTCACCTTGGAACCAGAGCATATATATGTGTGTGTGTGTGTGTGTGTGTGTGTGTGTGTGTGTGTGTGTGTGTGTGTATGTATGTATGTATGTATGTATGTATGTCACCCTGCCATGGGAAGGCAGGGATTTTGAGGATACTTAAAATCCATACACTTGGTGACATCATGGGCAGCAATAGTTTGGGGTGATCTTGGGTCTGCCTACCAACTGTGCTGCTGATACAGTGTGGAAATGCAAGCCCTATTCCAATCAACTTGAAGCCCATCTTTGTGTTGGTGCCCAGGTGCCCAGGCATCAGACATGATGGTTATCACAATCTGCTGGGGAAGGATTGATAGTAGTTAGGTAAATTTTCTTCTTGGGCCATTCCAGGCATACTCATAGGACCTATGGGTTTAAATTGTGTGTCTGTATGTAAATATTTTATCTGCCAGCAATTTTTGAGATCCCTGGCAGTTTACAGAAATGTGAGACTGTCAAGGTGGAACATTTTAATTGTGTGAACTTCTTGCAGAACACTGGCTGAAATAGCAGCTGCCACATCCGTCCACGTGGTCGCGGTAATTGAACCTATCATCCAGCATGCAGATTGGTTCTTCCCTGGAGGTAATCATGGTGCCAGTCTCATGGGTTGCTGAAGCTATGTGACAGTAGTGTACCACATTTTTAAAAAGAAGAAAACATGTTGATGATTATGTATTGGTTTCATTTTCTCATACTTCCCTTTAGATTTCATTCATGTGCATTTATATTTTGATATAATGATAATTATATTCTTTTCCATTTCCCTTAGTTTCACTATATTCAGACAGTATATATTGAATGCTTACTAGTTGCTATGATTGTATACTGTGTTCTCTGAAGGAACTTGGCTTCCCTGAGAAGGCAGCCACACAAACGGATCAAATAAACTTATAACGTAGTAAATTAGGGTATTGGAGAGAGAAAGGTTTGACAAACTCGGATGCTGAGAAGAGGGAGCCAGGATCTGTGTTCAGGAGTGACGCGGACCGCACAGAGGCCCTGCCTCAGTGGGCTTTCTTCCTGACTATCTGCAGCATTGTTTGCTTTATGCAAAGACACAAACTCAAGCAGGCAAGGCTCGGGCTGGTCGGAGCTGGTTTGTGCAGTCAGAGAGTCAGGGCTTCGTTCTGTAGCTGGTGGAATTTCCAGTTTCTCTTGTTGCGCTCCTGGATCCACAGAGGTTCTCATGGCTTCCTCTTCAGGAACTGGTTGCACGTGTGTTGAGTCCACATGTCCCAGCCCTGCTTTTCTCAGTGCAGCCCAACTGCCCAGTCCACTGCAGTGTGAGCTGGGACACAGGCCAGGCTGGGCTCAGTTCTTCTCTTCTGTCTTCCTGTTCTGAGAATCGTTTGTTGCTGTTGCTTAGTGAAGATGGGTAGGAGACTGAAGATTGATGTGCTGCCTGGGATTTCCTTCAAGAAAATGATTCTTGCAAAAAAGAAAAAAAATTGCTATAGGCAGTGAGCCTTTGATAATGCTTTTCATCTCTATTTTATATCAAGACTTTGATTTCCATCACTTTTTAAATGATTCAGTAAGTTCTCCATGCTCCTTGTCCCTTTCTCAAGTCTTAGATTTCTCTTAAGAGCAGTAGAGCTGTGTGTTCATCTGGCCTTTTTTGGCTTGCCTCCCACTGGGGTCACAGGATCCGTTCTTCAGATGAAAGTGCTTGAGCTGCCCTTGTGGAATATGGAGGCTGTCTTTCCACTGGAGTATTGGAGAGCTCCCCTTGTGTACCAGTCTCACATTTATTTATTTCTGTTATGACAGAGATAGAATTCAATGTATCAGAAGCATTTGTTCCTCTTGCTACCCCAAATTCTAATCACTCAACCCACACTGGAAATGACTCTGACTCGGGGACTCTGGAGAGGAAGCGACCTGCCAGCATGGCGGTGATGGAAGGGGACTTAGTCAAGAAGGAGAGGTATGTGTAGAACGGTTACTTCCACAGAAGTCGTAGACCATGGATCTGGTACTGGCTTAATGGCCCCTGTGTCATCCTGCCTCACAGAGTCTAGATCATTCAGAAACCAGACTGTCAGTCTCTGACCACAAAGTGTGTGTGTGGTGGGGGTGGGGATAAAGAGTCTGTTAGCATCCAAGCCTGTGCATCAGGCTTTACTTGACACGCTTATGTGCCCCGCAGTAGGATGGCTCACACATACTAAATTCACCTAAATGGCTGAGCGTTAGGAAACAAGAAAAGACACATAATTAGCACGTGGATTTGGGCTGAGGATCATATAAGGACAACCACATTTCCCAGTGAGCTGTGAAGAAACGTATTTTTGGCATTACTTGGCCTTACTACATTTGCTAACTGCTGAATCCAACATTTAGGTGAAGAAGCCCCAGAATTTGACAGTTCTGGAGGGGGAAATGTATGTTTTCAACTTAGAGGCAGCATGTTTCCATCCTATTGTCTATGGGCAATTTATGAGATGTTCAGTGCTAATTTAGGCCATGTATAATTCTTACCTTTAGAGGGCAACGTATCCCTGTGTGAGGCAACTTAGAGTAGCTCCACATAAGAGCTGTGTGAAACAACATGCTGTCCTCATACACATGGCAGAGTTGGCAGGCTCAGTCTCACAGTGGGCTTCTCTTGTTCAGCTTTACTTCTCTAGTCTCTCCCTCTGAAATACACCGTCATCCTTTATCATTGAGTTCTGATACCTGAGCATCATCCAGGTCCTTACCATTCTTCCCTGATGGCCTATTAGAAGAGTTAGTCCTTTGAATTTAAGTTATAACATATGGTATTACAAGTCTCACTAGCCCATGACACACAATTCTCAGCTGTCTTCTCTGCATATTCCCCAGTAAATTAATGGAGTCCAGTATCTTAATGTTCCAGACTTAATTAAAAAAGAAAAAAGGTTCTGAAGTAAGTCCATGCAGAAATGGTCTTGATGAAGAGTGTCTTCCTTCCGCCCCGTCCTCCAGGTGCCACCCTCCCAAAAGCAACTCTTTTTTCCAGCCGTATGTAACTCTCAGCTGTGTCCTCATGTGCACACACAAATGTTTCTATATTCCATGCAAGTTGAGAGGCAGTGCGGTGTGATCTTGCCAGCACTGGTATGCTTCTGGGCTTGGTTTCCACCTCCTTCCCACACACAGGTTTGAGATGGGAATCAGGTACTAGGGCAATCGACACAGAACATCATGTCACTCAACATGAGGCCTGCCTGTTCGCTTTCAGCTACACACACCAACCTGATGAGTGTGAGGTGTTGGCTTTGCTAAGGTTTAAAACTAGATCTGAGCGCTCGCTTTGGTAACTGGGATGACCACTGACACAACCTTGCCACTTAACTGCATGCTGGGCAACGTGGGTGGCTGTCCCGTTTGTGGTTTTAACCTGTGAGGACTAGAGGGCTTCCGTCTCTTTAGTTGGCTTGCGTGGTGTGTTGACTGTTTCTTCTCTCTGTGTAGCTTTGGTGTGAAGCTTATGGACTTCCAGGCCCACCGGCGGGGTGGCACTCTAAATAGAAAGCACGCGTCCCCTGCTTTCCAGCCGCCACTCCCGCCCACAGATGGCAACGCCTTGGCTCCAGCAGGCCCAGAGCCTCCTTCTCAGAGCTCTAGGGCTGACAGCAGCTCAGGGGGTGGGCCTGTCCCCTCTTCTGCGGGCATATTGGAGCAGGGGCTGAGCCCAGGTGACAGCAGGTAAGGAGCCCACTTCTGCTGGCAGTCAAGGCCAGATGCCCCTACCTTCTTCCAGGTGGCAATCTTTGGCATGGTAGCCATGCCCAAAGAATGTGGTGGCAGAGAGTGAGTCAGATTTGCTTTCACACCATTGGTTAGGGGAGAGAAAAGACTGCAGATTGCTTGTTTGCTTTTCTGTTTTCAGAAGAAGCAACACTTGTGTGTGTGCTTTGATGCTGGAAAGTAGAGACTAACCGGTGTCTAACGGTGTGCTCAGCCTATTCGGTGTGTAACTGTCAGTGTCCACCTCCCCTTTGCCTCTTGTCGTTCCATGTGCTAGCTAGGAAGCATTTGAAAGCAGTGAGCTAGCCGAGTCACAGTTTCTTGGCATTTGTCATCCATTCACTCATTCAGTAATTACATTCAGTTGCGCAGTTTCACCAGTGGCTGCTGTTGCACCAGGCCACCAGCACACTGGGTGACTAAGTGTCCCTCCACCACTCAGGGCTTTCAGTTTTATGGGGAGCTGACACATGGGTTCAAGGAAGAAAATAAGGTGGCGTGTTTTCTTAAAAGGCCTGTTCCGTCACTTGAACTTTTGACAAGCCACTGGGAGTCACCTTCAAGAGAAGATGCCTTCAGATTGGAGATTTTCATTCTGTTGGTGTTCGGTTCTCTGTGCTGATCAGGCAGCGGCCACAGTTTTCTCTCATTCAGAACTCATGGCGCTGTAGAAGATGAGCCGTACCAGAGAGTGCTTAAGTTTTAATTGTCATTGTTTTAATCCTCTTCGGCCAGCCACACAGTGCCATATGATCATATACGAGATAAAGTTAATGTGCACAAAACAAAACCTGTTTACCCATGCATAGTTTACCATACTCAGATGGATTGTCCTTGGAGAACTCTCATTGCATCTTTTTGGTTGAGGGAAGTGAAGTTGTTAACAAGATAGAACTCTGTCTGGTCTTGGTGGTGCAGCCCATAATCCCAAGGTACTTGGGAAGCAGAAGGCTCACAAGTTCAGGGCCAGTCTGGGTAACAGTGAGACCTTGTCTCAAAGTAAAAAACTAAAACTCAGGGCTGAGGCTGTAACTCAGGGCAGAGCACTGACCAGAAGTAAGACGTATGGTATGGCAAAAGATGCCAAAGAGAAAGAAGCACAAGGCAGGACTCTCTTCTCTTCTGATAGCTGGACTCAGTGCTGTTGTGCATTCCTGAGTCCTCCTTGATCCCCGTAATTTAGGGAAGTTCATCTTCAGTCAGGAGATCTGAAGCTTTGCCCTTGGCCAGGTTGTATGCATTGCTCTAGGTGCCATGCTGGCCTGTTAGTGGCCACTCTTCCATACATGGCTTGGTTTTTACGGTAAATATTTTTCTGTTTATGTGAGAAAGAGAGTATAAGCAAATGCACATATTTTCATTTCCTCGTGACAGTCGGTTTATATAACCAAAGCTAACTATTTAAGGAAGTAGTTAGTCTTCGCTGCAGAAAGAGGGATGGAGTGTCAGCCATCAGTCTCCCTTTTGTGTTAATGCTTGAGATATTTTTGTGCACACTTCACACCTGCCCTTTGGTGAACTTGACAGAATGATTGTAATATTTGGTATAGAAAGTTGTGAGCCAGGAAGTAGGAAGTAGGAAGCCTGAGTCGGCTCGTCCCCTGCTGCTCTCAGCTTTAGACTGAGTCATCAAGCAGGTCTCAGAATTTCTCTTCCCTTGATCCACATAACTGATGCTAGCTAGGCCCTTCTTAATCAGTGTTACTTTGCATTGTTAGTTTTGTACAGTAGCTAGCAAAAATCTCCAAGCCTTGTTTTCTTAAAATAATGTCCAGTTTAAGTACATGCAAAACAGAACTGGAGGTTTCTTGTGGATGCGCTGAAATGACTAGCCTTCATTTCTGTGGCAGAGTAGCTGAAACTGAGTCTGTTGCAGGGACTCTCAAAATGTCTTGTCTCTGAGTAAATATCAGCTCACTAGCCCGATACAAACTATTTAAATTTCAAATAACCCTCATCTCCCTGGGTTCTGGTATCCACAGGTCCAGCTGACTGTGGTCCAGAGAATTTTTAAAAACTGTTTCTTTAGGGCTGGAGAGATGGCTCAGTGGCTAGAAATACTTGGTGCCCTCCCAAAGGACCAGAGTTCAGTTCCCAGCACCCACAGGCTTACAACCACCTGTAACTCTAGTCTTCTAGCTTCTATGAGTACCTGCGCGCGCGCACGCGCGCGCACACACACACACACACACACACACACACACACACACACACACCCCTTAAAAACAAAACAAAAAAAACAAGCCACTGCATTGCACACTTTTTGATTGCCATTCTCCAGACTATACCCGTATCCAGCATTCCCATAGCTCCTCCACTGTATTGGTTATTATGAGAGTTGACTTAATGTATACAGAAGGGTGTTGACAGTTAGGTTCTAATGCCATTTTACATACAGGGCTTGAGCATCCTTGACTTTTGGTATCCATAAGAAGTCCTGGAACTTCCCACCCCCAAATCCCATACCAAGGAACAACTGTATTTTATGGAATGCTTAGCGTTTATACCAGGGAATGCCTGAAATCTTAACTTCACCTTTACCCCTCTCAGTCCTCCAAAACCCAAAGACACTGTGTCTGCAGCTGTCCCTGCACCAGGAAGAAACAACAACCAAGTGACCACAGGCCCAAGCCAGGCCCAGGCAGGTGGCAGCTCCCATCAGCTCTCAGTGGGCACACCTCACAGTGCAGCTGGTCCCAGCCCTCACACTCTGCGTCGAGGTAAGTGACCTGTACTCCTTGTACTTGGGGAGGGTGTAAGAACTTCCTGCAGGTACTCCAAAGAATCGGTTATGAAAGCTCTTAGAAATCTTTTTCATGGCTGTTACCGAATAATAAGCAGGCAAATCAGTCATTAAAAGGAAAAAACATCGGAAGAAACTGAAAAAAAAAATAGAGAAAAGAAAGCAGGAACTATAAAGCTTAGCAGCAGAAAGAAGGCTCTGCAGAGTCACTCCTGGATTTCTCGGGATTTGGTGTCCCAAGCTGTGCTGTGTTTGGGAACTACCGCAGCCTCTCTGCTACTGACCCTTGTGAGCCAGAGCTTCAGGGCTCAGGGTTTTCTGGTTCTGGAGTAACATCATCTCACCAGTTCCTACCTGTCTCCTTTGCCCTCCTCAACCCAGCAGCCAGGGCCATTGCTTTGAAACACAAAGAAGCTGTGCCACCAGATCCATCTCTGCACAGGCACAAGTCGTTCACTCATGCCACTGTTTGGGGGATGTTGTTGTTGTTGTTGTTATTGTTGTTTGGCCGGAGCATTTTTCTTCTTCAGTTCTCTCTGAGCCCCGTGCCGCAGGGCACATGTGGAGGTCAGAAGACAGCCTTGGGTGTTGGTCCTTGCCTTCCCCCTGTTTGAGACAGGGTCTCCTGTTTTTCCACTGTGTACACTGGGCCAGCTGCATGGGAACGTGTGGGGATTCTCTCGTCTCCATCTCCCATCCTGCAGTGGAGCCGGCATCACAGGCGTGTGCTACTGTTGCCTGGCTTTACGTGGACTCTGGTCCTCGCACTTGCAGAGCAAGTGCTTAACCTGCCTGAGGTGTTGTCCTAGGTACTGAGCGTTTGTCTTAGCCTGAATCTTTAAATCTGGTTTAGTTTATCACTCTCTCCGAGATCTTAGTGAGCTCAGGTCTTAGCTGTCTCATGCCCCTCAGCATCCTCCCCTCGTGTGCCTGCCACAGAGATGGCACTCAGTAAGCTCATGTAGTCTGGGCTCTGGGTGCCTCCTAGGTCTAGAAAAACTGGGACTAATTTTATCCCTACCTTAGTCACTGTTCTGTTGCTGTGAGGAGACACCGTGGTCAAGGCAATTCTTAGAGAAGAAAGCGTTGAACTGAGGGCTTGCTTACAGTTTTAGAGGGTTAGTCCATTATCATCATGGCAGGAAGCAGGCGGGCCTGGTGCTGGAGCAGTAGCTGAGAGCGTTACATCCTGATCTACAGGCAGCAGACACATGGAGAGACACTGGGCCTGAGGTTGGTTTTTGAAACCTCAAAACCTACCCCCAGTGACAAACCTCCTCCAACAAGGCCACACCTCCTAATTCTTCAAACAGTTCCACTAACTGGTGACTAAGCATTCTGAACACATGAGCCTGTGGGAACCTCTCTCATTCAAAACACCACAGTCCCTGACTCTGAACCTTTGTTGATGTCTGGAGCTGGTTTTGGTTGTCACAAAAGGAGAGAGGTAACAACCATTTAGGGGACAAAGGCCAGGGATGCTACTGAGCAACCAGAGTGTTCAGGCTTCTGAACTAATTTGCAGCCTCTCTGTTAGTGGTATTAAAGTGGAGAAACCATAGACTAGAGAGGGACGTGTTCCAACAAAGATGTACCAGGGACCTCTTACTCCAGGTCAAGCCAGTTAAATTCCATGTTGACCAGGTTGCCCTTTGTTCCCAAGCAGTACTTACTAGAGTGTGAAAGATCCTCACCTCACAGTATCCTGTAATTCTGATTACAAGAAACAGTGAATTTATCATAGCAAGGGGCACTTGTGTGAAGCGTATGTTTCTGAGTTTGTATTTTTTTTTAACATCTCTCTGAAATTAATACTAGGGAAAGATAGTCCTTTACCATTGGAAAACCTTCAGGTAGGAAGGATGAGGAGGATATAGGCATGATACAGCAGAGAAGTCACACCTCAGGGTAACTGGGTAACACCAGGGTAACTGGGTGTTAAGACTAAGACTGTCTGACCTATAAAGAGAAAAGATTTCTTTGGGTTTATAGTCCTGGAGGCTGGAAATCCATGGATAACATGGTGCCAGTCTCTGCTCAGCCTATGGTGAGGGCCGTGTGCAAAGCAGAAGGGCAGGGGACTTCAGAAGAGAGCCAGGGAGCCAGACTCCTCCCTTAGTGCACCTATTCCTTCCAGAAAGGCAAGAACCCATTCATGAGGCTCCTGCTCAGGTCTCCCGCTCGGCCTTGCTTCCCACCATTGCTACCGTGAGTTGAGATGCCAACACACAGACTAGGAGCAGAGTCTGAAGTCATAGCATAGACTTCTTGCACATGTGCTCATGAGAGTATGCATATTGGCCCTCGGGGAGAGGCAGGTTAAGAGAAGAGAGGAACCACCATACTTCCAGAGAAGTTGCAGCCCTTTGTCCAGGATCAGGCCCCTAGAGCATGACAACGTGAGAGCCTCTTCCCTTGCTAGATCTCAGTTCTTCGGTTGATGACTTGAGTGTGTGTGTTCAGCATGGAAGGTGCTCACACTCCGGCATGTGGGCTGCAAGGGCTCCAGGAACAGCAGCCAGGCCACTCTGCTTCTTGCTCTGCTCCCTTTCTTTCTGGCCACGCTCTTGCCATTTGATTCTCACATGCAAGGAAGGGTAAGCACATGCCTCTGGCACCATTCTGTACTGGAGAACACAAGAGGCACAGGACTGACTGCTTGGAAGAGGCATCCAGACTAGTAAGAAGGTGAACAGGTTGGGAAGGGTTGGAATGTTTCCCACCACAAAGCCAGTTGAACTCTGGCGCAGGGCAGCTGAGCGGTAGAGCTGCTTGGGGTGAGATGGGGAGAGGACAGGCAGTTCACAGGCAGTGTCGTCAGAAAAGCTGACTAGACCATTGCAGTGACCCATGGAAGCTGGCAGTGGCCGCAGGAGAGGAATGCGGGAGGTCTGGCCTGTGTCTTTGATGCCACCTTTTAATGTAGAAGAGGGAAAAGGCCCTGGACTCCAGTGTGTTCTGGCTTTAGCTTAAAGGTACACACTGGTTACAGGATGCTAACTCGACCTTTCCTAGTGGATCTTGCATATATATAAGAGAAATAAAAATACAGAGAGGGGCAAGATATAGGAGGATCAAAAGTAGAGGAGCATTACAAGTATTAAATTCATTGTTGGTTTTTTGAGACAGAGTCTTGCTGTGTAGCCCAGGCTAGCCTCACACACTAAAGTGCTCCAGCCTCGGCCTCCTGAGTGCTGGGATTGCAGATTTGTGCCACTCTCCCTCCCCAACCCGTAACATTGTGTATCTATCTATACACTCCACAAATGTTAATATACATTAATGCATCTTTGGGGCAGGAAGGCAAGCTCAGTACTGGTGTGGTGACAGGCCCCCACCCACTTCATCCTAACTGCCCCCCTGTCCTGTCCTGCCGTCCTTCCCATAGGCCTCCCTGCCTGAGCTCAGCTGTAGCTCTGCCTTCAGAGAGTTGGCTGCACAGCACCAGGCCTGCCCACAGGACACCTCAGCACCCAACACCTCCACATGGTCCCAGACAAGACCCTTTTTTCCCCAGGCCTGCCTTGGGTCCTACTGCCCTGTACACCGTTGTCAGGCTTCCTCTCCTGCGTCTCCTGCATTGTAAATGTCAGGCATGACAGGTTCTTCAGTGTGAGTTTACAGTGATTACTGCTTAGAGCAGAAAACCAGACCTTTCTTCTTCTTCTTCTTCTTCTTCTTCTTCTTCTTCTTCTTCTTCTTCTTCTTCTTCTTCTTCTTCTTCTACTACTACTACTACTACTTCTACTTCTACTTCTACTTCTTCTTCTCCTCCTCCCCTTCCCCCTCCCCCTCCCCCTCCCCCTCCCCCTCCTCCTCCTCCCATTGCTTACATCAACCAGAGTATGGCTGATACTCCAGAGAGCTTTTCCTTTGTAAGATGATGGGTTGTTTCTGTGGGGGAAGGTCTCTGAGTGGCTAGGCTCAGAGTTCTACGCCGGTTTAGCAGAGCAGGCACCACTTGGGTTCTGGGCCCTGTAAATAGGAAGAGAAGCAGTATGGGAAAGAAGAGGAAAAAGAATCCAGGGAGGCCGCATGACATAGGTTTGAATCTGTTCCATCACTTACTAGGTACGGGGTTGCTTAGAAAACAGCCTGCCTGCTCTGGGCTTCCTTTTTCCACTTTGGGCCAGTCCCACTGTGAGCTACTGGGATGCACATGAGATGTGCATGAAAGGCCTGGTGTGCACAGGAGTGGGCCAGCCCCACAGTGAGCTAGTGAGATGACGTGAGATGTGTGTGTGCACAGGAGTGGGCCAGCCCCACAGTGAGCTAGTGAGATGACGTGAGATGTGTGTGCGCACAGGAGTGGGCCAGCCCCACCGTGAGCTAGTGAGATGACGTGAGATGTGTGTGCGCACAGGAGTGGGCCAGCCCCACAGTGAGCTAGTGAGATGACGTGAGATGTGTGTGCGCACAGGAGTGGGCCAGCCCCACAGTGAGCTAGTGAGATGACGTGAGATGTGTGTGCGCACAGGAGTGGGCCAGCCCCACAGTGAGCTAGTGAGATGTGTGTGTGCACAGGAGTGGGCCAGCCCCACAGTGAGCTAGTGAGATGACGTGAGATGTGTGTGCGCACAGGAGTGGGCCAGCCCCACAGTGAGCTAGTGAGATGACGTGAGATGTGTGTGCACAGGAGTGGGCCAGCCCCACAGTGAGCTAGTGAGATGACGTGAGATGTGTGTGTGCACAGGAGTGGCAGCTGCTCCCTTCTGTCCTCTGCTTCCTGTCTTGGTGTTACCAGTGTGACCTCAGGAGAAGTAGAAATGTGTTCAGGGTTCCCCACTCTGCCCCTCCCTCTCTTTCTTACCGCCCCATTCTCTTCAGATCTCAGCTGGCCTCAGAGTAGGGATTTGATTCAGCTCATGTTAGGGACACAGCTGCTGCTTTATTTATAATCAAATCTATCTAGAATGTATGTGCCTGGAATTGGCAGAATTTCCATGAGTAAAAACCAAAGTCGGACTGAGTTCAGTCCTCTGTGACCCTCCTCCCCACACCCCCTTGGCCCCTATTGAAGATCCTTAGGCAGAGTTCTGAGTGCAGTGGACTGCCTCTCTGTTCTTCCCTCCTGGTTTGTTCCCACACTGAAGTCATGAGGGGACTCTGGAGAAAGGGCTCCTGAGGGGCCCACAGTTTACTATTTTGTATGGGTGTATAGCCTAAAAACTAAGTTTTCCGTTTTCTTCCTTTTGAAGTCATAAAATGACTGGTCACTAAAGGCCTATACGTATATCATGCCCTTAGCTTTTTACATAAATCCCTTGTGTTGGACTAGTTTAAGTCTACAGGGAAGTTCTGTTCCCACTTACAACTGGCCCTGTTACCCCCGTTGTTACTGTCTGACGTCACACTGCATTTGTCACAACTGAGACCAAGGACAGTAGTCACTAACTGCACGCTGGGTTCAGGTTTTCTATTTGTTCATAGCGGCCATCTTCCATTCCAGTTCCCGCCCAAGGGACTTCCTTGGCACAGAGGTCTTCCAGGCTCCAGTGTTCTCCAGGCCGGGAAGGGCTTGGTTTTTACTTGTGTTTCTGTTGCTGTTAGTTGTACATGGGGTGGGGTGGGGGCTCACACAGCAATCCCCCTCTTGGCACATCCCAGGTGGGGGCATGAGGTCCTGCTGAGCCGCATCCCCTCCTTACTGACCCTGTTCTCACTCTTCTGTGCAGCTGTGAAGAAACCTGCCCCGGCACCCCCCAAACCAGGAAACCCACCTCCTGGCCACCCTGGGGGTCAGAGCTCTCCTGGCACAGGCACATCCCCAAAGCCGAGCACACGCAGCCCTTCGCCACCCCTGCAGCAGGCCCCAGGCATGCGCCGCTGCTCCAGCAGCCTGCCTCCCATCCAGGCGCCCAGCCACCCACCACCACAGCCCCCCACACAGCCCCGGCTGGGCGAGCAGGGACCAGAGCCGGGCCCCACGCCACCGCAGACCCCCACACCACCCAGCACCCCACCCTTGGCCAAGCAGAATCCCTCGCACAGTGAGACTACACAGCTGCATGGAACCCTCCCAAGGCCGCGACCGGTGCCCAAGCCTCGCAACCGGCCAAGCGTGCCGCCACCCCCGCATCCACCTGGCACCCACGCGGGGGATGGCAGCCTCGTGCCTTCGGCGCCCACAGCGCCCACAGCCTCCAGAATCGTCACTGGTGAGTAGCAAGGGGTCCAGTGTTCCCTCAGACTTCTCTGGAGGGCAGTTATCTCCTGCACAGCTTTTATGCCAAGACAGCAGAGATGAATACCCGTGGCACAGATCATAAAGCTTGCAGTTTTCTTCTGGGTGTAAGATTTATCTTCGTTCACATACTGGAAAGTCTAATGCATTTAAGTCCAGGTAGAAGGTATCATACGACATTGGCGTGGAGTTCATAGTAAATTCCTCCTCGGTAGCCCATACTTGGCGACAAGATGATCAGGAGCCTCATCTACAAAGCAAGTCCTGGGCCATCCTGAACTTACTATTCTAAAAATAAAAAAGGCACATCCTAAGTGCAGAATTTCAGAAGCGGGTATAATAGAAAGCACCATATATGCTAAGTCAAATGCAGAAAAGCAGATCTCCCAAGCAGATCACCTCACTGTGCTAGCCTCAAATGGCTTGGCAGGGATAAGCAGAGATTTTCCTGTCATCCCCTTTAATCTGCCCTAGGCATTGGGTTGATGATACAGACTATAGTGCTACCTTGTGGGATATTTTTATAGATATCCTATAAAACATTTTATTTAACTATATCAAGAATATTTCTACACCAGGTACTGGACTTTGCTATTTAATTTGAAAAGGAATGGGTTCTTTAGTGTTTGTAATGGTCATTTGGGCTGTGCATCACTTCTTAACAGCAGCTTGCTTTTAATTACAGCAGCCTAGCTGTGGGTTGTCCTGTATGAAAGCGTGCTAGTAGAAGCCACTGAACTGTACCTCTGGTTCTCCAGCCTTCACAAGTGGACTTCTCGACAGATGATGACCCAACACTGTACCCAAAATAATGAGTTAACTGACTCCGGAACATAATGCTTAGTTTAACCCACATGTTACCAGTAGTTAATAACTGTTCCTATGACAGCAGGATGTTTATTTGATTAGCACGAAGCCACATTGGTTTGTTTGCTGTTTGTCTCCCACTAGATGCCCTTCCTAGTGCCCTCACAGGTGGGGAAGGTTTCCAGAACTAAGGTCTGTAATCCCTCAGCAGCTTCAACTGCAGCTGCAAACGCTCCCGCTTAGCCATGTTCTGTGTGTGTGCTTTTGACTTTGTGCTCAGGGTGGCCATTTGAGTCCATGCCGTGGCCATCAGTCAGCCGTCCATTCTGTAGCAGAGAGTTATGCCTTTGGTCCCATCCACAGCACTTGAGCTTTGGCTTTCCCCAAATCTAAGAGGTGGCTCTCACCGGGCAGAGGTCGCGGTTTGAAGCCCTCAGTAAGATGCTGTGTTGCTCCATTTTTTGTCTGGTGAGCCTCTCCCAGTGTTGTGCTCTTCCCAGCACCATTTCCCTGTCACTGGCTTATCAACATCCAGCAGGAGGACCAGGGTAACCATCAGCACAGGCAGTCGTGCATCCCTGTGTTTTGTGCTTGAATTTTTAATTTTGTATTTTAAATGCAAGGTAACTGCATGGAGCTTCTTAATTGATGTATAAAATTCTCAGCCCCTCCAAACTTCCCCAAATAATCCTCCCCTGAACTCCCTTTAAGCCCCTTTGTGTTCCAGCTTGCTTACATTTGCTTTCCTAAGCTGTACGGGCATTTAAAACAGTGAGGCTCCTCTGAACATATCTCTGGGCATGTACTGGGCCAGCAGAAGGCTCCTGTGTGGTAGCGTTGCTTTAATCAGAGCCCTTAGCCTTTTGTAGGATACATACAGTATGTGTCCACGGCTTAGTTCAAGTTGGAATGATGGAGGAGGATATAGGCATCCATCCGCTTTCCTCAGGATCTGGTGATTAATCCAGTAGTTGAGTGACTAAACTTTAGTTAAGACTGAGCCTTTTAACACTTTAATACTTACAACACCCAAATTCTACTCAGTCCTGTCCTTTTTATCTAGACTAGAAAGAAGATTGCAAACCAGGATTATGCCTGTTCGTAATACCAGAGTCACCTGTGGTGGTGTATGCCAAGATTGCTTTAATTGACTCCATAGTCACCTGTGGTGGTGTATGCCAAGATTGCTTTAATTGATTTATCAGTCAGTTAGATAGGTGGAATTTTACATTTAAAAATGATCTAAAGTGTTACCTATATTTTTTAATTTTAATTTTAATTTCTTTGCTATAAATTTTCTTAGCACAAGAAATACAAGGTCCCTGTAACTTCCTTTGTATTACTGTAGCATTAACCTAAAGTATCTTAACATCCCCTGGCCTACCCTTGGAAATGTACACAAGGCCGGCATTTGGAATCTAGGAATCCTTTAGCATTTACCATGCTGTTAGTGACTCTTCCTGGATATAGCCGATGGTTTTCAAGAAAAAGGAAAGAGCAGCACAGTCTTTTGTTATGCTTTAGCTTGGAGAACTTTGGAAAGATTCCTGAAAACATCTCACCTATTTGGATTATTTAATTGTAAAGAGCTGGAGTAAGGTTTAAGGGATTAAGGTGAATGCTTGTGGGCAGAGCACGCTGCCAAGCTGACTTGGTAGTCCTCTCCCCAAAGTTCAGTATCAGAGCTCTGGAGAAGGGAAGGATTCTGAGTCATTCTGAATGTCAAACTCTCATTATAACTCTGCAAAGCAGGAGGATTTTAGCAAAGAGTATTCTAATTTAAACATTTTATTAAATAATTTAGATGTATGACCTGCCATATTCAGTAAGAACTGAAATTGGAATGTTTAATGGTAAGGAAAAGGCAACTGATTGGCCAAAGCATTTTTGCTACTTTATGATCATATTTGTGCACTAATGGCTGTCACTAACCAGTCACCCTAACCCTGCCTGCCTGCATCCCTACTAATAGTGCATGCACTAAGGAGGGCTGGCCTTACCCATGCTTGCTGTCCATTGTTCTAAGTACTAAATGTGTTCACAGACTTGTAACAGGTGGTCACTGGGCTGGCCTCATCACTCCTTCATTGCATTCCTTCCTCTGTCCAGCAGGCTTCAGATGTAGTAGACAGAGCACGTGCTGTAGAGTTGGAGACATTCTTGGGAAGGCGCAACCTGGTTGATGTGTTAAGTGCCAGCATTGGGCACAAAGTGGTAAAGGAATTTAATTAGATGGAATAAGAAAGGCCCAAACAGCCCGTAATAGACAGTGGGTGGGCGAATGATAGTTATCTATTGTCATGTCACATGCCAGACTAGGCCTTCGAGGACCCAGAGAGCCAGAGGTCAGGGGTGCCCCCTGGTGTTAAGGTCTTTATTATAGTTGTGGAAGTCTGCGTACAGCCTGCCTTTAAAGGATGTCTCGTTTTGTTTTCTGAAGACAGCGTGGCCCATGATCTCATTTGCCCTGTAGGGTTTCTTCCCAGCATTGTGATTTCTTTCCCTTTACATCTCGTGCCATTGCCCACATAGTAACATAGCACTATTTCATCAACCACGTGTGTTGTTACTGCTTGTAGCTGAACATTTGTGGGGCTTCTGCTTCCGATTGCAGTTTAGTCTGTAGATGGCATATTCATGGGAATTCAGGTATTCAGGAGATTGAGTATAGTCTCCCCTTTGACTAGAACCAGTGTTTCTCAACCTATGAGTCACGACCCCCAAACAACCATTGGAAAACACAGAGATTTACGTGACGATTCGTAACAGTAGCAAAAGTACAGTTATGAAGTATCAACAAAATAATTTTATGGTCGGGGGTCATACAACATGGGAACGGTATTAAAGGGTCACAGCACTAGGAAGGCTGAGAACCACTGGGCTGGAGTATTAAGAGGCTGACTGTTGTTCGCAGATCAGAGCTTGCTAAGGGATAAGATCCAGGCTGTCAGAGCTGAGGACAGAGACTGGCCAGTGGCAGCAGTGTTTGAGGCTTCACTTTGCATTGTGTTGCTTTCCAGGGTGTTTGGATCTGATACTTGTACGAGTCATTATCAAAATAGCATTTTTGAAGAAAAGGGTTACAGCCTAAAGCACATAATCAAATTTATTGGAGTGAAAATTCTTCTAGATCCATACCCTAAACTGTAGAGTGCCAGTCCTGCCCCTCGGAGGGCCTGTCTCCCATATAAAGACACTCATTCAACAAAGAATGGGTTCCATTTGTTGGGGCCCCAAGTCCATCATTCTGTCTTCACTGTGCCTTGGGGCCAAGGCCTGTTATCTGGTGCTTTCTTCTGGATTTCTTGTTATTTTTTAAATTATCTGTAATACGAACTTAACACCAAGTAATGAACTTATAGACCAGCCTTTCTTGGAATACAGATAGCATATAAATTCATACCTAGAGATGTATAGAAGCATTAAAAGGGGGGAAAAAGACTGTGGGTGTCTTCTAAAGTGACCCTTTTCTTGGCTGCAATGAACTGGGTGTTCAAGACTTCAGCCAATGTCTCCTCAGATAAAATCTTCTCCTTCAGGACTTTCATGGAAGAGTAACAGAGTGCTTGGGGAGGTAGAGAAACATAATGTCCCAGAGCCCAGGCATCCTGACTCATGCTGACTTGTCACCTTGATAGAGTGGTGTCCCTTTGTACCTCCCTTTGTCTGATGGATGAGAAGAGAGAGCCAGATTGTCCTCTAGAAAGGCTTGATGGCTGGCACACAAGTAGAGATGCTGAGAAGCAGGAATCTGGTTGGGATGTCTTTGCATTCTGCATGCTCCACCAGCTCGTGTCTGTTCCTTGGGCTTTGTGAACTCTCTGGACTGGCGGTACCATCTATGGTAGGAGAAGTGGGGAAGAGGCTGAATTTGCAATAGTTTTCTTGTTTGTTGCTGCCTTTGAGTCATGACTGAGGCTGTGACAAGGGAGGGTTGGAAAGATGTTTGCACCAGCCCACTATTTATCTGCCCATCAGCTACCCAGCTACAAGGTTTATAGTGTCTGCTTTGTGCCAGTCATGGCTGTAAACACTGAACAAGACAGATGTGCCCTTGCCCTGGGTGAGCCACAGGTCTGAGACATCCTTAATTCTGTGTACACAGACTGCTCTTGACTGTGTCTCTGAACCATGAGATTCAGACCCGTTCAGTTGGTTTTCTAGTTACTATAAAACCTGAACTGTCCAAAATGGCACTGAGCGTCTGGACCCTTTAACTCCTTGGCACCTCTATAATCTAGGAATTTCCCCCAGTTATGGTGCAGGGACAAGTCTTTTGATCTAGGAGTCACTGAGAGAAAAAGAATATACTCCCAGGAAAAAGTAGACCGCAATCCAAAACTATAGAGACAGAGGCTAGGAGGGGCTTTCAGGGAAGGGGCAGAAACCAGTCTCCTGGCTTACCTATGGGTTTCATCAAGGCTGTGTCTGTCTCATTCACTATTATATCCTCAGCAGGCAGAGCAGGACCTGGCATGTGGTCATCTGGAAGAGAGCTGTGGTGAATGAAGGGGTCTTGTGAGCATGGAATGGGAGGGGCAGTGGCTTAAGGACCATATATTTGCCATCTTACTGAAGGAATTTTCAGTCAACAGAAGAAGACGTGAAAAGAGATTTCAGTGTATTAGTATTAGAAGAAATAGATTTAGAGATTTGGTGGTCCACTTAAGTTGTCAATAAGGGGTGAGTGTGCCCCATGGGGGGACACTCAACAGTGCCTGAAGACATTTCAGGTTGTCACTCTGGGGGTCAATAGTCTGTATGCCACTGGCATCTGGTGGGCAAAAGCCAGGGATTCTTCTCAACATCCTACAGTACACAGGATAGTCCTGCATCTCAGAATGACTCAGTCCAAGCTTTGACTAGGTAGAGGCTGAGGTCGCAGTTTTATCTCCAGGAGGAAATCCCTGTAGCCTCAGAAGTGAGTTCTCCCGGGGCGCTCTTCCCCTCAACTTAGATGTTGTTAGGAGCCCATAGTTGGTGATTAGAGGTCTAGGTGAAAGTGGATTTCCTTTACTCAGAGCAAGCGTGTTTCAAGGGTCGCATCACTGTGGGCTGCCCAGGCAGGCTGTCAGGAGTACCAGTCGGCTAGAGTAGGCAACTGTGTCTAGGGTCTCAAGGGCTTGACTTCTCGTGGCTGCCGAAGCCTCTCTCAAGGGACTGTGTTTATTCATGGGCTGACTCAGACCCTCCAGCCTCTCTCTCTCTCTGCCTTTGGTGACCTCTTGGACCTGACCCTCACTGATACCATGTTTCTTCATGTTTTTGTCCAGACACCAATTCTAGGGTTTCAGAATCACTTCGCAACATCTTTCCTGAAATACATTCAGACTTGGCAAGCAAAGAAGTGCCTGGCCACATTCTGCTGGACATAGACAATGACACAGAAAGTACCGCATTGTGAAAAGAGCCACTCGCCAGCCTTTGGCCCTCCGTCCCGGTGAGCGGAACTGGGTCAGGCAAGCCTCTGTCCCTGCAGACCAAACAGTGAAAAGCTTTCAGTGGGGGAAGGAAGGTCTGACTCTACAGGACTAGACTCCCACGGCCCAAGGAGAAGGTAAAGGGCCAGTACTCAAAGCTGAATGACCTGGGTCGTGAAGAAGTTGGCTTGCTTTATATATGGACGAAAATCATGCCAAAAATGATAGAACAAAGAAATACCTACAGCGGAAAGAGTATTATTACTGCTGAGAAATATATGGGAAGCCTTTGCCCATGCTGTTAACACAGACAGCAACTTGGAGTGACTAAGAAGAGACTTACCTATCTATTTAATAAAACACATTAATTATGCAAGTTACCTACTTCCTGCTACTTGGACTTTGGTCATCACGCACCAGAGGGAGCTTCTGTTCCTTCAGACTTGCTGCAGAATCCTTTTGTATTAAATCCAGTCTGTGTCTCCTCCAACCCCTAGAACCTCGAGCATTGGTGGCGACTGCTGGCTCTGTCGCCTCATCAAACTGGATGTGAGTCGTGCCTTGTGGATTGCCAGAATATGGAGAGAAATATACTGTTCTTTTTTAAAAAAACAAAACAAAACAAAACAACGTAATTGCTACTTGATAAAAGTTGAATGTTATTCTAGTTTCGTGTTTAATTTGAATTAAATATATTCTGTGGTTTATATGAAAACCTGCTAATTCTTGGAGGTAAACTTTGGCGTGTGTGTGTGTGTGTGTGTGTGTGTGTGTGTGTGTGTGTGTGTGTGTGTTGCTCCCATGCGTCTGTATGGATTTGAAAGAATAGACACTAGCATGATAGTTTCAGCACTACGGAAGAGAGAGTTAAAAGGTTGAGGCCAGCCTGGGTTACATAGCTAGACTGGGAGTTGGGAACCAGGTATGGTGGTACATGCCTGTTTTCCCAGCATTTGGGAGATACAGACAGAAGGCTCAGGTGTTCAAGGTCATCCATCCTCAACTACAGAAATGAGTTGTAGGCCACCATGCACTACATGGGACCCTGTCTCAGAAAGGTGAAAGAATAGAGACAAAAGTCACATTGGTGGGAAAGACTGCCAAGACCCAGCTGCCTGGTTATCCCGTAGCAACCTTCCATGGTTAAGACTGCATTGGGGTCCCACAGTCTTGACGTCTCTTTCTGAGTCCAGACAGACTTGGACTCAGAGAAGCTGACTCCCAGTGACTTTCAGGGCTATGTGTGTGTGTCAGGAACTGTGACTTTCATGGGAATTCTCTTTTCCAGTAACCTGGACGTTCTCCTGCCCTGTCTAAGAGTAAGACTCCTGGGAAGAGCAGAATGGGGGATTGGACCTGTGAGGCTGTCAGTGACCCCTCCCCGTGGCCCACATAGGGTGGCTTTCTTGGTAACAGCGAGGGGCAGACACTGACAGAGTTAGATGCCTGGAACTGCGTATTAATTGAGATAATCTGTGACCTCCTCTGGCTTAGAAGACACTGTGACTGGGCACAGTACCTGCCTGCTTCGAATCCCAGCACTCACGAGGCAAGAGCATCATGAGTTCAGGCCAGTCTGAGCTGTAACCACCCCACAAAATAAATATACATATGTGTATGTAGTGTCATTTTATACACACACACACACACACACACATCTAAACAAGAACAATCGTATTTCTCTTCCCTCAAAGTTCCCTCCACTTCCAAAGTACTTTAAAGCGCTTCATTTTAATTACACTGAAGATATGAAACATTTTTCTCCACCTTTTAAATTTGTGTCCTGGGGGCTGGAGAGATGGCTCAACAGTTAAGAGCAGTTGTTCCTCTTACAGAGGATGCAGGTTCGATTCCCAGCACCCACATTAGCGCACACAACCGTCTGTAACTCCAGATCCAGGGGATCCAATGCCCTCTTCTGACCTCCACGAATATCAGACACCCATGTGGTGTACATACATGAATACAAACAAAACACACATAAATCTTGTAAAAAGATAAGTCTTAAAGTTTCTGTCTGCTGAAGGCTCCCTCTTCTTCCCTTGTTTTTGACTTTACTACAGAACCAGCCAAGCCTGTGGAGGGTTTCTTTGCAGGTTGTACTTAGCATTGCACCCTCTTCCGTGGAGAGCTCTGCATGGGCAGTGCCGGCAGCACCCTGACGATAACCCCACTGTGATGCCACAGCTGTCACTCTGGGGAGAGGCCAGGGCTGAGGATAAGGACAGGTCATACTCATTCTTCCTGCCTGTGCCTCGTGCCTGCTGTCTGTGTTTCTACAACATGCCACATTCACATCATTTGCTTGTGGTACCCAGTCTTAAGTCTTGGCTGCCCAGTCCTCAGAAAAATATGAACGTTTGACTCCACGTATGTCAAAACAAACAAACAAACAAACGAGCGAACAAACCTGAAGCTACTACCATCCATCCTCATCGAGGGCCAGGCACCCAGCGGCTCAGCGCTCAGGCTTCAGAGTTACACCCAAGGCTCTCCAGATGCGGAACCAAGCATGGCACCTGGCTCTCTTTCCTTCTCTATAAGGACTTGCAATGCCTCCTGCAGCTGCAGAGGGAGTTGCTTGTGCCCTTTCATGGCACTGCACGTAGCAGAGTGCTTACCCGTCTGTCCCGCGGCGGCATCTCCGGCAGTTCAGAAAAATGATGGTCTCCCGAAATACGCTTCTGGAATCTGCGATGCTTCTGGAATCTGCCTTTCAGATGGTTTCCCTCTCTTTTCCGCGGTTTCTCAAGAGCTCGGGCTGTGTGCTCAGAATGCTCTATGGCCACACATAACACCAGGGTCATGGACCTATTCCTCTTCCCACTCTCCAATGCCCACTCGGCCTTCTGGAAGGAGCCTGCTCTTGATCCCACTCAGTGAAAGCCACCAGATGTCAGAGGTGATCTGCTCCCTAGAACTGGTTCCCTGGTGGGAATAGATCCCTCTTCTTAGGGCTCCACCCTGCAATGTGAGCTCATTTGAAGGTGTTGAGACAAAGCTTCCTCTGGTTGCTTGTCTGTGGTCTGCCTTCAGCCTTCCCTCCATGCTGTAGAGCCTCCACCCTGTTCCAGATTCTGCTGCTTCATCCCATTACACCAGAGTCCACATGGGCTCTCAGGCTCACAGTCTTCACTAGCGTCTAGACCAGTGTCTTCCACTTTTATTGTGTAACGTTGGTGGAGCTAGGAAGGAGGAGAAATGGGCCGGCAGGGCGAAGCCACTGGCCCTGGGCAGCCACACAGTACCAACTGTCCACACTCCAGTGAGTGTACCTCTCTGGCCAGTGTGGATTTGCACAGCTGTGAACATTCACAAGCCCCTTATCCAGAAGGCAGGGCCATCTCTCCTGGCACAGTGCTTAGGCTCTCTAGGTAACAATCAGTACTTACCATGCATGCCAGAGAAAACCAGCCTGTGAAGGAAGGAATCTATAATTGTACTGGGAGGCAGGTAGAAAAGCTGAAGGGGGTTTCCAAGAGTCTCCACATGTCCTTGGGGTTGTTTTGTGCTATCTCCTCACAGTAAGTTGCTTTATTTATTTTGTTTGTGTTTTGCATAAAGTTTGCTGCGTTGGTTCTTGTTGCAGCCTACCAAATGCCTCCTACTCACTAGTCTGGAGAAACTGAGGGCTTCCCATCTGCAGGCTTCCCGTGGCCTGTCCACCCCACACAGCCATCAGTCACCTGCACTTCCTTCCACTCCCCATCGCTCAACCTGTCCCCTTCACACCTCACACCTGCCAGTGATGGTTCTCTGACAGATGACCACATACATCCCAGCTCCTGGGGTCAGGGGCTAGGCAAAGCTCAGCTAGGACCTCTGCTCGGGGTCTCAAGGCTGCTGTGAAGTGTCAGGTAGGGGCTGGGATTTCATCGGGAGGCGGTACTGGGGGAGGAAGATTTCCCCACCCCAGGCAGGTTGTCAGACTTCATTTCTTGGTGTTTGTGGCCACAAGCCTAAGGCCCTGACTTCTTTTTGGCCCTCATTTGGAGGTGGCAGCTCCTGGAAGTGGCTTCAGTTCCTCGACTTGTTTTGCATGGCTCAGTGACTGCTTCATCCAGCAAGCCAAGGAGTCTCCATAGTGAGTCAGCTAACAAGACTGTCTTAAGTGTTTTTATTTTAGATTTATTTATTTTGTGAGTATGAGTGTTTGCCTGCTTGTGTTGCCACATGTGTACCTGATGCCCACAGAGGTCAGAAGAGGGTATTGGGTCCCCTGAAACTGGAGTTACGAATGTGAGCCACCATGTGGGTTCTGAGAACCCAAACTAGACCTTCTACAAGCACAGGTGCCCTTAACTGCTGGGCATCTCTCCAGCCCAGCAGGCTTTTTGTCATTACTTAATGTGGCCGTGTGTGTGCAGGTGAGTGTTCAGGTGAGTGTTTGTGTGTGCAGGTGAGTGTTCAGGTGTGTGTGTGTGCAGGTGAATGTTCAGGTGTGTGTGTGTGCAGGTGAGTGTGTTTGCATGTGCAGGTGAGTGTTCAGGTGTGTGTGTGCAGGTGTACGTGCAGGTGAGTGTGTTTGTGTGTGTGGGTGAGTGTGGGCATGAAGACCAGAGAACAACTGACATTCCTCAGGAGCAGTCCACCTTGTTAAGACGAGTCCCTCATTGGCCTGAAGCTCTCTGCATAGGCTGGGCTGGCTGGCCTGTGAGCCCCAGGGGTCTGCTTGTCTCACCTCCCCAGAACTAGGATTGTAAGTGTCCACTCCCATGCCCGGCCTTTTATTCAGGTTCTGGGGCTCAAACTCATGTCAAGCACTGTATGAACTAAGCTGTCTCCTCAGCCCGAGACAGTCATGTACAATCTAATCATTACACATAAGACATAGCGGTGACATCCCATGGCCATTGCCATCGTCTGTGGTTTACAGGCAAGTCACAGGTTCTTCCCACATGCAAAGGAAGGGAACAAGGCAGAAAAGGACCACTGAACTTCATCCATCCATCCGCCAGTACATTAAAGGTCACCACGAATGACACATGAGGCTGTATTTGAGAAGGGGAGTGCTTCATCAAGCTTGTTTCCATCCTTTCTGCCTGAATCTACGTTCATTCCTTGTACACAAACTGTACTTGAGTGAGGAAAAAAAAAAAAAGGAAAGAAAGAAAAAGAAAAATGTAGATGAATTGCTATTCGGTCTTAGTAATAAAAACCCAGAGCCAGATATTGGGGTAAAAAGCTGAGAGATCAGAAAAGCAGAAAGAAGCCAGCCACAGTCTCACCACTTGGAGATCCTCTTTATTAGGTTGCACAATATTGGGGGTCACAACATATCACCACACTTCCCCTTTTTTGTCTAAAACAAAAAAAATTAGAAAAAGTTATAACTAATATAAGAAGCACTATATATAATAAGTACAATAACTATATACAATAGAAAAAAAGCTCAAGTGGGTGGCGCCTGAGGAGGGATGGCTGTGAAGTGGACCTAGGGAGATGAGGCTAGAGCGGCAGGTGGAGCTAGAGTTGGGAGATGAGACCAGAGTGGGAGATGGAATCAACCAGAGGAGGAATCAGTGAGAGGTGGTGAAGACAATGAGTGACAGAGATGGAGTCAATGGGGGTGGGGGGTGGGGGGAGTGAGGTCAGAGGAAGATGGAATCAGGAAGTAAAACCAGAGCAGAAGGAGGGGCTAGAGTAAGCGGTAGCTGCTCTTGCAGAGGACCAGGGTTCGGTTCCCAGTGCTCATGCGAATGCTGACAGCCATTTGGAACTCCAGTTTGTGGTTGAGGAGGGGTTCTGAGCCCCTCTTGGGCTTGCACAGGTGGTACACATATGTACGTGAGGAAAAACATTCATATATATAAAAATAAATCTTTAAGAAGTGGTAGGCTTAAGAAGCAGAGGCAAGGGGCTCTCTCTGAGTTCAAGGCCTGCCAGGGCTACAAAGCAAGTTCCAGGTGAGTCAGAGCCACACAGTGGGACCCTATCTCAGAAACAACAGCGAATGTGCCAAGGAGAAGGGGTAGAAAATGGTGAGGCTGTGGCTGAAGGCAGCAAAAGGCAAGGGAGGAGGCTGGTGAGGGCAGGAGGAGCTGGGCATGGAGGGCCTGTACCGGGAGTTTATCAGCTTCCCAAGGAGAGTGCGGTGAAGAGCTGGGGAGAGAAGGTTTGTATTTTACATCTCCACAAGCCTATGTTGTAGAAGAAACAGACCTGGGTGGAGGTGAGACTGGATGGGGAGACCCCTTTAGAACTGGTGCTGACATTGGCCCACGTTAAGGACAGTGGGGAGTGGACAGTTGGGCACTTTTCTCGGGAGGCAGAAGTAGCGTGATCTGGCTGATTCTGAGCCCTCCCCAGACTTGAGAGTTGACTGTAAGAGCTGCCCAGTTATAATGAAGGACTTGGAAGGTCTCCTCCATGAGCTCTGACTACAGGTTACTACGCTGGCACAGACATAGTTGTAGCACTAAACTTAACAGTCTTATTAATAAAAAAAAATCCGAGGCCAGGTATGGGGTGAACGCTGGAAGATCAGAGAAGCAGAACAAGCCACAGCTTCCTCACCTCACCAATGCCTCAGCGTGTGTTATTTCCTCAGACTGAAAGCCTTTGAGTCCTCATCCAAGTGGATCTCAGCTGAACTGCTGCTCAGAGCCTAAAAGCTTAACCTGCCCTAGTTCCTGGTCCTCACGCCTTATCTTATATACCTTTCTGCTTTCTGCTATCACTTCCCGGGATTAAAGGCGTGAGTCACTATGCCTGACTGTTTCCAGTGTGGCTTTGAACTCACGGAGATCCGGATGTATCTCTGCTCCCAAGTGATAGGATTAAAGGTGTGTGTGCTACTATTTTCTGGCCTCTGTATCTAGTGGTTGTTCTGTCCTCTGACTCCAGATAAGTTTATTAGGGTGCACAATATTTTGGGGAACACAATATCACCACCATGTGTTCCATGGTATAAGGGACTTGGGCAGGAGTGAGAAGACAGGCTGGCTAAAGGTGATCGGTGGTAGCTAGAAGGTATGGAGCCAGGTTACATGTGTGTTCTTGAGGTTGCCACCCATTTACCCAGCAGACGCTATTCCAGACATCAGTATGACACCCTCTGCCTTCATGCAATCAATGTTCACTGCATTTGAGCAGTTAAATATTTGTGTGTGTGTGTGTGTGTGTGTGTGTGTGTGTGTGTGTGTGTGTGTGTGTGTGTGTGATGGCTGCTCATGTTTGTAGATGTGCATCCAGAGGCCAATATCAGGTGTCTTCTTCAATTGCTTTTCCATCTTATGTTTTGAGATATAGTTTCTCACTGCACCTGAAACTCACTGACTAGACTAGGCTGGTTGGTCACCAAGCCCCAAGGATCCTCCTGTCCGCCTCTGTAGCAGACATGTAGCGATTATGGATGTACACCTGGCTTTTAAGGTGGGTGCTGGGACTGTGATCTCAGGTCCTCGTGTTTCTACAGAAGTGCTCTGCTGACTGAGCTCTCTTCCCAAGCCCTTGGTATATTTTGAATGCACATGCCATCGGAGGGCGCTAAGTAAGGAAGGCTTTCTAGAAGTGATGTCTGTACGTGTCTAAATCCTAGAGTAGGATTTAGGTAGAAGAGAAAGGAGGGATTGTTGTATTGGATGTGGGTTTACGTGGGTCCGTGGAAAAAAGACACAAAGGCACTCTAAGGATTATTTTTAGCTTTTTTCCAGCTGCAGAGGGATCAGCCTCTGGCAGACTGACTCACTGGCTTAGCAAAGGGCCTTTTTATTGTTACACAATTCACACCTTTAACAAATCAATTTCCATATACCAATACCTCTTATCTAAGCTCCCCAAAGAGACAATGCCAAATGCAAATTCTCAGGAGACATCTCAGTTTGCCAGTCCTCCGAGAACCGAGGACCATTCCCTCCTTTGGCTCCTGGAGAGGAAGACTTACTCTTTTCTGTGGACTTAACCCTTGAGCCCTTTTGCCTCCCAAGTCATCTTGGGCTCTTGCCAGGATCCAGCTTTATGGGTCTGGCTAGGAATTGTGTAAGCCATAAGCTCCCCACGTGCCCTTCTGGGAGGTCTTAGGGAGCCTTTTGTCCAGACTGTTGTTTGGATTAGTGTTAAAGGTACACACTGACTAATGACTCCCATTGGGCCAGCTGGTCCCTGTCGCCATGGCTATCACCTAGAAACTCACTGGATGAGTAGGTGGCCAAGTGACTCCTGTTTTCCTTTGAAATCCCTGGAAATTAGAGTCTCAGGAGAGTTGGGTGGGGCCTGTAAGTAGCTCCACCCATCGTCTCTTTATATTAGGTCTGGACAGCTTGTGTCTGAGGGATACCTCAGAGGTGGCATTGCTCTTAGCTGTCCTGTACACTGCAAAAGCCAATCTGAATCATTCCATCAGGGCCCAGAAGAAAGAAGCTGCTGGAGAAGGCCCCACACAGACCGAGGTCCTGGACATCCCAGGCCCCCAACCAGAGGCTTCATGCAGGTGGATCTTCCCAGCTGTCTGCTGAGAAGGCTCTTCCTGTGGAATTAAGAAGCCAACTTTTCAAAGCTAGAATGTTTGAGAAAGATTTATTTTTATTTTTGTACATGTGTGTGTTCGTGTGTGTGTGTGCGCGCGCGTGTGTGTGTGTGTGTGTGTGTGTGTGTGTGTGTGTGTGTGTGCACATATATGCAAATGCATTGGAGTGGCCACACAAAGGTGTTGGATCCCTAGAGCTGGAGTTACTGGGGGATCCTGGGAACCAATCTGGTCCTCTGCAGGAGCAGCAAAGAGCTCCTAACTTCTGAGACATCTCTCCAGCCACTAAGCTAAAATTCAAGAAGTGCACACAGTTACCTCATCTTTTTTTCCTTTTCTTTTCTTTATATATATATATTTTGAGGCAGGGTTTCATGTAGCCCAGGCAGGCTGACCTTGACCCTAAACTCCTGTTCCTCTTGCCTCTACCTCCTAGGTGCTGGGATTACAGATGTGCACCACTGTTCAGGTGTTTTGTGTTTTTGTTTTGTTTCTTGTTTGAGACAGAGTCTGTCTATGTAGCCCAAACTGACCTCAAACTTGGAATCCTAATTCAGAAAGGGCTGGGATTACAGACACGTGCCACCATGCAGCCCCTGAGTTTTAGTGCCTGAGGTTTCAGGGCACTGCACACGTGTGTTTCCCACAAACTCTAAGCAGGACGAGTACCACAGTGAGAAAAGCTCCAGGGCCAGCCGTTCCTTTCAAGAAGAAAATGCCAATAGGGTCGTCAGCAATACCTCTGAAGCTTTATGGCAAACAAACAAACACAGGCTTTATTATCATTTTGTTTTCTATTGTTAAAAAAAAAAAAATAACAAGGCACTGAAAACACACAGAGAGCTTGGATTCCCCGGACTCCCCCGTGTTAAGCAAAGTAGCCCCAGAGGAAGATGGCGCAGCTGATGCACACAAGGCAGTTGACGTCTAGCACGGTTTTCACCAGGGGATTTTCCTCCAAGGAAACTATGACAGGTTCTGCTTTGCTTGGGGGCTCCTCTTTGTCCTTTTCCATTCCACAGAGCCACAGCATAGCCTTCAGCACCTTGGACTGTTTGCGGGACACATCCTCTAGAAAGAACCCAGCAAAGGAAGGTCACAAGGGAGCTGCCTGTCCTCAGGAGGAAGAAGAGGATCGACAACATGTGTTCATGCACTGAGATATGGAATCCATGTTCTTCTGCTGGAAGGCATGGTCAGCCTTCGTATTTGGAGGTTTAACCGAACATGAGCAGGATAATTCAGAGGAGTACAGACTTGTTCATCATCCGTCCCTAAACAATACAGCATAACTTCCACAGCACTGACCTTGTATGAGGTGTTTAGAGATGAGTTCAAATACACAGGATGTACACATGGTATATGCAAATGCTGTGGCATTTGTGGGTGCACATGTGTGTGAGTGTATATGTATTGCCTGCACGTGAGCCGGAGGACAACCTCCTATGTCATTCTTCTGGAGTTGGGTTCCTTTCTGTTTTTTGAGACACCTTTTCACTGGCCCGGAACTCAGTAAGTATGTTAGGCTGACTGGCAGATGAGCCCCACTGATTTTGGGAGGGCAGGGGCTGGCTCCACCTTCCAGGTGCACATGCCACCGTAACCCTGTAGTTTGGTTTTTTTTTTTCAACATGAGTTTGGGGCATCAAATTCAGATCTTGATGCTTTCAAGGCAAGCACTTTACTGGCATCTATCTTCCCAGCCCCTGCTTTGCCGTTCCATACAAGGGGCTTGATCATCTACAGATTTGAGGACCCCTGTGGTCCTGGGATCAGATTCTCTCAGGCACTGAGGAACAACTAAATCCATTAGTACCTTAAGTCTATAAGATTATCACTGTCTTCAGATGAAGAAATCAAGGCTCACACTAACTTTAGCAAAGCCACATGGCAGGTAGTGGCCAAGATGGGCTTAGGACCTAGCTCTGTTCCTCTCTGTATCACAATGCCTTGGGAGAGGATGAAGAACTTGGGGCACTTTGTGTAATGCTATTTCTCTCTGTGGAGCTCAGGCTGCACACCCAGAAGCTTACACCTGAGTGAGGGGAAGTTTGTTTACACATAGAAAATGATGACAGTGTCTTCACTTCTGCAAAGAAAATCTATGACCTGGAGTTTCCTGTTTTCTAGGCTGAGTGGCCGAGCATGCATAAGGCCCTTGGTTCAATCCCTAGCATTGGAAGAAAAAAAAGAAAAGTTCAAGAAAAAAAATACCTGTGGAGTTTCTTACCTTGAGTTGACATAGGTTAGTATCCATGATATTTTTTTTAATGATAACCTGAACCTTCATACCATGGAGATAACTTGCCGTGTCAACATGGAAGCCTGGTGTCGCCAGATTTTCCCATGGTTCAAGAGATGGAAATTTAGGATCTCATGTGAAGTCTCCACATTTTAAAATGTTAACTCACATTGTATAAGTGAGCTAAACTGAAATAAGTGATTTGAAGATTACTGTAGTCTCCACCCTATGGTGTAGGTTTTCATGAAGTCTTGTTAGGCTCTGGGTTTGCTGTTCATGTGTCTCTGGGGAGTCCCCTCTGGTGGGTGGGGAAGACCAGGCATCAGAGCCAGGGGATGCTGAAATTCTGACATAATCTTCCCTGAATGCATAATGGTTCCTAAGCTCTACTATAACCGAGACCAGAGGCAACTCACGGCTATGGGCTTTGCTCTTATTTTCTTGAATTGTCTCCAACTGGATGCTGGTGCTGGCGGCCTCTGTAGTCCCATTCTGAGGAAGGGTTGTAGTCAGGGGGTTTGCCAGTGGCACTGGCTCCTTCTGGACCACAGGCTCATGACGAGTAAACCAAGTCAGGCGGCTGACCTGAGAAGCAGAGGCAATGTGAAACTCAGATGGAAGCTGCCATTTTTCCTCCCTTCCCCCAACCCAGCATCTACCTCAGCCTTCATGTTGGACACCGACTGCTCATGGTGTGCCTTCTCCTCCAAGCAGCTTCAATTCCCTCCACTCCTCAGAGCCAAAGGTTGTACCTTTTTCTTGCTCCCCTGTCCTCTGATAGCCCTCCTCTGTCCTAGCCCTAGGGTACTGTGTGAGCCATAGACTTGGCCCTTCAGCTCAGCCTTTCTTCTGGTTCAAGAACAAGGTCGCACCTGAGCTGATTGGAGCTGCTAAGAACCAGGATCAGGACTGCTTATGGCTTTACTTAATGGCAGCTTAAAAAAAAAAAAAAAAAAAAAAAAAAGGTAGGGGGCACAGCCCTCGGAACTCCTTGGCCTGAGAATTGAAGCAGAAATGAGAAATGGAGTCTGATGATCTTTTCTGAGTTCTGCATCGACATGTCCCCAAAGCCCCACTCTGGACTTTCTGAACATTCAATTATCTTGCTTAAGCCCAGAGTCCCCATTCTGTCCCTTTTGGTGTGTCTCAGAGGCTGTGCCTGTCAACCCAAATGTACCATCTCTTTGGAGGGTGTTTCTGTGAACCAGCTCACGGTGATCACAGTGATGAGGGTGGCAGAAGACAGAATCATGGAGAAGTAGAGATAGTGGACATCCTTCACCACAGCTGGGCGATCATCGGGCTGGTCACACCGAGGCTGCACGTAGATAAAGTCCAGGACCAGCCTGACCAATCCTAGCAGCAGGCCCAAGATCAGACCTGAGAAGGCACCCTGCAAAACCAGAGTAAAGCCATCTTAAGGACGCCAAGGGCACCAAAACTTCAAGAAGCCATTTCAAGAGCTTGTCTTTCTTATGATGCTCACTATATTGCAAAGATGTGGAACTATATACCTGTTCATCTTCTACAAATACAGTCAGCCTTTGGTATCCTAAAGGGTCAGGACCCATAGATAACAAAGTCCATAGCTGTTCAAGTCCCTTGTATAGAATGGCATAGTGTTTGCATGTGGCCTATGCGTATCCACTTACATAATTTAAATCGTCTTTAGATACATATAATTTACATATAATACCCAGTGCAATGTGAATATTATGTAAATAGTCAGTGCACTATATTATTTAGAGCAGTGGTTCTCAACCTTCCTAATACTGTGAACCTTTAATATAATTCCTCATGTTGTGGCGACCACAAAATTATTTTCATTGCTACTTCATAATTTTTTTTGCTATTGTTATGAATTTTAATGTAAATATCTGTTTTCTGATGGTCTTGGGCAACCCCTGTGAAAGCGTCATTTGACTCCCAAAGGGGTCATCACCCATAGGTTGAGAACCATTAATTTAGAGGTTAATATCAGAAAAAAAAATGTCTGTACTTGCTCAGTAGGGACACAACTTTTTTTCCTTTCAAATATTTTTATTCTGCTGTTGGTTGAATCTGGTTGAACTCACAGATGCAGATGCCCAACTATAATGAACTGATTACATATGACACACTCACTCCTTTCTAACTTGGCTTCTCTAGTGCTGGCAAGAGTGTGTCATGAAGCCAAGTATGGTGGTTAAAACCTGTAACACCCATAATCAGGAAGATTGTGAGTTGGAGGTCAACCTGAGTGTGGTAGTTAGGTTTGTCAACTTGACAGAACTTAGACTCACTTGAGAAAAGAGGCTCAGTGAGGAACTGTCTTGACCAGGTTTGTCTGTGGGTCTGTCTGTAGGATTGTCTTGAGGTAGGAAGACTCATCTTGAAGGTGCAGCACATTTCCTGTTCTGGGGCCCAGGGCTGTATTAGAGCAGGCGGCTAGCTGGACACTCAGCATGTGTATATCATCTTCTCTGTGGTGGTTTGAATGAAAATGGACCCATAGGCTCATAGGGAGTGGCACTATTAGGAGGTGTAGCCTTGTTGGAGTAAGTGTGGCATTGTTGGAGGAAGTGTGTCACTGGGGGCGGGCTTTGAGGTCTCAGATGCTCAAGCCAGGCCCAGTGTCTCACAGTCTCTTCCTGCTGCCTGCAGATTCGGATATAGAACTCTCAGCTACCTCTCCAGCACCATGTCTGCCTGTGCTTCCCACCATGATGACAATGGACTAAACCTCTGAACTGTAAGCCAGTCCCCAATGAAATGTTTTCCTTTACAAGAGTTGCTGTGGTCATGGTGTCTCTTCACAGCAATAGAAACCCTCAGACACTTCCTATTCTTGACTGGATGTGATGTGACTGCCTGCTTCAAGCACTTGCTACCTTGACTGTACTGTAGTAACGGACGGTGACCTGGAACTGCAAGCTCATACTCTTTCTCCTCTAAGTTGCTTTTTTGCCAGGATGTTTTAACACAGAAATAGAAATGTCCTACATAGGAAGGCCCTGACTCAAAACAACAAAACACATAAAGACACATCTGAGAACGCCCATCACATCTTTTCAAAAGCCTGACGGCCCCTTCCTACGTGTTCCCACACAGAGCTCGTTCTCCCTAGTGACACTAGAGTCTAGCCCACACAGGCAGACCATTTCCCACCATTTCTCCCAGTGTTCATTGGCAGCACCTGGGTATTGTGTTGCCGATCCAGATTTACCTTTTCATTGGTACGCTTCCAGAAACATCCCATAATGAAGACCACAGCCACCGGTGGCTGTAGGTAAGAGCTGATGGATTGAATGTAGATGAAAAGCTGGCCTCCCTGGCTGGCCTGCACCACAGGGATCCAGAGGATGGAGACCAACACCAGCACAAGCACAAACACCCTGTGAGGAGAGAGGGCAACACAGCTGTCTCCTCTGAACACCTGCTTTCCTCCCTTTATTGTACGGCTTCACTGAGCTGTAAGTTACATGAGACCCATCAGTCCTGAGTGTATGATCCAGTATCCTTCACTAAATCTGCAGAGTCGTGCAACCCAAACGACCATTGACATTGAGCACACCCATCATGCTGAAATGTTCCCTCCCAGAATTTACAGTTTATTCCTCCTGCCTCTGAGTAGTCATGAATATGCTTGCCCCCTCTGTGTTCACCTTTCCTGGAGCTCCCTACAAATGCTCTCTGCCATACGGAATGTGACCTTCAGCTGCTGGCTCAGCTGCATATTGGTCTTTGAGGTCCATATAAGGGGTAACACATATCCATATTTCATACTCCCTTCCTTTTCTGAGACAGGGACTGTCTGTGTAGCTCAGGCTGACTTTGAATATATGACCCTCCTGCCTCTGCCTCCCAAGAGCTGGGATTACATGCATGTGCTAACTCACCAGGGTATTTCATTGAGTTTTAAAAAAAAAAATTATTGGGGCTGGGGAGATGGCTTGGTGGTTAAAACACAGGCTGCTCTTCCAGAGGACCTGGGTTCAAGTTCCAGCTCCCACATGGCAGTTCACCACTGTCTGTACCTACAGTTCCAGGAGATCCAATGCCCTCTTATGGCCTCCAAGGGCACCAGGCACACACATGGTGCACAGACATACATGTAGACCAAACAGTCATACACAGTAAATAAATCTTTAAAATTCTTATTTTGAGCCAGGCATTGGTGGCACACTCTTTAATCCCAGCACTCAGGAGGCAAAGGAAAAAAACAAAATCTTACTTTGTAGGGGGCATTCAGGGTGCATGGCCCTCACGTGGAGGTCAGAGAACTTATGGGTTCTCTTCTTCCACCAGGTGGTGCCTGGGAATCAAACTCAGGCCATCGAACTTGGTAGTAAACGCCCTCACCAGCTAAGCCAGCTCACCAGACCATTTCATCGCTTCTGAAAAGTGCTGTATCATGAACACACCGTTTCTTCCCACTGCTTGTCTTCCACCAGTTGATGAAAGAATTTCTGCCCCCTTCTTTGCAACTGTAAACGACTTGTGTAAACGTCTGTATCCGGGTCTTTGGACATATGTTCTCATTTCTAGGAGTGCAAACTGTCGAATCATCTAGTAAGTTTATGCCTAACGTTTTGAGGAACTGTAGGACAGGCTTTTAAATAGAATCATTCATAGTCCCATCTGTACTGTATAGGAGTTCTAGTATCTCCACTTTTTTGTCTCTTTTTGTTTAAAAATTTTTTTTTTGGAAACAGGGCCTCACTGTGCATCTTAGACTGCCTAGAACCTGCTGTGTGGTCCAGGCTGGTTCCACACTCAAGGTCTTCCTGCATCAGCTTCCCAAGCGCTGGCATGACAGGCATGCACCACTGTGCCTGGCTGTTACTGGCGTTCTAGTGGGGAGAAGTGGTACCTCATGTAATAAATGATGCTGAGCATCTTGTCACGGGCTTGCAGCCATTTCTACATCTTCATTGGTGAAATGTCTGTTCCGCTGTTTTGGTGGTTGGTCACATTATGTTCCAAGAGTTCTTTACATTTTCTAGATTCTTTTTTTTTTTTTTAAAGATTTATTTATTATGTATACAGTGTTCTGCCTGCACACATCCCTGCAGGCCAGAAGAGGGCACCAGATCTCATTACAGATGGTTGTGAGCCACCATGTGGTTGCTGGGAATTGAACTCAGGACCTTTGGAAGAGCAGCCAGTGCTCTTAATCTTTGAGCCATCTCTCCAGCCCCCATTTTCTAGATTCTTAAGCATGTAATGTGGCCTGCAAATAATTTCACCAATCTGTGGCACATCTTTAGATTTCTTTAACGGTGTCTTCTCGAGTGGTCAAGTGCAGTGCATCTGGCTTTCCTTTAGTGGGCTAACATTCAGGGTCATGTCTAAGCACTCTTTCCCTGGACGATGGCTGAGACATCCCTCTACATGCATCTTTTTGAGTGACAGGAGCAGCTTTTTTGTGTCTATTTTCATGACGCTCATTTCTGCTCTCTTACTAGACTTCAGGACTTTGTAGGAGTCTTGGAATAGAAATCAGTCCCCCACACTCCAGAAACCTGCCCCTACCCCACCCCTGTCTTACCCAGCTACCTCCTACCATCCCCCAGATCCCAACCCAGATTGGTGCTTCCCATCTGAATGTCTAGGTCTCCTGATTCCCAGTTGGAACACTCATCAGGGCTTTGATTGTCTGCTTGACTTTTCCTTCCCCTACTTCCAGCACCATGCCAACAGACACACTTCTTTTAGTTCTGTGTTCTACTACTAGAGGACTGATTTTAAATACTGGAACCTTTTTAAAGTACTGGGGTTTTTTTTGTTTTTTGTTTGTTTGTTTGTTTGTTTTTGTTTTTTCCAGACAGGGTTTCTCTGTGTAGTTTTGCGCCTTTCCTGGATCTCGCTCTGTAGACCAGGCTGGCCTCGAACTCACAGAGATTAGATCCGCCTGCCTCTGCCTCCCGAGTGCTAGGATTAAAGGCATGCACCACCACCGCCTGGCTCTAAAGTACTGTTTTAAGTCCTAGAACACAGCAGGTGTTCACAGGACATCTCTTGAATGTATGACTAACTCATGCGGAGTTCCTGCTCCTTGTTGTCAACAGCAGAGGCTGAGCAAGCTTGGGCACATTGGCTTTGCCTGTCTGTGAGCTCAATTCCCTCCTTGCTAGGTGTCCGGGCTTTTCACTACTCTCTATGGCCTTACCTGCCCACAATCATGAGCTCCCTTTCAGATGCCCGTGGCCGGATGTTGGTCCACAGGTCCATGGTGAAGATGGTGCTGGCGCTGTTAAAGATGGAGGTGAGGGAGGACATGAGAGCCGCCACCATCACAGCCATCATGAGCCCACGGAGTCCTGGGGGCAGAAGGGAGGTCTATAGGCCTTGGGCTTTCTCCTGACAGCTTCTGCCTTCTCTTGTGACCCTGTCACCCCAGGCCTAAAGCTAGCTGATCCCGATGGTTCAGCTCTGAGGTAGACCTGCTGGTGGGGTAGTCAGACAAGACTTTGTGGGCCTCCCAAATTCTGGCCTTTGGGTGCCTGTAGCTCTTACATCTTGTCCCTACCTCAGATCAGCACCCAGGCACTATCCTCTTTTCTAGGTGGTCCAGGAGACTAAGTATAGGGGTGAGGGGACATTACCTGTGGGCAAAAGTTCCAGCACAAGTTTAGGATATGCGATGTCTGAACAGCCAGAGGGATTGCTACAGACCTGCTGGCAGATGTCAGGATGAGCACAGGCCACTTGATCTATGGAGGAAATGTAAGCCCAAAGTGAGGCAGACAGGTCCTGAGCCCGGGCCTGGCTACAATTGTGCCAGAACCAGACCAGCACCAAAAGAAGGGTCTATGAGCTTATAGCTGAGAGAAATAGAAAAGAGCCTCAACTCCATGCCCCTTCAGGTTTCTGAGCTCCTGCTGCCCATCTATAGAACTGGGTGATGACATAACTACCTCGTAACATTAGCATGACTGCTGTCTGAAACCACACTGCTAAGAAACTGTTCCATAAGGTTAGAACGACGGGGCTGGCAAGATGTTTGGTCAGTGCTGACAAGGCTGGCAACCTGTTTGATCCCCAGATCCCATGTAGTGGAAGGAGAGAACCAAAGCCCATGTGTGGTCTCTGACCTCTACATGAATTTCATAATGCATGCACACTCATGCACGCATGCGTGTGCACATGCGTGCGCGCGCACACACACACACACACACACACACACACACACACACACACACACACACACACACTTGCCCCCACTCCACCCCCCATATACACACAGTTCAGAAGTTAAATGAAGGGCCGGCAAGCCCGATGACCTTAGTTCAATCCTAATGTGCAATATTATAGAAGGAGAGAACTGACTCCTGCAAGTTGTCCTCTGACCTCACACAGGTGACATGGCACACTTGCATGCCTATGTGTGCGCGCACACACACACACACACACACACACACACACACAAATAACGATTAAAAAATAGGTCAATGGAACCAGGCAGTGATGGCATATGCCTTTAATCCCAGCACTCAGGAGGCAGAGACAGGTGGATCTCTGTGAGTTCGAGGCCAGCCTGGTCTACAGAGCAAGTTCCAGGACAGCCAGAGCTACACAGAGAAACCCTGTCTTGAAAAACCTAATAATAATACTACTACTAATAATAATAATGTCAATGGAAAAAAAGAGTATGACAATTGCCTGAGATAATGCACATTAAAACTTCAGCCCAAGTGTGATCATACATGACATAGTAAAAACACATCACCATTTTCATTGGACCCCAAAGAGAGCTGTGACACCTAATAGCCAGTCATGGGTAGAGTCCTACCTCAGACTTCATCTTCTCAGCTGCTATGGGGACAGTGATTCACAGTGATCTACAGTGAAGTCCCTCCATGATACTTTTTAAAAAATGCTTAACTTTTTTCTTCTTGGCATTGGATCCAGAACTCAGGGCTTTGTGCACACTGGGTGCCCACTCCACTGCTACTGAGATGCATGCCGGCCCTGTCGGTACTTTCAACCCCCCTCCTCCCCTGCCTCCCACAGCTGTTCTAGGGTTCTGGTGCCACCCACTGCTCATGTTAGATTCAAGCTCATTGTGAGTTTCAAACCCTGAGGATCTTTTCTCTCTTAGAAAAAATACTGTATTTTCAAATTATATGTCCATGTATGTGTCTGTGTATGGTCTTGTGTTCGTGAATGCAAGTGTCCACAGAGGCCAGAAAGGGGCATTGGGTGTCCTGGAGCTGGAGTTACAACAGGCAGTTGTGAGCTGCCCAGCCTGGGAGCTGGGAACTGAACTCAGGTCCTCTGGAAATGCATTAAGATCTTCGGTAGGAACCACCTCTCCAGCCCCTTCTTTCTGCATCTTTTTTCAGTTCTTTCCTCTCCCCAGCAGTTCTCTGGTCTCTCCAGTGTGAAGTTGCCCACCCATCCTGGTTCTCTGGTCTCTCCAGTGTGAAGTCGCCCACCCATCCTGGTTCTCTGGCTCGTCTCCACAGTGCACCTCTGCTGTTGCTAGGGTGTGGTTTGGGTTCATGTGTTGGGTGTTTTGGTCCTTAGTGTGGCAATATTGGGAGGTGGTGGGGGCCCTTTAAGAGGCGGAGCTTAGTAGGAGGTCCTGAGGTCATTGGGGGTGTGTCCCTCAGAAGGGGTTAAGACTGGGGTTAAGACTGGGCTCAGGAGATGGCTCAGTCAGTCACATGCTTGCTGAACAAGCTTGGGAACTAGAGTTGAGCTCCCAGCACCCATGTGAAAAGCTTGGCACCGTGGGGCACACTGGTAATGCCAGCATAGGAACGAGGGGTAGGAAAGCAGATAGGAGAATCCCTGGAGCTCACTGGCCAGCCATCCTAGCCAATCAGTGAGCTCCAGGTTCACTGAGAAGCCCCGTCTCTACTAAAATAAGATAGCAACTGAGGAAGACACTTAGTATCATCTTTTGGCCACCACATGTACATGCACACATATGTATGTGTGCCTACACACACACGCAAAAACTTATCCACCCATATGTCACATACATACACATTCCACCCCTCAGAAAAATCAAGGGCTTTTGAGGAAACCAGCGGAGAAGAAAACACTCAACATTCTCACTGCTGGAGCCCAGAAGCCTCCCATTGCTGAAGTTTAAACCTGTGTGCCTCACTCTGTTCTGGGGAAGCTCCCCTTCTCCACGCAGACTGAGAAGGAGCAGGGTCCTCTCACGGACATTTAACCATTAACTACAAAGGGTTTTTCCTGCTAAGAATGCAACCTTCAAGCATGCGACACCTGACTGGAGCAAAGTTTACACGTTCAGTGAAGAACGCAGTGTTCTTCCTAGAGTATGTTCGGGGCCAGGGAAGTGGCCTGTTGGGAAAGCGCTTGCTTCACAAGCATGAGGACTGAGTTCAGGTGCCCAGCACCCATATGAGGCTGAGCACAGTGCAGGTCTGTAATCCAAGAGCTGAGGAGGCAGAGACAGGCAGATCCCTGGGGTTCAGTGTCCCCTAGTCCAGCTGAATCAGTGAGCTCCAGGGTCAGTAAGACCATTTCAGAAAGTAAGGTAGAGAGTGCTAGAGATCAACCATTGCTGCACACACGCATGCCTGCACACACACACACACACACACACACACACACACACACACACACACACACACTAAAAGAGAGAGAGACAGAGACAGAGAGAGACAGAGACAGAGAGAGATTGTTCACCTTGGTGAAATTAATTGGTTCAACTAAGTTTTTGTTTTGTTTTTGTTTTTCAAGACAGGATTTCTCTGTGTAGCTTTGGTGCCTTTCCTGGAACTCACTCTGTAGCCCAGGCTGGCCTCGAACTCACAGAGATCTGCCTGCCTCTGCCTCCAGTGTGCTGGGATTAAAGATGTGCGCCACCACCGCCCGGCCTTTCAACTAAGTTTTAATTGACTCCAGCAGCCCTGTGATAATTAACACACCATTCAATAACATTGTTACCTGTTAATTAACCAAGAATTTATATGTAACAAGTTTGCTTGATGCAGACCTCATCCCCACCCATCTTACAGATGAGGAAACAAAGGAAAGAAAGGTGAAATGATGTATTCAAGGCCACGTAGCTCCTGCGTGGCAGAGCTGAGGCTCAAGCACAGGTAGTCTAGAACAGAGCCCACCACCAGCCCCTGTCTGTCCTCTACAACAGAGCCCACCACCAGCCCCTGTCTGTCCTCTAGAACAGAGCCCACCACCAGCCCCTGTCTGTCCTCTAGAACAGAGCCCACCACCAGCCCCTGTCTGTCCTCTAGAACAGAGCCCACCACCAGCACCTGTCTGTCCTCTAGAACAGAGCCCACCACCAGCCCCTGTCTGTCCTCTAGAACAGAGCCCACCACCAGCCCCTGTCTGTCCTCTAGAACAGAGCCCACCACCAGCCCCTGTCTGTCCTCTAGAACAGAGCCCACCATCAGCACCTCTCTGTCCACAGGGACTTGCCCTTAGCAGGCACGCAGTCAGTGTGGTCCCTTTAAACCATGCCTGTTGTTATCTGTCAGGCTTTACAGCAGTCACGTGCTTTTCCATCAAGTCACTAAGAAGCCAAGATCTCAGATCTTGCCCCCTCACGCTTTTCCCAAGCTGTGTGCCCCCTGCGTGGAGACATGACCCATGATCCCCATCTGGGTTAAAGAGGCAAGCTTTCAGAATTCAACACCATGGTCGGTGTCCTTCCCCCAACTCCCCCTTAATTCCTAAAGATTCTGAATGATTTCCACCTAACTGGACTGGCTAATGAATGGTCATTCACCCTATTTTTTTTTTTTTTTGAGACAGGGTTTCTCTATATAGTTCTGGCTGTCCTAGAACTCATTCTATAGACCAGGCTGGCCTCAAATTCACAGAGATCCACCTGCCTCTGCCTCCCGAGTGCTGGGATTAAAGGTGTGAGCCACTACTACCCAGCCATCCTACTCTTCCTTTGCATCTATAACTTGGTGGTTCTCAACCTTCCTAACGCTGTGACCCTTTAATACAATTCCTCATGTTGTGGCGACCACCACCACAAAATTTTCATTTCGACTTCATAACTGTAACTTTGCTAATGTTATCAGTCATAATGTCACATAATCTGATACGCAACCCTAGTGGGGTCACGACCCACATCTTGAGAACCACTAGTATAACCTGTGGGGATGAGGAACAAGAGGATGCTTTCTGGGAGGATCTGATTTATGGTCTTGGTGCTTACAGAGGAATGCTCACTGCTTAAAGAAGAAACAGGTTTGTTCTGTGCAGATCACCAGCTCCTGACACCAGAGACTCCTGGTCACATCACCTACGAAGTATTGTTTATGTATATGTAGAAGCCTCTTGACTGCATTGAAAGAGAAAAAGCTAGCCAAACATGGTAGTGCACACCTGTAATCCCAGCATTTGAGAGGCAGACATGGGAGCATCATAAGTTCAAGCCCAGCCTAGGCCACATAAGCTCCTGCATGTGTGTGTGTGTGTGTGTGTGTGTGTGTGTGTGTGTGTACATGCACTCCTGTAGAGTTATTTATGTCCCCTGATATTTCCTGTCACAGGAGGCCAAAGTTACCAGAACACTGAGCTTGAGCCCTAAAGCATGGGCACATGACTTGTCTTGTGGGAGTAAGCGTGTGGAACCACAGAACCTTGGACTAGTTTGTGGTTTGAAGATACAGTGGAAGACTCCCAGGAAGCATCCACTCCCTCATCTTGGAATACCAGTGGGTCTTGTCTGCTGAGTCAGTGCTGGACAGCAGCATGAAGTAAATAGATGGATGGGAACCCTCTATCTAGTCACCAGGCCGGGACTCTAATCCTACTCTTGTGGGACATTGAGTGACACATTGAGAACATTACCTAGAGCCTGAGACTTGCGGACAAACAGACGACCTTTGCCCCCAGCAACCTGCTCACCTGGAAAGAGGACTCTGCTGACCATACCAGGGAACACCATTAGGAAAAGAGGAAGCACTTTCAGGTACGCTGCCATCAGGGAACCTCCTTTGGCATGAGACAGGTTCTTGGCAGCCAGGCTCCGCTGAACAATCACCTGGAGCAGGGTGAAGGGGTTGGAAGCTGAGGACGGTTTGCTCGCTGGCCCTGTGTAGCTTCGCAGTAGCCCTGGTGGAACTGAGGCCTGGGTCTGCCTGCCTTGCTTATAAGAAAGCATTTCTCCTCACCTTTATCCCAGGTCCAACTGGGGTGGCCATCACTGTCCCCTCCCTATTATATACAGACCCTGTCAGGTACAGTTCACTCCAGAATTAATCCACTTCTTTGGCTACCAGAGTTAGGTAAAAGCATGTACTGAAGACAATCCAGTTTAATCTCTCAGTAGAACAACTTCTTATTTAACAAAAAAAAAAAAGGCAAAGGGCAGATGGAGAGATGGCTGAGCGGTTAAGAGTGCTGGCTTCTTTTTAGAGGAACCATGGTTGGTTCCTAGCACTCACTTGCTGCCTCACAACCATCTGTAACTCTGGTCCCTGGGGATCTGACGCCTTCTCGCATCTACAGGTACCCAGGTACACACACAGTACACAGACATACATTCCGGCAAACATACATAGACATAAAATAAAAGTGAATAAATGCTTAGAAGGGCAAAGGAAAGAGGTGACCTGCAAGGAGAGCCTCCGGTGGGGTTGCTAACTGTGGAGGTGACACGGACTGGCAGTCTGCACCCTGACGTCACATGGTAAGGCTCTCTGAGAATGAAGTGACCTCGGAAAACAGAGAGGCAGAGAAAGAGAAAGGGCTTCCAATGGTGTGGGATGAGTCCTTCCATTTAGCTCTGGCTACAGAATGCACTTTAGAGGTGGAGATAGCCAGCCTGGGTTCAAATCCTGTCTCCTCACTGCCTGGCTGTGTGAATCTGAGCACCGGGTGTCACCTCTAGCCTTAGGGTTCTCATTGACCAAATGGGGCTAATACTAGGCTTGTTTTGAAATTAAGTAAAGCAGGCCAGGCGGTGTTGGTGGCAGCGGCACACATCTTTAATCCCAGCACTCGGGAGGCAGAGGCAGACAGATCTCTGTGAGTTTGAGGCCAACCTGGGTTACAGAGTGAGTTCCAGGAAAGGCACAAAGCTACACAGAGAAACCCTGTCTTGAAAAACAAAAACAAAAAGCAAGAAATTAAGTAAAGCGGAAGCATTTGGAATACTTAGGATAGCATCTAACACATAGTAATTTCTCATAGATAATAATTGCCATAATTTGTCTCTAGCTTTCTAGGCATGGAAGGGCTTTTTTAAAATATCCTTTTGTGTTTAAATTATTATTTTCCTTACTAAATTTAGTCTTCACTCAATCAACACCCTTAATAAGAAGGATGTCTGATGGGGGAATGTCTTTTTGTATGCTGTGAAAATATGTTGCTCTGATTGGTTGATAAATAAAGCTGTTTGGCCAATGGTGAGGCAGAATAGGGATAGGTGGGACATTCTAACTAGAGAGGAGGAAGGAGAAAGGCAGAACAGAGGGGACGCTGCCAGCTGCAGCCATGAGAAGCAAGATGTAAAGATAATGGTAAGCCATGAGCCACGTGGCAAAGTACAGATTTATAGAAATGGGTTAATTTAAGATGTAAGATCTAGGGCTGGAGAGATGGCTCAGAGGTTAAGAGCACCGACTGCTCCTCCAGAGGTCCTGAGTTCAAGTCCCAGCAACCACATGGTGGCTCACAACCATCTGTAATGAGATCTGGCGCCCTCTTCTGTATACATAATAAATAAATAAATCTTTAAAAAAAAAAAAAAAAAAAAAAAAAAAAAAAAAAAAAAAAAAAAGATGTAAGATCTAGCTATCGAGAAGCCTGAGCCAGTAGGCCATACAGTTCGCAATTAATATAAGCTTCTGTGTGTTCATCTGGGTCTGAGCAGTTGCAGGACCACGAGGCCGTAGGAGCTGGGCGGGCACAGGAAAACTTTCAGCTACAGATGTCCAGAGATGGGGTTTATTCACCTCTGTACCACTCCCCTGAGTTCTGTTAGATTTCACAGTACACTGTGCACAAATATGAGGCAAAAGAGATGCCACTTTGAGGCCTATTTCTCTGAAGAGCCTGAACCTCATCAGATGACTTCCAGAGGTTTCACAGTTAAACACAGAATGCTCTCTAAAGATACAACTGCAGAAATAGTGACAGATATTGAGCCCGGGGACAAGTGTTGGGACTCAAGGGATTCATCCATTCAGAATTCACAAAAGCCCTGGTCATGACCGGGACATTAGCAGTCTGTGACTTTCAGATTCTGAAAACGATAGAAATTGTAGCAATTGAGTGGTTCTTTTGTTTTTGTTTGTGGGGGGTGGGGGGAGGGGGTCAGAGAGCAACTTTGGTCAGGTCCCTCCTCAGCCACTTTTTCTTGCAACCCTATTTTAAATTGCATTTCCCTCACTCTCGGACTTCTTCTGCCTCACCCTCCTTTTTAAAAGGTGACACCCTTTAATGTCTCACAGGAGATGCTTATTTATCATCTCTCTGTCTCTCCCAGGCAGTAGCAGGGCAGCTCCATATGGGCTCCAGATTGCTCAAGTACCCAGAGGCGCATCTGGGGTGTCTGCTGGACAAATGACGTGCGTTGCAAATCATGAAATGAAATGTATCATCTCCTTCATACGATTGAGTTTATGACTGACTCTTCCCAGGCAAGCAGGGTATGTTAAGTTCCCCCTTTTGCAAAAATCAGCAGCTCCAGACTCACCATTAGCATTTGCAAGAGTAAGAAGCAAAACATCAGGCTGAGTAGAGGAGAGGATGGAAGGAATGGGGGTATGGGGACAGAGGAACACACACAGCAAAGTCACTCCACTGAAGTCAGCCAGCCTGGCAAAGAAGCATCAGGGAGTCAGTCAGCTCTCATACCTGATCTGTGCACCAGTACCAGAGAGATGGGACGGACATTCCAAATAGGATCCCAGGCCAGGGGAGGTCAGAGGTCACTGGGTCTCGGAAGATGTGGAAGGCATCTTCTCGGGGCAGCCCACAGCTGCTGTTCTCACTCCGGTTACTAGCCAGGGCTGAGAAGTACTGGTCCTTCAGGCCTTCCATCCCACCAACAGCTGCAAAACCTAGGATGCAGAGGAAGTCTAGGGTTGCCAGGAGTTCGTGGAGCCTGCAGCAAGGTAGAGGCAGATGATGGCCTAGTTGGGGCGGAGCTACTGAGGAACAGTGTCCCCTTAAGGGTTCTTAACCTCTGTCCTTTTTCTCTTGTGCCTTTGATAGCTACTGTAGATGGTGTCTCAGAATAACTTCTCTCTGAAATTTATTTATTTACAAGCAGAGACTTGGGTGTGTGGCTGTATTCATGTGCACATGCCACAGTGTGTGTCAAGGTTAGATCGGAGGGCAACTTGTAGGAGTCAATACTCCTTCCACTGTGAATTCCAGAGATTGAGCTCAGATCATCAGGCTTGGCAGCAAGTGTCTTTATGAATCATCTCACTGACTCTGACTACCAACTCTAAATGCATAATATAAAGCACAGAGGATTGTGTATACACACACACACACACACACACACACACACACACACACACACACACGGAGGTATTCAGATCACAGTGGGCTGGGGAGATGGCTCAGAGGATGAAGTCCTTGCTTCACAAACATGAGGACAAAAACAAAGGTAGAAAGGGATTGAGGAAGACACCTAACATCAGCTTCTGACCTCCACATGCATGCTCATGAGCAAGCATACCCATAGACATGTACACATACACCACACACACACACACACACACACACACACACACACACACACACACACAGAGGCATGCATGCAGGCATAACACCCACACACATAAAAGAGATTAAAATTTTTTTGAGAACAGATAGATCACAGCAGCTAGAACAGTTGGGTATAGAATTGGAACAGGAGTGGGATCAAGCTTCCTAAAGTTAACACTGAATCACTTGGTGATTATTGAAGTACAGACTATGGGCCAGAGGGAAGGCTGGCACCTGGGATTCTATCTGATTATTGAAGTGAGGATTCTGATTCAGCAGATCTGGCTGGCAGCTGGAATTCCTTTTATGAGCTTCAGGGTGACACTGAGGTTGCTGGCCATGGATAACACTGAGTAGCAACAGTGTAGGCACTATCAGGGTACCAAATGAAGTTCCACTTTGGTAAGGAATAATGGTTTTGAATTTTAGTTTTAATCTACTCAACTCCTTTCCTGGTCATTTTTCCAGGTCTTTAAACAGCCAATCATATCAGTATCTGTAAATAACTTTACTTGTTGATTTCAATAGGTATCTTATATTTTATATGTCATGAAGTAATGAGAACATTCCTTTACTTAGGAAGGCTTCTAGTGTCAAGTGGTCTGGCTTCTTCTTTAGGAATAAGATTATCAAGGTTTCCTATTTTATCCTGAGTCAAATTTAATGTCACACTCTGTATATGAGCAAGGCATGGTGTCTGTCTCTTGCCCTGGCTGTTTCCGATCATATGTCTGCTTCCTGACTGTAATGATGAAAACTTGTGTTCCACAAGGCTTTCCCCACAATAACAAACTGATATCTCTGAAACTGTAAGCCAGATCTGTGAAACAAATCTTTCCTGTTTCTAAGTTGTTCATGTCAGGCATGCCACAGGAAAGCTAACACAGACATTAAAGAAAAAAGAAGAAGAAGAAAAAAACTTCTGGAAAAGCAGACCCTATCACAGCACAGGTAATGCCCAAGACACCTGAAGCTGAAGGTCCACAAAAGGCAACCAGAGCAATCACTGAAAAATATAAACTCCACCTCAGCCCCTGACCAGATTGACCTCTCCATTAGCAACTTGACTAAAGAGCTATGCTTGTATCTGAACATAAACTCAATTTACCCCAATCTCACTGTCTTATATATTATGTCCAACATGGAAGACAATTATGAGTTACCCAAGAAAGAAAGAAAAATGACCTACCGTTATGAAACAAAGTGATAAAGGCAAACTGATAGGTGACCCAGATGTTGCAACTGTCAGACAGGAAATGAAAAATAACTGATTAATAGGTTATAGGCTGTAGTGGGAACATGGGCAGTATTCATGACTAGATGGACGATCTCAGCAAAGAGATACACAAGGCAGGACTGAATGGGACTGGGGGTGCAGTTCAGTGGTAGAGTGCATGCTTAGCGAGCGTGAGGAGGTGGGTTTGCTCCCCCAATAACTGAAAAGTGAATGAGAAGTGAATGAGAAGGGGGAGAGAGGAAAAGGTGAAAGGATATAGTGGAGATGGTAACAGAAATGACAAATCTCTCATCAGTCAGCCCATCAACAGACAACACAGCCAAAGAAGCCATCAGCAAGCTGGAAAACAGGTGAATAGAAATAACTCATTCCAAAATACAAAAGAAAAGAGGCCATGAGATGGTGTCATATGGGCAATTTGGTGACACTGGAGTTCCAAGAGTAAAAGACACTAGCCAGGTGTGGTGATGCACGCCTCTAATCCTAGCACTTAAGAGACAGAGGCAGGAGGGTCTCTGTGAGATGGAAGCTAGCCTGGTCTACATAGCAAGCCCGTGACAGCCCCAACTACACAGAGAGAGACCTTGTCTCAAAAAAAAAAATTGCAAGAAACAAACAAACAAAAAACAACAAAATGAAAGACTAAAAACACATTGATGGGAGGTGGAGATGAAGAAGAAGAAGAAGAGAGGAAGCAAGAAGAGAGGTGAGAAATTATTATTCTCAAAATGGCTATTAAATCACAATTCCCAAAATCTCAGGACTCTCAATCAGGATAAACACAACCCCCATTTTCATCTATCATACTAGAAATGCTGGGAATGAAAGGGAAAGGAACCGGGCACAGTGACTCATGCCTACTGTCCCTGTACTGGTGTGTGTGGGGGCGGGGGGCTAAAAGGAGGAGGGTCAGACATTCAGAGACAGCCTCAGCTACGCTGTCAGAAAAGGCAAAAGGTGTTAAACATTAAAAAATAAAAAAGATGAAGCAGAAACATTTCCATCAAGGCAACCAAAGTAGGGGGTTGGACTCACGGCACACAGAGGAATGAAAGTAAGAATCGCGGACCTCCCCACTGTGGTACGGGAGGCAGTAGAGGCTCCTCCAATGTACTGGGAAATCAAACCACAGCCGAGGTTATTATATACAGTAAAGGCATTTTTCAAAAGTAATCAATAAACAGGGATGTTTTCAGAGAGACGAAAATTTACTACAGGAGGGAGAGAAAATAGAAATGAAGAATTTTTTTTTTTCTCACAAGAATGCAGAACAGCCTGGCTAAAAGCTAGCAAGTGGTTTTGTTGTGTGAATCATGACACAAATGTATTACTCCATGGTTATTTCTTTGAAATCTCATTTAAAAGTCAAAAGTGACATCTGTCCAAAACACAGACATGTGCCCTGTGCAATGCTAAAAGCAAAACGTGCCTTTAGTATCCACTCCCAGGTGTCTCCACGAATGGCAGCAGTTTCACTTCCAGCGGCAAGATGATTGAGGTTTGAAGTCTGAAGGCACTTATCTAGATTTGAGGCCTAGCTTTGTGTTTGTTTTAATTTATTATGTCTATTTATGTTGCCCAGGCTGACCTTGAACGCATGGGTTCTCAAGTACCTGGACTGCATGTTTTCATCACCACACCTGACTGCACCTGTGCATCACCACACCTGACTGCACCTGTGCATCACCACACCTGACTGCACCTGTGCATCACCACACCTGACTGCACCTGTGCATCACCACACCTGGCTGCACGTGTTCATCACCACACCTGACTGCACGTGTGCATCACCACACCTGACTTCACGTATCACCACACCTGACTGCACCTGTGCATCACCACACCTGACTGCAGCTGTGCATCGCCACACCTGGCTGCCATCTTACTCTACCAGCCATGCTGTTTAGCAGTTATCACCTTGAGTTTTGCAATCTAAAAGAGTAACAGGTTAGGAAGAAGGCTCAGTAGCTAAGGCACTTGCCATACAAGTATGAGGACCAGAGCTTGGATGCCCAGAAGCCATGGATGAACTAGTTGGGTTTCACAACCCACCTGTAACGTCAGCATGTAATAGGCAGAGACTGAATCTTCGTAGCAGGCTGACTAGCCATACTAGAATTGTTCATGTGAAGAGATGTAGACACAAGATACTCAATGTCAGCCTTAGACTTCTACATACAAGTACATACACCCCCACATATATGCCCACACACAAGCAAATATGCATATATAAGTGCATGCAACACACACACACACACACACACACACACACACACACACACACACACACACGCAGAGAGAAAGAGAATAACCAAGATTCCTGATGTCACTGTCCCGAGCTTTACATGGACATATATCTAAATGTCACATGCTTTAGCATGTCATGTAAGACGGTGGTGGCCCTGGGTGCAGAGTACATGAAAACACTGTTCTGCTGTTATAGTCTTCAGTGTCTAAATAATCTCAAAAGGTCAAAAACATCACTGACTGTTAAAGTTATCCCTCCCTCCGTTTCATATATAAATGATTTATGCCAACATTTATCCATACCAGTATCAGAAAATATCAATTTTCACTTTGAAAATTAGTAAATCCATTGGTTATCCAATGCAAAGTGGTCATCCCTGAAATCATATACACACAAGCAATGAAAACAGACTTAACAGGTTGTATTTATATACATACATATATGTGTAACAATAATAAAGAAAAAGGTGCCGGGCAGTGGTGGCACACGCCTTTAATCCCAGCACTTGGGAGGCAGAGCCAGGAGGATCTCTGTGAGATTGAGGCCAGCCTGATCTACAGAGCGAGATCCAGGATGGGCACCAAAACTACACAGAGAAGCCTGTCTTGAAAAACCAAAAAAGAAAAAAGAAAAAGGGACCATAAATTTGAAAGGGAGTCGGGAGGGGCATATAGGAGGGGTTTGAGAGAGGAAAGGGAAGGGGGAGGTGATGTAATTATACTTTAATTTAAATTAAAAAAAAAGGAAATTAGTAAATTCCAGGGCTGGGGGTATGGCTATAACCCCAGAGCATGGGGAAGGGGGAGACAAGCGACTCCAGAGCACACCAGCCAGTGTAGGCCAATCAGTGAGCTCCAGACTCAGTGAGAGACTTTGTCTCCAAACATTAAGGTGGAGAGTAACTAAAGAACTCTGATGCCGCACATGCAAATGATCTCTCTCACTCTCCCCCCCCCCCCACACACACACACTGGAACAGGAGGGACCAGGTAGTAAGTAACTAAGCATGCGTCCTGATCCCTGAGTCTGCTTGTCAAAATGACGAAAGCCGCAGTCTCCACTTACTGTAGCCCATCAGGATGAATGCACCTATGAGCATGATCCCAGTCTGCAGCGCATCTGTGTAGATAACAGCAGCCAGACCACCTGGAGGGGGGAGCACAGAGTAGGGTCAGGTCACATGGGAGGATTGCTCTGAGTTGGAGGGAGCCTAGAAGGTGGAAATCCCATAGAGCTCTGAGAATTGAGGAGTCGCCCAGATGGCCACCTCAGCTGCTCCCTGTGCACTCTGAACATGTAACAGCACTGCTTTGCTGCTCCTTCATGGGGAGCTGAAGTTGATTTCTCTACTTCTGTGGTATAGGCCTGGTCCTGTGACTCGCTGTGATCAAAAGAATAGGGTGGACATGCTTGTATGTAGCTCCAGGCCTTCCCTCAGGGAGCTCTGGGACTTTGTTGCCCTAAGAACAGCATGCTTTAAGAAGCTTCAGAAACTGTGGTACCATGTGCCTGGAATCCTAGAATGTGGAAAGTGGAGACGGGAGAGGCAGGAGTACTGTGCTTGCTCATGGCCAGGCTAGGAAACATAAGACCACGTCTTCAAACAAGTCTAAGGTAGCTAGCTGGAAGGAACTGGGGGTGGGGGGTTAGAGCACTTGCCAAGCCTTAGGTTCAATCCCCAGCCACACTTAACTCATTGGAAGGGAAACTGCTCCCCACAGCCCAAGCTAACCACCTACCACACCAGGGAGGCCATCTGTTTCAGCCAGCTGTTCCAGCTGTCACTGAACTATAGTTCCACAAAGCCAGGTGAGACCATCAAATCAGCCATCCAGGCAACCCACAGACTATGGGGATTAACCGGCCATTGTTTAAGCCCCTCACTGTGTGGATACCTTGTTACATGGCATGTGGGTAGCTTGTTACACAGCAGTTCCTCAGTGATACAGGAAGTGGTACTTGGACTACAGGCCTAACTCTGAATGTTTTCCTTTTTTACTAAAAAAAAAAAAAAAAATTTAGATTAACATGCCAAATATTAGGTTTGACTATGGAATATTCAAATAGAATTAATTCTTAATTCTCCTCTCCCTCCCCCGCACGTCACCCTGGCCCCCTGTTAGCCACAGCTTCTTTTCTGCTTTCGTGTCCCATGTCCCTTTGCCTTCCTTCTTCCTTACTTCAGCTTTTCCTACATGAATACCTTCAACATTTGTGACGATTACTTTATAAGAATTATACTTTATTTCAAAATATTGAATTTCGTTTATTTGTGTGTGCATGTACGTGTGGAGATCAGAAGACAGCTTGAGGGACTCAGTATTTTCTTCCACCAGGTGGGGTCCAGGGCTTGGACTCACTCTGACAGATTTGGTGGCAAGCACCTTTCGCCCAGAGGCATCTCTCTGGTCCAACACCCTTATTTTTAAGGTTGGAAGAAGAATGTGAGTTCTAGGTATCCAGAACACCACCCAGGCTTCTTTAACACCATCATGGCTACCTAAGAGGATCCTCATTGAATTTGCCCTCCCAAAACATCTTTGTGGTGTTTGCAAGTCCATCAACATGGACAGAGTAAGATCCCAGCCTCTCCCCAGTGTCTCCCTCCATATGGGAAAGGAACATTGACCTGATACAAACGTGTTCACATGAGGGCAATTGCTATGCAATGAAGAAAAACATGGAGCCAGGTGTGGAGTAGCCAGGCGGTGGTGGCACACACCTGTAATCCCAACACTCAGGAGGCAGAGGCAGGTGGATCTCTGTGAGTTCCAGGCCAGCCTGGTCTACAAAGTGAGTTCCAGCACAGCCAGGGCCATTACACAGAGAAACCTTGTCTCAAAAAAAGAAAAAAGAGAAAGAAAGGAAGGAGAGAAGGAAGGGAGGAAGGAACGAAAGAAGAGAAAGAAAGAAAAACATGTAGAAGAATATGGTATCCTTAACGTCCCCTTCCTGGTCAGCAATAATGGAGCCCTCTTTCAAGTGACAGGGGACCTGGCTTACAATCCCACCCTAGTTCTCTGATGCCCCTTCAGTGAGCCAGAAGTCTTAAAAGCCCACAAATTTGGTACCGCTGAGCCCATCTTACTTCTATATCAAGACTTACTGAATATTGCCCACTTACCAGGCACTGTGGCACAATTAAAGACAATTAAAGATTTCATTTAATTGGTCACTGAATATCTGGAGAGCATGCTACCATGCTCTGTGTGCCCACCAAGTGGCATGTTCCTGCTCTCATAGAACCTCCAGCCTCACAGAGAGGACAGACTCCTCGAAACAAGGAACTGGCCATGGCAATTAGCTCCCTCTTCTGCTCCTGCTCTGAACACATGCCTTCCAGGAGGCTTTCTGTATCAGGGGCCTCTCACTGTGTGTCCCCTCCCTGATTAGAGTCTCCAGTGGTGTTCCATATCACTTGGAGCAAAATCCAGGATCCTCTCATTGCCTGCATAGCTCTGGTCCCTTCCCTGCCTCCTAGCTGGTTCCTATTCAGAGCGATTGAAGTTAGGGTCTGAGGAAACCCTTTAGTAGCGCCCCCTAGAGTTCAATGGATACAAGGCGCATTGTCATTGCCACTGACCCCCTTGCTAGTCCATGGCTGGGGGAAGTGTGCTTTCATTCCATAGGCCTTAGAATTGTCTTTCCCTCTGCTTGGAATTCTCCACACTTCTCATGTCACTTAAATTTGGTTGAAAGACAAAGATTGCCTTTGTCTATGTTTTTAAAAAAGCCTTCCCTTCATTGGTCCCCAGCTTCTCGGTTCACCCTTGATCGCATTCATCAAGTATAATAACATACTCTGACATTACCAATTGATTTCCTTGTCCATTTGTTTCCTCATAGCCACTAGAGTACGTGTGTGTGTGTGTGTGTGTGCGTGTATGTGCACATGTACATACAACAGTTTTGGGTTTTGTAATTAGTTTGGTTCTGGTGGTTTTCTTTTTGTTAGGAGAGGGTGTTAAGAAATAGGGTTTCTCTGTATAGTCCAAGCTGGCCTTGAACTCAACATTCTCCTGCCTCAGGCCCCCAAGTTCTGGGATTATAGGCATAAGCCAACACACCCAGCTTTACAGTAGAGACTGTCTTCCTGGTTCCTTTCCATACCATTTTCTCTGGTGCCCGGCACATAGTAGGTGATCCACATGCGTGAATATGTGTATATGCATGTACATTTGTGGAATGAATTATACCAAGGGGTGGCAGAGAAGTGCAAAGCTAAATAGGTGACTATTTAAAAAAAACAACTACTTGAAAGCCTACTATGTGCTAGGCATTTTCTTGAACACAAATCTAAGAGAAAAAAAAACAAAGCTGCCTGAACTTAGGCGTCAAAATCAGCTGTTCATTGCCCAGCTTTGTATCGTACATGTGGACTCACATGCTTAGCACTTAGTAGGTTCTCAACTAGTCCTTCTGGAATATGAGACTAGGAAAACATTGTGTAGCTGTGGGATGTTTTGCTTGTTTGTTGAAACAGGGTCTCACTACATAGCCCAAGCTGGCCTCAAATGCAGAATCCTCCTGCCTCAGCCTCCTGAGTGTTGGGATGATGGACACAAACCACCTCGTCTGGCTTCTGTGTGGTACACTTAAGTAATCCCTTTTCTTATTAAGTAACCCCCTTTCCTTTGGATAAGGCTTTTAAAAATGTCATTGTTCAGGCTAGTGGGGTGAGATTTAGTGAATAGATGGCCTTAGCAAACTAAAACACCAGAAGTTGTGCCAGAATAAAGTGGGTTGGCCCATCGCCCTGCCCGCCAACTCTCTGAGCATCACCCATGTCCCATGATACCTGCAACGGTGTACAGAGCTGTGATGGCCAGCAGCCCCACTATGGCCAGGTACAGATCCAGGTTCAGGGACTGCTGAATGAAGATGGCACCTGCATACATGTCTACCTGTAGGATGAGAAGTCAATGGGTGAGTGGATGAGAGGGTGGACTAGAGAAAGGATGGGGGAGAGACTAAATGGGCAGATGGGGGAGGGAGTGAATAGGTAGACACATGAAGTCGTGTGTGGATGGATGGATGGATGGATGGATGGATGGATGGATGGATGGATGAGTGGACGGAGGAGGGAGTGGGTGGTTGATGGGCCAAGGAATGGATAAGTGAACGGAGGAGGGAGTGGGTAGATGATGGCATTCACAACAACTCCCCAGGGGCAGGTTCCCTCCCAGACTCTACAAATACAGAAGAGCTACACACATTAATTTCCTCAGCCATCTAATCCTAAACTGGGGGACTCGAAATGAAGCCCCGTGGGCAGCTAAGTTTGAGAGCCCTGCCCTGCTCTCTGGCAACAACCTCATGGCCTTCCCGCTTCTGCTGTGGGTCTTCCTACCCACTCTCCTCCACACTGCAGCCTTTGCTCCACCCAGGATGGTATCATCCTTCTCCCCATTAAAGCTCTTGTGTGGCTTTCACCTCATCCACCGTAGGGCTGGGGGAGAGCTTACACCAGACCCTTCAAAGTCGGCAAGCTGTTAACCTCATGTTCTTTATTCACTCTGTGTTTCTAGGGCTCAGGCTTTCAGAAACAGTCCATCTCCCAATATATTATGTTTTTATTCATCTTCCAGCTTCGGCTGGTGGTGGTCCAGCCATCTGGAATGGCAATGCCCCTATTTCCAACTGGTGGATTCCTTCAAAGATGACACTCACCCCCTACCAGGCTATAAGTAAGCATCCTAGAAGGAGTGCCTTGAGTCTGCAGCACGGACAGTCAGTTGCTGCTGTTTGCACCAAATGGAATTTCTTCTGCCCCTGCCCCATGTGGGACTAGATAATTGCCACCCCCAGAGCCATGCCTGGTGAGCAACCCGTGCTTGGAGGTAACAGTGCATCTGCTCTTTGCCACCTTCCTGCCGATCAGCCCATCCAAAGGTCAGGGTGAGGCAGGCCCTGGCTGCCCTCAATACATCTGATTACTATCTGACCACGCCCTTGTTTTTAGAGGTAGGTCACAGTCCTACCCAAGAGCAGGGGCGTGGGGGTGGTTCTTGGATCTCTATTCAGTGACCCCATCATTATGCTGAGATGTCACCAAACTAGCTTTGGCAGGCATAGGGAGGGATCCCTTGTCCTTCTCTGTCTGTCCTTTCTACGTGCTTCTTTTGCCCTCCTTACCTCGACTTCCCTCTAACATCAAACCTGCCCCAGGGGAGGAGAAGGAGATATGAGGAAACTCCTCACAGTACTCTAGGGGGGTGGCCAGGCCATGTGTCTGCCTTACTGAGATCTTGGTGAAGATGTAGATGAACAGATAGAGCACAGCCAGGGTGATGGAGATCCTGCTGCCCCCGAAGCGCCTCCTTAGGTATTCTGGCATCGTGGTTACCTGGAGGTTGAAACAGTTTTTATCGAACCCAACTGACTGTGGGCATTTGCCTCCTCCGCCTGGCCACCAACCCTGGCCACCTCCTCCATCCCCACAAAGTCAGATGAGCAGAGCATCATCTTGGGCTTCTCCACGGGAGACTTTAAGGAGGAAGAGGACTTGGGGAGGGGGTGGACTGGGTTCTATACAGGGCTGTGCACCTAACTATTGTTTCAGGTTTATTTATTTGTGTGTGTGTGTGTGTGTGTGTGTGTGTGTGTGTGTGTGTGTGTGATCAGTGCATTCCACAGCACAAGTGTGGAGGTCAGAGGACAGCTTGCAGGAGTTGACGCTCCTTCCACCATGGAGGCCTGGGGCTCAAACTCAGGTTGTCAGGCTTGGCGGCAGACACCTTTCCCGGCCAAGCCCCTTCAACCCCACCCCAACTACTGTGCTTCTGAACATGAGGCGGAGTTAGTTCTCCATCCTAGTTCTGCTGTATGCTGGATTTCTTTAACGTAGTGTTTTCTATTTAAGCGAACTTGCCTTTTTACTTAAATAACTTTATCCAACAAAATGATACTTTTTTTTTTTTAAAAGCAGTTCTGAGAATTGGATTCTGGGCCTCTTGCATGTTAGGTCAGTGTTCTTCCCCCTGAGCTAATGCTAACGCTTGAAAATGAATTGCTACTGCTAAGTAGAAATCAGTCCCAAATTTAAGGGAACCCAGAAAAGCGAATGTAGGAACAACAGAGCAGTGAAGGAGATCATCTGTTCCCTTTTAGCAACTTCCTGTTGCTTAGAGCCGCTCATGGGGCCAGAGGGAAGCCACCCGTGAGCAGATGGGCAACACTGACTGGACACAGCAGGGTATTAGGAGGAGGGGCAGCAGCAGCACACAATTGTAAGGGGACACATTGGGGCCACCCAGGGTGGGGAGTTGGGGGAATAAATGTATTCACACATGAAACTGTCAAAGAACAACTTTTGATTTTAGAAGAGAGGAGCAAGAGGAACATTGCTGAAGTGCTGAAGGCATCCAAGCTGCACACGAGACTTTGCCCTTTGTCCCATGATAAGATGAAACGCACAGTGATTACATGTCAGGTAAGAGCAAAATAAAACTCACTTCAAAAATTAAGGGGAAAAATCACCAAGCAAGGTGGTATATGCTGGTAATCCCATCATTCAGGAGGCTGAGGCTGGAAGACTGAGAGTTTAAGGTTGTACAGTAAGAACCTGTTGCTCAAAAAACAATGAATGTTCTCTCTCAACCACTCTGGGACTTCTGACATGCCGATGTTCTCCCACAAGGTCCCCAGTGTCAGGTGGGCAAGGATGGGGTGACGATACTCATGGGTACATGTCTACACTTGGAGGGGGGGGGGCGCACTGTGCTGTGGTTTGAGCTCACAGCATCTTCCAAAAACTCACATGTGGAAGGCTTGGTCCCAGTTGATGGATCCAGTCAGAGAAGTGATTGGATCCTGGGGGCTTTGACCCAGCAATGGGTTCATAACTTGATGACATTATCATAAGGTGGTGGGAGCTAGGAAGAAGGCCTGGTTGGAGGGGTAGGTCACTGAAGACCCGCCTTGAGGGATAGATCTTGTCATGAGCCCCTTCCTGTCTCTCTGCTTCCTGGGTGCCATGAAGTGAGCTGCCTTCTCTACCACCTTTCCCCTCCATGATGTTTCTGCCCTGCCCTGGGTCTAAAAGCAAGGAAGCCTGTGGACAAGAGATTGAAACCTCTGGAAATGTGAAAATAAACCCTCCCCTTCTCTCAGGTATGATGTTGAAGTGATGAAAAATGATTAACAAGGGCTGAGTGGCCAGACCTGCTTCAAGAATACCAAGTCCTTGCAGTGATCCCAGCATTTAGGAGACTGAGGCAGGAGGATTATCAGTTTGAAGCCAGCCTGGGCTATCTGGTAAAAATCTGTCCCAAAAAAGTTAAACTAGGGGGCTGGAGAGATGGCTCAGCGGTTAAGAGCACTGACTGCTCTTCCAGAGGACCTGAGTTCAATTCCCAGCACCCACATGGTGGCTCACAACCACCTGTATTGAGATCTGGTGCCCTCTTCTGGCATGCAGGCAGAACACTGTATACATAATAAATAAATAAATCTTAAAAAAAAAAAGTTAAACTAGTAAGTTCATAGTAGAATCTGACTGGATGTTCTAGTGTTTCGGGTAAGATAAATTGAATGTTGATGCATGTTTGAATTTTTCATATTAAAATATTGGCAAAAAATAAACATAGCAATAGCTATTTTTAATAGGGTCAATAAAGCTGCTTTATCCATCTCTTCTCCTCAAAAGGCAAGGATGTCCTGCATGAGTCCTCTGATTTGCTGAATGGCAAGCTCAGCAGGAAGTTTGCAGAAGTATTTTATACTGAGCTCTGACACTGTCAGGCATGGTGCGAGGAGAGTTGAAGACAGCCTTGTACACTGTGGGACTCGGGCCCTAATCAGAGAGTACAATGGGCACTCCAGTCCATTCAGATAAACGTGCCAAAAAGATACTCTGGGCAAGCACTATCTAATCTGTGAATGACAAGACAACTGCCATCTGGGCTTGCTTCCTGAGCTAGACTCTTCTCATTGGCTGCTGGCTCTGACTATCAGTTGACCCTGGGGTCAATCCAGGACAGCTGCTACAGGAAGTTTCTAGTTATTAAAAGACAGGAGAAAAGGAGGAAGAAGTGGAGGAGGAGGAAGAAAGGAACAAAGGAGACCTTGCTTCGTTAGCACACTACACAAAAAGCTTTCCGATCTCAAAGGTAGCCCTTATTCCAAAGTCCAAGCCACTCAGGAAATGGCCTATTGAGTCAGAAAGTCAAGACCACAATACTCTGACTACAGACTCAAACCACAGCTGACTTCAGTGAGGAAGGCCCAAGGGACCACATCCCTCTTGCTGGTGCTGGCTAAATGGGCAGAAGAAGTAAATGCAGCAGCCTGATACAGTGGCACATACCCAAAATCCTGGTAGGAAGATCACAAATTCAAGATCAGCATGGCCACATATTGAGACTGTTCCCAAAGCTGACTAAAACAAAATGAACTGAACAAAAGACGGCCGCTCTTAGAGATTCCTACTCCAGCTCCCAGGGCTCTGGCTGATGGTGGCTCTGCATCACACACACACACATTCTCCACTGATGATAGAATCTTTGGAGGGGGTCCAGAGACTGTGTCCTCTCTCCAGATCAGATCCAGTCTGCCCCTCATCCATGCCCATGGGAACCCCCTCACTACTCCTGTGAAATCAAGGACACCTGCATGAAGCTGAATGCATGGCTCTTCACTAGATGAACGCACAGAGGAAATGTCACAAGAGCACTTCGGTTGCTTGGCGGGCACCTGAGAACTACGACTCAATCTCCATGTCCGTAAGCAAAGCTAGGCTCTAAGGATGAGAAGTATTTGAGCTGTCCTCTAACATGGTAAATATACAGTAACATCTAAGGGGAGGTCTCAGTCTGTAAAATACAGTGGCATCGTAGGACTGGGGAGATACTCAGTCTATCTTGCTGTGCTAGTATGAGGACCAGAGTTCGATCCTCAGAACCCGTGTACAAACTGGATGTGGCAGCAAGCACACTTAGCAATCCCAATACTGAGGAGGCAGAGACAGGAGATCCCGGCCAGTCAGCCTATTTGAATTGGTGAGCCCCAGATCCCAGTGAAAATTCCTCTCTTAAAAAATAAGGTGGTGTTGGCTCCTGAGAAACAACACCTAAGGCTGAACTCTGGCCTGCATGTGCATAAGCATGCATATACACCCACATACAAATAATGAATAAATAATCAATTCTCAATGGATAACAGCAAGTGGGGAAGTTCTAGAAGATATTATAGAAAAATATCATAATGACCTTGGAGTAGGTAAAGATTTTTGTTGTTATTATATGAGAGAAGGTTTATATACTCTACAGCCCAAGCTAGCCTGGAACTCATGTAACCTAGGCTTGCCTCAATCTCATGGCAATCCTCCTGCCTTAGCCTCCTGAATGCTATAATATAACAGATATGAACCATCACACCTAACTAGGAAAAGACATTTTTAAACAAGACATTGAAATGAAAGGTGATAAATGGGACTATGGTAAGATGGAAATCTGTTTATGGAGAAGCTCCAGGAATGAAATGAATGGCTAGGTGTAACAGTGATAGAATATCTCCCTGGCCTGTACAAGGCCAGGCTCCATCCCTGGTGTCACACACACACACACACACACACACACACACACACACACACACACACACACACACACGGGAAGGGGGTGCAAAAAAGGCCAGCCTCTGAGTAGAAAAGATGTTTGCAACTCTTAAGCACCCCAACAGCTTATTTCTAGAACTGACTTTGTAAACTGCAGAATTTATAAATCAATAAAACAAGTGATACAGCTTAATAGCATAAAAATGGGCGAATGCCCTAGATGACTACAGTGGCTCCCTTCACTCAAGGGGATCGACTCGTGAAGGCTCACAGTGTAACCCCGATCCACGTGCTCACGGTTTTGGTGTTGTCCCTGTCCGTTTAGACTTGCGGCAGCACCATGGTGGGAGCCCGTGGCCCAGCAAAAGTGCCCTCTTCACTTCCAGGAAGCTGAGGAGAAGAAAAGGCCGAGAACATGGTCCCGCAGTCCTCTCCAAGGGCTCTACATTTTAAACCCTCCTGTAACGGCACCTCCCTGGAGATCTGGGTAACACTTTAACCTCCTGGGGACATTCTAGACCTAGACTGTAGCTACCAGCTGCTCCTTCAGAGATGACATTCAAATGGCCAGAAAGCCATGTGAATTGGCAATAGAAAGTTCAGAGATGGGGCTGGAGAGATGGCCGTGTGATTAAGAACCTTTACTGCTCCTGCGGCAAGTCACATCGAGTGACTCATGACCACCTGTCACTCCAACTGACTCCTTCTGGCCTCCATGGGCATGGGCACTGTACACACACACACACACACACACACACACACACACACACACACACCGCACAGAATTTTTGATATCAGACAATACCAAGTGTTGGCAAGGATGTTAAGCACTGGACAACTTGGGCTCCCAGACACTTGGAGGTGTGGGGAGTGGAACTGCTCTGTGAGAAAGATTGACAGCATCGTGTGAATTTAAGATTCTCCCCCTCAGCATGTATTTTTGTACATCAAGACTTGTATAAGCCAGGAGTAGAGGAACCTACCTGCAATGCCAGTACTCAGGAGGCTGAGGCAGGAGGATTGTGTGTGGAAGGCTAGCCTGAGCAAGATCTTGTCTCAAAATAACATGTAAGAAGGTGTCATTAAGCAGCGCTGTCCCAATAGCATAAACTGAACGCCCACACATGGCAGAAGGATTAATGGCAGGAGCTGGAGCCCACCCTACCCCACAGTGCTTAGGGCAGTGGCCTCTCATCCCACTCACTACGTAGCTGAGGGTGGCTACACACATCCTAACTCTGCCCACACACAGCTTGAAGGAGTGAAAGCAACTGATTGAAACTCCATTTTGCAGGGCGCATAACTGAAACTGTTAACACTAAGCCAGGAGGTGAGTGCCCATGACTAGAGGAGAAGAAAGCATCTAGAAGAGAGGCAGGCTTCCATCCCGATGTGGGTGTTCCTTTTACAACAGTCTGCTAAGTGACACATTTGTGCTTTACGGCTCTACTGGATGTTTCCTGCCAGCCTGCCTTTACTTCCAACCAAAGCAAACTGGATGGTGGTTTATGCTCTCAGTCCCATGGCACTCACCCAGCATAGGCTCACCCTCTCCTGTGAATACTTGGAAGATGCCGCCCAAAGGATGTCTAAAAAAAGTCCCGGGAATTTTATTTGATTTTTCCTTATTTTGTGGTGCTGTGCATGGAACCCAGGGCCTCATGTTGGGGCTAGCGAGGTACCATTGGCCTGCACCACAGTCTTTACTTCATCTTGTTATAGAACAGTATGAGCGTTGCCCAGCTCTGTTCACGTTGTCCCTTTTCTTGGCCTTATGTACCATGGAAAGGATGGCCCCTCTTGGTTGGAAGGCACTGTGGCTATTGATGATTTCTCTACTACAAACAGCTATAGCAGCCTGAGTTACCTCAGATCTTTGTGACTTTTCTCAACCTCACCCCACTCCCCACAGCCAACTCCTCAGCAGGTGAGTTTTCTGTTTGTCAGAGAAAATGGGATCCATCCGCTGAGAACACCTGTCAATCCCCTTCAGCCCGGAAGAACAACCTGCATCTCACACCCCTTCTTCTCCCCCAAGTCTGATCAGCTAAAATTATTGCTTAGTAGTGGGTAAAGGTGATTGCAGCCCAAAACACAACAACTCAAGTTCAATCCCCATAACCCACGGAAAGAAAGAGAACCAGTTCCTGAAAGTTATCCTCTGACCTCCACAACCTCTCTGGCACACATGCACCCACACTTACACACACACACACACACACACACACACACACACACACACACACACATACACACAAGTTGGTATCTTGTCTGTGCAACACTCTGTTGATATTCCATCTTAGTCAGAAATAGCTCAATTATAGATTTGAGTGTGAAAGGAAAGGGACCACTGTGTCACATACATGCACACATATATACATGTGTGCGTGCATTTTAGCTAAAAGCAACACGTTATGGCTTATGCATGTAAGGGATTACATGGTTTATCTTTGTGTTCTGTCATTGAAAAGATGTTTCTGAGGCCAGCCTCTGAGTACCCCGTGTGTGCTATGGATATCGGGTACCATTCAGATCTGTGTGGGAATGGGGTTCCTTTCTTCTTTCTCACCTGTGTACCATCTGTCCCCGGTGCCGGGTGACTTAGCGGCTATCTGATGACTATCCACATGTGGGAGAGGATGCGGGCTAGCCTTCCCAAGGGTGTTCACACGCCATATTGCCCGCCCCCCTTCACACTCACCTGGCCAGCAATGTAGATGGGAAGGAAGATCCAGGCTAGCATCAGCACAGAAAACAAGCCCTGCCCCAAAAAAACACAATCAGAGCTGCTTTGCCCACACGATGGAGCCAGTCCCCTGTGCCTTGAGTTGGTCTAGCCTGTGCTCCACCCTTGCTAAGGTGGTTCACTTTCCCTGGCCTTTATATCTCCATGTTTAAAGTGATGAGAGATTAATAGCATAGGGCAGGGTGCCTGAGGTCTCAGCTTCTTGGAGGCTGAGATGGGGTCATTTGAGTCAAGGAGTCTGAGACTAGTCTGAGGAACATAGTGAGACCCTCAAAACAAAATGAAACAGAAACTCTCAATGAGAGAGAGAGAGAGAGAGAGAGAGAGAGGAGAGAGAGAGAGAGAGAGAGAGAGAGAGAGAGAGAGAGAGAGAGAGAGAGAGAGAGAGAGAGAATTAAGTAGGAGAAAAGAAAATGAGAATAAAGACTTGGAGACATCTAATTCTGTCTCCTAAATACCACACTGTCTTCTTTGGTCCATTCTGCACCCACCTCCTCTTCCCCTGCAGTGGTGGGCTATACCAACAGGGAGCTGAGGATTCTGGGAGAGTTACCACAGGTCTCAAGAGCCATCTTCTTCTTTTATGGGTTAGACATAAGAGGACGTCACTAGATTGCTTCAGGAGAATCAATCAGTCCAATGGTGCTGAATGAGCAATTAATTAATCCATACCAGCCTCTCTTCCACACCCTTCACAATTAGGAGTTTAATCAATCCTCACACACGAATGTTACATGGCAGGGACCATGATTACCCCTAATGTACACAGGAGGTCCAGAAAAGTCAAGTAACTTGACCAAGGTCACACTGCTTGCAAGCATGAATGCTGAGGCCACCTGGTTCTAGCCTGTAGGTTCTAGCCTGAGAGTGTATGTGACATAGGTGTCTGTGCCTGGCACAGGACAAGCACTTTAAAAGTGTTCATGAACTGGCTGTTCTTCCAGAGGTCCTGGATTCAAGTCCCAGCACCCATACGGTGGCTCACAACCATCTGTAATGAGATCTGGCTCCCTCTTCTGGCCTGCAGGGATACATGCAAACAGAATACTGTATACATAATAAATAAATAAATCTTTAAAAAAAAAGTGTTCATGGTTATGAATGACACAAACACCCACAGGAGAAGCTGCTCTGAGGTGCTTGCTATGGAGAAGAATGCATCTCTGTGTCTCTAGGGACATGAAGGCCACACATCACTGAACATTCTCTTTCAGTAATGGCCAACGGATGCTTAAAATATACAGCTATATCTTCTGTCATCTGCCACCTGCTATTTTCTACTTATGCAAGGAAGCATCCTGAGCCCTCACCCTCATGATTTTGAGGGTTGTGGCCCTATGGGTCCCCACCAAGCAGATACAGGGAGACCCAAGTAAATTTTGTTGGCTAGGAGCACCTTTGAAGCCTGTTTGCTTAACTAAAACCGCATTTCACTTTTAAAGTGCCAAGCATTCCCACACCTCCCCCGGTTCTACTGCAGAACAAAGGGGAGATGTCTGTATCATGGCAAAACTCACGTTAAGCTCATAGGCGGCGACAGAAATGCCCACAGCAGCACCGGACCCTGCTAGGCCAATGAAGTGTCCGCTTCCAACGTTGCTGGCGAACAAGGATGCACCCACCTGTAGGGAAATGAATGGGAAGGGTCCTGGAGCTGGGCCTGGGAAATTGTCCCTATTCCCAGTTTGGACCACTCTTCCAAGGGACCCAGACAAGCAGGGAAATAGAGAATGTGGGACCATTCTATCCTACATGCCATATTTGTGCAGTAGACAGCTTGAACAACTGTCTGTAGCATCAGTGGTGGACAAGATTACAGGTAAATACTTCATGATGCAAACCAGCTCTGGTGTCCAACTCAACTGCTGCAAGCCACAGGAAAATGTGATGGAATTCAGCTACTATCACAAAAGCTACTACTTGGAAAGGTCAAGGACTTTTCAGAAGGTCAAGTGATGGCTTAAGAAGTCTTGGTGATATTTTAGCTTTTGTATATATATTAGCCGATTCCTGCAATGACTTCCTTGTATGCTGTGTATGCTTCCAAGAACTACTAACAGTGTATTTTATCTAAAATACCTATCAAGCATCCAAGGCCAAAAGATCTCCTGAATTAAGGTAAACTAAGCTCACACCCTCCTTTCTTATACAGCCCTAGTGGTATTTATACTAACATTATAGACTCCTAACATTTACCTAACCACCTCTAGGAATGTAGTTTGAGCACATAAATTCCCTTTTCTGATATATTAACAGATTTTAGCTCTTAGTTGACCTCCTCCCTTACCACTCCCCTTTTGGGTTGTAAAAGAAACCGATGGTCACTGCCTGAGGAAAACTCTTGTCTGCCTTTATGACCCTGTAAGAATTCAAGCCTGGTGACCTTGCTTTAGCTAGAGCACTGCTATTGCATGGGTATATAACTGTAAACCTCAGAGACTGGGAGAGGATTTTGACTGGAGAACTAGATGGAGAACTAGAAGAATGAGATGGAAGATGAGGAAGAGCCAGATGGGGACAAATGAGATGAGAAAGACCAAGATGGGGCAGAACTAAGATGAGAGACTTAAGATAGAACTTAGAGAGGACAGCAGATAAATGTAGAGAGAAATTAGGGAAGAAATGAGCTAGGCATGAGAACAGAACTGAAGCTGTGTAGATAGGATTTTATCCCAGAAGAATAAAGTAGACGGACTAAGAGCTTGGTGTAATTAGATTCTTTTCCCAAAAATAATTTGCACAGTTCATAGCTTCTCTTCTGGGCCCCTGGGAAGAAGATTATTAAGGCTGGACCATAATAATTTGAGACTCAACAAAGTGTGTGTGTGTGTGTGTGTGTGTGTGTGTGTGTGTGTGTGTGTGTGTGTGTGTGTTTGACAGACAATGTCTGTAGATCCACTTTAAAGGAATAGCTAATTGGACTGTTGTATTTGTTATCTGTACTTGGTCCCAGGAATGGACTCATATTTTCATTCAGACTTTAGCAGCCCAGCATGTACTCCCCAGGGCAGGTGCTGAGCATGACAGCGAGGCTTGAGCCCAGGCAGTACAGCAGTCTACTGCTGTGGGATGGTCTGAATGTCAAATCTGTTGCTCTGATTGGTCAAAAAATAAAACACTGATTGGCCAGTGGCCAGGCAGGAAGTATAGGTGGGACTAACAGAGAGGAGAATTGAGAGAAGAGGAAGGCGGAGGGAGTCACTGCCAGCCGCCACTATGACAAGCAGCATGTGAAGATGCCGGTAAGCCACAAGCCACGTGGCAAGGTGTAGATTTATAAAAATGGATTAATTTAAGATGTAAGAACTAGATAGCTAGAAGCCTGGCATGGCCATACAGTTTGTAAGCAATATAAGTCTCTGTGTTTACTTGGTTGGGTCTGAGCAGCTGTGGGACTGGTGAGTGACAGAGATTTGTCCTGACTGTGGGCCAGGCAGGAAAACTCTAGCAACAAGTCTACCCTAGCCATGGTGACTGGTACAGTGATGAACCTGAGATGCCGTCAGAGATAAAACATTTTCCACAGATACTGCCAGGGAAGCCGATGCTCTTCCCATGCTAGCCTGGAACTGGAGAGGGTGAACACATGCTAGCCTGAAACTGGAGAGGGTGAACAGTCTGGAATGTTGTTTTCCCTCTTGTTGCCATGAAGTTGAAAGTGTTTGGCTATTGAGATCTTACAGGGGAGAAGCCTAGGCACATAAGTGATAGCGAAGTTGACAGGTGACAGATGGACTGATGGATGGATAGATGCATGACAGGTGGAGTGTTGATAGACAAAGGTAGATGAGATCAACAGATGGTGGAGGGATATTTTGAGAAACTAGGTCATCAGGCCTTAGTAATATTGATAAGTTGGGCCTCTGCAACCATCCTATAGGTGAGCTGACAGATTCTTTTTGTGTAAATCAATTTGAATTGGAGCAAGGCTTTCTTTAGTTCTCACTCCACCTTGAAGACAACATGGAGCAAACAGTGTCAGAGCTCGAAGAGCCTTGGAGAAATGACGTAATAACGTATTTGTTGGCAGTGCTGGAGTGGGAACCAAAGCCTTGTGCTCACTAGGCACACATCTACCACAGAATTCCACCCCAGCCTGAGAAATGATGGACTGAACCAGAGACTACCTACCGGCCACCACACCATGTCACCTCCAGCCAGGAAGTAGCCTTTCACTGTATCTCGCTTGGTCCTCACTGTGGACTGTAAGAAAAAAGAGGGCTGGTGAGGAGAACGCCAGCGCTCAGGCATCTGAAGAGGGCAGAGGCTGTGAGCTGGGAGGCCTCGTTTGGACTGAGATTCTTTTCGTCTGACTGAAACTTTGATGTGAACATCTTTAAAGCAGACCTCCTCTCTGGCCAGTCCCTGTCAGTCCCCACTTCACAAGTTTGGGATAACCTACATGGTCCTCTAGACATCTGAGCTGTGGCTTGCTAATGGCCGCTCATAATGGATTCATTGTTTTCAATGTTCTAGAAACTGTTCCTATGAGATATTTCATAAGCACCAGCTCAGATACATTTAAAACAATTACATTTTAAATTAATTAATTAACAACTGTAATTTAAAATTACAGGTTTTTAAAAATAATTTTTTTTAATTTTATGTGCATTGGTATTTTGCCTGCATGTACATCTGTGTGAGGGTGTCAGATTTTGGAGTTATAGACAGTTGTTAGCTGCCATGTGGGTGCTGGGAATTGAACCCGAGTCCTCTGGAAGAGCAGTCGGTGCTCTTAACCACTGAGCCATCTCTCCAGCCCCTAAAATTACAGTTTTTAATTACATTTTTAAATTTTTTTTTTGTTGGTCGGAACTGAGGACCGAACCCAGGGCCTTGCACTTGCTAGGCAAGCGCTCTACCACTGAGCTAAATCCCCAACCCCTAATTTTAAATTTTGAGACGAGTTCGCAATGTAGCCCTGGTTGGCCTGGAACTCACTATGTAGACCAGGCTGGCATGACTCAGAGGTCTGGCTGCCAAGATTCAAGGCATGTACCGTACATAGCCAATAACAGCAGCTTCTTTTAATCCCCACCCGCCCCTATGGGGTTGCTGTTTGGGGGCTGGTGTCACAGTTGAAACGACCAAGGCTCAAGCCCCCATCTATCCGTGCTGCTGAAACAACCCAGAGAGAGGGATCTGTCAACATCAAAATGTCTGTCTCCCGGTTCTGGAGAGCTGGGGGTCGAAGGTCAAGGTGCCAGCAGCCTCAACCTGTGGAGAGGGCTTGTCTCTCTAGAGAGAGCCTCCTCTGTGTCCTCCCTCATGTGATGGGAGGAAGAGGCACAGAAAAGACTGACTAGTACCCTGTCTCTTTTCTAAGGCTGCCACCCTCCTGACAACCACTTCCTGAAGGCTCTGCTTCTTACTGCCACTACACAGAGATTAAATTCCAACATGAGGGGCTCATGTAGCCTAGGCTTGGCCTCAAACTCCCATGCAGCTGAAGGTGACCTTGAACTCCTGATCCTCCTGCTTGCATCTCCAAGTGTCCGCATTATAGTTGTGCATCACTGTGCCCAGTTTATGCTGCACTGGGGATAGATCCTGGGGCCTCACGCATGCTAGGTGAACACTCTACCAACTGAGCTAGCCTATAAGTAGTTATTTTTTTATTTAAAAATTTTAATTACAGTTATTAATGTGTTAATTTGTGTTTGTGTATGTGTGTGTATGCATGTGTACACTAATGTTTGCTCTGGCTGGGCGTGGTATCACACACCTATGATCCCAGCATTCAAGAGGCTGAGGCAGGAGGATCACAAATCTGAAGCTAGACTGGGCGATGTAGCAAGACCTTCTCTCCAAAGTACATGTAATTTGTTCTGATTTGCTTTATATATATATATATATATATATATATATATATATATATATATTATTTGCTTAATATATATATGTATATGTATATATATATATATATATATATATATATATATATTCTAAATTCTTTGGGCCTAGGTTTTCTTTGTCTGTAAAATGGGTACAAGATCTTCCTTAAGGGACTGGAGAAATGGCTAAGTGGTTAAGAGTGCATACGGCTCTTGCAGTTCCCAGCACCCATATCAGGTGGCCCACAACCATGTGTAACTCCAGCTCAGGAGACCCACACCCTCTTCTGACTTCTGTGGGTACACACACACACACACACACACACACACAGAGTAAGAAAAATACTGCTTTTTTAAAAAGAGATCTTCCTTGCAAATTACATGAAATAACATAAGTAATACATGCATTGACTTATTGTCCAACACAGTCAACACACAGTAGCATTTAAGAAAAAAAAAATCCAGAGTCTCCCCTATTCTAGCCAAGTGTGCTCTACCACTGACGTGTACTCCAGGCTCTCCACATAGTTTGGGGGATTTTTTGTTTTGTTTTGTTTTTTTTTGAGACGGGGTTTCAATGTATATCTCTGTCTGGTCTGGAACTTGCTATGTAGGCCTATCTGGCCTTGAATTCATGGAGATCACTTGCCTCCACATATTTTAAGTCCTAATTACTGTAGTTCATTTCTTCCTCTCTTGGTATCTTGTTTTCCCAAAGGATAGGGTTTAGTCTGGGGTTTTGACCAGAGATTCCCTCCTCGCCCCATCTCTCACCTTATCTCCTGGCTTACCCATAATCCAACAGCCAGGACAAAGAGGAAGTACAGAACCAAGACAGCAATGTCCCCGGGCTCCAGGCTCTTCTGGGGGAAAGCCTCCAGGGCATCAGACTGTGGAGGTCGAGGGCTGATGGTGCCGCTCTCCATGGTGCTGAATGAACTTCCCAGTCCTGGGGAGAGCAGAGCAATGTTAGAGTCCAGATCCCAGAACCTCTTTCCTCACTCCATCTAGGCTTCCCCCGATGGAGCAGCAGCAGCAACAACAAAGACCTGCCTGGATGAAGGTGTGGTGGAGACAGCTTCAGGAAGTCAAGACCAGCCCTCCGACCCTGACCCTCTTACCACCCTTCCATTCGCTCGTTCACCCACCCAGAAAATACATAGAAGGCGCTCACATCTCTGCAATGGATTTGCTGGTTTTCATTTTAACAGTTCAACTACTTGTTCATCAAAATATAAAGAACAAACAATTGGAAGAGTACAGACAACACGGGACATGTTAGTAATCCCAGCACTCTGGAGGCTGAGTTGGAAGGATCACTGAGTGTGAGGCTAACCTGGGCTACATAGCAAGATGCTATCAAAAAGAGAATAGGGTACATAAAGTTCCAGCACACTTTCTGTATTAGTCTGATTTCTGTTGCTGTGGCAAACACCATAACCAAGGGCAACTTGGAAAAGAGTCTTACATGCTGAGGAAAGAAAAGTCAGGAGCTCAACGCAGGAGCTGAAGTAGAGACCAGGAGGAACACTGCTTCCTGGCTTGCTTCCTCCCAGGCTCATGTTGAGCTACCATTCCTATATGCCCAGGCCTACCTCCCAGGGGACTGCCCACAGTAGACTGGGCCTTCCCACAGCAATCAGCAATTAAGAAAATGCCTTGCAGACATGACCACAGGCTAATCCGATGGAGGTAATTCCTCCATTGAAAGTTCATCTTTCTAGGTATCTTAGTTTGCTTTCTGTAGCTGTAATAAACACCATGACCAAATGCGGCTTGGTAAGGAAAGGGTTGATTTGGCTTACACTTCCATGTCACAGCCCATCATTGAGGGAAGTCAGGCCAGGAGCTCATGCAAGAACCTGGAGGCAGGAGCTGTTACAGAGGCCATAGAGTGGTGGGGCTTACTGGCTTGCTCAGCCTGCTTTCTTATACTACCCAGGACCGCTTACCTAGGCGTGACACTGCCCACAGTGATCTGTACCCTTCCACATCAATTAGGAAAATATCCCACAGACTTGCCCCCAGGTCAATCTAATGAAGGCAATTCCTCAACTGAAAGTCTCTTTTTAGATGTGTCTGTGTGTTGAATTGACAGAAGAAGAAGAGGAAGAAGAAGAAGGAGAAGGAGAAGGAGAAGGAGAAGAAGAAGAGGGCTAGAGAGACGGCTCAGAGGTTAAAAGCACTGGTTGTTCTTCCAGCGGTCCTGAGTTCAATTCCCAGCAACCACATGATGGCTCACAACCATCTATAATTCGATCTGGTGCCCTCTTCTGGCCTGTAGGCATGCATGCAGGCAGAACACTGTATACATAATAAATAAGTCTTTTTATTTATCACTGGCAATTGGTGGTGCACGCCTTTAATCCCAGCACTCAGAGGCAGAGGCAGGTGGATCTCTATGAGTTTGAGGCCAGACTGGTCTACTGAGAGAGTGCTAGGACAGATACCAAAACTACAGAGAAACCCTGTCTTGAGAAACCAAAAAAAGAAAAAAAAGAAAAGACAAAAAAAAAGAAAGAAAGAAACCATTTCTATGGAGATTACACTTGGACCATGGACATTTTAAGAGAGTCCTGTGACAGGCAGAATAAATGGCCCCGAAGGTATGTATATCTAATCTCCAAAACCTGTGATCATGTGGTGTTCACAGAAAGAAACAAGATGGCTAGCCAGCTGACCTTAAAATAGGCTAGTGCGTGGCTCAGCCGGGAGCATCTAATGCTATCACAAATGACACCGGATCAGAAGGGCCAGAGAGGTGATAGTGTTAGAAGGTCCAGCTCAGCATTGCTGGCTTTGAACCGGGGATGGTGGTGTCCTGAACCAAGGAATGCAAGTGGCTTCCAGAAGCCACTAAAACAAATGAACAGACTGGTCCAGGACCTCCAGGAAGAATTCAGCTCTGCTGAGGCCTGTGTGTGTGGTAGAGGATAGACAAGCTGTGCTGTTGAGTGCCTGTGCGTGTGGTAGAAGGTGTGCAAGCTGTGGATGTGCCTGGATGTGTGCCGCTGCACAGGTCTGCGGGGTATGCAGAGGTCACCATCAGGTGTCTTCATTTTCCGGCTCTCCACCTTATTTTTTGAGATAAGGTCTCTCATTAAACCTGGATCTCACCCAGTGCCTAGACTGGCTGCCCAGCGAGCCCCAGGGATCTGTCTGTCCGTCTCTGTCCTTCTCAGAGCTGGCATTACAGGCATGCACCACCCAGCTTTATACGGGGGCACTGGGGATCTGAACTAAGGTCCTCATGCTTGCACAGCAAGTCCTTTACCCATTGAACTATCGCCCCGGCCGTTTGCTGACACCTAGATTTGAGCATCGAGCACTTTAAACTCCAGGTAAGAATGTATTGTTTTAGCCACCTAGTCTGGGATAATTGGCTGCAGCAGTGATGAGAAACTAGCAAAATCCCTTAGGTGGTTCTGACGGGGGCATGGGCATGGTTATGCTATTCCCTGTCAGTCGTGGAGTCAGGAATGGCCAGCCCCCACCATCAACAGTGTGCAGCCCAAGGCTGGGACAAATCCCCTAGAGACAGCAACACTCTGTGATGGTCTGTGTGGTACAAATGCAGAGACTCAGACAAACCAGATCTTTAAAGAATTCAAGCTCTCGAGGAGCAGTGTTAGCCCATGCCTTTAATTCCAGCACTCAGGAGGCAGAAGCAGGCGGATTTCGGTGAGTCTGAGGCCAACCTGGTCTACAGAGTGAGTTCCAGGACAGCCAGGGCTACACAGAGAAATCCTATCTCAAAAAAAAAAAAAAGAAAGAAAAAAAAAAGAATTCAAGCCCTCGGGCTGGGAGTGGTCAGTCAATAAAGTGCTTTCCGCATAAACATGAGGACCTGAGTTTGAAGTTGGGCATAGTGATACAATCTTGTCATCTCGGCTCTTGGGAGGCAGAGATAGGAGGTATCTCCAGGGCTTGCTTGCCAGTCAGGCTAGCCACGGGTCCAGTGAGACACCATCTCGAAAAAGCAAGGTGGGCGGTTCTTGAGGGTAAGACTTCTAAAGTTGATCCAAATTGACTTGTAGCATCCACTTGCATATGCACACACATGCACACATACTCACACACATGAACTTATATGTGCACCAAGTGGGGGAGGAGGGAGGGAAGGAGGGAGGGAGGCAGAAAGGAAGGAAGGAAGGAAGGAAGGAAGGAAGGAAGGAAGGAAGGAAGGAAGGAAGGAAGGAGAAAGAAGAAAGAAAGAAAGAAAGAAAGAAAGAAAGAAAGAAAGAAAGAAAGAAAGAAAGAAAGAAAGAAAGAAAGAAAGAAAGAAAGAAAGAAAGAAAGTGATTAAACTTACAACTAAAGTATCACTGTGGTATACCTTGCTTCTAATTTTAGAGTCTTAGGAAAATTATTTTAGACAATACTGTGAATATTAAAAACAAGTACACAGTAGTGGCTCATGCCTTTAATCCCAGCAGTTGGGAGGCAGAAGGATCTCTGAGAGTTCGAGGCTAGCCTGTTCTATGTAATGAGTTCCAGGACAGCCAGGACTATGTACAGAGATGCTGTCTCAGAAAAAAATAACAACAAAACAAAACAAGTACACAAGTGTCTTCCATAAACTGGAGAAGGTTCTAGATAGTGCAAGCATGTCTTTTGCCCCCATGGACTGTCTGGGATGTCTGGAAACCTTAGCTATGAAATAGTTCTGCACATGGCAGCATGTGTTGCATCTGGTCTCTACATACTAGGTGTTAGGATTCTGCCACTCCTCCAGCTATAGGACCGCACATGCACAGTTCAGTAGCTAAGCAAGGGGTCTTAGGTCATCAGTGCACTGCATGATTATGCAATCTGCACATGCATGGCTGGCATAGCTCCATAAGCCCACATGCGCATGTGCAGGGAAATCCTTAAAAAGTTGTCACAGACTCCTCCCTTCTCCTTGCTCTCTCCTCCTCCCCCCTCTCTCCCTGCTCCTCACATGTCTTTCATAGGCCTGGTCACTCTCTTCTGTTCCCCCACCCACCCCCAATAAAGCTCTGATACTGGGTTTTGTCGTGCCTTGTGACCTTTCTCGCATGGTAACAAGCGCCACATTGAAAACCAACACCAGGTGTCCAGTGGTATAAACGGTCACAATCAAAATGCTCTCTCACAACCTGAAAGACCTATATCTCTAGTGCACACCTTTGCTCCAGGCTAAAGAATGTCAAAGAATTTCTAATAGAAAAATGAAGGGCCTGGAAATGTGGCCCGGGGGTGGAGCACTTGCCTAGTGCGCCCGAGACCCTAGGTTCCATTCCCAGCACTGCAGTATAACGCTGATGGTGATAATAAGAAAATAACGTGGGCAGTCGAGAGTGAAGAGATAGGCTCAAGTAGCAGCCCGAGGTGGGCAGGAAGGTGAGTGTGAAGGTCATGACTCTGCCTGGGCAATGCACAGAGTGGGTGAGAAGGCTGGTGGGTCTGTTATTGTAGCCATAACAAAACACCTTAGCCTGGATACATTTTTAAAGGTTTGTTTTAGGTGTACATGCTCGTGCCTGAGTGTATGTGTGTGCACCATGGGCATGCAGGTGTCTACAGAGCCAGAAGATGTCAGATCCGTTGGAACAGGAGTTACAGGTGGTGGTGAGCTGCTTGATATGGGTGTTCAGAACTGAACCCAGGTCCTTTGCAAGAGCAGCCAGTGTTCTTAACGACAGAGTCATCGGCCCCTGGAAATATTTATCAATAGCATGACTCTGTTGACCACAGTTCTAGGCCGAGAAGCCCCCGACCAAGGTGATGACAGACTTGCTATCTGGCAAAGGCTGATCCTCATTAAATGCTTTTTCTGCATCCTCCCAGGGTGGAAGGAGCAAGCGGCCTCCAGCAAACTTCTCTTATAAGGGAACTAGCCCTGTTTATGAGGGTTTTGCTATATGACCTAAACATCTCTCAGTGGCCCTACGTCTTAGCACTGGGGTTTGGGTTGTGACCTATGGACTCTTTTTGTTGTTGTTTTTTGTTTTTCAAGACAGGGTTTCTCTGTGTAACAGCCTTGGCTGTCCTGGAACTCGCTCTGTAGACCAGGCAGGCCTTGAACCCACAGAGATCCTCCTGCCTCTGCCTCCAGAGCGCAAGGATTAAAGGCCTGTGCCACCGCCACCCAGCATGACCTATGGACTCTTAGGGAGACACACACATTCTAACCACAGCACAGGGAGAGGAGTGGAGGAATTATTTGGAGTTTGCTGATAAGACTTGTTAAATGGGACAGGGAGACTCATCCTGCTTCTGCTAGGAGCTGCACAGAGTCCAGGGCCTGGTCACCTGAGCAGGATACACCTGGTGCATAGAGCTGGCTTTCTCTTTCTCAGTGCTATTGACTTTTTGGGTGCTTTGTTTGTTTTGCTTAGACTTTTAGAAAGGGTCTAAGCATCTCAGCAGGGTGTTCTTGGTCCTTAGAACTGGCTTTCTCTTTCTCAATGCTATTGACTTTTTGAGTGGTTTGTTTGTTTTGCTTGGACTCTTAGAATGGACCCTGCTATATAGTACACCCTAAGTTATTGTGTAGCCCAGGCTGGCTCTAAATCTGCTGTGATCCTGAATCAGCATGCCCAGCCTACTATTGACATGTTAGCCTGGCTGGTTTATTTATGTGTTGTATATGTCTGTATCACACCTGTGTGTACTGGTACACGTGTCTATGCATGTGTGGAGTTACAGGCCTTTGTAGGAATGACTTGTCACAAGAGTGCTGGACTCCAGGGGCTGGAGAGATGGCTCAGCAGTTAAGAGCACTGACTGTTCTTCCAGAGGTCCTGAGTTCTATTCCCAGCAACCACATGGTGGCTCACAGCCATCTGTAATAGATCTGGGGCCCTCTTCTGGCCTGCAGGGATACATGCAGACATTACACTGTATACATAATAAATAATAAATCTTTAAAAAAAAAAAAAAAGAGTGCTGGAATCCAAACTCTGATCCTCATGCTTGTTCAGCAAGCACTCTTAACCGCTGAGCCATCTCTCCAGACCTAATCCACTTTTTTTTTTTATAGCAGAATTGGCATCACTATGACATTCTCACCCACATATATTGTTGTACTGTGCTCATATCACCTGGCCACCCTCATCCCTCATACTGGCTTCCTTCTTTCCCTCAACTTTCCCCTTTCCTGTCACATAGAAAATCTTGATTCCACATGAAAGAAAACGTGTGACATTTTGTCTTTCATCCCCCATTACTCTCTTTTTTCTCCCCCACTTTGACCTCCTCTTCCCTCTTACAGTCCCCCCCTTCTATGTTCATGTCACATTAATATTTATGAAGTTTGGTTTCTGTGTGAGAAAATGTGCAATGACCACCCTCTGAGTATGGTTTATTTTGCTTAACATGATGATTTCCAATTCCATCCATTGTCCTGCAGATCTTATTGTTTCATTCTTCTTATGGCTAGGTAAAATTTCGCTTCCTCTTTTTGATGATTTATTTATGCATCTATGTCTGTGTGTCTTCCTGTGGGCATCTGCACATGAGTGCAGGTGCCCTCAGAGGCTAGAATAGGGAGTCAAATCCTGGAGCTGAGGTTACAGGTTACGGTTGTGAGTTGTTCAATATGGGTGCTGGGAACTGAACACGGAGCCCCTGAAAGTACATGCTCGTACTTGCTCAGTCATCTCTCCAGCCCCCAAATTCCATTGTCTTTATATCTTCTTCTGTTGATGGACATCTAGGCTAGCTCCTGAGATGGCTTTTGAAAACAATAAGCGCAGCATGCTTGTGAATCTGTGGAATGCTGACTTTGAGCCTTTGAGTATATGCCAGGGGTGGAGCACATGGTAGTTCTACTTTCTTTTCTTTTCTTGGTTTTTTGAGACAGGGTTTCTCTGTGTAGCCCGGCTATCCTGAAACTCACTCTGTAGACCAGGCTGGCCTCAAACTACTTTTCATTTTCTGAGGAACCATTGTGTTGACACCCAAAGTGGCTGCCCCAGTTTGCACTGCCATCAACAGCAATCTGAGTTCCTCTTTGGAACATCCTGCCAGCGTTTGTGGGCACTTGTTTTATTTGGACAGGTGGGATGGAATCTCAAATGAGTTTTGATTTTTATTTCCTTCTAGTTGAAGGATGTTGGCCATTTATTCAAATACTTATTGGTCACTTATATTTCTGTTTTAGGGAACTGTCCACTCAGCTCACTTTGCCTGTTCATTGATTTGATGATTATGGCAATTTGGTGTTTAATCTTTGCAGCTCTTTATATATTCTGGATATTAATCCCCTGCCATTTCTTCCCACTCTCTGGGCTGTCTCTTCTCTCTAGTGGTTTTCTTTGCTTTGCAGAAGCTTTTTAACTCCATGCAATCCTACTCATTGATCCCTCTTGTCAGCCTGCATGGCGGAAGTGCTTTTGAAAAGGCCTTGCCTGCTCCTGCCTCTTGGATGTTTTGCTCCAGGAGGTTCAGAGCTTCATGCCTTACATCAGGTCTTTGACCAATTTTTAAACTGATTTTGTAGAAGGGCCCCAAAACAGCTTGATCACACAGCTGCCCTGATGGGCTTTGAGGCCCAGACACAGTTTCTGGCAGGCAACCCATGGACCCAGGAAGAACCATAAGTTGACCCCACCCAGTGGGGCCTGCATCTAAGAGGAAATACCTGACATTCCAAACAGTCCCTGTACCCCTAGACAAATGTCATCCAGTCAGGGTTCCGAACCTAGAAAATCCCCTCACCCCAGACCTCTGCTATATGATAAAAACCTCATCCTGCCTGGACTCTGGGCTCTCTGCTCTCACTCCTGAGTCAGACAGACAGAGAGACTAAGCTCAGAGATTGAAGATAATAAAGGCTCTTGGCTTTTACATGCGGGATTTGGTCTCTTTGGTGGTCTTTTGGGGGTTCCCAAGATCTGGGTATAACAATTTTTGTCTAAGGTAAGAGATAGGAATCTTGTTTGACCAGGAAGTCATTTTGAATGTCATAGGCATTATGGGATGCTCAGCAGCATCTCTGGTCTGTATCCCCTACATGCCCGGAGCATCCTCCAAGTTGTGAGAGCCAAAATGGTCCCTCAATTGTAGGCTCTTCTTTGAGAACCTGGCGTGGGCTGCATGGTGAGCATTGCTGCTTGACAAAGTTCCAGCACTTCAACATTGCAGACCACACTTATCCAGCACCTTTTTAACTTTCATTTTTAATGATTCTCACTATTAATGCCCTTCCCTTTGGGAATTTTCTGTGGACTTTGGTAAAGTATGAAAATGTGTACAATGGTAGCCTCTCTAAACAAAATAACTCTTTGGGAAAAAATCCCCACCACGGTGGAACCAGGAATCCCATTGTGCCCTCCTAATTACACCAGGAACAGGAAAGTTAGATATTTACTAGACACACCTGATCCCAAGGATGAAATGCCTGCAATTCAGATCCCGAGCCTGAGGCCAGTAAGGGCAAGAGTTCAGTTATTAAGTGTAGAGAGATCAGAATGGTGCAGTATAATGGGGAAAGAGTAAGACATCAGGACCTTCCCTTTTGGGAGCCTGTGAGGGGAACAGGCCCATCTAGTAAGACTAAGAAATTGTAATATATTGCCTGCTCCCCAGAAGTCCTTTTCCCAGGGTCAGGCGATTTGATAAGGGCTTCCATTCCTTTGGGGGCTTGAGGAAAGTTCCTGCTTGATTAAGCAGTCTTCTCCTTATCTCTAGCAAAAGGAACTTGTGGCCCTTCATTAACATACTGGCGCCTGTTGTCAGTGTCAATGCTAGATTCCTTGACCCATGACCTCAAACCACACCAGCTCACATGCCTCTTGTCTCCCGTTTAATCCTCTAGGTGCAACAACAGAGTATAAAAAGTGTAGTCTTTTTTCAACTAAACACTGCTGGCAGCCATCCCAATTCACCCTCAAATTGTGTGGTCCCCCGCCTACCCCACCTCCTCACCCCACCCCCCACCCCACCCACCCACCCCACCCACCCCCGCCAACTTCACACATCCTCTTTGGGACCTGAACCCCCAATCCCCTTACTCCCCCAACACACCCCAGCCGAAGTAGGTCTCCTGCAAGAACCCATACAGGAGATGCTGCCTCCAGGGTCCTCCAGGCCCTGCAAGGCCCCTCTCGGCCAGCCCTGGCTGTCTCTCCCTAGGCAGGACCTTGCTTTTAGTCGATGCAGTGATGTTCCCAGCTTTTCAGACCGAGGACAGGAGGCCCCCTCCAGGGAAGAGAAGACAAGAGCCAGTGAGATATAAGCCCTTGTGGTGAAGAAGGAAGCAAGGAGGGAGGCTTTGGGTCCTAACACAGAAGGAAGGAGCAGGCAAACGCCCATCCAGTGCTGCCCTCCCCTGAGGCCCAGCGAGGTCAGGATTTTACTTTACGATCCCTGGCTCCTGTCAGAATGGGATGATGATACCTAAGCTGTGGTATTAAGAGAAGCAGAGATAAGGTTCAGAGCTGGGGTGGGGCTTGGTAGGTTCCAGCTCTGAAAGAGGCTCGAGGAGGAGGGGGCTCCACGGACTTTGGGAGTTATCTCAAGGGTCAAAACCCCACTGTCCTTAAAGGTGAGGAAGTTGTCGGTCCTAAAGATGTAGCATCCTGTCTGAAGTCACACAGCCAATGACTTGGGCCTGGAACCCAGCTCGGCTGACCCGCTGCTTCAGAAACAGGGAACCCTGGGTAAGCACAGGATGCAACTTCAGGTGGGATAGTTGCTGTACCTGGGACAGGGGTAGATGGATCTAGAAAACCGAAGGTCTGGGAAGGAAGGGAAGCGAGAAGGGAGAAGGGTCAGCAGCCTTCTGCTGGAGCCCTCAGGGCCATCCACGTCCCCGGCCCCGCCCCCCAGGCCCCTTCCCGCCCATTGCCTGCCAGGCACTGAGGGGACCTGCAGATAAACAAGTCTTTCATCACTGCAGGGGAGGCTGGCACAGCTTCGAAGTGATCCAGAGACCTTGGAGCTGGGAGACTGCATCTTCATGGTGGGGACAGGAAATGGACCACGGATGCTGGGAACCCAGACCTGCAGCTTCCCCGCACCTTCCCTGACGTTCAACACACTGTACCGCTCTGACCTCACTGTGACCTCACTGTGACCTCACTGTGACTAGCATAGGTGCAACGTGTGTCGCACACCTGTGTCCTCTCATTTCATCCTCCTGGCCACACCTTCACCTCGTGGGTGAGAAACAAGACATCAAGACGCCAAAGTGAGCTGGGTCAGACCCTGGATATGCCACAGTCAAAGCCACAGGTGCTACTGGAACGTCGGACAGAAGGTCGGAGTCTCCATGCAGCTATCTGTCTTGCCCCCCCCATCCCTCCTTACTTCCCTTTCGCTCTGCTCTTTTCCCACAAAAACGCATTAGGTGCCACTGGGTGTCTTATTTGCGCCAGAACTTGGACTCAGTAAGGTATTCGTTAGGCACCAGCTATGTGGCAGGCTCCATGGTATGCCCTGGACATGCAGTAAGACATTCAAAGTGTTTTATCTACTTTATTTCACGTGTGCATGCTGGGATGCATGTATGTGCATATGTGCACCATGTATGTTCATAAGGTCAGAAGGGAGTGCTGCTGGATCCTCTGGCACCAGGGTTATAGAATGTTATGAGCCACTGTGTGGTACCAGGAACCAAACCCAAGTCCTCTGGAAGAGCAGAAAGGGCTCTTAACCACTGAGCCGTCTCTCCAGCCCCTCAGTAAGACATTTAGTGGGTACCGGCCGTGTGCCAGGTTCTGGGCTAGGCCCCAGAAGTTCAATGGCACGTTCATTAGATATCATCTGTGTGCCAGGCTCTCTATGGTGAGCTCTATCAGACTTCGGGGCTCAGTGGAGCAAGTATTTCTTAGGTACTAGCTGTGTGCCAAGCTCTGGACACCTAGGGAGGCAGCCTTGCCTCCAACCCCACGGGTTTTCACCCCAGGCCCTGGCCATGCTGTGGCTACCCAGACCACTAAGTAAGTAAAATGACCTCCATCCAGCTCCTTTTGCACAGAGCACCATGGTGATTTGATCCCAGCCTGCCTTAGAGGGCCAAGTGATGGGTGGGCCCTGAGGTCCTCTTCTCAGAGCCCCTGCCAGCTCCCTTCCTGAGGGGTGGGGTGAGGGCAGCGAGTTCTGACAAAGGCTTTCTTTGCTAGGGGAACAGGCTGCCCTTGAGGTTGCCTGGTGGCCAGAGCACAAAAGGAAGCTCAGTTGAACAGGGACAGCTCTCACCCTTCCCTTCTGCCCTTCTACTCAATGCTTGTGCTAGGGGAGATGTGAAAATTTTCCACACCACAATGCAAGGACAAACAAAAGCAAACCAGGAAACTAGGCTAAGAGGTCAGGGCCGCAGGTAGCCAACTGTATTCGCTCCGTTTCTTGTCTCAGCCTGGGCCCTCTGTGTGCCTGCTGACGAGGGTCACATTTTTAATCATTTATGTGTGTTCCAAACTTTTCACAATGGGTGAAAAAGAAGTGTTAGCCATGTCCCAGGACTCGCAGCCTAACGCCTTCCTTGTGTGTTAGAGACACTCTGGACATCAAGTGTCAAGCTTGATACTTCTGCCAAGTTTCCCAGAAAGAAAGAAAAAAAAAACCCACATGAGGCAGAAAGTGGTTCCCTTGCACCAAGAAAAAAAACAACAACTACCATTTAATTACAAATTTTAACCATGGGCAAAAGACTCCCTGGGAAATAGATGCGTCATTGTAAACCAATTGTGCAGACTTCAGAACCTCGGAGCCCTGGCTCAAATCTCTCCTCTGCTTCCTCTAGCTGAGATCTAGAGCAATAAGCTCTCTGAGGCTGTTTCCCCATCTACAACATGAGATCAACTGTCAGGTGTCCATCACGGTAAACAAGTGAGCTGTGCCATGTAGTTGAGAACAGGACGTTTGATACGTTCACATTCTTCAAATACATGCAGTAGGGGGAGAAAGGAGAGTGTGAACTTTGTGGTCAGGGAGACTTGGCCGCTTACGGTGTGAATCTCATTTGCAACTCAGCATCGTAAGGTCAGGCCTCTGATTAACCCCACTGAACAGGTAAAGCCGAGGCCTGAACCGAGGCCATGCCACTGGTAAATGACTGAACTAGGCCCCAGCCTGGGTTCAATCTCTCAGCCCCTACCCCTCTGTAAGACAGGAACCCTTGGCAGGAGAATGTCAGATGTGGCACCAAGCCTTGACCTGGAGTCGCTCACAACCTCCTCCTTCCTCACTGCTGTGGAGGAACCTGTCACTTCAAAGCCACAGGCTGGCCTGGTCTACGGCAGTTGGTGGTAGACCAGCCTAGCTAGGGAGAGAGAGGCCTCTGCAAAGCCAAGAAGACTGAGAAGGCCTAGGGCTGATGCAAGAGGGGGCTCACTGGCCTCTGTGGCTTCTGACCTCTTGATGCTTGACAGAGGACTGTGGAAAGGGCTGATGGGTAGACTGAGACTTTGGGCTGGCTCATCCCAGCCCATTAGGAAAAACCACAGTTCTGGTGGTGGGGGAAGAATTTCTAAGCATGGCAGAGCAAGGTGGTTTTCCCTAATAGGCCACAGAGGGTAACAAATGGTAGTGCAGGAAACTAGTCTTCCCATCCACCCATCCCATTCAGGAATGGCCCTGCCCTGAAATACCAGAGTGGAAGTCACAAGATCATCTATTTAGCCCAGGCGTGTTCATTCAAATGCCACCATGACATTTTGCATGCATGCCTACAGATATCCAAAGTTAGCATGTTCAGGCCAAAGACCAAACTCTTCATCAGAAATGCAGGTGCCTCTGCCACTTTGGCCATGTCACTAACCACTCACACCCAAAGCCCAAAGCATCCTTAAGTCCTTAAATCCATCCATGGATCCAGCCATCCACCAGTCTGTTCATCCATCCTGCATGTATCTACCCCACCCCAAGAATTTATCTGTCCATCCATCCATCCACCACCCATCCATCCACCACCCATCCATCCATCCATCCACCATCCATCCATTCACCCACCCACCCATTCAACTATCCATCCATCCACCCATCCATCCATTCACCCATTCACCCATCCACCCACCCATCCATATATCCATTCATCCATCTGTACATCCATCCATCCGACAAGTGACAATATGAGCATCTTGGTGTGCCAAGCACTGTGTCTAAGAACCAAAGATGTCATGGCATACAAACATTGATCAAATAATTTATGTCCTTCTCAACTCCCTGAATCTAACCAACTCTAGTTCTGTTCTCCTCTCCTTCCAAAACATACCTTTAACCTGTTCATTTCCCTTAAATCGCCAACATCTTGCTACCTTCACCCATGTCCAGCCCACAGTAAGGAGTTACGCTCTTCCTACCCACTGCTAATTTAGATTGCTTTAACCTCTCCCTTCTATGGAAGCCAAAGAGTATTTGAACACAAATCAGATCACTTGCTTGCTTCTGTCTATTCTTTGAAAGCTGTCCTGACCTCAGGGTCTTTGGCTCCCATTCACTCTGTCTGACACACTTTCCCCTAGTTTCACAAAACCCTCCTCATTACTTAGATGCCAACTGACATACATCCCATCTGCCTTCTCCTGGCCTCAGCTTAAGTCAGACCCCCAAGTTATTTCCTTTCATATCAAATGTGATTTACTCTGTGGTTTAATGAAGCCTGGCACACCGTTTGTAGGACTCTCCTGTAACTCCTTGTCTCACAGTACTGTAAGCACCAGGAAAGCAGGGATAATTTGTCTGTCTCATCTCATGCCCCCAAAGCAGACACTCCATAAACTCCGGTCTTGCAAACAAATATCCCACCAAGGGCAGCATTTCTCAAAGTCAGAGGTTCACAGTCGCCTATCAACCATTCCCCAGAGCTGACCAGCTCATAGCCGCAGGGGGCTGGGTCTCAGCTTTGCCCTATGCTCTGTCACCTTGAGCAAGTTGTTCAAGGGCCTTAGGGCATGTCTGTGCACCCACCCTCCCTGGCAGCTGTGCAGTTGGAAGAGATCCCAGAAGTGCAGGTGGGCTGTGCAGGTGGGCCATGGCTTTGCCTTGCTCATTTTCAGCAGTAATACATCCTTCCAGCTTCCTGTGGCCGCTCTGGCTCCTTTCCCTTTCCTTAACTCTGGGAAGCCTGCTCTGCCACACCTGGGGGGCTGGGCCAGGCTGACCTCCAAATCCTCATTTGACAGATAAGGAACCCGGGGCTCCCATCCCCCAATGTCCCTGAACTTGATGAGGTAGAAGAACTGAGATGCCTTGGCCTATACTGTCAGCTGCTGACACCCCCAAACCAACCTCTGTAGGCCAAGAGCAAACCAACTTTCTCTGATTCCCATGAAGTTCACAGATGGGATCTCTGTGAGAGTGGTTGTCCAGTCCTCAGACCCAAAGGGCTTCCCAGCTTGAAGAGTGGGCATCTTGGGGAAGAGGGGTCTTACCTTCTTCTGGATGCAGACCCTACCGCCCTAGGTTCTCAGGGACTGTGAGGAGGGACACCCCTGGGATTTCCTGTCCTTTGCGGCAGAGGGTAGCGGTGGTTCTGCCTTCCTGCTGAGAAAGTTCCACACAGGTCAAACTCCAAACTCCAGCCTCGGCTGCAGCAGCAGTTTAAAGGAAGCCTGGATGATCTCCCCAGAACCCTTGAACTCTGAGCAGGCCCCTGCGAGGAAAGGGGCCTGCCCTGCTCTCACTGGGCCTTGGCCAGTGCCCTCACCTGGCAGGGGGCCCATGGCCTGGAGAGGCAGGGGAGACTAGAGCCTGGGCACTGGGCTGCTTTGCTCACCCACTCTCCCGCCTCCCCTCCACTCTGGGAGTAGGCAGCCTTAGGACAGCTGGAGGAGCAGGGGGAGGAGGGGGGTGCAGGAGACAAAAGGGACATGCCCAGAAGGACTTTTCCAGCCCCAACCACTGCCAGTAGCAGCCAGTGCAGCAGTAACTACGCTTCTCCGTCTCTTCAGACCAAAGCAGGGCAGGCCCACAGCATCTGGACAAACCGTCAGGAGGTACTGAGCCATGCACAGAGCTCACATAGGAGTCAGTACTCCAGGATAGTCAGGGGAAGAGCTGCAAGGCTTCCAGCAGCTCAGGGCTGCAAACATTTTCATTTAATTACCAGCATTTGCAGACTGCTGTGCATAATCTTCACTGTCAGTGTTACCGGATTAAAAACCACCTAGGAGACACCTGCCAGTGTGTCTGCCTGCATGTTTCCAGAGAGGTGTAACCCGGGAAACCGACCCTGAATGTGGGCAGCACCCTCCTATGGGATGAGTTAAAAAGAAAGCATGAGAGGAGGGCTGTGCAAGCACAGGGACCTGAGTTCGGATCCCCAGCTTCCATGTAAAGATCTGGGCATCACATGCACGTCTGTAATCCCAGCACTAGGAGGTGGGGACAAGCAGATCCCAGGGCTCACTGGCCAGCCTGTCTACCAATCAATGAGCTCCAGGTTCAGTGACTCTGCCTCAAAAATCAGGTAGCAGAAGGGTGTGGTGGTGCACGCTTTTAATCCCAACACCGGGGAGGCAGAGACAGGCAGATCTCTGTGAGTTTGAATCCAGCCTCGTCTATAGAGTGAGTTCCAGGACAGCCAGGGCTACATAGTGAGACCCTGTTTTGAAAAATATCATCATCATCATCATCATCATCATCATCATCATAATGTAGTAAATGATAGAGGAAGGTACCTGACTTCAACCTCTGGCTTCCCCACATGTACAAGGGTGAGTGCACCCACACACATTGTACAACACACACACACACACACACACACACACACACACACACACACACACTAAAAAAAAAAAAAAAAAGTGAGCTGAGCACATTCATTCATCCTTCTCTGCCTCCTGACTGTGGCTGCCACACAGCTAGGGTCTCATGCTGCTGCCGCCGCTGCTTTGTAGCTCGATCCACTTCATCACCACAGCTTAATTTGCTTTTGCCAGGTACATTTGGCACAGCACCCCAAAACGTAGCTTGAGACCCCAGCCTGAATATCCCACCTTTCTGGAATAATACAAATTGCTGGCCACAGCAGGCATGCATCACAAGACAGTCACAGCTGGAGTGCAGCTGTGGCTACATTCTCTCTCTCCGTCCCTGCCCCCGGCCCAGAGTAGCCCTAAGGCAAGAGACACGCAAGCTTATGTCTGTCCGCACCAGGTTCTGTCTAAGTGCTTGGTGTGTGTGTGTGGACATTTCCAATAGACTCCGAGGCAGGTCCTGTTAGCGTGCCCATTTTCCTGGCCGTAGGGAAAGGTGAGGATCCAGCTAGTCCATCCAAGTGGCAGAGCTAAGGTGTAAATGCAGAGCAAGGAATTCTAGAGTCTTCAGAGGGCCGAGGCAGCGGCCTGGAGACGTGTGCAGCTGGACCTGGTACTATGCACTGGTCCGGAGGGCAGAGACCAGTGAAAAAGACCGAAAGAGAGAAAGGAGCAGCTGAGAAGGGAGGTCAGGGGCCTGTGATTGGTGGCTGGAGGACCCAGCACCAGGGACAGAAGTGAGTTGTTGTGGATGACACACGGCAGCCCCAATCCAGTCCTAATTTCTTTGAGCACATCTTGTGGAGGGAAGGGAGGTTCTAAGAGCTTTCAGAGAAAGCCTGTTTATCTAGCAAAGCAGGACATGGGGAGGTGCCACCCAACTGCAGAGCGCGTATCCCCGCGGGAGGGATAGCCACGCCTCAAAGGCGTCACCATTTAGGCCCCTTTTAGGAATGTTCTACAAAGCTCATGATTGTCACATGTGAGGGCCAGAGGTGTCCTGTCCGGCTAGGGCTGTCACCTCTGACAGTTGCTCTCACTGCCAGACGTCACTGCCTTTACCCAGTATGATAAAGAAGAGCCGTTGGAGAGAACTATTGGGGTTTGTGATCCACACTCCCCGCCCCCACTTCTGTGGCTTTTCTTTTTTTTATTTTTTGTTCATGTTATATCTTTTAGTTAATGGCTTTCACTGAGGCATCTTTGTATGTGTATGCTGTACTTTCATTCACCAACCCCCCTCACCTTCCCCGGTCTCCATCCCCCATTTTACACACGTTCCCTTCCCTACATGCCCCACATACTTTCTTCCATTTTAAAAATTAAGACAGCATGCAAAGCAATGGGCTTCACAATGGCGTTTCCATACCTGTGTCACTGCACTCATCTAAGTCATCCTTTGCCTGCCTCTAGCTGGCTCTTTTCCTTCTCCCAAATCTGTAACGTGTGGCCTCTTGCCTGCTCTTCCTTCCCTCTACCTCCCTTAAAGAACTCTTCTCAAGACTGCCCCCCCCCGTTCCCAGTCTCTAGACCCCCACATACACATATGTAAGTTTAAACCCATGTTCCACATGCAAGAAGAAACCTGTGTGTGCGGTGCCTGTCTTTGCCTCCATCACCCGCTCTTGCTCCTCCCTCCCGCCCCTCCATAGAATGAATGTGTCCATCCCCCAGATGGTCCCTTCTACTTCCTTGTCATATACAAAGGTACATATATATATAATATATATATTATATATATATATTTAATCTGAATTCCACTTATGAGAGAAAACCTGGCTGTTTGTCTTTCTGAGTCTGGCTTATTGTACTTAACATAATGTCCAGGTATGTTACCTACAGAACTGTCCAGATGTCCCTCACAGGTGAACGTATCTCCCGGGATACAGCTGTTCCACCCTGAGATACCCCTCAAGAGGCATGAAAACCAGCCTCCTGCAAACACCCCCACACAGCAGTCCTGGAACAGGAGAGCAGGGAAGCGGCTCACCTTTCTAAAGAGCTACATAGGGGGAGCCCACTGGACTGGGTGGAGCCCATGGCAGAACACTTGCCTAGCGTGTGCCAGGCCCTGCATTCCGTCCGCAGCACAGCAAAGCAAACGACAACAAACCAGGCACAAGCCAATGCAGACTCACAATGTCTGCAGTGAGTTTCAAAAGTGAAAGAGCATCATCAAAAGTGATGCCCCAGTGACAGGAAGCTCAAAGGCTGGAAAGACCGCATTATAGTCTGGGATGGAGACAGCGGGAGAATCGGAGCAAATATATATCGATATAAATACAATATATATATAGAGAGGGGGGGGGATTTATTGGAATGACTTACAGGCTGCAGTCCTGCACGACAAGGCTGGTTGTGAACGGAAAGTCCCAGAATCTAGTAGCTGCTCAGTCCCCCGAGGCTGGGTGTCTCAGCTGGAATGGATGTGCTGACAAGGTGAGGGCAAACAGGCAAAGAACAAGCCCCTCCTTCTTCCATTGTCCTTACATAGGATTCCAGAAGAAGGCGTGACCCAGATTAAAGATGTGCCTTCCCGCCTTAAGGTCTGGATCAAAAGCATGTTGTCTTCTTGCCTCAAGATTCAGATCAAGCTGGGCGGTGGTGGCGCGCACACCTTTAATCCCAGCACTCGGGAGGCAGAGCCAGGTGGATCTCTGTGAGTTCGAGGCCAGCCTGGGCTACAAAGTGAGTTCCAGGACAGCCAGAACAATTACTCAGAGAAACCCTGTCTCGAAAAACCAAAAAAAAAAAAAAATTCAGATTAAAAAATGTGCTGTCCTCTCGAGGGCCGCAAGAATATATCATAGAGATTCAGCTGTGTATTAAAGCTGAACTTTAACCAGCCAAGGGTCTGTCAAAAGGTAAAGCCATTTATTATGAATATTTGGTGTTACCCAGCCTTTAATATTCCAGCTGTCCTTGCGTGCCCAGACCAGTTGGTAAACAGCTCATCTCCCCAGACCTGCTGTACCTACTAAGTTACTAACTACCCCGCTGAGTTTAGGAGACAAGCTGGCAGGAGACACCTAGCTTTGTTTCCTGTGCTAACGAAGCTCAGACCCTCGCCTTGAGGAGGCCTGGTGATTTTCTCAGAGCATTTTGACTGAGAACAAAAGAGGTTTTTACATATCAAGGTGAGAGATAAAACAACATTCCCCAGGAGGCAGGGAATGAGGTGCCCAGGGAAAGAGAAGGCAGGCATTTTCTGTAGACAAGGACAGAACAGCATGGCGAGAGAGAAGAGTGGATGACAGAGGTTTCATAGAGGGTAAACAGATCTCCAGTAGAGTTTTCTGAGTGCCAGGAGTAGAGAGAAGCAGAGATGGAGAAAGAGGACACAGAGGACGAAGATGAGCCTGAAAGCATAGGAGTTAGTCCTTAGCAGGGCTATGAGCTAGGGAGCTGGACGGAACTGCAGTTATGGAGGCAGGGTTTCATCCCAGAGAAATAGAGTAGATGGATATAGAGCTTGTCATGTCTAGAGTTGTTCCTGCCTTGAATGCCTGGTGGAGCTATAGCTGAATTGGTAGAATGTTGTCTTAGAGGAATAAAGTTAACAGACATAAGAACATAGTGTACGTAGATTTTTTTCCCCCCTGATATCCCACACCGGACATAGCAAAGCTCCTTGGACTCCTGAGGAATCGATACTGTCCATTTCTGGATTGTAGTTCATTCCAGATATAGTCAAGTTGACAACCAAGGATAGCCATCACAGGGTCTCTCTCAGTGAGTCAGGAACTTATCAATCAGTTCGGCTGGTTGGCTGGCCAGTGGACTCCAGGGATCCACCTATTTCTGCCCCCCGCCCCCAGCACTGAGATTTCAGATGCATTCCACCATTAAAAACCATGGAATAGCTTAAGATATATCATGCCACTGTATTTAAATTTTTCCTTTAAAAATGGGAGCAAGGCTGGAGAGATGACTCAGTGCTTAAGAGCACATACCGCTTTTCCAGAGGACTGAGTTCGGTTCCCAGCACCCACATCAGGTTGCCCACAACCACCTGTAACCTGGGTTCCATGGGCATCTGATGCCTCCTATCTCTGTAGTAACCTGCACATACCTATACACAGGTGCAGACACACATCACTAAAAACAGTAAGAAATTTTAGGTGGAAGCAACGGTGTGAATAAGCCCAGCCAGTGTGATTTCTGTCACCCGGATGGTGACAGCTCAGGTCCTTTTCCAGCTATTCCCTCCCAGGTATTTGTTACAACTTCAGAACATGGGTCTCGAGTGACCGGAGTTCCTTATGTGTCAAGAGGAATCCCAAAGTCTAGATCAACCTTCCTAATGCTGCGACCCTTTAATACAGTTCCTCACGTTGTGTGTGACACCACCTTCTTGCTGGAATTTGTCTCAAGTGGTCTTGTGCCTGCAGGAGGAACTGCACACAGCCACACGGTGAGGTTACTCTCCCACAGGTACAATTCTGCCTTTGAGCAGTAAAAAGTGAATATATTTATAAGAGAAAAGAGTGTCTGGGTCTAACTGTCCGCTCTTTCAAAATAAGTTTTAGAAAAAAACAACAGGCAATGGGCATTGCATCGGAGTCCCAAGTATCTTTATTAGTTGGCACAGGAGCGTGAGCTGCTCACTTCAAACTAGTTTGAGCAAGAAGGCTGGCTGGCTCGGAATCCAAAGCTTCGGTCCCCGCAGACTCCAGCCACTCAGATGGCGGCCTCAGTGTCGCTTCTCAGGCTGGGCTTCATCTTATCTTCACTCTCTAGCAAACGTTTTCTCCATCAGGATCCTGAAAAGCTCGGGCGACTTCTTCAAACGTTCGAGGCCAGTAGGAAGCAGAGATTCCTTAAAAGATTTGACAACAGGCCTAACTCCCTTGGTCAGACACAGACCATTGGGTCATGTGCTCAACTATGCGCCAGTCACAGAGGAGGGACTGAATGTACTTTGTTGTTCCTAGAAGGAAACCAGTTTGAAGTTTCTAGAAATGGGAGGGTGTGCTGTACAGACAAGGCAACAGACCCACCACCTCTCCTAGCTGACTTGGATAAGCATTAACTGGAAAGAGTGTGGTCGGATGTGGCTTTAACCTGCCCCCTGTGTGACTCCATCCTTCCGACCCCTGACATCAGATATCCTGAGTCCCATGGGTGGTGAGGGCTGCAGTTTATCCTTTTTCATCTTACCTGGACCCCTTTCCAATTACACAACCCTGTCCCAATACCAAACTGCACCTAACCCTAACAACCCCTCCTCCACTCCATGCTTTCTAAGATTCAGCATTGTCATTGGAGGGGAAGTGTGGCTCATTGATATTATTTTCCCCCAAATAAAAAAAAATGGCACCCTACTGTCATCTCCATAGATGTACGTCATTGCATGGTGGCTGGGCATTCCAGTTTCTGGGTGCACTATAGTTTATTTAACTCGTCCCCTCTGGGGGACTGCTGGCATGCTTCTTTGGGTAGTGCCCTCTTCTCCAGTAACAGAGCTGGGGATGTCGCAGTCACAGAACAGTAGTCATAGCCTCACTGTTTTTTTGTGACACTTTGCCCTTTTGTGGAATGCACTCACACTTGGTGTGGACCTTGGAGCCAAGGCTGTACAGCACCCCAGTGACTCCCTCCCAATCCCCAACTGTGTTGGGAGAGTGACATAGTGATATCTTGGTCCTAGTGGATGGAGCAAACCCTCGAGGGTGGAGAGTGAGTTCCCAAGGCAACCCTGGACCACTTAGAGCAGGCAACTGGAGACAGAGTGATTACAGCAGACCAGGTCCCTGCGGTTGAATCCAATCCTCTTGAAGATTCCGATGGTGACCTACACCTTAAGCTTGTGGTCCTCCAGCCCATAGCAGGAGCATCCTCCAGCCATATCCCTGACTGTGCAAATCAAGCTCTGCATTTGAGCAAATCCCCTAGTGAGTCAATGGACATTAAAGAAGTGAGGTGATCCGCTGATGATTCCAGAGCTACAGTGTGTGTCAGCCTGGTCAGAGATGTGAGATTGTTGTGCTCTCCAGGGTGGAGATCTATGAGTGTCCTCAAGTCGGATCACGTGGGAAAGCCCGCAGATCCCTCTTCTAAACAAGTTGATAGTCTTTTTTTTTCCCCAGAAGACAGCGTCTCGGTGCGCCCCCCTGTGGCTGCTTCCTCCTCTTACAGGCAAAGTGGGCCCGGAAGGGAAAAATTTTGCAACTGGTTCCTGGAGGGAAAAATCTTGCAACTGGTTCCTTAGTCACAGGAGAACACAACAGCATACATCATGACAGCATAAGCCACCCACATTCACACACACAACACACACAACACACACACACACACACACACACACACACACACACACACACATCAATTAACACCCCCTTTTCAAGGCAAAACAATAAAAATAAAAAACACGACCAGCAAGATGCCTCAGTAAAGGCTCCAGCCACCAAGCATGAGGACCTGAGTTTGATCCTCCACCCTTATGTGGAAGAAGACTGATTTCCTCAAGTTGTACCAAGTCATACAGACGCAATAAATAAATAGATAAATAAATAAGTTAATTAACTAGTTAATTAAAAGGGTCAAACAAAATAATAAATGAGTGGTTCTACGGAGGCTGACAGCCCCCACACATTGAAGATACAAAGCCTGGAGGATTCATGTCCTTACACTACAAGATAACAGCCTCTGTCCCTTCTAGTGTCCAAGTGCCGTCACCCTCCCCAAGTCTCCCCCCGGACGACCCCTGATGCTGTTTGACATCTTTACAGATGTGTCGGTGTGTCCATCATAGGCTCGGCACACCTTGGAGTTTGCTTGCTTCACCCAGCATAATTATTTCGGCACTTGTTCCTGTTGCTTGGATCAGTGGTTGGATGCGCTATGGGTTGTTCATCAGCTACTCTAACAACGGATGCCTGAAGTGGCTTCTCTGTGGTCAGAGTGCCGTGAGCGACAGTAGACATCGTTATGTTGACACATCTTTTCTCTCAGTAGTGACTGGGGAGGGAAGCAGTGGGGACCTGTGGGCAGTATGTTTGTTTCAGAAACAGCCAGGCTGTCCCCCAGGTGATTGTGTCGCTGTCTAGATGCCCAGTGGGGCATGAGTTGCACACAGGGGCTGAAGTCATACAGAAGTCCTGCTCTGTGGCTTCCCATGTCACCAGCCAGGTAGCTTTGGAACAGGCACTGTAAACTTTCCAAAGGCCATGGTTTGTGCAGCTTTTGGGTGGCTTGGCATTTTGACTGTCCCATTTGAAATCCTGCCACGGACTTGCTATGTGCCTCAGTTACTGTTCTACTGCTGTGATAAGGTACCGTGACCAACACAACTTATAAAAGAGTTATTTGTGCTCATACTTCCAGAGGGTTACAGTCTGTCTTCATTAGGGTGTCTATTGCTGTAAAGAGACACCATGACCATGGCAACTCTTATAAAGGAAAACATTTAATTGAGGTGGAGGGTTACAGTTTCAGAGGTTCAGTCCATTTTCATCATGGTGGGGAGCCTGGTGGCATGCAGGCAAACACAGTGCTGGCTACATCTTGATCAAAAGGCAACAGGAAATGGTCTGTGACACTGAGTGAAACTTAAGCAAAAAAGACCTCAAAGCCTGCCCCCACAGTGACATGCTTCTGTTGTGGGATATTGGTATACCGTGTGAAGGTGTATTGCTGTGACTGGTATAATAAAAAGCTAAATGGCCAATAACTAGGCAGGAGGCATAGGTGAGATTTCCTGAGAAAGAAAGGAAGAAAAGGGATCAAGGTGCATAGGAGAAACCAGGAGACACACAGAGGAAACAGGAAATCTAATATGGAAGAGAGGTAATGTCACATGATAGGATGTAGATTAATATAAATGGGTTAATTTAAGTGATAAGAGCTAGTTAGGAACAAGCCTAAGCTATAGGCCATTCTTTTATAATTATTAAGTCTCTCTGTTGTTATTTGGGAGCTGGCTGGCAGGACAGAAAAAAGACCCACTTCCTTCAACAAGGCCACAGCTCCCAACAGTGCCACTCCCTATGAGCTTATGGGGGCTAATTATATTCAAACTATCACATAGTCCATGACCATCATGGAAGGGAGCATGGTAACAGGCAGGAAGACATGGGACTGGGTGTGATATGGGCACATGGTAGCTGAGAGCTCACATCTGATCCACAAGCACAAAGGGGAGAGAGATAACTGGAGAGGATAGTGTAGACTTTGGACATTTCAAAGCCTGCCTCAGTGACACACCTCTTCCAATAAGGCCACACCTCCCAATCCTTCCAAACAGCTCCAACAACTGGGGACTAAGTCTTCAAGTATATGAGCCTATGGAGCCATTTTCTCTCACACCACCACACCATGCCTACCATGAATTCTTTCAGGACAATGCATCTTCAAACCCTACAAACTGTGAGCTTAAGTCAAAGACAGCTCCTCACCAGCATGCCTTCACAACCCACCTGGGCTTGACTTTGATCACAAATTCTCTGAACCAGATATGGGAAACTCAGGCTTTCATGCCTTTCTTACTCAAATAGAGGAGAAATTTGAATGAACTTCCTGGCTTCAGTTGCTCTTAGTTGACTTTAAAAATCACTGATTTTGGGCTGGGGATACAGCCAGTCAGTAATGTAGTGTTTGCCTTGTAAGCAGGAGATCCTCTGAATCAAAAGATGGAAAAGTGTGTGTGTGTGTGTGTGTGTGTGTGTGTGTGTGTGTGTGTGTGTGTGTGTTATAGAATATTCCTTTACTCTGTGTGAAGATGTGTCACTGTGATTGGTTTAAGAAGGAGCTGAATGGCCATTAGCTAGGCAGGAAGAGGTTAGGTGGGACTTCTGGGGACAGAGAGCTCTAGGAAGAAGAAAGATGGGGTCACCAGAGGACAGGGAGAGGAAACAGAAGGTGTAAGATGAATGAGAGGTAAAAACCCACAAGGCAAAATGTAGATTAACATAAATGAATTAATTTAAGTTATAAGAGCTAGTGGGACAAGCCTAAGCTATAGGCTGAGCTTTCATAATTAATAATAAGTCTCCGTGTCATTTTGTGAGCTGGTAACCCAAATGAAAATTCATGTACATATGGCTTCCACTGTGGGGGCACATATTTCCACATAGGACCTGAAAAAGCTTAAAAAGAAAAGTTCCAAAGACACAGACATAGCCCCAGATGCAGCTTCCAAGTTCTGCAGTCTCTCAGGCAGGCCATACTGTAAAGAGATGGGTCTCCTGGCCACTGCCTGTGGGATTGAGCTGTCAATGCACAGTGAGCTAAGCTGCCCGATGGGTTTAAGGTTTGACTCATGCAGTCAGGGAACTCTGCAGGTGCCCAGTAAATCAAGGTCCAGACATGAAAAGAAAAAAAAAGAAGTATAGACAGTCATTAAAAATAGTTTAAAAATAATAAAGTCTTTAAAGAAAGAGTAAAGTAATAATATAGAAAAAAATAAGCCACATAAGGATGGAAAATATCACATCACAGGGAGTTTGGACCTTATGTGGTGCTTTGTTAATTTTGAATTTTTTTTTTCCTGGAGCTGAGGACCGAACCCAGGGCCTTGTGCTTGCTAGGCAAGCACTCTACCACTGAACTAAATCCCCAACCCCTTGAATTTTTTAAATGCTAATAAACAGAGATCAACAGCTGCTGAGAGACATTGAATTGTGGAAGGGACTACTGAACTAAATCAGCCTAGATACTTTATGGATGTCTTGGCTTCAGAATGGAAGTTCAGAATGAAAAAATGTGTTGCATTGGGGGAGAGGTTGTGCTTTTGTTTCCCCAGATAATGAAAAGCTGTGTATTCCTTCAAAATTGATAGAGATCAGATTTGACCAGGGGAGACCTTCTGAGGATGTTGGCTACAGACATGAGAGAGGAAGCCAAGAAAGACTACAGGACAGGTGACATGTAAGCTGATCCCTCTGCATGGGAACAGGTTGGAGAGGAGATGAGACATGATAAATCTTATTGGCTACAAGTCCTCATGATGTATTATTTACATGTCATTCTTTCATATGTCATGGATAGAGATTGATATTACAGTTTGGTTAAGTAGTTCAAATGGACTTATAAAGTTGACAGATGCCTTTTACCTGTTCACACAGAATAAAAAAATCTTCTTTAGCTGACTTGTGCATGCCGCACATTCCATACTTGTGTTAATGCAAATATGTATGTTACCTTTGAAAGTTTATGTGTTTTCAGAGCAAGGGAACCAGACACCAATGAAAACAGGTGGCCCAGGTGATCCAGCCTCTCAGAACACCTCTGTTGCAGTTTCCTCAGAGTTCTGCATCCAGAACAACTTTCAAGGCTGCTAGCTGAGATGGTCCAGCCTCACAGACTATTCTAGCTAGTACTGCAGATAAGCCTTATGCCTTCCCATTGCACAGAGACTGAACAGCAAATATCATGGCTAGCTCTTCCAAGACTTGACCATTATCCTGATTTTCTCAGGGTCCTCCAAAGATGCCATCGTCCCCAGACAACATGAAGCAGTATAGAGAGAACATGATGCCCACAATCCCAAGAGGTGGATAGTTTTTGGTTGTTCATTGGGTTATGCATGTTTGTCATCATTTAGAGGGGTTGATTACAGGGAAAAGGCTAAACAAAGGAGATTAGATTCAGGGATCTCTTTCTGAAGGGAAAAAGGAAGGATATAGTATAAAAATGATGGGATAAAAGAGTGAACTGTTGAGTCTACTTTTAAACAACCACTAGTCTCAAATATTTTACATTAGTATGGATTTTTGTATATTGATACAAATTTAAGGTTATTTTTGTTATACTGTATATGTTTCTATTCTTATTTAAGATATTGTACCTATGCAGCTCATTTTAAAATGTAATATAAAGTTTTAGTCCTTGAAAGCTATTTAGGATAATAAAGAAATACAGGTGAATAGTCATCTATAACAACCAAACTAATAGTCATATTAAGCATGTTTTTAAGGTCATACAAAAATATATTTTAGATAGATAGATGATCTTCAAACACTTCAAAGACCTACAGAATATGCGTTTAAAATGTTTTCATATCATAAGACTTTTCATAACAGTGAGACATGTTTGCTTCCAATTTACTTCAAAAAAGGATGATGGGTATCAAAGAACCTCCATACGGAGTTTGCTTTCTTTGTGGCAAAAGCTAGCCACTGGAAAGAAACTGCCCTTGCCTCAACTGCTGACAGCATGCTGTCCAAATTGGACAAGCAGGATGCAAAAGAAGGAAACTGCTGAATTTTGCCAAGACAAGGTAGGACAGTCCTTCAAAATTCTGGCTTCATAGAAAGCCTAATGTCTAATATTCTAGATCTGTGGACCAAAGATAGATAGATGCCCCAACATTTCAGAGGAACCTTGGGTGACTGTCCAGGCAGCCAGCTGTTCCTGTCATTTCTCATTGCTCTGCACTTCGTGTTTACTCAGGTAATACTATATCCTTCTCAGGTCTTTGATGGGGTCAAAGACTAGATAGATATATTACGGTTTTCCTTAGTCATGATAGAAAATTAGGTACAAAACTTTGTACTTATCAAGATAGACTAGATAACAGTATTTTTTTCTGAATTTGCCAAGTACAAATAGACTGGACATTGTGGACATAATTCTCATCTGATAATTTTCTTTTTGTTTTTGTTTTTGTTTTTGTTTTTCGAGACAGGGTTTCTCTGTGTAGCTTTGTGCCTTTCCTGGATCTCGCTCTGTAGCCCAGGCTGGCCTCGAACTCACAAAGATCCACCTGCCTCTGCCTCCAAAGTGCTGGGATTAAAGGCGTGCGCCACCACCGCCTGGCTGCTGTGTTGTTTTTATGAGCTGGCAGCCCAAATAAAAATCCATCTAATGTATATATGTGTGTGTGTTCATGTGTCCATGTGCACTGTGTGACAGTCAGTCTCCTGCCAGCTCTGCTATAAATAGCATCTCTCATAGGGGCTGTGACAATAACAGTTACCCCAGGTTACTTCTCAGGGACCTGAAGATCACTCTTGTCAAGACCACTGACCCTTGACCTGGGCATTCACAGGGGTCCTGTGAAGAGCTGTGGAGGATGCATGCACAGAGCACAGGGTATCCCCAGTCACCTTTGCCCACACCTTCAATTCCCAGCTTCTCAATTCTATGCACACACGAGGGCTTATTCTGGGGGAAGCATTGGAGAGCTGGGTCTTCTGCTTCCATGCTTGGCTGCCTGGCCAACACAATCTTGCAAAACCTGTTTCAGTTACTAGAATACTGCACAGTAGGCAAAATTAGCCTGGCTCAAGTGGCATTGTCATGGGGGATAAATTGTTCTTCTTGCTAACTAACACTGGTGGCATTTGGAGCAATTCTCCAGAAGCAAGCACAACTGTGTTTCCACCTGAGAACATTATTATTTTTTATTTCTTATTTTTTTATTTTATTTTTTTTCCCGGAGCTGAGGACCAAACCCAGGGCCTTGTGCTTGCTAGGCAAGTGCTCTACCACTCTAAATCTCCAACCCAAACTTTTTATTTTTATCTTATTTATTCATTAAAGAATTTTTATGTTGTGTGTCTAACATGTGCAGGTATGTATGCTTGGACCCATGCAAGTGTCCTCCTCCATAGGGTTTCTCACTGAACCTGGAGTTTGATGTTTTCAGCCAGACTGGTGGCCACTGAATAAGTGAGCCTCCTGTCCCCATGCCTTGTAGCACTGGGCTTATAGTTTGCATGTAGTTATGCCTGGTTTTGTCTCCACAATTGCTGGGGATTTGAACTTGGGTCCTCATGCTCACACAGCAAGCTCTCTTCCTCACTGTGCCATCTCACCCTCCCCAGAAAGAACTTTTTACAAGAAAAAATAAAGCCTGTGAATAAGGTTGAGGTGTGGCTTGGTGATAGAGCCCAACATTTGTAAATCCCTGAGCTCCATCCTCAGCACCTAAAAAAAAAAAAAACAAAAAACAATAAAACCTTTACACAGACTCCACACAGTCAATTTTGTACCACATGGGTTTAATACAAATTTACCAAAAAGTCTTTGGTGTTCAGAGCTTCAGAATGGTACACAAATGGTCTCACATCACATATCTACAGAGGAGGATGCAGAGACTTGGAACAATGGCATGTCCATCACAATGTCACACGCGTGCTCTGTGTCCATCTGCAATTGCAGGCACTGGGAGGTGGGGAGAAGAATAGATCCCCAACTTTCTCTTGGAAAGCTGATGTTTTGCACAAAACTACACCGGAATGTCTGTCCTTAACAGTCCCAGAGGGTGAGGACCCGAAATGCCAACACAGATGAATGATGGCTGCCTTGTGCTAACAGTGCATGAAGAAGAATGGGGTGCCAATGCTGCAACCCGGATGAATTCGAAAGAAGCCAGACAGAGCAGCCTACATACTGGAAAATTCCAGTTATAGAAACATCCAGGATAGGCAGGCGGAGTGACCCACTCCCAACAGCACTCAGGAGGCAGGCAGGAGAATCAAGAATCATAAACCAGCCCAGGCCGCACAGTGGCACCTTTGTCTGAAGAGGGAGGGTGTTGGGGTAGCTCAGTGCTAGAGCACTTACTGACCTGCTCACGACTCGGGGTTCTGCTCCAGCTGGACACCCAGCCAACTGGTGGCTGCCAGTTTGTGGAGGAAATGGGGGAGACCTGGCAAACGTGGTGGTGAGCCAGCTGTAAGCTTGACAGTGGTGCCAGCTGGATTCTGAGCACACTCAACACTTTGTTTTTATGGTGCTGGCAATCTAACCTGGAAACTGGCACCAATGAGCATACTCAACTGCTTCTGACGTGTGCACTGTAAGTGGACGAGTTATGAGACGTGAATTCTGCCAGTGGGATGGTTAAGTTCTTTCTGATAAATAAACGTTCTTGGAGTAGGGCACTGGGCTTTTGTTGTTGTTTTGTTTCTTGTTTGGTTTTTTGTTTTGTAACTTGAATTCTAAATTGGTCTTTTTTTTTTTTTTTGGTTTTTTCGAGACAGGGTTTCTCTGTGTAGCTTTGTGCCTTTCCTGGAACTCACTTGGTAGCCCAGGCTGGCCTCGAACTCACAGAGATCCGCCGGCCTCTGCCTCCCGAGTGCTGGGATTAAAGGTGTGCGCCACCACCGCCCGGCCTAAATTGGTCTTTTAATAAAAAATCCGGAGCCAGATATTGGGGTAAATGCTGAAAGATCAGAGAGACAAAAAGAACAAGCCACAGCTGAGTCTCACCTCGCCAACTCCACGAATCCTCTGACTGAATGTCTCTGAGTCCTCAGTCAAAAGCTCTCCAGCCAAAAAGCCTTTAGTTCCTGTCTCCTCACGCCTTATATACCTTTCTCCACCCAGCCATCACTTCTTTCCTAGTGCTGGGACTAATGGAGTGTGTGTTTCCCAAATACTGGGATTAAAGGTGTGAGGTCTCAGCCGGGCGGTGGTGGCGCACGCCTTTAATCCCAGCACTCGGGAGGCAGAGGCCGGCGGATCTCTGTGAGTTCGAGGCCAGCCTGGTCTACAAAGCGAGTTCCAGGAAAGGTGCAAAACTACACAGAGAAACCCTGTCTCAAAAAAACAAAAACAAAAAAAAAAAAAAAAAAAAAGGTGTGAGGTCTCAAGTGCCGGGATTAAAGGTGTGTGACTCCCAAGTATTGGGATTAAAGGTGTGTGCCACCATTGCCTGGCTCTGTTTTTCTCGTAGACTGAGTCAATCTCATGTAGTCCAGGGTGGCTTTGAACTCATGGAGATCCAGACGGATCTCTGCCTCCTGAGTGCTAGGATTAAATGTGTGTGCCACCACTGCCTGGCCTCTATGTTTAATCTAGTGGCTTGTTCTGTTCTCTGATTTTCAGGCAAATTTTATTAGGATACACAATATATCACCACATGTTTTGTTTTGTTTTTCGAGACAGGGTTTCTTTGTGTAGCCTTGGCTATCCTAGAACTAACTCTATAGACCAGGCTAGCCTCAAACTCATAGAAATATGCCTGCCTCTGCCTCCTAAGTGCTGGGATTAAAGGCGTATGCTACCACCCAGCTAGGCTTCTTCTTTTTTTTTTTTTTTTTTTGGAGCTGAGGACCGAACCCAGGGCCTTGTGCTTGCTAGGCAAGCGCTCCACCACTGAGCTAAATCCCCAACCCCTAGGCTTCTTTTTTAAATATCTCAATCTTTTTGTAAACTTGTATTATTTATTGACTGATTTCTTTTGTTAGATCTCTCTCTCTCTCTGTCTTCCTGTTTACCTTAAGGAAAATGCAGATGTGTTTATAGAGGTTGGTAAGTGAAAAACTTGCAGGTAGACTATGGGCCGGCTGGTGATCCTGAAACAGCTGTTTGCTGTTCAGTCACTGACCATTTCCTTGCCGGAGGTCAGTTATTATTTTGTTCTATTGAATCTTTCTACTGATTTTGTGAGGCCCACCCACATTGTGGAGCACAATCTCCAGTTTTAAATGTTCAGAAGACCCAAGCATAGCCTCACAGAAACATCCAGAATAATGATGATCATATATTTGCATACCATAGTTTCACCCATTTGACACACAAAATTAGCCTTGGAAGATTCTCTCCCTGACTTTGAAACTCCTCTTCCTTGAGGGGAGGCTTCCTGCCTCCACCTCCTCCCCCTGACTTCAGCCTTTCCGAACTCTGTTCTGGCCAGCCCAGCCTCTCTGCTCCTCTTAGAGGGCGTGTTCTGAATGGTCTAGCTGCTTCTTTCAAGGGCAAGCAGGGCCACTTGTGCAGTTTCTGGCCCCACCTCTTTCCCTGCTTCCTTCACTCACATAGCCCATTGCCTTCCCACCTAGCTTCCTCTTGTAACTCCACCCCAGAGCTCAGAACAGAAGGGAAGGCTTCCTGCCCTCCTGTGGAATTGCTGAGTCTCCCAGCTCTTCTCATCCTCTATCTCTCCCTGTTTGCCTGCTGCCTTGGTCTATTTTCTGTTGCCATCACAAAATATCTGAAGCTGTGTAACTTATGAAAAAAAATAGAAGTTTATTTAGCTCATGGTTCTGGAGGCTGAGAATTCCAAGAACATGGTGCTGACTTGTATTTGGCATCTGGCAAGGGTCTTCTTGCTGTGTCGTAACTCAGTGGAGCCAGAGCAAGCTTTCTGGAGAGAGCTTGCACTTATAACATAACCACCCTCCATAGTCCATTAATCCATTAGTCCAATGGACGGGTCGATTTTTTTTTTTTTCACTCTCCAAAGGCTCTTTCTCCAAGTACCATTAACATATGAGAATGAGGATCAAGTTTCTAACATATGAATTGCAAGGAATGGGAGGTCAGAGGACAGAGGGCCAGGGCACCCCAGCAGGTGCCCACCTTTTACACCCAGTGCATTAAGAGTGGTCTCTAACCAGACCAGTGGTGCAAACTGTAACCTCAACGCTCAAGAAGCTGCAGCCAGAGGATTGTGTTTGAGATTAGCCTTGGCTACACACACAGTAAGAACCTATCTCAAAAGCACAAAAAGAAGACAAACAAACCCCCCTGACCTTCTCCCTTTAATTTCCTGTCTCCTGTCTCCAGGGCGGAGGTCCTTTCCAGAATGTGCAGGTTACTTTGTGAGTGGGTGCCTCTTAGATCTTGCTGGCTGTAGCTCCTTCCCTTCACTCACACAGGGAGCTGTGTTGGGGCCAGGAAAGTTGCCAGGAAACCTGAAGTCAAATAGAGGAGAAGAAAGGACTAGAGGCCCTGGGGGCATGAACAGATGGCCCAGGAGTCAGCGGTCCACTGTAGGAGCAGATCACACAGGACCTCCATGCCATGGTAAGACTCAGCACGTGTGGAAGGCAGGCTTGGCAGCTGGGAGCCCCTCTGCGAGTTACTCTCGTTGCATTTGGAGCTGATGGGTGGCGTGTTGGCCCCTGCAGGGATGCACTGGATTTGTCTGAGACAGCATGGCACTGGGGATGCGGACAGCTGGTCGTGGCTGGACCGCTGCTGCTGTCTTGGAGGCTGCCTGATGCCAAGTTTAGCAGCATTTATTGTTGCTGGGGGGAGGGGCTCACGCCTCTCTCCATTAACAGGGTCTACAGATGTGGCCAAACGTCCCAGGATGGAGAAGGACAAAATTACTCTAGTTGAGAGGAACACTGCACTGGCGTCCCACGAAGGCTCCCCTACCGTAGCACCTGGGCCTGTGGTAGGTCAGGAGGCAGCCAGCTGTGCATTTGGGAGAGCAAATGTCCCCAGGCAGGAGGGCCAGGTTGCCGCAGATGCCAGGAGACAACCTTGGGAGTCCTGGCTTTCGAGCTGGGGTGAGGGACTGGTTCTCCCCAGTTGCTGAAGAAAGTCGTTGGAGGGTTGTTGTAATCATGGTAGTGATGGGATTGAGCCGAAGGAAGAGGGTCAGACACCATCTTGACTGTGGTGGTGGCTCTGTGGGCAAGCCTCTATATCTGAATCTGTGTTCTTAGCTTTGGCGACTGTACGACAGTTGTTTATAAAAATGCAAGAAGCTAGCTGGGCGGCGGTGGCACACGACTTTAATCCCAGCACTCGGGAGGCAGAGCCAGGTGGATCTGAGTTCCAGGCCAGCCTGGTCTACAGAGCGAGCTCTAGGACAGGCACCAAAATTAAACGGAGAAACCCTGTCTCGAAAAACAAAACAAAGCAAACAAACAAACAAAAATGCAAGAAGCTGGATGTTACACAGAATCAGGGCTGTGTCCGCAGAGGATTGGTGGTAGAGGGGCAGAGAGGGTGTTGTGGGGTGGTGGGATGCTGACGTGGCCCTATCAGAGACTCTTGAGAGGCAAACAGTTGGGACTGACAATGCTGTATAAGGGCCAGGGCTGGGCTGTGCACGTGGCCTGCTGAGATTGTCATCCCAGGTAGTTCCAACTCCAAAGCTTCATTAGCCGAGAACCAGGAAGGCCAGGAACGGCCATGGCAAGAGCTCTTCCCTGGTGTGCTCGCTCCATCACTCTGGACACACAGGGTTGCACCTAAGAGCTTTTATTTACTTTCACGATTTACTCCTATTCATGGGTGCGTGTGAATGCTTGCATGTATATATGAGCACCATGTGCTTGCCTGGTGCCCTTAGAGGCCAAAAATGAGTGTCCATTCCCCTGGGACTGGAGTTACAGATGATTGTGAGCTGCCATGTGGGTGTTGGAAACTGAACCTGGGTTCTCTGAAAGAGCAGCCACTTCTCTTAACTACTAAGCATTGCTCCAGCCCTACTTAAGAGGTTTCTAAAATTTGATTCACCTCAAAAGCAAGACTCAATTTAAGAATATTTATTTGGGGGCTGAAGAGATAGGTCAGTGGTTAAGAACACTGGCTGCTCTTCCAGAGGTCCCAGCACCCACATGGCAGCTCACAACCGCCTGTAATTCTAGTCTCCTGGGCCCTGACTCCCTCTTCTGGCCTCCTTGGGTACTGCTTGTATGTGGTGTACATGTACACATGCAGGCAAAACACCCATACATATAAAATTAACATAAAAATGTAGCAGGAATCTTAACAGTTCTTATTAATAAAATCAAACCTGAGGCCAGTTATTGGGGTGAATGCTGGAAGATAAGTTTATTAGGGTACACAATATTTTGGGGAACACAATACCACCACATTTCCTCTCTTTTTGTGTAAAATTTAAAAAAGCTTATAACTAATACAAGAAAAACTATCCAATAAGTATATACAATATCTACAGTCAAGAGTTACATTAACAATGTCTAGTCCATTAACATTTGACAGATTCAGATAAAAAACTCCATTATATATTAACAATGTCCAGTCCAGTAACATTTGATAAACTCAGACAAAAAATTTCATTACTTATCTTATTTAAAACAAGTAGTTCCTTTTTTAAAGTATTTTTCTTTTCATAATAGATTCAGTAATCTACCTTTTGTCATTTTTATATCTTCCCCTTTTTCTTTTTAGTGTAGATTTAATTATCTACCCATTTATCTTATTATTTCTTTATCTTTTTTCTCAGAGTAGATTCATATCTATATTCTCTTTTTTCTTTTTCCTTTTTTTTTAAAACAAAACCTCTGAATCTAATCTCCATGTTCAGCTTTTTTCCTGACCATTAACAATTAACCTAAAATTTTTCTTTTCAGAATAACGATACCTTCGCCCATACCCAGCAGGAAGCAATTTTAAGAATACAACACCCACATTCCCAAAGAGGTGGGGTGGGGTGGGTGGGTGGTTTTTTGGTCTTTTAATGGGTTTGGGGTCTGGGATAATTTTCATTGTTTGGGAGGGTTGGTTACAAGTTGTTGGCAAGGGTTAGGAAAAGGGCTAAGCAAAGGAGATTAGATTTAAGGTTCTTGTTTAAAAAAAAAGAAAGAAAAGAAAAAGAAAAAGACAATTACTAGTTTTAAATACTTTACATTGGATTGGATTTTTTATATTGTATACAAATTATATATATTGAGATTGATATTGTTAGAAAAAGCCATACATATATTTCTAATCTTGTTCAAGATATTGTACTTATACAGTTCATTTAACAATGTAGTGCAAATTGCTGATTCTTGAATGTTATTATTACCAACTATTAGGATATAAGAAATGAAAGTTAGTAGTTACACATTACAATAGAACTTGTAGTCATATTAGGTATGTTTTCAAGATTGAGCAGATATATTTTAGATAGACAGGTCATCTTCAAACCCTTCAGAGATCTACAGAATATGGCATTTAAAATGTTTTAATAACTTAGAAAATTTTTCTTTTTTGTTATGACTATGAGATATGTTGGCTCCTGGCAGTATCAATCTACTTCAGAGAAAATATGGGCATGGAAGAAACTGCATATGGAGTTAACTTTCAATGTGGCAAAAGTTAGCCACTGGACAACAAAGTATCCTCGAATCAACTGCTGACAAACAGGACAAAATGGACAGACAGGACATGAAACAAAAGACTACCGATTCTTGCCAAGACAAGTGTGGTTGTGGCTTTATCAAAAGGCATCTTCTGAGGCCAGGACAATATGGCATCATCCCTGAAGTGGCCTTCACAATCCGGAAAAGGTACAGTGCCCTTTTCTTCGAAGGCAGCTGGACAGGCAATGGGCCAATGGCTTCTGAGGTGCAGTGGAACAGCAGCTGAAATAGTTATTCTTGAAGAGTAACTAAGCTCACATCTCTCAATAGTAGACTGGCATTTAATAGAGGGATGTGGAGAAGAACGGGATGCTGAGATAAAGCCACATACACACATAGCCAAGAAGAATGGACAGCTGAATTCAAAAAACATCAACAATTTCCAGAATTTAAAATCCTGAATCATGACATGACACTAGTGGAATTCAGGTGTTTCCGGTACATGGACTGCTCTAACCCAATGTGAGGTTGAACTGTTGACCTTGTGTACATCCTACTTCACAAATGAGTCTGTCAGATACGCTAAGCCTATAGGCTGAAGATGATGCCCCAACACTGTGGAGAAACCTTGGGTGACTGTCCAGGCAGCTGGCTGTTTCTGTCAATTCACGTTTTTTTTGGAAGTTGCTTGTATGCACTTCCTGTTTTTATTTTTGTTAGGTAATATTATTTCCTTCTTGTGTCTCTGAGGGAGTTGAAGATTAGTTAGTTAGAGTTGAAGATTAGTCAGTTAGAGTTGAAGATTAGTTAGGATAGAAAGTGAATTAAGTACATTTTGGACTTACCAAAATAGGATAGATAATGGAATTATTTTCTCTGAATTTGTCAAATACAAATGGACTAGACACTGTTTAGGTATTTATTGCTTGTATATATGGTATATAGTTATTGTACTTTTGTATATAGTTTTTCTTATAACTTTTTCCTTTTTTCTTTTTATTAAAATAGAAAAGGGGAAATATGGTGATATTTTAATTGTACTGAAATGTGATTTTATTTGTATATTAATAAATAAAGTTGCCTGGTGGTCAGAGCTAATAGCAAGCCATAGCAGAAGCTGGGCGGTGGTGGTGCACGCCTTTAATCCCAGCTCTTGGGGGGCAGAGCTAGGTAGATCTCTGTGTGTTCAAGGATACAGCCAGCATGGAGACACATGCCTTTAATCTCAATACCAACCATAGAAGACCTGGAGGTCTGTACAGACAGGCAGTGATGAGGAGGTCATGTGGTTGGGTTTACAACCAATGAGAAGGCAGAACAGAAAGTCTATAAGAAGACAGACACACAAGAAGTAGTTCTCTGGCTGAGGAGGACAGCAGCGGCAGTGAAGGGTAAGGATTTTAGCTCTTAGCTATTGCTCTGACCTCTTGGGCTTTCATCTCTGCATTGGCTCTGTGTTTCTTATTTAACAAGACGGTTACATCTACATAAAAAGGAAAATATTTATTTTATTTTCTCTCAATGCCTTGAGCACGCTAGGCAAGTGATCTATCTGCTTCTCAATTGCATTCCTGCTGGGGTGTGGTGCATGAGTGTGTGTGTGGTGCATGAATGTGTGCATTTGGGTGTGTGGGAGGGCTGTGAAGCTCAGAGGTCAATTTTTGGTGTCTCTCTGTTGCCCTCTGTCACTATCTAGTTTCCTTCTTTTATGTAGTATTTTGTGTGTGTGGCTGAGGTGGGGAGGGGCACTTGTGTGGAGGTCAGAAGACTGCATGGTGGTCTTAGTTGCTTCCTTACACCTTTATGTGATCTCCAAAACTGAATAATTCTGGTCATCAGGTTTTGCAGCAAGGTTTGTTTTGTTTTGTTTTGTTTTGTTTTAACCTAAAGAGTCGTTTTGTCAGCCTCCTTCTCCTTATTTCCAGAGACAGAGTCTCTCACTGAGCCTGGAGCTCACTAATTCTGCTAGGCTGGCTGACTGGGCAAGTCCCTAGGATCCCCTGTCTCTGCCACTCAGTGCTGGGATTACTGGAGCGCACTGCCCCACCCCACTCTTTTAGGTGAGTACTGGGGAACTGAACTCAGCTCTTCATGCTCACACAGCAAGCAATTTACCCACTAAGCCATCTCCTCATTCCCCAGCTTACAAAGTTCTTAATTGACATCTTTATTTCTATCTGTAGATCCATATGCAGCTGGAAGAAATAAAGAATCTCAACAACTCTCAAGTTTTACTCGATGGTTACATCTATCACTGTACAATGTCACAACTAGAAGTTGCCACCCAGCCGGTCTGCTGACCTCATCCAGATGTTCACAGGTGTGCGTGTATGTCCCACAGCTGATGTGACCATCTCATCATTTGTGTACACTGCAGTATCAGCTCAAGCGCTCAGGACACCAAGCATTCCACCACCACCAGGATCTGTCATGGAGCCAACAGTCGGGCTGCTAGCTGCATGCCAGTACTATGGGAATAAGGCTGGGCCTGGGGATACACCTGGCAGGAAGCGGCAGACAAAAAGTTGGAACCTAGGTGATGGCTGGTAGAACTAATAAAGCTTTGAAACCCTGCGCCCTGTGAAATGAGACATGGGACCAGCACACAGGCACTGCTCACAGGCAGACAGGACTGAGAAGCATGGCTCCTGGCCAAGAGCCCTGGCCCAGTCCTTCTCCAGCCAGCTTCCTTTCATTGGCCCTGGTGGCCCTCCAGGCTCACCTTGCTCTCAGATGCTCTTTGACCACACGTGGCTGCTGCATCATGCCATCTAGGTACCTGCTCGGAGGCCAACCCTTAAAAGGGAGTGTACAGTTTGGTTTTGTTGCTTTTTTCTTTCTTCTATGTCAGGTATCATCAGCTTGCCTTTTCAAAGAAGTTAGTTGTTTTTGTTTTAAGATTTTATTTATTTATTATGTATACAGTGCTCTGTCTGCATGCATACCTGCAGGCCAGAAGAAGGTGCCAGTTCTTGTTACAGATGGTTGTGAGCCACCATGTGGTTGCTGGGAATTGAACTCAGGACCTCTGGAAGAACAGCCAGTGCTCTTAACCACTGAGCCATCTTTCCAGTCCAAGAAGTTAGTTTTTAAAACAACCAAATTCATTAAAACCTAGGCACCTGGGACTGGAGCCATGACTCAACAGTTAAGAGCACTGGCTATTCTTGCAGAGGACCTGGGTTCAACCCCTAGCACCACACAGTGTCTCACAACCATGCTTAACTCCAGTTCCAGGGGATCCAACAACTCTGAGCCTCCACAGGCACCAGACATGTCTGCACATGGCGAACAAATACACATACAGGCAAAACACCCATACACAAAATATTAAGTTTAAAAATTCAGCCGGGCGGTGGTGGCGCACACCTTTAATCCCAGTACTCGGGAGGCAGAGCCAGGCGGATCTCTGTGAGTTCAAGGCCAGCCTGGACTACCAAGTGAGTTCCAGGAAAGGCGCAAAGCTACACAGAGAAATCCTGTCTTGAAAAACAAAACAAAACAAAACAAAAAAAAAATTCAAACCAAACGAAAAGCCCAGATGACTTTGGGGAACCACCCAGAGGCCCACGTACTGCACACATGGCTACAGGCTGCTCCATGCGGGCCATCTGAATGGGGTTTGTAAGTAAAGTTCTCCTTTACTACCCTGAGCGCCCCTTCACATGGCTTGGGCAGGGCTGTAAGCTCAGGGCTGTCAGCCCAAGTCAGCTGCCCTGCAACCTTGCATGTCAGGGTTTTGTTTTGTTTGAGAGGGTCTCTCTATGTAGCCCTAGCCACCCTGGAACTCTCTATATAAACCAAGCTGCCCTCACTCACAGAAATCTGTCTCTGCCTCCCAGATGGGATTAAAGGTGTATGCCACCGTGCCCAACTACAGTCAACCTCTTAAGGTGAAGCACGTGGGTCCCAACAGTACCCCACTCCAGTGTCCTCAGAGGCTTTTTGAAAGAAGGCAGTGTAACTGCCTACTCAAAGCAGTGTTTTCAGATGAAAACATCAGCAGAATCTAACATCTGTATGCAGCTGAACTTAAAATTTAAGCTTAACCGGGGCTGGGGTGGGTAAAGCACATGCTGTGCACCCACAAGGACTTGCGGCCAGTTGCCTAGGGCCCATGTAAAAGAGACACGTCTTGTGAGGATAAGGAGTGATGGAGGAACACATGTGGAGAGATGCTGGGGGACAATCTGAGAAACACGGCTCTCTCGAGCAGTTTCGAGGCTGAGCAGCTGCACTCAGGAGAGCACGTATATAGTGCCTTACATGGACAGAATCCCTCATACACAGCAACTCTCCCTCCCACTGACCCTCCTAGATGCTACCCAGAATCCCACTGGGACCAAAACTCTAGTCATGGTAGGGCCTCTCTGGTTTGTTTGGGTTCTAGCTCTAAGAAGCTAGAACCATAATGTCTCAAATCTAGAAATCATGTCCCAAATCTAGGAATCAGCAAGAACACCGTGGAACTTTGCTGAGGATCAGCAGCTGTATGTCAGTGGCCTCGCTCAGCACCAGCTCCACTAGTCATCAGAGGCACAACCCCATCTTCATATCACATGCCTACATGTGGTCCGACCTGCCAGGGTCTCATTCTGCTTCTGTTGCCTTCCAATGTCAACAAGCACTATGACATATGACAAGGTAGGTTACAGGTGAGCTCAGTGGATGCTTGGGGGTCTGATCTGGTATCTGCGCAATGAATTTTGGTTCTGCAGCAAGCAGAGTGGGGAGGGGACTGCTTTGCTGGGGACAAATAAGCAAGGGGAAGTGGCCTTGTGTGAGGAAGGAAGGTCTGTCGTGCTGGGAGGAGAGCCTGCATGGCAGGTCTGGGCGGGTGGAGCTGAGAGCACAGCCAGATGAGTGGGAGCACCTCTACCAGGCCTGAGCACCGTCTAAGTTTAGGCTGACTCCCAAAGGCCACAAGGAGCTTGAGGTCTGTCAGACAGGTCTGTGGGCAGTGATGGCCAAGAATGACAAGGGAATAGAGCAGTTATTAAAAGGTAAATATCAAAACCACTGAATTTTTTTTTTTAAAATCAAACACTTTATTTCCACATAACAAGCGCAAAAAACTCCCAAACACTTTTAACAATACAATTAACGAAGTTATGAAGTCAGTTATATACTACTCAAAGCCCCAAAAGGTCACTCAGCTTAACGTTCCAAATATCTCCACACATGGTTTTTCAAAGCTACCTTTGGTTTTTGGAAAAACCAGTATGGACGTCAATACACACCGAACGCATTGAACATTTGCTTAGGTTACGGTGTCCGCCATTAGCTTACAGCAGGCAAGCTGGAGCGTGATCTGAAGTCATCCACTGGAATAGACCCAGTTCTGCCCTTGAGCTCCCGCAGTGAGGAGCAGGGGCACGGCGGTGGCATCCCCACTGTGTGAGAGGTATGAGAGGTTAACACTAGGAGGCTGTCGAGTCGCTAAGCTTCATGTTCCGAATGGTCCCGCTGAGGCTTGAGATGGGCACAGGTGGTGGGGAAGAGGTGAAGCCACAGAAGAGCTTTGAGCAACAAGATCCCAAAGATGCTCGGGGGAGGAGGGAGCAAGCTACAGCTTCCACTGTTCTCACATTATCTCAGGGTGATTGTGGAGAAGTTCAGGTAAAACGTTCAAATATTTGCTTAGATTTTTAATCTGCTGCTCTATGAGAGAACCCTCATGTGCAGCAACTCTGTAACTTTCATTATAAAATACAAATAAATTCACAAAAAAGAGACAATTAATGTTGAGCAGCCAAAAAAGTCATGGTTTATTATCTGAAGATTTCATAATTCAAACACAACCAAACTGTACATTTACAATCACATCCTATTTGTAAACAGTTAAAAGCCACTGACCTCTTTTGCATCTTAGGACACAAACAGTTAGAATCAAGGCAATGAAATGATGGCATATTCTGTACTGTTAAAAGTTTACCCTTGTTTAGTCTCTCTTCTTTGACTAAGCAAGCATTATAATACCATTTGTGGGCAAAGAAACAGGAACTGGGAGGAAAGAAATTTTAAAATGGTGTAACTCGTTAGTTTGCAACAACATTTAAAATTTTTTATACAACAAACAACTCTGTAAGCCCAATGTCTTGGTTACAGTGTGCATAGTTACTGATCTCGGCTTTAAGGTACAACAGTTAAACATGAACACGGTCACAAGAGAGCAGAGACATTAGAGCCACTGATGGGGTTACAAAAAGTCACCTAGCGATTATCAGCAAACCATCATCACTCACTAATAAGGGACAGCATCTGAAAGCAGACGGCAACTCCAGCTCAAAGCGGTTTGTTTTCTTTTTTTTTTCTTTTTCTTCTTTTGGCAGAGAAAATTCTTGAACAGAGCAATACGTAATATCAGTGCTAAAAGTCGGGGTTTTCTTTTTTCCTATAAGAAACTACAAGATTTTTGACGGGGAACTGGTTTCCTGAGAACCATGCTCTTTGATTTAGGACAGGGATAGAAAACAGAAGAACATGGCCAAATGCTGCTCTTTTTCCCAGAGATAGAAAGCGTCTTTTAAACCACCCTCCTCTTCTTTTTTTTTTTTTTTTGTCTTTTAAATTTTTTTTAAATGATGGAAGAGTAAACATTTTTTTTTTCTCAAAAAACAAACAAAAAATCTGTAAACAAGAAGGTTCACCGTGGGAACCTTCAAAACAACATGGAAAGCCTGTTCAAAGTGCAGGGCCCGTCCTGGGCAGCAGGCGGGCTGCAGGTCACAGCGGTGGCCACAGTTTCTCAAACTGTAGAGCGAAAATTCTTTAGTTTTACAACATGAAAAAACTGGTGCAATACTTTCATTAAGAATCCTACGTCAGTATCTTCACTTGATCTTCTAAACTCCACGATACCACAATAAGGTAGGCAACATGAGGCATAGTAGAGCGCGCTCGCCTTAAGAACATCCTTGAGTAAACATTTACACTGGAACAGCTGCCCCCCCCCATATTGCCGATTAGACGGAGAGAACATCACTCAGTGCAAAGGTAAAAGCTCATACATCAGCCCAAAAAACGGTTTTGCAAAAAAAAAAATAAAAAATAAAAAAAAAATAAAAATAAAAGGTGGGGTTGGGGGTGGAAATGAAGGAAAGAAGGAATCCGAAGGCTAAACATGATGAATACACAAGTGAGCTCATTCCACACGGTTAGCTGTATGGCGCTATTTGGGAGTGTAAATAGATAGATACCCTTTCACATTATAATATTGGCCTGCATGATTCAAGTATTCAAACTGATATGTTCTGGGGAAAACAAAGTGGAAAATGTGCAGAAAAATAGCTGTTCCCACAGGTGGCCCTGGCTGCAGGCGGCGAGCCCAACTTAGTGCTCCTTTCCTTCTTATCTTGAGGTCACAGTTTGCGTCTATACCTATGCGGTTACATGGACTCTCCACCCCCACCCAGGTGGTCAACAGAAAGAAAAGCATTAATGGGGGATGGGCTGCTAATTCCCCGGGGGTCGCTGCTGCTTGGGGGACCCCACAGGCTTGTGGAATAATGTGGGGTCCCCCAGAGGGAAGTGCCGTGAAGGTCTCCACAGTTAGTTCCCGACAGCCCAGCACCATTCCAGTGATTGAGATCGGTCCGGCTGGAGAATGAGTGGGAACAGTCGAGGGAGCCCAGCCGGCTCTGGCTGGACCCAAGAGACTGCCAGCCAGGAGAAGGGGTCAGAGACTGACTTTGTGCAAAGAAGCGACTGATCTCCTCTTCACTGGCAAACTCAGCGAGAATAGTAGTGTTCCCCAGCACACACCTAGGGGAGAGGGCACAACATGAGAAGGTCTTCTGGCTGCTGCACGGCTTCACAAGCTCAATTAGCAGCGGGGTCTGCTCTAAGGAAAAACCAAGGAGGCGCAGAAGGAGCCTGGACTCCCCCACGCTCACAGTGAGCATCCCAGAAAGAGTCATGGGGTGTCTAGACCAGGTCTGTTTCCTGCAGGCAACACAAGCAGTTCTCCATTTATATAATATAAAATTTATAAAATATAAAAGTTTTTATTTATCTGGGGGTCTTGTACTTCCTGGACTGGCCTCCAACTCCTGGGCTCGGATGATCCCTCCTCCTAAGGCTCTCCAGGGCCACCAGGTCTCTCCAGGGGTCCTGGGCTGGGCTTCTCCTCACGGCTCCCCAGACCTTCCCCAACAGGAGTCTTGGGCAACTTACATGTGCAGAGACTTTTGTGCCTTCACTACCTCTTCTTTTGAACTGTAACGGACCAGAGCATTTCCATGTGGGAGGTTCAGATGGAATGTAATCAGTGGGCCATGCTGCATGCACAGGGTGCGCAGAGTTGAGCCATCAATCTAGACAGAGCAGGCTGAGGTTAGGGGATCCATTGTAAGGGCCATCAGGAGGTACCCCTGGTCCTTCTCATGCCAGGTTCAGTATTCCTTTCTTACGTCCACTGGGCCTAGAGCTATGTGATGAGCCACCACACGTGGTATGGTTTCGGTTCTTTTCTTCCCCTGCTCCAGAACAGGACCTGAAGGCACTGCTCTCTAGGGGAGTGGGAGGTAGCCCAGGGGCTAAGAAAATGCTCAGATATAAAAGGGCAGGCCAAGGTTTTTTGAGGTGCAGCACAGCCCACAGACACATGCCTGCAAACCCCATGCCAACACTACAGTCTGCATTGGGTGAGATGGAGGCACCTGCGTTTTTGTGGCTCCCCTCAATATAACAGCACAAGGACCATTGGATCAGACCTAAGGCAACTGAGTATCACCCTCCTCTGGTAGCCTTGAGGACCACTGGCGGACTGTCTTGGAACAGCAGTGCTCCCACGCTCCCTTGCCCACCGTGCCCACTGTGCACATGGAGCGGGCGCCTCCTTACCTGAGGTGTGAGGTTTTTCAGAACAAGCCAATTCGTTATTCTCCCTGAGCTGCCCTCGCCCCAGCTGGACCCTAGACAAAGACAGGGACAGTCAGCGCGTCCTATCACTGTGACCTGAGGGACTGTTCAGGACACAGTCCAGTCAAATGACAGTGAACTCCAGTCCTCAGGAATCAAGACCCCCACCTCTTTTGCCTACTTTCCCCTAGTGTAACAAATAGGCCTGGGGTATCAGTTCACTCCAGCCTGGACCAGGCGCCGACCCCTGCTGCGGGTGGCTCTCTCCGGGAGGCAGAAAAGCCACAACGCTCCACCTCTCCAGCATCATTTCTTCTAAATGTTGCTCCTGGGGCAGGCCTCAGGGAAGCTTCCCTGCATGTACCCTAAGATATGAAGTGAAGCTTTAGGGGGACTGAACCGTTTGCAGCACCCAGACATCCTTGGATTTTGTCTGGGCTACCATGTGCGCCCCCCATCTAGCCTTCCTGCATGGCCCCATGGCAATCACTTCTCTTCTATCAGGAACCACCTGCCCGCCCCCGTGACTACTTACAGGTATTTCACAACTATGTGACTGTAGTTTTCCTGGGATAATCTGACCTACGTCTATTTGAGCTTAAGGATCAATAGCACGCCCTTTCACTCTCAAATGTCTGCTTAAACAGTAAACTTCACGGTCATTCTTGGGATAGGCCAAGCACTACCCAAACAAACCCACTCTCCAAGGCTCAGCTGGGCTGCCCTCCACATAGTCTCTCCAACAGGCTTGCAGCCTGCCGTGAGCAGGAAACCAACCGACTTTTAATAAGATGCCTTCCCAAGAACTTCTGAGAAAAGATGACGACCTACTAACAGGACTGCTGACTGAAGTATCTGTGGGTAAGCATTCTTAGTTATTTGGACAGGATCTCACGTACAGATGATATCAACCTCCTCACCCTTACTGCTCCTACTCTCACTCCCCTTGTGCTAAGATTTCAGGCATGCACCACCACACAAGTTTGGGTAAACATTCTTAAGGAAACCAGTCAAGACTCCTCAAGACAAGAAAATTGTAAAATGTGGCAATGAACTAGGAATCCTGATCAAGCTCACCCCACCTTTGCAGAGTGTGACCTCCCAGCTGACAGTGTTGGCCATGTTAAACGGAACAGCTGGCACTAGTCAGCCAGCACTCAGCAAACAGCCCGTAATCAAGCACACAGCTACTGTGTCCTACCTGGGGTGTATCTGGCATCAGAATTTCCCCATCCTCCACCTACACGAAGGGGAGAATTATCCCACGTAGACAAGGGTGGCTTCTGACCAGTCAGCCCTGGAGGTGGGCGGGATGGAGCAGTGATGTTTTTAGGTGGCAAAGGGACTTTCCACAGCTCATGAGCCAGAGAGGTGTTTGTAACTGAACCAGGAGACCACGTCAATTTGGAATCACTATTTCTGGCTATTCAAAGGAGAAAGGGGAAAAAAGAAAATAAGAAAAATTGAAGAAGGTGGAATAATGTCAGAAAAAGAAAATTTATACAATAAAATCCACTGTCCCATGAAAGGTGAGTCAAACAAATGGAAACTTTAAAAAAAAAAAAAACCACACAAAAAACCACCTAAATGCAACTAAAGGCCTAAAGGAAAAAAACCAAAAGCCTCCCTCAGGACCTATACGCCCTCATCTGTTACTGTCTCAAGACTGTGCAAGCACAGAACTGCTCTCTGAGGCCACAACACAGACTATAAGAGTCCATACCTGTGGACTCCTAGGCCAACTGGGCTACTCCAAAGAGAGACAAGGCAGCAGATAAATTTTACGGTCATCATTTCCTCATGAAGTTTGAAAAGCTATAGCAGTTACCCCAATTCAGGAAGGTGAACTGGCAAGCGCTCACTGGCTGCTTGTGGGGGGCTAGGCTGTTAATGTCCTATCCTGACAACAGAGCCAAGATCAGAAAGGTAAGTGATCTGCACAGCTAGGATGCAAACGTAGGCCTTCTCTAGCTTAAAAACAGCGGAGTGAGAAGGGGCAATGGATTCTTGCCCACTCTTGCTGGCTCAGAGCAGTGCTAACGGGGTGGGGGTGCAGTGATGGAGCAGAGATAACTGTGCCAAAACAACACTAAAAGACATGGGGAGAGAAAGGAGTAGGAAACTCTTCATCAACTGTTGAGCATTCACACCTGAGTTATTACGAAGTGCATGGCCATTAGGCCAAGGCTCCTCCAAGCATGGCTGCAGGAGGCCTGACCACAGCACAAGTTTACTTGAGCAGCAACAGATGCTTACTGAAAACCCAGGGCCACAGCCCCCTAGCTCACTGCAGAGGCCTGACTGTCCAGGGCACACTCACTCTGGCAGTTTATAAATTCCTATTTTCTGCATTTTGCACAATTATCAGTCTGTGAAGGATTAAAAATTAAATAAATGAAAGCAGATGCTTTGGATTAAGCTGTACTTTATCACAGAGATGTGTGGCAGATGTAAAGTGTTTTACATGACTGCCGAACAGCAAATTTAAAAGGGGGAAAATGATGTTTGCAACACTTCCCTTGGATCACAAACAACCCCCAGCCCCTTGAAAAGGCAACAGAGGAAAAGCAACAACCAGGCTGCTCCTGAGAGGCCCACCTGAAGTGCTTTGTGCTGTACTGCTGAGGGGAACATTGTAGTTGGAGGCACGAATGGATGACCAGGCACTAGTTGAAGGCAGCGTGGTGTTCAAGGATGAGGATGACCCTGCAGAAGAGAGTCCAGTTAGTTACCAGAGCAGGACATGGTGTCTGGGAAGTTGCAGGGTCACAGCATGTCCCAAGATAGTAGCCAAGAAGACTTGGATTAAGGATGGGGCCCAAGACAGCAGCTTCCTTCCTGATGACTGTTTCTGTCCTGGCTCAAAACAGGATTTCCTTCTTGCTCCCCAGGAATGGAACAACGGCCAGGAGACCCAAGCTCTCCTTTCAGCACTGGGCACTGAAGAGCTGCTCTTGCTGCTCCTAACTCGGAACAGCAGTGACTTTCTACTGGCAAGGCAGGCCACCAAAGCACCCTGTCCCACATGACCTAAAAGCCAGGCCTTCAGCCTCCTCCACACCTGGGCTCTGTAGTCTTCCTTCCCATGGCCAACACATCCTCTTCCTCCAGTTTAGCTCTAGACCTGACCATCACCTGGTTACTAGGACAGTCCCCCGACTAACCTCCCACAGCATTCATTCCACACCCCATTTCGATACATGGACCCTTCAACTCTAAACTTTTAGTGGTGGCTCTTCCTTTAATAGTAAATTTAATCTTTCAACTTTCAGAACATTCTATCCACAAAGAAGCAGTTTCTATAAACAACGAACTCTTCTGTAACTCCCTTTAAGCCTAGCCTTGTGCCTCACTACCATTTGCTGAACTGGCTCTCACCACGTCTCCACAGCTGTTTGGGAGATTCTGCTATTTCAGAATAACAGATTCTTCACTTAGCACTATGATGTTGCAAACACTTGCTACCTTAGTAAACTACATAGTAGTATAAACTATTGGCTCTTTTACATTTTCTTTGTAAATTACTAAAAGGGACAGAAAGGAGAATACATTACAAGTTTTCAATTATTTTAGTGTTTCAGTAATTCATTTCATTAATTTTTCTTCTAGTGCAAAATAATGGACAAAATATCTACATATGCCTAAGGTGAAAAACAGCCCCGTGGTAGTTACAGGGTAATTTCACCTAATAGCCCTTTAGACAATACATATGAATGTCACTCTTTGAAGCCTTGAAAGCCCAGGCTGTTTCTCCTGAGGAAAGCATGTCAACACTGTTGAGTACAAATTAACTGTACACTTGGCAGTTGCTGACAGCATTATCAGAAAGCCAATGTTTGCAGGTCCTTGGTGTTCACTTACTCAAGCCAGAATGCCTCATCTTACAAGGGGGCCACAGTTAGCTGCATTTTTATGTCCCAATTCCCATGGATGTGAGGAATGGAAGGAACCCCAGTTAAAGTTTCACCAGCCACCTTGAGACGTTCTTAGCCCACAATATGCTGAATGTACAATATGCTGACACCAACTCATGCCCCTACGTACCACTGTTCCTGTCCCTGAGGTGATCAACTTCCCGCACAGTATTAATCGAAAGACTGTTAATCACACTGCCAGGAGTGACGTAAGGGTCAGTTTCAGGGTCAATGTTTGGATAACCTTTCCATGGTTCACCAGGGCGAAATTCTGCAAATGGAAATTCAAAATTAGTGCATGGCTTTAAAATCCAAACTAAATATCCAAACATTCATTCCTAAATTCTATGTGACACCTTCTAAAAGGCCAGGCTGGTAACAGGATTACATACCCCTATATAAACTTGCTTATTTATACAAGAGAAATCATGTCTCTAAGTTTCTATCTTTACAGCATTACAGCAACTCAGGCAGGCCAGAGATGCATTTCCAGTGAGGCTCAGTGTCCAGTGATTCCTTTGACACAGCCAGACAGCAACCACTGACTAGGGGTTTGTATGAGACTCTCACTACTTGGAGCAGAGGGAGTGGAACATACAGACGATGACCCGACTTCATGCTTGCCTTTTAGTCCGATCACATGACCAGGTTAAACCACTGGGGAGGCCAGACATCCCGGAAAGGCTATGAGCATCTTACCTGGTGGCCAGTTAACACTGCTAGAGCCGTTAGGCGATTTGGCACGTGGCCAGCCATCTCCTATTGAACCTGGAGGACTGGCTGGTGAAGTACTGCTATTCATAAAGTCATAGGGAACAAATGGAGATTCTTCCAGCCTAAAACCACTTGAAATAGCACCTACAAAGAAAAACACGATGGTGCAATGTAAGCAAGCTACACTATCAGTCACTTCTTAGTTTCTCCAATGTAGGAAAGCTTCTCATTAGGAATGTAGGTGCCAAACTGTCCAGTTTATTATGTGAAGATGCAAGAAAAGAGGAAGCACTCTGTGCTCCGTGACAGACAGCACGGTGGGATTTGGACACATCACATGAAGAGTGGGTGGAAAGAACCACAGTGGCTCCAGGGTTCTTCCTGGTGTTTCTTTCTGTGTGCCCCTCTGCTTATGACTTCATTCTGATAAAGACAAAATCTTTCTCCTGAGTGCTAGACCTCTATCACTACTGATTTGAAGTTTTTGGGGTGTGTGTGTCTGACTTCCTGGGGCTGGAGTTACAGTCAGCTATGAGTCGTCCAGCACAGTGCTATAAATGAGACTGAGGTCCTCTTCACCATATGGAAACTGCACTGTCTCTCCAGCCCCACCTCATTATGGCCTACAAGTTTTACTCTAGATATATATATCTACTCCTCTGCCTCTGCCTCCTTTCTGGCTTGATCCAGACCCCATCAGACTGTTCTCTTCAGCTGGTCTTCCTCCAGCTGAGCAGTTATCAGTTTAAGACTTTGAGGTGAGTCTCTTCATTCAGCCTCTTTAGACTCAGCACTCCCAGGCATTCCTATGGAGCACTGTCTCGGACTTCTGAAATAGCTCCATGTGCTCCCAATGCCTATTATACTGTACTCACGGGGATCCACATGTTTACTTGGGCTAAGAAATGAGCTTCTCTAGGGCAAGTGTAATACACAGGTTCAACTGTGTGTCCTCAAGTACTTATTCATCTGTATGTTCTAGGTGCCAAGAAAAGTCCTAGGAAGGCACAAGAAATTCCATTAACTTTTGAAGACAAATGGGTAATAATCCTAAGTATATGTGATTATTTCTAAAAGAACTTCAAGTAGCTGCTGAAAAGATAATTATCAAACTTAAGATTTATATATTTATACACATGCACACATTATATTTATACACACACACATATATATGTATATATATACATATACACACACACACACACACACACACACACATATATGTATGCCAGTATATAAACTATAATCCTATCACTGGGAGGCTAAGGTATGGAGATTGTGAATTCCAAGCCATCCTGCACCACATATTAAGATCCAACAGAAAATTGCAGTATTAAAGAGTTTAATGCCATACTATGAACAAACCAAGTTAAACTCAGTGAATGTTCAAAAATAGAATATAAGGACAATACAATCACTTGGGGGAAATATCTCCTAAAAGATCATCAAGAAGGGAATTAATGCCAGGTTGTGGTAGAGTACTCCTTTAATCCTGGCACTTGGCAAGCAGAAGCAGGTAATTTCTATGCATTCCAGGCCAGCTGCTCTACACAGCAAGACCCTGTCTTTATTTATTTTTTTTTAAGGTTTATTTATTTATTATGTATACAATATTCTGTCTGCATGTTCTTGCAGGCCAGAAGATGGCACCAGATCTCATTATAGATGGTTGTAAGCCACCATGTGGTTGCTGGGAATTGAACTCATGACCTCTAGAAAAGTAGTCAGTGCTCTTAACCGCTGAGCCATCTCTCCAGCCCAAGACCCTGTCTTTAAAAGTGTGTGTGTGGGTGGGGGGTGGGGGTGGGGGGCTGGAGAGATGGCTCAGTGGTTAAGAGCACTGCCTGCTCTTCCAGAGGTCCTAAGTTCAACTCCCATCAACCACATGGTGGCTCACAACCATCTCTAGTGGGATCTGATGGCATAAAGTTGTACATGCAGATAAAGCACTCATATACATAAATAAATAATAAAAATCTTTAAGTGGGAGAGGGGGCTGTGCGGGGAAGAGAAGGCTTGAGACTATTCTGGAAATAGATACAGAAATAAATAGACTCCTAAGAATATATTGCTATACCCATAGATCAGTGTATTGCTCAATCTTCATTACAGAAGCTTCTTACAGTAGCTGGTGGTTAACACTGAACCCATAACTGGTCAATGTGCTGAGATTAAGACACACCTGAATGACCAGCTAGCCCTAAATGGATGTCTTTATCACAGCCTTCCCCTCAAGGCGCAAGGGTCTACACAGAAGGGACGGAAAGACTGGAAGAGCCAGAGGCAGTGGATGACTTCAAGGAAATGCTATTTTCTAGACACAACAGGGCAGAGGCACATATGAATTCAGAGGCTGTGAGAGCATGCATAAGACCTGTGCAAGTTCAGGTCAGATAAATCCCAGCACTGAAGGAAGGGACAAGGATACAAAGTCTCACTCCTAGCTGAGGAGCTATCGGCACTGACTCCGGGGGACAGGGGAAAGTCAGTTTCCTTTCAAAGAAGTGACATGTGGTAAATCAACCACTCCAGCGCAGGTCCCAGGAATACTCTGTCAACACAAACTGGCCTCCATGGTTGGGTTGTTGTTTATTTAAACACACGCACACACACAAGCACATGCATGCACGCACGCACGCACGCACGCACGCACGCACGCACGCACGCACGCACGCTTGCTCGGTGCATGTGTTTAAGGTGGGGGAGGATGAGAATGAATGTGAAGCTGGGTGGGTAGAGGGAGATGGGGAGGAGCTGGAAAGAGTTGGGGAGAAGGATGAATATCATCAAAATACATCATAGGAAATTCTCAAAGAATAGATAAAAACATTATTTAAAGAAACTGGAATGTTTAAAAAATATGCATCTGTGTCCTACATCCCCAGATTGCTCTTCTGTGTCATCTGTAACATAGCACAACTGAAGTAAATTTGCTTTCTACTTGAAAGTCTCTTAAATAAGACTTAAGATAGTTCCATTTTTAAGGCTGTGCTTGGTTTTGTGGTTTTTTCAGACAAGGGCTCTTATGTAGAGGAGGCTGGTCACCTTAAGCTCATTATATAGCTCAGGATGACCTTGAATCGAGCCTTCTGTCTTCAACTCAAGTGTGGGGACTACAGGTGTGTGCCACAATGCCTGGCTATTTTTACAAAAATTAAGAATAAAAGGTTTGCTCTGGCTTACCCAAAGCACACTTCTGCAAATAAGGGAAAAGTCTAAGATGAACCTGGCTTTGGAATATATACACAAAAGATGAGGATTCAGTGTTACTTGGGCCTATTTCTAATTAACTAATTTTAATTAACTATTTATCATAATCATAAATTAATAAATTATTAATTAGTTAATTAATAAATAATTAATTGGGTTTTTGTTTGTTTGTTTTTTTGAGACAGGGTTTCTCTGTGTAGTTTTGGTGCCTGTCCTGGAGCTCTCTCTGTAGATCAGGCTGGCCTTCAACTCACAAAGATCTGCCTCGCTCTGCCTCCTGAGTGCTGGGATTAAAAGCATGTACCACCACCGCCTGGTGGGTTTATTATTTATTTAGTTTATGTGCATGTGTTGTGTGTATACACCATCATGTTCGTGTAGCGTGCATGTGAAGGTCAGGACAAGTTGGTGGAGTTGGCTCTCTCTTCCTACCATGTGGTCTTAGATCTGAACTCTGGTTGTCCAACTTGGTGACAAACACACTCATCCACTAAGTGATCTGACCTCCATACTGCCCCGCATTCTTTTTTCAACAGAAGTCAAAGACTATAAAATTGATACCATGTTTGCTGGAGTTTTGATCCAAAGATGTGTTCACAGAAATGCTGTCCACTGTAGTCCACTTCCTTAGTCTTGACTGTGGCTCTTTAATACTGTTCATATCCATATTTACATTCAAGTTTGAGTTCAAGCCTTGAAAAAAAATTAAAATCTTACAAAACAGGACATTTTCCTTTCACTACCAAATTTCTACTTTGTAAAAAGCATATGCAGCTACTGTTTCCAATGCTGCCTAATGTCCCTCAACAAACACAAACACACAGTCAAATCACAGGTGCCCTGGTTCAGTAGGTACTCTAATGCGCCACAGGACTGTTTTCAAACCACAAAGGCTAGTGCTGTTATAGGTGGGAAACTACTCTTCCATACAAGCTCGATCATTTAAAAACTTCCCAGATAGGAGAAAAAAGTTATAAGGGGACCATATAAAGTTGGTAATTATACCCCAAGTTTAGCCATTTTCCCAGAGTGCCGTGTATAATGTATGATCACTCTCAATTGTCATTTGATTTCAAGTTGATTAATTTCTAGATGGCTGACTAGCCAAAAGACGCTATTAAACAATAACAGTTCCTAACTTCAGCAATGACACCTGAGAGAAAGACTCCCAGAGCTGACAGCACAATTTATTTGAGTCTTTGCTGACAGAGTTTATGTCCTCAGATAGTCTCTTGGACAAAGGACAGATGATTCTGTCTTATATACTGCTGTCAGAAAACTGGTAGCAAGTCAGTGTTTTTTAAATTGTGATCCAGGGACTATCAGCTCTAGAATCGCCTCAAATGTTTTGTCATGAAACAAAAGTCTAAACACAGTCCCAAGTAGTTCTTATTCTCAAGTTTGAAATTCAGTGGTTTTAAATTCTGGCATTAGGCCTGTAATAAATTCTTTTAAACCATTCCCAGTTCCATTTTTGCAGAAAATAACCAAATTTTTGCTCGTAGACCTATCAATTAGACCAAGAATTTATAAATATTCTGGATAAAGTTTCAAAAGGCAGCTTAGAGAATATGTGGGCTATACAGCTTTCTGTATGTCACTATGCAAAAGCAGCCACAGATAGTATGTTCAATAACATGGTTCTGTTCCCATAAAACTTGGTGAAACTGGACAGTGAGCCACACTTTGCTCTGAGGCTACAGTGGAATGTCTCTGGAGACGACGCAGAACGGAAAGGCCACCCGGAAGGAAACCCTGCCCTGCACTTGCTCTCCACAGCCCCGTATCTGTCGAGTGGAGTCACTTCCCTTCATCATCGGTACCTTCTCTAGTATCAGCCATGGTGCTAAATGACACAGAAACTGTTGCTGCCAACAAGCCCAAGGATCTTGCCCTAGCACAGAGTTTATTATGTAACATCAGTAGAACCAAATTAGAAACCTCCCAGTCAGAGAGAATTATTAGCAGGACCAACACATACTCCAATTGCTGTCTACAGTCCAGAATATGCTATGAGAACTAAGGTCTTCAACAGAGCTGGGGTAACAACCACATGGTTCATTTTCATGAAACCACTGTTCAAGTGGGAGGAAGGATAAAAAATGAATGAGGTATGCTTAGCCAAGAATCAAAACATAACCAGGAACCTGGGAAAGAGAAAACATACAAGCCTCGAATTTCCTCAGTGAATAAGCGCCTGGTGATACAGAGGAGAAAACAAGAGACAATTCTTCCTCATACCCATTTTCTTAAGCCAAGTGCAAACCTAATGGGGCCTATCCTCAGTAGGTTCCACCAGCAGCACCTGCTTGTCACTTCTCTTCCCAGTAACACTGTCGCCTGCCTTTCTGCCCTGCACACCTACAGTCTGAATTTGAAAACAAGTGTGTCCTTTAGTGTATCCCTCTCAACAGATATACAACTTTCTGAAATACTGTAGTTTTCATGAACAGATAGACACCATCCCTGAAGCATGAAGGTGAGCTTAACCTAGGAGAAAGTACAGTTCCTTTCCACTAAGTAGCATCTCTAAGGCCAGCGCTGTGCTGGAGAGCAGAGCTGCAAAGGCAGTGGAGGTGCATGTGTAGTGGCCAAGCAGGAACTCACCTATAGGAAAGTTGCTGAAAGCATTTACTGGCGATGGCCCTTTCTGCAGCTCGGGTGTAGTGTGGGGCATGACATTGTCAAGGAAGGACTTCATGGCTGGCTGATGAAGCGGCTGCTGAGAAGGCGGAGTCTGCTGCTTCACCAGCAGGCTTGGATCAAGTTGACGAGACTGTTGCATCATCTGCTGCTGGACACTAAGAGGTCGACCCTTCAAACAAAATGATTCAGGAAAATCGTGAGGGTGTATCTTTAAAGGTGCACATTCTTTATTTTTGAACTCACCTCCTTCTCAGAAGGAAGGACACCAATCAAAGTTCTATAGCTACTATGACTTCTGGACAAACAGCAGACTAAAAAGCTTATTTTATTAAACTTGAAAAAAATTCTTTCATTAACCAGTGGAGAAGGCTTTTCTACCTGCTGGTCTTGCTGCTGTCGGTTAGCAGAAGGCACGCTTCTCGGATTCTGCACCCTCTGCTGCTGCGCTAACAATCGCTGAAAGGAGATGGAAAAGGGCTGTCACTGTTTAGCTGTTACAGACTAAATGCTAAGGATGACTATGGTCAGCAGACCTACAGAACTATACTACACAACCAAGTCCTGCCTCATGTAGAAAACCTCTTCCTTAGAATCGTTATCTTGTTTCTAGAAATTCTGCAAAAACCCTGTCTTTAGTCCAATCTAGCTTTTGCAATGCTATGGCCAGAATGAAGGGCTCTGCATATGTTAAACTCTACCAATAAAACACCCCCAACACCCAGCTGTCACTTTAACGGAACTCTCTCCCTCCCCAATCATGGTTCCCTTCCTGGATCTCCCCTGAACACATCTTGAACTTCCTATACGTTCAGAACCTCTTCATCTTTTCTGGCAGGCTATCAGCTCTATGCAGGCTATGAAGACAGTGTCTCTGTTTACTGCAGTGCCTGCATACCAGGAAGACAAAAAACACTTACCTGTAACTGGGAGATCTGAGAAAGCTGGTTTAGTTGGGATAGCTGGTTCAGCATGGCTACCTGTTGAGGGCCAAAGAGCGGGTTCAGGCCACCGTTGTTTGGTGCATACTTCAGCAATGAAACTGGAACCTTAGGATCACAATGGTAAGTTAATAATGTTGCTGTAATATCGTAGACTAGCTAAGCATATTGTCAATTTAATTATCAACTGGGCAGTTAAAAGTAGTGGGCTGTTCCATGAAATGTTACAGCCATTCAAAGTGTTTTCCTTACTAAGAAACAGTTCACACACACTACTTTAGAGTAGGTCACAATGATGAAGATAAACCCCAGCCATCCTATTTGACTTTACTGTTGCCCTCCTCAAGAGGTTTTACAGAAAAAAAGATACATTTTAGATTTAAATAACCAGTCTTTATCCTTCTCTCACACGTCTGCAACAACAGCGAATCAGCACTTGCAGTATCTCAAGATATCAATAATTATTATGATGCCCACTAGTCATCTCAAATGTAAATTTTAATATTTATTTGTATAAATGTTTTGCCTACATGTATTCAGTTAATCACATGCATGCCTGATGCCCAAAGAGGCCATCAGATTCCCCAGGAATAGAGTTCCAGACAGCTGGGAGCTGCCATGTGGGTGGCAATCAAACTAGGTCCTCTGGAAGAGTAGCCATCACTCCAGCCCCCAGACATAAATTTATTCAAGGTTTAACATAAACTTATTCAAGGTTTTTCCCTAGGAAAACGGAGGAGAGGAGCAGGGGCCTGTCTACCTGAGGGGAGAGTAATGGAGGAGGCACTTGAGCACGGAGATTAGGCTGAGATGAACTGAGAGGTTGTGCTGGAGGCTGCTGCATGCCCCGGGGTTGTGCTGCTGTGTTTCCAACACCAAACATACTGGGATTGCCATTCTAGAAACAACCAACAAAATAACCAAGTGATTCTTCAGGGAAAGATGCTCATTATCATTTGATACTACCATTTAAAACACAGTAACCACATACAAGAGACGTTACTACTAAGACAGACCATTCAAGAGAAAGCCTGCAATGCACATCTGGACTTACCTGTCTAACAGAATTCAAGTTTTGCGTACCCAGCCCTGCTATGGAGCCAAGGGCCTGGTTAGGTAGTGCACTATTTGAAGGGGGAAGCTTCATGCTTTGACTGGACATAAACTGCATGTTTTGGGATTCATCTGCTACAATGCCATCCTGATTGGACAGACAGAAAGATGTGTAACACCAGCCAAGCAAACAAGTAGAAGGGAGAAATCATTGCAGGAACAGAGGAGAAGTCACATGACATTCCAGCACCAACAGGAAACAGGTAGAAAACAGAAGAGATCAGATTAGTGTTAATTCTAGAGCACATAAAAAGAGCCAAACACATATTTCATGGGATTAAGAAGAAAATATACACATAACCTCTACACTAAACTGAATATAAATGAAACAATAAACTAAAAACCCATTAATAGGAAAGGCATTTGATTATATATTTTTTTATTACATACATTTTTCCTAAATATTATGGTATTAAGGGTATGGTTGATTAGTCTCAGAGCTTAAAAAAAGAAAAAGAAAAGAAGAAAGAAAGATTGTACCTTATCAAAATAAGGATTGCGCTCCATGGAAGACTCTTTGGAAATCTGAGGCCGAGAACCAGGACCTTTCCCGACCGTTCGATTGTAATCACCAATATTTAGGCTATGTTTATCTATCTCCATTCGCTTGTCTTGTAACATTCCTAATAAATGTAAGTAACTATTATTAGTAGGAAGAGAATCAATTTATTTCATTTAGAAAAGTAGAAAGCAAAATGCTCACTTTCCAAAATGAAACAATTTCTGCTTCAACAAACACATGTAAAAACTATATTTCTATTACATAAATTCTGTACCTTACGTATTTTAAACAGACAGTACTATCTTAATGAACCAATTAGCTTGAAAGGGGACTGGTAAGCAGAAAGCAGCTAACAATCTCATTTTAAAGACTTCTTAAGCAACTTAAGACATCTTACATCATCTCTTATCTACTTAACATTTTATGTATATGTGGTCACTCAACATTTTATGTATATGTGGTTACTCTTGGAGATATGTCCCTTTCCCAAGATAGGGTCTTTCTTTGGCCTCACCAGTTAGGATAGACTGGCTAGCCAGGCAGCTCCAGGAATCCTCCTGTGTCTGCCTCTCCAGCTGTGGGAATACAGGTGCATGCCAGTATGCATGGTATTTTTGTGGGTACCGAGGAATAAACCCCAAATCCTTGTTTGAGAAGCAAGAACTTTAACCAACTGAGCATTTTCTCACCCCTAATTTGCTTAATTTTATAATAAAAATAATTTCCATTAGCAAGGAACAAGATAACAAAAACCCCACCCACTTTGATAAACCATCTATTAAATGCTTACTATGTGTCAAATGTCACTTTAAATGTTCCAGTTACAATAATTAAATGTTTGTAACTTGCTATTATTGTCCCTATTAAGCAGCTGGAGAAGCTAGAGACCAGAAGGGGCAATGTCTTCTCCTCTATAAGATATCAGATATTGTCTGGCTAGGCATGGTGGTGCACACCTTTAATCCCAGCACTCTGGAAACAGAGGCAGGTGAACCTCTGAGTTCGAGGCCAGCCTGGTCAAAAGAGTAAGTTCCAGTACAGTCAGAGCTACATAGTGAGACTTTGCCTCAAAACAAAAAACAAACAAGATATTCTCTACCCATTACCCTCTGACTGCTCTGCCATTAAGTATGACCTCTCTTATTTTTGCTGGACACTGCCAATCTCTAATTATCTACCTAGTTTAACAAACTCCGGAGAACCCAACAGTGCTTTATCCTAATCATTGCACTGGCTGGGCTGGCATTTCTTCTCCTCTCCACAAGTAAGCCCACCACCTCTTTTACCTTGGGTATATACCCAGTGGGTATATATCTCTCTATGGAGAGCACTTGATTATGCCTCTAACATTCACTCACTACCAAGGTTTCAATGTTACCACCCCCATTCAAGTGACTCACCAAATAAAAAAACTTCATATTCTGAATGCTGACTTAGCATATCTACTCCAGTGGCCTACCATCTCTTAACAAAAATTTCATCTCTTAATTCTATACATTTTCCCAATCCTAGAATCTCACCTGATGATTCTCTGCAAATGTTCTGAGAGGTCTATCACCATCAAAATACTCTCATTCCAAGAGAGTGAAAAAGTTTTTAACAAAAGGAAAAATTTCTTTAAACAGGAACACCTTTTAAAACGCTATTAATTTCTTGAGATACATCAGGTATCTGAAATCTACCTTTTAGTACCTGAAAAACCATCCCCAGATCATCAATAATCCCAAGCAACACCCCTCCTCAGTTCTCTCCCCAAACGAGAGACACCAGTACACACCTTGGACTCTGTCTTGCTATCAAACCTCCATTGTTACAGCACTGCTAATAATGGCCAGCTACTGGCATGTCCTTTCATTCCAAAGTCATTTTTTGACTGTTCTATGAAAACATATCTAGATCTATTTATCCATTTTCTTTTGTCAGCCAGCACTGGGGCTTTACCAGAAGATGCTCCTGGGTCAACGAGGAGTGAAAAGCATAGCTTAAGGGGGTCCAGAGCACTGTTAGCTTCCTCAGGCCTGTTTGGTCAGCAAAACTCCGTGGTCAGCTCCTCACATACCTCTAAACAGCACTGTAGCAGTGTTTGGTGAGCTACCTGTGTATCTGTAGCATTACCCAGCAAGTTCTACAACTATGACACATCCTAACTTTTCTGCCTTTCAGCAAGCCATGGTAATGGCAGATTTGCTTTCGTGGGGATAGACACATTCTGCATATAAGCCATTCTTGTCTACAAAGCTATGAATACGTTCTTCACTGTCCTGGAATATTTCACCGTACTGTGTCAGGCCATCAGTTTCTTCATAGCAAAAGAAGTGTGGTAATTCTACATCCTTAGGATGTTATTACTACACAGGCCATCACCTGAATGTTGTTAGCCAACTGGGTAGAAAAGCTTATTGAAGATTTCAACAATAATGCCGGCTGGCAGACAACATCCTCCGAGTATAAATTCTGTTCTCCAGGACACAGTCTGTGGGACATCTCTCTCAGTGATGTCCAGGCCACTGCCAGAGCTCCTGCTTCTGCTCCAGGAACTCTGCCGTTTAGACCTTGGTTCTGGACAAGGCTTCCAACAAGACAAATCTGGTTCCAATGAAATGCACAATAAAGCCAGCCACCTGGAGAATCTGTGCCCTAAATGACAATGAGTAAGCACACAGGCACAGAACCAGTCTGTGGGCTGGAGCAAATAGCTTTGAACACAGAGTGGAAAATGGTGTTCTGACACTTAGTGAAGGCAGTCGAGATATTCTGGAACTCAGTGAATGTTATGAGTTGCTTTTTAGTACTTCTCTGCTTGGTAAGGGTCACGAAAACTTACAACAGTAAAAACAGGCAGTACTATTGAGGATGGAAATCTTTGAGATAAAGGTTTAACCCAGAACTATGGCTCCAGTTAAGAATGGGTAAGGAAGAAATAAGAAATGCAAGACAGAACCACCAATACAAATGATAAACTGTGACCAACTAGAGAAAAATGAGGTACAGGCTTAGCAGCCCCAGCTTGAAAACCTGAAACTTTCTGTGTGTATTTTGCTCAAAGTATAGGTTTCAGATTATAGATGTTCAACTGGTGGTCTGTGCAAATATTCTCAAATCCAAAATTTCAATATTTGAAATTCTTCTCGTCTCCCCTGCAGTGTGTCTCATGTTTTCAATTGGTTATAAAATGTGTGCTCACTTGTATGGGCCAGTCATTTCCTTTCTCTTTCCCATTCTGCTTTATTCAAGTTACTGAAAGTTAACTCTAATTTAGTCTTTAGGCAAGAAATTGGCTTGAGAGTCACTTCCTCAGTGACACAATGGCTCTTGGGGATTGCACCCCCCGTCTTCCTCACAAGAAAGCAAGCTGTTGGGAGACGAGTATAAGATGAGAATGGAGTCTTTTAACCACTATGCTCAAGTTCAAGTGTGCACAATGCCTATGGAAGGTGAGGTGTCAAAGGGTTGGGGTGAATGGGACCAACTACTGTTTTATTTACTGCCTCTCAGCACCCACCCCCTACAATTAACATTTTGGGCTAGCTCTTTCTATAAGGGGAGAAATGCATTTTTATCCTTTATATTATTGTTCTCTTTGCTAGTTGGCACCAAAGCTGTGTGAGTAAAGAGTGCAGGAGAGAGGGCTGGAGAGATGGCTCAGAGGTTAAGAGCACTGGCTCTTCTTCCAGAGGTCATGAGTTCAATTCCCAGCAACCACATGGTGGCTCACAACCATCTGCAATGAGATCTGGTGCCCTTCTGATGTTCAGGTACATGCAAGCAAGCGGAACACTGTGAATAGATAATAAATCTTAAAAAAAAAGAGTGCAGGAGAGACACTGCAAGAAAAAAGGGCCATCCCCCAGTTCCGGGATGCTTTTGCTTCCTTCTGTAGACCAGGCTCCAGGGCTCACCTCATCAGAAGCTAGCAGCCGACACCAGGCACCGCAGAGCAGTGCACTGTGCTTCCAGAGTAACATTTTTCTATGAGTGGCCCTTCCCCTTTCTCTGCGTGCGGAACTCATGCAATCACAATGGGGTGGTACCACAATTACACACCTGGCTGGTACATAGCCAAGATCTCTATACAAGGTATGGGTGCTCTGCTGGGCACCATCCCAGCCTCTTTGCCTTTTACAGGCAATCTACTACTACTACTCTAAGTCCTTGTTAGTTAATAATTTGTAATTTATACACATCTTTCCTTATCCCTTTTATTGTATTCTCTCTGACTGTACTACCATCTAATAAGCTGTAAGGGCAAAGTGGACTCAAATTTCATCACAAAATCTCCTGTGCCTTCTAGAGCCAACCATTTATAATAATTATCAATTAATCCTACTCTCCAGTGAATTAATCTAGTCATCCCACCGTCTTTCTGTGTGTGTGTGTGTGTGTGTGTGTGTGTGTTGGGTGGGGTAACACAGAGGGGGACTATTTGGGGAAAGGACCAGTAGGGAGGGGAAAGAGGAAATCACAGATATTTATGAAAATACTCTAACAATACACAATTACAAAAGAACCTCTTTAATCCCCAAACTCTTGATTAGCCACCACCTAGTTATCTAGCGCCTTCACCTCAGTCAGGCTGCACCAGCTACCCCAACCCTGTCTTCCTTCAACCACCACCTTAGATTTCTTGTCTCAGTCATGGACTGCTTGGCACTTCGGACTATGGTTTGGGATGTATCCGTCATTTATCTAGGTCTTTATTATGCATAGTCCTCTGATCCAGACTACTAAATCTTCCACTCAAATAACCTCCTCTTGATGGGACTCTGCAACAACATAGACTGACAGACACTACACTACCTGAGATGTGCACAGTGATGTGTCCTTTAAGGGAACATCAAAACTCACTTCCTTAAGTGTGCTCACACAGCGCAGCAGCAACAAGGAGTCTTCAGTTAGGAGCCAGGGCGGCTCTCCTGCACTGGGTAAGGGCTCTTTCAACAAGACCTTAACTCAGCTAGGCTTGTTTACCAGTGAGAAAGACTAACTCAGAAGGACTGAATTTTCTCTCACCTCCAGAAAGATCCATCTTATTGCTCTGTACATTTTCTTCTGGTGAGTCTCTCTGGAGGAGGAAAAAGCAACATGTTAGCAGACTTTACCAAGGAAAACAAAAAGTGAACTACTTTCCTGTATTTTATCATTTAAAATGCAAGCACATCATACTTTTTTTCTTTTCAAAACTGTATTTATGTGTTTGGCACATGTGTGCAAGCGCCTGCAGAAGTCAAAAGAGTTTCAGATGCCCTGGAGCTAGAGTAAAGTAGCTGTGAACCACCCCCAATAGGTAGGTAATGGGAACCCTGGTCCTCTGAAGAGGAGCAAACGCTCGTAATTGTGGAACTGTCTCTCCAGTTCTTTTTTAAAATTTATTGTGTTTTAGTATATTTTTAATCTGCAGAAAATTATAAAATTTAAGAATTAAGGTTTGGCAAATTTTACTCTATTCCTATTTTAAAGACTTAAAGATGAGGAATAATTTTTAAGAAAATAAAATAATAAAACTAGGATAAATTATGAACCACCACTAAAGAGGGTAGAGGTTGCTAAGAAAACATATACTTACTGAAAAACTGATATTTGAAAACTGTTTAACAAATGGATTTATCCACGCATCTTCTTGTTTGTTTCCACCTTTCATCATTCCCTTTGTAAAATAAAAGAGTAGAAAAGATGCCATGGCCATCTCTAATTATCCGGACATAGTGATGGACTAATAAAACTTCAAGACAATTCCCAACTCCCATTTTTAGCCAATATTTTCTCCTTCAATCAACTCTTACCAGAGTTGTTAGCAATTAAATAAATAAACTCATTTGATTTTCAACTTCCTTTGCTCCAGTCCTCTGGTATAGCTGTAATGTATAGAGAAATCTCTAAAGGCAGGCAGTCAGAAGGAAAAGACAAAAGCAAAGGGCCTCACTGACCCGTGAAGAGAAAATCGGGCCTCTGTGTAATGGAAGACTATGGGATGCTCCCACTTCACAAATGGACCATGCTCTCTGACATGTATCATCATTTGGATTTTGGAATTCTTATACCAAAGTAAAAAATAGTAAGTAGGTTCTCAAGTTAGTCCTAACAAAACAATTTAATCCATAATTTAATCATGATAGGAGCACTTTACTGAAAAACCAACCCCCCCCCAAAAAAAACCCACTAAGTATTTATACATGATAATGTCTTTTTTAAAAAGTTTCAACTTGTGTAGCTAAGAACACAATATTGTGAGCAGCAGCTGAGCTGCTTGGGTGGACTGGGCAGTACATTGAGAACCAAGGGGCCATGACTGGCAGCAGTCCCAGGGGAAAGCTGGAAGCCACAGAGACCAAAGGACCTTCTCTGTGTATTAATGTCCCTTTCCCAATGCTACTACCTGTTCCTTCTGACTGTGAAACAGAGCACAGCTTCTTAACTCCCCACAAAGGCAGATTTCTAAAGCAAGCACCTAACCCTCTCCAAAGATCCTGAAGGCATCTCTGGTTCCTGCTCCCCTTCCATTGCCTCCCATGGTCTGAACAATTGTCATCCTCTGCCCCTTCCATTCTTAAATGTGCTTCTAACTGTTTCTCCTTTCCACCTGGAATGTTGTAGTAGCCTCCTGAGATCCCTACCTCTGATCCTTCCTCTACTCCAACTGGTTACACACAAACATTAGGCAGCTCTCTTTAAATAAGGTTTTAAAAGGCCACTGAAGTTGCTTTCTACTAAATTTCACTGGCTCCATACTTCACAGTGAAGAATGAAGTTCAAGTTTTTTAGAATGATGACAACACTTTCATTATCTATCCTTCCTCTAACTACAGAGCCAGCTTTCTTTGTCACTTCTTTTTAGAAATCTACCTTTCAGTTCTATCAGGCCACCCCAGGCATCTTCCACATCCCAGCACACACTTGTGTGGAGCTCAATAGCCCATGAAGCTCGCCTGATGCCCCACCAGAGACTAGGAGCCCCTGAAGGTCCGCTCTGTAGTGTATTGGAACCCCAGCACCAAGCACAGTACCTGGCACACAGCAGAAGCTAAATAAGAGTTTGCAGTTGCTTTCTAAAGATTTGTACTAGTAGAGACAGAGGAGAAAGAGTAAAAAGGCTACACACCCTTTCCCTTCTCCTTTTTTTGCCACTCAGACCCTGTAAGGAAAGACAAAGTCACAAAACAGCATGGTCCAGTGGGAAGCACAAGGTTTTGACTCTCCAGACCTAAACTTACGTCCTTGCTATGTCACTTACTAGTTAGGCAATTTTGGGCAAGTCACCACATTTTCCAGTCTCAACTTCCTCCTCAGTGTCCTATCTCAGAAGGTTAGGAGGACCAAATGATTTATGTAAAACATGTAAAAGCACATCATTAGCTACATGGCCAGGCATCCATAGGCAAATCCAGCCAAATGAAAAAATTATAAAATGAAAATGGCAGGTCCTAGAATTGAATCCCAGGATTAAAAGGGAATAACCTTGGCCTTGAGTTAGGCCAGGTGCCCACTAAATACATGACTTATCAATAATAAGTCAAAAGAAAATCATTCTCAAATAGGGCAATGAGGACATTTTAGAGTCACTTGTGAGACTGGTAACCTATTTTGAAAGATGCTCCAGGAGACTCTGCCTCCAGCCCCCAACCCCCAATACTATTTCCCAAGAACACAATAGGAACACAGTGGTTCCTAAACCTGGCTCTACATTAGACACTATTTGGTAAGCTGGGTGCAATTTCCAAAACTTCAGAAGATCTTGGGATACAGTAGACTATGTGTTAAACAAGTACAATCCATTTCTCATGTAAAGCCAGGTATGGGAACACAATCTGCAACTCAGCCCCTTCCTGGGGATTTTCATCCCAGGACCTGAGGGATGAGGAAGAGACATTGGTGATCAGTGAATAAAGAGAATGGTGACTCTGGGTAAGGGGAAAACTGGGACTCTGAGTGAGGAGGTAAACATACAAGATGGAGATGAACTGGCAGTGAAATGGAGTCAACATGGAGATTTGCCCTTCTCTTCATCCTCACCACTGCTGGTACCACCTGGGGCTGGGGTTGCCCCAAGCAGTACTGGTGGAGCTGAGGAGGAGAGAAATCCCGAGCTGTAGCAGTGGGGAGAAAGGAAGTTCCCGTGGTCTTACGTTTTTCTAGGTAGCTGCCCATTCAAGAGGCTACACCTAAGTTGGGGGCTGCCTGGACTGTACTGACTGCCATAAATGGGCAGAAGAGATTAATTTTCTATGGGTAAACTACCTTTGAGATTTAAAGTTTCAAGAGCAAAGCTCACGAAATGTTTACCTTTGATGACATTTTCTTGGTATATGGTGGCCAATTTAAGGATGAGTTAAGCTCTTGAGACGAGTTACTGTTCCACATTCCAATCTCTACATCCTCCTCTTCTTCCCAGCCAGTGGGGCGACTTCCAGGTAATGGCATATCATCACCACACCAGCCATCTTGCATAGATTTGGGTCCTGATTTGTAGATTTGTGATACAAAGACAAACAGACTTTAATGAAACAATTCATCCAAGAGGACAAGCATATACCAAAGTGCAGAGACACTGGAGCTAAACAAAACACATCTTTACTTCTCAAATATATGTAATAGAAAAGGTGTATTTATACTGCATTGAAAGTTCACTGCAAAGAATTAAAACATCAAATGAAACTTTCCATGTTTTCACAAATCAAAGAGTTTTCTTTTTCAAGACAGAGTTTCTCTGTGTAGCTTTGGAGCCTGTCCTGGAACTTGCTTTGTAGACCAGGCTGGCCTCAAACTCACACAGATGTGCCTACCTCTGCCTCCTGAGTGCTGAGACTAAAGGTGTGTGTCAGCACTACCTGGCCAATCAGAGGGTTACTAAACAGAGGCAATGGCAGCTTCTTGCATGTACCCATTTGATCCTTAAAATGACATAAAGGACAGTGAGGATGGATGAGGCACAAAAGAATCAGTTTTGCATGTTTCTACAAGACTGGTCAAGGAGTACTGAAACCACAGGTAGCAAGCAATTATGCTCCACAGACAGCCCTTGGAGTTCCTACAAGGTGTCCTAATGCCAACATGGTAAAAGAACAACATTCACCTGCATCTCAGGGTCTTTCCAATTCAAGATTTAATGGTTTGGACATTTGTCCCATGTTATACTATTTAGTCTCTCTGGTTGAATGGCATAATAGCTAAGTCAGTTTTAAATAATCCAATAAGGTGAGAAAGAAATTTGATTTGGTGGAGGATATGTAAGTCATTAGTAGTTACAGTTTTGAGAAAAATATATTGAACATCATATAAAATAAACCATATCATCCTGCTAAACCAGTGACAATTTAGGAGCACTTGCCTATTATTTAAATGTAGTTTATGAGTTCATCATCAGCACCACTACAAAACAGTTACTAAAGATCAAAAATGACTCACCAGATTTGCTTAATGATTGTGGACCAACAGAGCTGGAGCCCCATGTGGATGCACTGGATGCTGCAGTAATGGGTTCTCCCCAGCTGGGACCACTGTCTATGGGCTTACCCCAGGCTGAAGTACCATTATCCACAGTCGTGGCTGGAGTAGAAGGCTCCCCCCAGGGCTCACCCCAGCCTTTAGAAAATGTGAGAAAAGAAGTCATCAGCATAGATAGAAGGAAGCACAGCAAATAAAGGACAAGGAAGTACTGTAAACCACATGAAGAACTTCATAGTCACATACTGAATAATGATGCTGTGACAAGCATGAGGCACATTTTTATGTAAAGAATATAAATTATTCTGCACTAATATAATTTAACTGTACAATGTTTTAACCTTTTCTTTCAAAACTGCCGTCTGGTGCTAGGGCAGATTCTTTTGAATAATTTAATTATAGCAAATCGTCTTCCTTTGCGCATGAAGTTAGTTCCTAGAAATGCCAGGTTCTTCTGAACTGAAGCTTGTGAACTAAGGCAGGCATGGTGTGAAGGGTTATACTAGTCACACTTTACTGAAAGGACACCCTTCCCACAGCACTGTTGTGGAGAACAATGGACTATATGACTACCAATAGGTAAGCAACCTACTTTATACACACTGGATAATGTTCACTTAAAAGTATACAGGAAAAAAAGGTCTACACTATTACATTAAAGTTGTCTAAACCACGCCCCCCAAAAAAAGTCACAAAAGAACAAAAAAACAAAGATGACTGCCCTAAGAGTTAAACATAAATCAACAAACCAAACTCATATTTAAAAACAAACAAACAAACAAAGCAAACCACAATTAAGTACCAAGAGAATTCATGAAAACATTGCCATTTCCCTATCCAACGAAACATCACTCAACAAAACCTCCATTAACAAAAGAAATACAGGCCTGTCACATTTAGAGAAAATTTATACAGAAAAGAATTCACTCAGTACAGGGGAGGATAAGTAGGAATATACTAGGAAGATACAGTGCAATGTTTTAGATACACACACTATATCCATTATTATTTGAGTAGATGTAGACTTCTAATTTAGATGCCTAATTTAGAAAATTCCTCTAACATCAAATACCAATTATCTACAGTCATTTGGCTTTATTGTATTTCAATAATAAAACCAAACAGTTCAGCCTTGCCTCAGAATAACTGAGAGAAGTATGTAACAATGCCACTTAACCCCTTCTACACTCCTAACAGAGAACAGAGTATGTAAGATAGAGCTGTTGCCTGGTGAACATGACCCCTGGAGCACAGCTTGAGGCCTTGATGTGCACAAGTGCTCTGTTAAATAAATCTATGACAGTGTGTCAGCACAAGCTTGCTTCTAGAACACCACTGGACTCCAAAGAGGATGCTTACCAGAGCCACCGCTTGCCTCCTTGCTTGAGACAGCATTTGCAGACGGCAGCAGCCGATGCATCTGCGCTTGCTGGTCGGGGCGGCCGCTGCCATCCGGGATGTTTTTATTCCACATGTTCACATTTTTGTAGTTGTATTTGCTCGGATCACCCCAAGCCGCAGTTCCATCGTCAATCTCCATTTTTCGTCGTATAGATTCTGGGGATGGCTCCTCCCAGCCTGTGGGTTCTTCCTCCTTTGTCGGAGCTGGAATAGGTCCTCCCAGCCAGCCTGTACCAGGAGGCTTGCCGGTGGCTGGTGGGATTCCCCACGATCCAACAATGTCTTGTTGCTTGTTCCAATCTGGAGAACTAACTGGTTTTGATGAATCTCCCCAACCTAGAGACTGATTACACTTTGGAGGATCTCCCCATCCCTGGGAAGAATTAGGTTTAGAAGATTCATCCCATCCTGATGAATTATTTGGATTTATATTATTTCCCCAAGTAAAAGAACTAGTTTTACCAAGTTCGTTCCAACCAGAAATGGACCTGTCACTGTCACTACCTCCTGAGCTGGATTTCTTATTAGCCTCACCCCAATGATTACTCCTGGAAGTTTCTCCCCAATTATCACCGGCAGAAATGGACCAACCTTGGCTTGACTTTTGTCCATCACCCCACCCCTGTTTGTTCTTTTGCGAATCATTCCATGCAGACTTCTCTTCTTTGCAATTCCCCCACTGATTGCTCTTGATCATTCCTGTAGCAGCAGAATCATCTTCCCACCCCCCCTGGCAGTTTGAGCCTTTGGAATCTCCCCACCTCAGAGTAGGTTTGGGATCGCCCCACCCTGATACAGATGAGGTATCATTACTATTAGGGCTAGTCTTATCTACACATGCCCCTGAGTTAAAAGTCTGTGTTGCAGAGCTTCCCCAGGCCTCTGTCCCATTGTCAGTCTTTCTTTCCCCTCTGGGTGATGTCTCTGTATCCCAGGCAGTATTCTGCTTAATAGGAGTCTGTCCCCAACCGGAGTTGGACAGGACACGTGGATCTAAGTCAGTTCTGTTTACAATGCTTTGGAGTAATGTGTGCTGATCAATTTTTCTTCTGTCTCTACTCTGACCTTCCCCAGTTACTTTCTCTTCAAGGCGTCCAGTGCTCTCTGTACTGCCATCACTCTCCACTGCGCCTCCTGTTTTGGCCCACACACTGTTTTGCTCACTTGTCTGAGATGTGGCAGAACCCTGATCCTCTTCCTCAGTAGACTTCCATCCATTTGTAAACTTCTTACCATTGCCATTTGCACTGTCATTGGAATGCTGATTGCTAGGCAGTTTGTTCCACTCAACACTGGGTAGACTACTGCCAGTGTTCTGTGCAGGACTTCCCCATCCTCTTCGACTTCCTCCAGAATTCGCACCATTTCCACTTCCCCAGGGTGAACTCTGGGAATTTGTTGTCCCAGGCTCCCATGCGCCTCCCCCTTTATTTGTGTTAACTTGAAAGTTAGTGCCTATAGGCCCATTTATGCCAGGCTGCATTAGAGTTGCATTCACAGTGTCACCATTGGCTTGGCCGTTAGGGCCTGCACATTTGTCTCCAGAGTAATTAGAACCATAGGCACCCCATGTAGTACCGTAGGAGCCTCCAGTTTTTGACTCTCCATTGCTAAGGTGAGAAAGGGAAGTGCCATTCATAACTGACGGAGCCTGTATCTGAGGATGATTCATTGTGCTCACACGCCAGGCCCCTGGATTACTAGTAGGCAGTTCATTATTCTGTACTGAACCGGAGTTTGGTAAACTAGAGGTCATAAAGTTAGTAGTGTTATTTGGTCCAGTTGTTTCAGTGGTGATATTCTGAGGTTGACCACTGAACGAAACCTTCTGTGTACCACTTACTTCAGGCTCACACGTTTCCTGAAGGCTGCCCCAGGTACCATGGGTAGAAGAGCCACTGACTTTAGAGTTGATACTCTGATTGTTAGGCAGCTGGCCTATGGTACTACACTGAATATTGATGCCAGAACTCCCACTCCCTACAGGCCCTTTTAGGGCAAGTCCATTGTTTTCTAATACTGGCCAGGCACCATGGTTGCTAGCTGAATTCAAAGTGCTTGGATTTAACCCTCCATTTGATGAAGAACTTACAGTGCCCCAAGCATTCATTCTATTGTTACTATTTTCTGATTTGCTTTCAGGAGCATCCACAGAGACCTGACATGTGCTTATTATGGCTCCATGGGGGAAGCCCCATGGCCCAGTACTACTTCCGTGACCCACATTATTGCTGCTGCTGCTACCAACCACAAACTTGCTTTGAGAACCGAGTCCAGTGCTGTTGCGAAGGCCATCTTTTTCACCACCTGTGTTCCCTGAAGCCATGACAGTGATGTTTCTCTCTGACTCAGAACTGGAGGCAGAATCAGCATCCATACATTCTGAAGCCAACTCAGGATCACTGCCAGGGGCCGAGGGCCATGCTTCTTTTTCCAACAAGTCCTTTACAGCATTCTTAGAGCTTGTGCTACTGTCACTTGTAGAAGACACAGGTCCCCGCTGGCAATTTTCATAATGGGATCCTGAAGTATTATGATTTATATCTAGAATAAAGGAGAAGTACAACTATTTATAAAGTGTTAACCATTTCCAAAATGATATTAGTAGGCTGAGAAGAATGATGATCCATTAGATACATGTCGCTCCTTAGCATTAGCAAGATGCTCCGCAGTATGGCTAAAGTACTGGTTATCTTCCAGCCACCAACTCTCCATGGTCAGTAACTTCACAGGCAGAATTATGCTGCTTCATTCAACACCCTACAGTATTGCATGGAACAGAAAGCCCCAAAGGAATACCTGCTAAACGTATGAACTGGTAAAATCCCAACAAATCAAGAATTTTGGAGTAGGAAAGACTGGGTGGCAGTGATGAATTAGGGCAATCCAGGCTCAGAGACTTGACTTGGGAGAAAATGGACTAGGGAGTAAGAAGCCCAAAACGATTCAGTTTCCTAAAATAGCTTTCTACGAAACTCCTTTGGATGTTGTAACAATTTTGTAAAAATCCCAAAGCCTTTGCACTGTATTTCTATTTTACTAGTATATACATTCAAATACAGTGTTACATACAAGCAAGAATAGTAATTTAAAAAAATTTCCTAATCTACTTTCATAACTATGTTTACTAAGGGACAACAGGGGAAAAAAATTGGTATGTTGAAAATCACCAAATTATTATCTGTAACTCAGAAGCTAATACTGAAGGCCATAAGAAACCAATCACATAATCCAAGTATTAGATGCACTGCCATGTAACTATCATCTATTTTTATTTATTTTTTCTACAGACAGGGTGGATATATGTTTTTGCTAGTTTCTCAGTCTATCTCACTTGGTTTAAGGGTCTGGTGGGTAGAAGTGCATCTTAACAATGGCTTCTTAAGACATCTGCATGAGGGGTAGCTTACAAGTCTAGAAAGAAATCAAAGTCACATTAATAGTATGATTTACTACTATGGAAAAATGAGTCTGCTTCTACTACTTTCTCTCAAGGCACAAAGGCTAAGAAGCAAATGGTGAGTTGTTAAGAATGGCAAGAAGCGCCGGGCGGTGGTGGCGCACGCCTTTAATCCCAGCACTCGGGAGGCAGAGCCAGGTGGATCTTTGTGAGTTCGAGGCCAGCCTGGGCTACCAAGTGAGTTCCAGGAAAGGCGCAAAGCTACACAGAGAAACCCTGTCTCAAAAAACAAAAAAACAAACAAACAAACAAAAAAAAAAAAAAAAAAAAAAAAGAATGGCAAGAAGGGCTGGAGAGATGGCTCAGAGGTTAAGAGCACTGCTTGTTCTTCCAAATGGTCCTGAGTTCAATTCCCAGCAACCACATGGTGGCTCAAAACCATCTGTAATGAGATCTGGTGCCCTCTTCTGGCCTGCAGGGATATGTGCAGACAGAACATTGTATACATAATAAATAAATTAAAAAAAAAAAAAAAAAAGAATGGCAAGAAAAGCAACTAATGATTGATCTGTAAAATAACCAGTAAGCATATTCAAGAAAGTACTGCAAAGGGCAGACTACTGCTCCCTTTTAGAATTATTTTCTCAGAAAGTATCAGAAACTAGGTGTGGTCACACCTTTGGTGCAAATCCTCAAGAGGCAGATCTCTATGACGCAGAGGAAGTCTAGACTATGCAGGAGAAGCCTGTCCTTCTGCCACCCCCAAAGGCAGTCAGTCCATTTAGTTTGTCTTCTAGTCTCCCTGAGAAGAAATAATTCTATACTGCATCACATAGCAACAGCTCTGCAAACATCTGCACCAAATCTTTGGGACAATTCTAGAACACAAGTATTGCCCTCACTTTGCAGTAGAGAAACCAAAGGACAGAAGTTAGAAAACTTATAGAAACTGAATGAGAGAAGGAAGATGTGCTGGACAGTTTTATGTCAACTTGACACAAGCTAAGTCATGAGAGGAGACCTCCTCAATTGAGAAAACGCCTCCAGGCCAGGCATGGTGGTACAAGCTTTAATCTCAACACTCAGGCCAGCTGGTCTACATATAACCCCTTTCTCAACAAACAAACAACAACAACAACAAAATGCCTCCATAAGATCAGGCTGTAGGCAAACCTGTAGAGCATTTTCTTAATGATTGATGGGAGAGGGCCTAGCCTACTGTGGATGGTGTCATCCCTGGACTGGTGGTCCTGGGTTCTATAAGAAAGTAGGCTGAGTAAGCCATGGAGAGCAAGTCAGTAAGCAGCACCCCTCCATGCCTCTGCATTGGCTCCTGCCTACAGGTTCCTGCCCGTTTGAGTTCCTGTCCTAAATTCCTTTGATGATGTATAGTGATATGGAAGTGTAAGTCAAATAAACCCTTTCCTCCCCAATTTGCTTTTTGGTCATGGTTTCATCACAGCAACAGAAATCCTAAGACACAAGATAATTTAGAGTCCTTCCATAAATCAAAGTAGCTAGAAATCTGTGACCGGCACACCACCACCAACAGGACTCAAACTTGGATTCTTCATAGTGGGTAGAGGACAACCACCTGTGAAATGAGGTTATGTTATTTTCATTTGAGGGTAGGGAGCACTAGGAGCCGAACCCTTTTCATGTTGGGTAAGCATTTTATCACTGAACTTCATTCCTGGTCCTTTGTTGAGATGAGGTCTCTCTGTGTAGTCCAGGCTGGTCTCAATTTGTGAACAGTCTTTCAGCATTAGCCATAAGAATATTGAGATTACAGGCATGTGCTACCAGACCCAGCAAAAAAGGGTACTTTTTAATAAATTCGGTTGTTTGATTAACCATAACTACCTTACACAAAGCATTTAGTTACTGCTGTCAGCAGTTGAGAACTCCATTAAAGGTTGAGCATAATGGACCATGCCTTCAACCCTAGCACTTAGGAGGCAGAGGCAGGAGGATGTGTATGAGTTTGAGGCCAGCCTACTCTACATAGTTCCAGAATAACCAATGCTATGTAGAGGGACCCTTTCTCCAAAACAAAACAAGCAAACAAAAAACCCACCAAACCAAAAACAAACCAAGAGACATTGTGCCACTTATCCAGCCTGTGAGACCACAGGTAGGACCTTCTCTCTGTATGCCTTGGTTTCCTCATCTAGACAATAGAGGCTAATCTTAAATGATTGCTGTAAGGATTAAATGATTAACAATTAAAGGTGCTTTTAATTGTATCTGATCCACATAAGGCACGAAATGAAGGGCACCACCATTATTAATGATGCAAACTCACAATTATCATTCTTTCATTCTATCTCCCAAACATGTTTTCATTTATCCTATCACTCTCATTAAGAACAAAATGACAGCACACATCACAGCTAGTGTAAGGTCTCTGCTTTACTATTATAAACACAATGTAAGCTATTATATTCACACCCTACAATAATACCTACTTCTAGAAAACATGTGGGGTGAAGCACAAAACTTCTTTACTAATTTTCCTTAACTCACTATTTTTCCTATTTTTAAAAAAAATATTTTTATTTACATGTCTATGTATTTGTGTGACTGTCATCCCCTCCGTGTGTGTGCGTGTGTGCGTGCATGCATGCATGCGTGTGTGCGTGCATGCATGCATGTGTGCGCTTGAGGAGGGCACTGGGTCCTCTAGAGTTGGAGTCCCAGGCAGCCTGGGTGTTGGGAAGACACTTGTTCTTTGAGAAGAGCAGCAAGACCTCTTAACCACTAGCTAAGACCTAAGCCTTAGCCTTTATTCTTCCCCGTGCACAATAAACCAAAACCATCACCCATTCTTAAATACAAACCTTCCCTCCAAATCTAGAGCAGCTCAGTTTTCATTACTATTCCCCACCTTGGATCACTGCATATGCCCCTGCTACTATTAACCGGCGTGCATGTATTGACACTTCCACAGGCAGGAATAAGAAAAAAAACACTGGGCATCTACAACAAAACTACCCACGCTGAAAACAAGAGAATAGACTTGGAGTTTTACCATGAAAATACACAAAGTGTTCCCACTGCAACATGAAAAAAGAATACATGTCAACAACTCTATCATTCAATTCTGATAAATTATAACTCAAAGATAAATAAGGACACAAAAAGACCAACATAAAAACCAACCGTATGGACACGGTTTAGTTGGCGGAGTGCTTGTCTAGCATACACAAAGCCCTGGTTCAGTCCCCAGCACTGCAGAAACTGGGATAGCATGGTGATACAAGTCTATGATCCCAGCAGTGGAGGGATGTGGTGGTGGAGGAAGGAGGATCAGAAGTTCAAGGTCATCCTCAGCTGCACAATGAGCTAGACAGAGGCCAGCCTGTTTATACAACAGATCCAGTCAAAAATTACCAAGAAAAAATTATTTTCATATATATCAATGGGGAAAAGAGATCTCCATCTTCAAAATCATATAATCACTTACAAAATTAGTGACAAAAATACTTGAAAGTCCTATATTAGCTTTTATTGCAGCCCATAGAAGAGAACTTGCTACAGAAACTCAACCTCGGATGAAATGAAGTAGCAAGACACAGGGCTTCCCCCTCTTCCCCCCACCTCCCAGTTTCTCTGTGTAGTTTTGGTGCATGTCCTGGATCTCGCTCTGTAGACCAGACTGGCCTCGAACTCACAGAGATCCACCTGGCTCTGCCTTCAGAGTGCTGGAATTAAAGGCGTGCACCACTGCCGCCCAGCACGACACAGAGTGTCTTGGCTTAACCAGAGTGTCTAACAGGATTAAAGTGACTCAGACATCACGTGTAGCAAGTACAAGAGCTGCCCCCCAGTATCACACAGAGGGAGTACACAGGGTCCCAGGACAGACAACAGCAGTGTCCCGAAGGACTATATAAGTACTACAGCTAAAACTCAAGTCAACTTAGAACAGAACCAAGTAGATGCCAGACAGAGCAAAGGTCAACGTTTTACATTTGTAGGAGAAAAGGAATATTCAGTACTTGGAAAATGCTTGTTTTTAATGAGACAATAAATCAAAACCACCAAATAAAGTTTTAAGAATAAGGAGGAAAACAAGTTACTGGTAAAGAGGATTTTTTTATTCACTAAAGAAAAGGAACCATGCTGGCCATGGTGAATCTCTGTGAGTTTGAGGCTAACTTGGTCTATACAGTGAGTTCCAGAACAACTGGAAGTACCTGGTCTCAAAAGAAAAGCCAACAGTAGAAGCAATGCTGCAGCTGTGATCCCAGCACTCAGGCTGGTGCAGGAGCATAGAGAGTTCCAGGACACATTGGGTCACAGAAGTGACCCTTTGTCTAAACCTCCTACTCCCACCCCACACCAAAAAAGAAAGAAACCATAAAATAACTAATTGGATCTCTTATAGAGCATGCAAAGTAGTAAGCAGCCATCTGACGCCTGCAAAGGAGTTCCATCACCTTTAATGCTACTAGAAGTGTTTTTCAATTCTGGCCTTGACCTTACCTGGAGATGTCTGTGGTGATCTAATGATGCACTGTTGTTTTATGTCTTCTTATTTACGTTAGGAAAATAGGGAGAAGTACCTTCAGTGATATGACCTAAAACTCCATTTTAAAACTGTAACATACTTGACACTTTCAATAAATCCTAAGATAAATTGTTTTTAAAGTGGGTTATCTCAGATGACTCTCAAGGTATTTTTGATTATGAAAATGCTACAGTGTAGAGAGGGAAATGGTGGGAAAGGAAATAGCAACTCAGGAATCAGAGTCAGAGGCTGATCAGACTCGAAAGTCCAGTAGAACAGGGAAGCCAAAGTCCATTACTCTAAGCAATGTGGAGGAAAAACATTCAGGCTTCTAATCTAAGTACATGACCATGACTTTCCCCCAAGACATAGTGAAGGACATTGAGTGGTAAACCCCTGTATTATAGGGAGAAAAGGGGCATTACTGAGTAAATGTAAAATACAAGTTTTCATATAACGTAGTGCTATACGTTACTAAGAAGTGAAATCCAAATCACCACCAGCTGAGCACGGTGGCACATACCTTTAATCCCAGCACTTGGGAGGCAGAGGCAGGTGGATCCTCTGTGAGTTCGAGGCCAGACTGGCCTACAGAGTGAGTTCCAAGACAGCCAAGGCTACACAGAGAAACTGTCTTGAAACCACAAAACAAACAAACAATGCCATCAGCATCCCATTTAGAAACTGTTCTAGGAGAGTGGGCTAGCTGACCCACACCTAGAAGAGTGAACAGTGCACTGGGGATACCTATGCAAACAGGGTCTATAGGGCAGAGCCACAACTGGTGACATCAGTTAGATGATAATACTCTTAAGAAGCACTGAAGCTGAAGGAAAGTCAATCATTTTTTTTTTTCCTTTCAAATACTTCAATGTTTCTTTTTACCTCAAACACTTTAAGTCTCACCAGAAGGAAGCTTCAGAAGTAACTAGTACTCAGGGCTGATCATGATTCAGTAAGTAATGGTCAGAGTACCTACTTCTGGGCCATTGGTCTAGGAGCAGTATTTTCATGGGCAAGGTGGTCTATGACAACCATTCAATTCTGCTGAGGCAGATGGAAATCAGTCACAGACAACATGTCAATCAGAAGGTACAGAAAAGGCTGCTGAACGCATTTGTAAGCATATTGCTCTTGACCAGATGTTGAATACTTCCACTAGGCAACTGACAGTCAAAAGGGGAGAAAAGAAACAGGAATCCACAAGTTCAAAATGAGCACAGCATGGTAAACCAGTGAGTCAGGAGTTACAAAGGGGAGAATTCAAGAGGATTTCCATGACTCTAGATAAGTTCCTGAATGAATGGTGGGCCAACTTTTGGATGCCAACTTTTCTGAGGCATCCATAAGGCAGAGGGATGTGTTCAAGTTTGGACACACTGAGTTTAAAGGAACCTAATATTAGCTGAAGATTCCGGAAGACATGACATACATGGAGAAACATGAAACAAAGCCAAGTAAAAGAGTGAAACTTGAGAACTAGAACTGGTTAGAGAAACTGCTACATACACAAGAGGAGCAGAGGGTACAAGAAAAGAAGAGCTAGACAATGACACAGAGGCCAAGGGGCAAAGAAGCTTTTAAGAAAGACGTGATTAGAAAAAAAGTAAAAACAAACAACCTCTACTTACAAGAGACTTTTGAAAACAAAAACAAAACAGAACCCACATTTTAAGATTTTTAATAGTCTGCATCCGACATCCTGGTACCAATGGCTCTAGTTAGTGAGCAAGAGGCAGGTTACAGAGAACTACAGCAGTGTATGACAAGACAGTAACCACAGCCATTCCTTTAAGATCTCTAAAAATAGGAGGACAAAAATTCCCTCAGAGTCTCAGGGGTAGAGAGGCTTAGGGGAATTCAGAGCAAGTAGAGACTCCAGTGTGCTGACGGGCAAAAGGAAGGACAAGCCAGTGCTAGAAGCACGAGTTACACACACTATCTTGGAAGAGACCAACGAAGGGGCAGGATGCATTTCAATCTGCAAACACTTTCAGAATCCTAACGTCCTCCAATTCTTGTTCATTTCATCATTAAAGCTTAAATGTCTTTGAGCTTCCTAGAAAAAAGAAAAAGAGAAAAAAAAAGGAATGGGGGAGGGAGGGATGGAGGGAGAGGATGTTTCAAATATCAACAGGTAAGTTGATAAAGAAGAATTTAAGAATGTTCTGTACCACCACCTTAATAAATACACTAGAGTGCTAGAAGATGATGCCTTGTATTCTTTCACTACTTCACAAGTCTATTTTGCCAATAGACAAATAAAACCTTTACATTTTATATCTGAATTCATTCCTGAACAATATAGTATTGTCTTACATGCTTTTTAAATATTTTATACCATGAATAAACAAACAAAGTTACCTTGAAATGCCTAGCAGAAATGTGATCATCAACTATTAGAAGATAGTACTGAATTGTTAATAGGCCTGTGGACAGGGGTGTGATAAATGGCAGGGTCAAAGCTGGAGAAGAGACCACCCTTAGTCTCAGGGGGCTAAACAAAGAAGTGCCATGAAGCTCACCATTTCAATTTCAAGTGGTTCGACCATAATGAACATGTGCATATGTGTGTGACAGACAAATCAAAACAAAATGTGAGTCAACTAAGAAGGCCATCAGCCCTTGGCCTTGAAAGGACAGACACTCACTGTTCTAGTCTTTGTACCGCATGGATTAGGTCATGTGGAAGAAGGAGATCAGAGCACTTTGCTGAGTGTTATCACCACCACTAGTCTTCCAACTCAGCTATCTGACAAGAGCAGGACCTGTCCAGGCTATAGGAGTCGAGTGCAAAGAAGCAGTCTGAAACTTTGTGTGTTTACTACTCCTACTGTGTATATTACGTGAGTGTGCATACCCATGTGCCATAGGTCAGGAGACAGACAACTCTGTAGTGTCAGTTTTCTCCTATCAAGTTTACATGGGTTCTCGAGATTGAGAACTCGGGTCATTAGGATTTGCAGAGCAAGTGATTTTACCTTATGAGCCACCTTGCCAGCCCCCATCCATCGCACTGTTGGAGGCCAGATCAGATAATAACAGGCCAGGGCTTAGCCTGCACAAGGTCCTAACAAAAATGGAAGTGCAGAGTTGCTTGAGAAGAGAAACCCTTACCTGCTAGCCCATCTCATCAAAGTATTCTTTTTACTCTTTGCACCAGAGTATATACCAGAATAAGAGAGGCATCCTTTTCCTTTTGACTATGAAAATTATATTTGGATTTCCATGTATTGCCTCATGCCAAATCTACTCCCTAACCTAAAAAGGCTAAAGAGAGACAATTCTGAACCTCTGGTAGTAGTCATCTACATAATTAGAGTGTCTCTGAGTGACTGACCACGCTACTTATTCTGTCCAATACAGTATCATCACTAATAAGTTGGTTGTTTCCTAATGTGTAAAACAAGTATGGTACTACCTGATGTGTGAAATGAGAATAAGCACCCTCACTAGTGTACAGTCATAACACAACCCTGTCAGGAGCAGTCCTACGATCGTCACACCCACTGTCATTAGCTCTGCAGGATCTGATTCTTATAAGGAGCCTTTTCTGGCTCACTGACTTCCCATGGTCTGTTTTATAGCTAAAGTTTCAGCTACCACTTAAACAGAACACACAGAGAAACATTAATGTAAGTATATGAAATACGCTTGCAAGAGGAGATTCACAATTTATCTTTTAAAGACGAAAAGTATCAGGGCTAGAAAGCTGGCTCAGTGGTTAAGAGCACTTACTGCTTTTGCAGGGGATCCAGGCTCAGTTCCTAGCGTCTATATGGAGCTCACAGCTGCCTGGATCTCCCGTTTCAGGAGATATAATACCTTCTTCTGGCCTCTGTGGGCTCCTGCACACACACGGTACATATATACTCATGAAGGAGCACACGTACACATGTATTAAAAAAAATTTTTAAATAAATCTTTAAAGACAAAAGTGCCAATCTTGTTCTTCGGAGTGTTTCAGTTTCACAGTCTGCATTTCCTAACGGCTTCAGGATTTAATGCCTCCAAATAAATGTGGTGCCCTGCTTGCCAACCTCTTCAAAAAATAGGTAGGGGGGTCTTCTTCATCGCTTTCTTTAGAGGCTCTTTCCTATGCTCACACATGATAACTTCTCATCAGAATGAGCACCTACAAAACTTGGCTATCTTGACCCATACTCATTTTGTACACATGTACATGATGGGGTATGTGTGGGTATGTGTGCATGTGGAGCACAGAGGCTGATGCCGGGTGTCTCCAATCTTATTTTTTCAGACAAGGTTTGTCCCAAAGCCTGGACTGGGCCAATTTGGCTAGACTGGCTTGCCAGCAAGTCCCGAGGATCCTCCCTTACTCTGTCTTCCCTGTGCTGGGACTACAAATGTGGCTGTATTAACAGGGATGCTGAAAGTCTGAACTGGGTCCCCATGCTTGCACAGTACGCACTTCCTGAGTGAACCGTCTTTCCAGTTCCCCGCTTACTTCTGAGATACACAACTCTTACATTTCTGTTGCCTCCATTTTAAAAATAGCTTTGGTCTTTCTTTTCCCAAATGGAAGAGGCATACTAAACTTTTCTGAATACACTATGTCACTTTACTATCTGTTTATCACATACCACCTTACCTGGCTCATAGTAGATACTCAGGCATTTGTTGGATAAGGAATACTCTAAGACTTTAGCAACAGATTGCTTATGCCAAAGACCAACACCTTTTCTTCTAACCTGGCTTCCCAAATGAAATTCAACTTCTTAATTACCTACAACCTGGCCTATATACAATGTTAAACTGTTTTTGAAAGTGTAGGTCTTTCTATAAATATTAGGGTGGCTAGCTAGTCTTATTTCAACTTGAAATAAGCTAGAATTATCTGAAAGGAAGGAACAATTGAGAAAATGTCTCCATAAGATCCAGTTGTAAAGCATTCTCTCTCTCTCTCTCTCTCTCTCTCTCTCTCTCTCTCTCTCTCTCTCTCTCTCTCCCCCCCTCTTTCTCTTCCTGTTTTTGATACAGGACTTCTCTATGTAACAGCCCTGGTTGGCCTAGAACTTGCTTTGTAGACCAGGCTGGCCTTGAACTCAGAGATCTGACTGTCTCCAAGTTCTGGGATTAAAGGCGTGTATCACCACGGTGGCTAGGTGGTGCCATCCCTGGGCTAGTTAGTGGTCCTGGGTTCTGTAAGAAAGCAGGCTGAGTAAACCATGGAGAGCAAGTCAGTAAGCAGCACCCGTCCATGGCCTCTGCATCAGCTCCTGCCTCCAGGTTCCTGCCCTGTTTGAGTTCCTGTCCTGACTTCCTTCAATGATGAACAGTGACATGGAAATGTAAACCAAATAAACCCTTCCCTCCCAAGCTTGCTTTTTGGTCATGGTGTTTCATTGCAGCAACAGAAACCCTAAGACATAGAGATAAGATGATTTATTCAGCATTTAAATATGAGGCACTGAGCTGACTGCTTTAATGTCTCATATACAATTTAGACTTTAAAGCACCCTTATAAGGTTGGGTACTAGTGTCTATACTATAGATTAAGAAATAAAGTCCCTGACAGGTATGGAGGTATACACCTTTATTCTTAGCACTTGGGAGGCAGAGGCAATGAATTTCTCAGAGTCCAAGGCTAGCTAGAGTTCCAAGGTGAGACTCTGTCTCAAAATAAAACAACCCATGAGAAGATCTCATGAATTATTCTTGACCAATATGACACAGGTAATAAGTGGTTTGGGGACACATGAAGTAAGTCTTAGTCAGGATGACAATATGTGTCCTTCTAATAATGTGCTGCTCTAGAGACCTGGATTAGAAATGTCTTCCTTTTCCTTTCCTATTACATCCAATGTATTGTCAGAGAGCACCATGGTGGTTCTGAGCACAGCTCTCTTGCTAGCTGTGAAGTAACGTAATATATCTTAACACATAGAGTAGTGTTTGGTACATATACATAAAAGAGCATCTAGGCAGCAAGTGAGTAGTTACCAGGGATAGTCAGGGATAAAGATAATAGCTACCCTGTAAAGGGTGCTGAAGAGGAAATGTACATAATGCAGAACACAAGGAGTGGGGAGGGCTTGATTTTAACTACAAACTTATTAAATATGGGACCTGACAGAAGATGAAAGCAAGCACAACATTCACTTCTAAGTAAGATAAGTATGTAACTGACGGTAAAGGATTCTCCCCTTGAGCTCCCTATTCAGGATTCTTAAAGCCCAGCTCTAGAGCTCTTGCCACACAAAACATACCACTGAAAAACTATAGGTTATAAAAATGTTACTACAATGCCAATGAGTCCTGTAAGAAATGTCTTTTCTCACCTGACTGGTTTTTGCTGTTCTGCACCTCTCCGTTATTTTGTGGCTGCTGATTTGTTACAGCACTGCTTTCTGATTGGCTGTTTAACACCTTAACAGCAGATCCCAGGTTTGCTGCTATGACAGGAAAATGCTGACCCCTCTTTAGAAGCTGTTTGTGTTCCTGGTGGCGAAATCGTGGAGGTACTTCACGAGGATACCGAGGCAAGGCCTGTGGCTGCTGCTGCTGCTGCTGCTGCTGCTGCTCCTGCTGCTGCTGTTGCTGCTGCGGCGGCGGCTGCTGATTGCTGGCTGTAGCTCGCTTGGCATTATTATTAGTGCTGGTTGCTGTGGAAGTGCCGTTATCAGAGTTGGCAGGCTGAGGCTGGCTTACACTGGGCTTTATCTGTTCTGGCACTAATTCCAACAAAAGAACAGAGGTGGAAAAGATTAGCCAGTGAGGGATACCTTACCTTCAAACTCAAAGGCACTATGCAAATGACCTCAACAGAAGCTTTAAGTGTCAGAACATCCTCACTCAGAGGCTCGAGTTTCTAAAGAGAGGCTACTGCCTGGAGTCAAACTTAACTTCTCCTGACAAGCTACTCAAGTGTCTACAAGGGTGGATGCTCTTGACCAGGATGACACTCATGCTCCTTCTCTCTCTCTTTTGGTTTTTTGAGACAGGGGTTCTCTGTATAGTTTTGGAGCCTTTCCTGGAACTCACTCTGTAGACCAGGCTGGCCTAGAACTCACAGAGATCCACCTGCCTCTGCCTCCTGACTACTGGGATTAAAGGTATGTGCCACCACAGCCTGGCGCTCATTGTCTCTTTATCATATTACACTCTGGCCAGAGAGTAAACACATGTTATTTAACTATGGACCAAAAGAACAAGTGGGGCAAATTGACTGATGTCCTAAAACAGTGGTTCTCAACCTGTGCGTCATATTAGATATTTACATTATGATCTTAACAGTAGTGAAAGGGTTGCAGAATTAGGAAGGTTGAGGACCACTGTCCTAAAGGAATCTTTAATTCTCTACTAACTGTTCTTGCTCTACTCTGTTTTTATATCCTTAATTTTTTAAAAAAAATAAGTATTTTTGTATGTACTGGTGTTCTGCCTGCATGTGTATCTGTGCACAACATGTGTACAGAGCCAGTGGAGGCCATAAGGCGTCAGATCCCTGAGGACTGTAGTTACAGACAGTTGTGAGCCACCACCTGGGTGCAGAGAATCTAACCCAGGTCCTCCAGATGAGCAGTCAGCCTCTTAACCACTGAGCCATCTCTCCAGTACCTCTGCTTGGTTTCTACTTTATCATTTGAGACCTGAGTTCACTATGTAACCTGAGTGCTCCAAAAATTCATTATATAACTCAGGCTGGCCTGAAACTTGCAATCCTCCAGCGCCATCCTCCTAAGTGATGGGGTTACAAAGGGGTACAACCATGTCGGGCTTGATCTCTACTTAAGTACTTACAAGATACAGGTGGAAAAGCCTTCATTTCCACACAAAAGGGTTAAGTTAACAATTTTCCACTGGTGAATATATCTAAGCAAAGGACAAGCTCAGAATAGGAAGCAATGCAGGTGACAGGATGGACCCAATGCAGGTGATTCCCTGTGAGGAATCACCTGGCAGTACCTTAGACAAATCTAAGAAAATACTTGTCTGGTACATGAGTGACTGGAAACTGATAGGTGACTCCAATCAGCAAGAATATCTGTAAATGAACCGATGGAAATACCTTAAAATTGCAAAAATAGACCTCATCTCTGAAACCACAATGGGCACTGTGTCTGGACTTTAACTCCAGCCCCAATGAACCTGCTGTCTCCTCTGTAAGACACCCAGCCCAGTATCAAAGGCTTTAGTCATTACAAAGCACAGAACACATGCTTGTTTAAATACTGGCTGTTTTGTAATGGCTGGTATGGTGGTTTGAAAGACAATGGCCCCCAAAGGGAGTGGCACTATTAAGAGGTGTGGCCTTGTTGGGAGTATATATGGAAGTATGTTAGAGGGAATGTGTCACTGTGGAGGAGGGCTTTGAGGTTTTATATATGCTAAAGTCATGCCTAGTGAGACAGACAACTTCTTGGTGTCTTCTGGTCAAGATGTAGAGCATTCAGTTACCTCTTCAGCACACATCTGCCTGCACGCTATTATGTCCCAACATGATGACAATGGACTAAACCTCTGAAACTGTAAGCAGGCCACCAAAATGAAACGTTTTCCTTTATAAGAGTTGCTGTGGTCATGGTCATGGTCTCTTCACAGCAATGGAAACCTTAACTAAGACAGCCAGCACACCATTCTATACAACCCCACTACAGAACAAAATAAAACTCTGATACTGGTGAGGACACTTGAGGAAATTCTGGTAAAGGCTTAAGCACTCTAGAGCAGCAGTCATCCTTAGTCTGACTGAGAAATCTCGTTTGTTTCTCTTCTAAGAGGCAGAGATGGCCTTAGTCAATCACCCAGCAAACTATAACCACTCAATAAATAGATGCTATTGTTGTGGTCTGCACAAGAGCTATTATCAGGTGCTTCTACTGTAATGATGCTGTGACGGAGGCTGGTGACTGGTCACTGTGCTGTTAGCGTATTCAACCAAGCTTCCTCCTGCACCATCAGCTCCAGGGCTGCCTTTCACTCAACAATCAAAACTAATCTTCCTTCTGTAAAGACTTCCTGAGTTTAACTGATTTTCTCTCACACTAATACTTTCTAATACATAACCATGGCCTCCCTTTTTTTCCAAGGTGATTTTACTTTTTACAGTACTCAAGCAGACCAAGAGAAATTACAGTGAAAAACTAACAAATACTCTATTGTTTGGAATGCTTTCATTCTTTATTATTATTAATTATATTTATTTAGTGTGTATCAACTTGGCACAAGCTATTCATCAAAGCAGAGGGAGCCTCATTGACATAAATGCCTCTTCTGTAAGATCAGGCTCTAGGCAAGCCTTTGGGGCATTTTCTTAATTAGTGATCAATGGGGGAGGGCCTAGCTCATGGTGGGTGGTACCATCCCTGGGCTGGTGGTCCTGGGTGCTATAAGAAAGCAGGCTGAGCCAAGCGGTGGTGGCTCACGCCTTTAATCCCAGCACTCGGGAGGCAGAGGCAGGCGGATCTTTGTGAGTTCAAGGCCAGTCTGGTCTAGAGAGCGAGATCCAGGAAAGGCGCAAAGCTACACAGAGAAACCCTGTCTCAAAAAACCAAAAAAAAAAAAAAAAAAAAAAGAAAAAAGAAAAAAGAAAGCAGGCTGAGCAAGCCATGAGGAGCAAGCCAGTAAGCAGCACTCCTCCATGGCTTCTGCATCAGCTCCTGCATCCAGGCCCCCACTGCTTTCAAGGATATGAAACTGAGTGAAATAAACTCTTTTTCTCCCCAAGTTGCTTTTGGTCATAGTGTTTCATCACAGCACTAGAAACCCTGACTAAGACAGTGTGTGTGTGTGTGTGTGTGTGTGTGTGTGTGTGTGTGTGTGTACACCTGTTGGGCCAGAGGCCAACTTTCAGTGTCAGGTACCACCGTCCACTGTGTGGATCATGGGGACCAAACATGTGGTTCTCACTGGCCCCACCGTTTTCATCCTTTAAAGGAATATTTCTATTGTGTATGTTTGGTGTCTGCCTGCATGTTTGGAGGAGCACCATGTGCATGCTCCTAACTATTGAGCCATCTCTCCAGGCCCATCTTTTCATTTTTGATGCTTACTGACAAGCCTTTAAATAATTTGGGCAAAGTATTTTCTTGGTCTAATTTATGTATTAATTTTTCTCTCCTAACATAATGATCCCAATAGGTAATAATGATGTATATTCCTTTGTGCATCCCACAGTAATAAGGAAAGATTAGTGATTTAAAGTACATTTTATGGCTGTCAAGGTGGCCAAGCAAGTAAAAAAGCTTGATACTAAGTGTGACAACCTATGCTCAATAAGTAAAACTCACATGGTGGAAAAAAAAAAAAGACCAACTCCCACAAGATGTCATCTGACCTCTGCACATGCACATAAACAAAAACAAAAAAAAAATCATGAGTCCAAAGTATCAGAATATTCTAAAGTGCCTCCAAAATAAGAGGAAGATAAAGCATATTTAACTAGAAATTACAGGCAACATTAAAAAAATCCTGTAATTTGGTTTTTATGTGCTTAGTGCCGCACTCAGCATGCTATCTGACACCAACTGTGAACTGTAAAGTAAGCTCCTGCTCCAAGAATACAGAGTTTATTAATACTTAGAATATTAGTGAAAAGCAAAACCCTCTGAGGGCCAGTGAAGTGGCTCAGCTGGTAAAAAGAGTTTGTGGGCAACCTGAGTTCCATCCTCAGAATCCACACGAAGGTGGAAGAAAAAAGTCCTCTGACCTCCAAATGCGTTCAGTGGCACGTGTGCCCCACATAACTCTTCCACAGGTGCACACTCACAATAATACATAAATACACTGTGACAATAACCTAACCAAGGTGTGATTTATGTAAAAAGCAACAAGGAATCTGAGAGTAATTTAACATACAATGTTCTTAGTAACCACTAAAGACATGTGTGAGAACTCTAAGTAAAATGTGACCAGGCATGCAGAGCAGTATCTGTACTATATACACTACCTCATTCAAATAAATGCCATAATTTGAATCAATAACAAAGACTGGCTGAAAAAAAGGCCTGAGAGGGTATATTCTACTTTTTATACTTCAAGACATCATTAAAAACAAGTAAAGACATCAGGCTGGAGATATGGCTCAGTGGTTATGAGCACTGACTGCTCTTCCAGAGGACCAGGTTCAATTCCCAGCACCCACATGACAGTTCACAACTGTCTCTAACACCCAGAAAACAGGGTGCCCTCTTCTGGCCTCCGTAGGCATTAGACATGCACATGGTGTACAGATATACCATATACATTAAATTTAAAAAATTTAAAACTCAAAAAAAAAAATTAAAGCTACTAAATAAATTTGAAGGGGTACAGACTATCTGGGTTTACAGGTAATTAATACTGGATAATTCTGGCTGTTGTACACATGTACTTAAATACTTAATTATGTCAGTAAGCACCCAAACCATTAGAGAGAAGGGAAAAAAGAAAACTGAAAATTTCATCTACTCAAAAGACACAAAAATGAAATAAAAAAATCTCAAAATTGTGATTAACATAAAATGCATAAGATATGAAGAATAAGTCCCAAAAATAAGTGTAATCACCATATATATGAAGTTAAAATTCACTCATTTAAAGGTAAAGCCTCTTAAATTTGTTGAAATAAGATTTAAAGTATATTATGAAAACTACTCCTAAAACAAAACAATGGAGAAAAATGGAAGGAAAAAGGGTATAAAAAATATATACTGCCAAGAAATCCTAAGAAAATGTAAATAAAGCAGTAGTAGTATCACATGAAAAAAGAAACAGGGACAAAGACATAATGAATGAAAGATATTTCATGTTAATAAAAAAAGAAAAATTATGCAAAGATAAAATTTTTCAGAAATCAAACCTCACAGTATCAAAACATATACCAAATGTAAAAACAAAACAAAAAACAAAAGCAAAACACCAGAGGCTGAAGAGATGGCTTAGTGGTTAAGAGCACTGGCAGCTCCTGTAGAGGACCTGGGTTCAATTCCCAGCAATCACAAGGAGGCTCATAGCCACCTATTATGGGATCTGATGCCCTCTTCTGGCATGCAAGTGTATACGCAGATATAGCACCATATACATAAAGTAACTCTTAATAAATTATTTTTAAAAAAAGAAAAAAAACATTGAAAAAAAAGTTGACAGTGGTAATAGCTTTAAGATAACACCCATGAAATAGTCATTAAAACTTAATACATGCACTAAAGAAAGTATTGACAAATTACAAACAGTATAAATAATGAAAAAATTTTCTGGGTCATAAAATAATGTCATTATAAATGACAAACTAGTAAATAAAACTGCCTTAAATACCAAAATCGCAAGATTAGGAAAATAATAAAGCACTAAATAGAACATATTGAGATTCAGCTAAGCCAATGCTCAAAGACAAATTCATACCCTATTTCCAATAATCAAGATATAAAAATATAGAACTCAGGAAGGGCGAATAAACTAAAGGTGACAGAAAGAATGAATCAATAAAAATACTAAGAAAAACCAATTTAAAAGAATGTAAAAGTTACATTTATTTGTATGTGTGAGGTTGCTCATTTGTCACAGCAGTCAGAGGACAACTTGTGGCAATCAGTTCTCTCCTTCCATCATGTGGGTTCCAGGGATCAAACTCAGGTTGCTGGGCTTAGCAGCAAGCACCTTTATCTACTGAGCCATCTCACTAGGTCCAGAAACCAATGATTATAAGTGAACTGACAGGCTGGATCATATTAAAACAAAACAAACAGCACATTCCAGAGTTAACACACTGGAAATGAAAAACAAGAGAAATACTTTGCTAACAATTACTCTCAGGGGCAGGGAATTTGGTTCAACTGGCAGAGCACTTGCTTGGCATGCATAAAGCTACCCTGGGCTTGATTCTCAGCAGGAGGATCAGAAATTCAAGCTTATCCTTGGCGACAAGCAAGACCCTATTTCAAAAATAACATTAAATATAAAAATAAGATTAAAAAAAAATACTGAACCCTATAGCTAGTTGAAAATCTAGAGAAGGGAATGTTTAATACTGACAAAGAAAGAATGGGAAATGTAAATAGGTGAGCTAATTAGTGTAGAAGAAACAGAAACTTAGGAACACACCCATTAGGACTGGGTCATTTATCTATACTATTGTATTTTTTGTTTGTACACCTTATACTATTTTAAAAAATGTGTAGCTCTCTATCTTTTTATGGTTCCAGAGCACAGTATAAGATAGAATACCAATATAACATAACCATAAGTCAAGACATTAGTGGTCACAGCCAGATAGCACATACCTGCAGTAGCAACACTTTATTTGTAAAGGGGAAGACAGTAAACACATGTTTTAGGTTTTGTGAACCATACAACCTGTCACCACTCTTCAACTCTGCCACTGCAACATAAAAGCAGCCATAGATAACAGGCCAAGCAACAACCTCCAATAAAATTTCCCACGTAGAATTAGGTAGTTAAGTGTATTTGGGGGAGAAGCTGTAGTTTTCCAGTCCCTGACCTACAAAATGTAGTTTGAAGATCCTACAGAACAGCAAAATGACCTTCCAACTAGGCCCACATCAGGCCAAGATGACTTCAAAGTTAAACAGATGAAGGCCCCACACATACAAACTCATACTAGTGTGTGTGGCACAAGAATGTGGAGTGGGGGGTAGGGGCTACAAAGGTGTGACTCAGCCATTAAGATCAATGGCTTGCAGAAGACCTGGGTTCATTTCCCACATAGTGGCTCACAACGTCAGTAACTCTAGTTCTAAAGGATCTGAAACCATTTTCTGGTCTTCTCCAGCACTGTATGAAGTGGTACACAGATACACATGCAGGCTAAACACTCATACACATAAAATTTACAACAACAAAAAATGCACACAGAATCACTCCTTTATACCATTAAAAACTGAGAACTTCAAAAAGTTGTGTTTATATTGGCTACATCTATAAGTATTACATCTAAACATTAATAAACTTTTGGTGAAAAATAACTATTTTTTCAAACAAAATCAATGTGAAGTGTTGGCTTTTCTTTTTTTTCTTAAGTATTTTGTTCATCTTTCTAAGGATGTTTGGCTAATGTTAGGAGGATTTTCACATATGCTTCTGCATATGTTATGATAATTTACCTTACATAGTCTCTGGGTAACTCTACTATATAGTCATGAGAGAAAATGAGTGAAAAGAGCAAAAAAGTTTCTATCTTATAAAGAATTTTGATTTTACAGATCTCAAGAAATAATTTTTAGGCACCTCTGAGGGTTCCTATACTCAATACAATTTTGAATGCCATCACTATAGAAAATCCATGCATGCAATGTAATTGAATATAAACAACTTGAACTAAAAATATAAATTTAAGATTCAACATATAGAGAGAAAAAGAAGTCCTAAAGAGTTATAAAATGACAAAAGGTAGGTTTAAGAATCAGAGAAGAAATGGCTAGAACAAGCCTAGCCAAAGGCAGGAAGGAGATAAGAGGTTGTTTGTTCCAGTAGATCTTGATGTTTTTGAGACAGTCTTACTGTACAGCCCTAGCTCGCCTAGAACTAGTCATTTAGAACAGGCCAGCTTACATCTCAGAAATCCACCTGCCTCTGCCTCTCAAGATCAAGAGCCGTTAAGGCCAACATCAATTACATAGCAAGTCTGAGGTCCACAGGACAGCTCTGGCTATGAGAGATCCTGTTTCCAAAGATAAAAATTCTACCCATCAAATAACTAAATTAAACTCTGAATGCCCAAATGCTTAAAGTAGGCCCAGTTCCCAGTGCCGACAGACCCAAGTTGCTCTCAACGAGAGAGGTTTCTTCCTGCAATGTCAGCAGTCAGTGCAGATGTTTAACTGCTCACAGTGCTGAGAACAAAAGACTGAGTGCTAAGCCCTACATGAGACATCTGTATCAACACCAACACCATCAAGGCTCAGCAAACATTACGGAAGAGGAGATGGAGAGAATTTAGGAACCAGAGGATGGGGTGCTGTGAAATGCTGTCCTCTTGACAGGGCACGGCTGTTACAATCATGAACTCATAGCAACTGTGGCTACCTGAACAAGACCTTCATAAAAAAAGAAAATCAAACCCTTCCAGCATACAAGGAACTAGATGATGGAGCTCCAGGCCCCACCCCTAACAGGAGCTACTGGCATGGACAGCTGCTGGGAGAGGAAGAATTATTCTTCTTGGAGGATGTGACCTTTGTACCCAAGCAGTACTAGGTGAACTGAGTGAGTTAACAAACAAACAAACAAACAAACAAAACAAAACAAAGACACAAAGTTAGGATGTATGTTGGGGCTGGACATGGAAGGAGTTAAGAGTAGAGGGAAATGGGGTGAGTTGATGATATTTTATTGTGTATATATATATATATATATATATATATATATATATATATATATATATAATTATTGAAAACTTTAAAAATCTTAAAATACAATTGTTCAAATGATTTTTTCCTTTTTTTAAGATTTGTTATGTATACAGTGTTCTGCCTCTATGCCAGAAGAGGGCGCCAGATCTTATTACAGATGGTTGGGAGCCACCTTGTGGTTGCTGGGAATTGAACTCAGGTTCTCTAGCAAGAACAGCCAGTGCTGAGCCATCTCTCCAGCCCCCAAATGATTTTTTTCTTCATGTACCATTTGTAAGTATTCTTCAAAAGTTTTATACAGAATAGAGGCTGTGGATGTGGCTCAGCTGGCAGAGTGATTGTCTAACATATACAAAGTCCTGGGTCTGATTCCTAGCACAGTATAAACTGGATGTAGGTGGTTACATCTGTAATCCCAACACTGAAGAAGTAGAAGCAAGAGAATTAAAAGTTCAAGCTCATTCTCAGCTACACAGTTTAAGGCTATCCTAGGCTATGGGAAACTCTGTTTCAGGGAAAAAAAGAGTCACAAAATAGTATCATTATAGATTTGAAAAAAAAAGTTAAAACAGCACATCTGAAACTTAGCTGTGGAACAATACTACATGGTGTCTTCCAATACAAAACAGTATCACTACCTTAAACTCCTAAACCCTCAGAGTCAACTATGCTAGCAATATACTCTTCACAAGGAGAAGCTGCTCTTCCTCTCATCTCTCCAACCTCCCGAGAGCCACCACCTCTGCACAGACTTTCAAGACACATACCCAATGAGATGTCAACACTTATCAGAACATTTCAGTAAAATGGGTTTCCAACTTCTGTTGCCTTTCCACTTCGTAGCTTTCAGTAGGATACAGAGGAAAAGCATTTGATCAGCTTAGTGCCTCAGAAGTACCATGGTATCTTAACTTCTATCTCCTGGCATTTTTGAGACAGCAGGGAAAGAAGCCAACTAGTTGAACAATAAGAAGAATAAAGAGAAAAGAGAAAAACACTGGACTGGCGCAAACACCGCTGTCCTGCAGATACCTTCCCATCAGCATGAAAAGTCTGTGTTCTGCAGTAATCAGTCAGCTCTGAAATGCGAAATGCAAAAGATAGAGCCTGTCTTTAAACTGGAAAGCCTTAAGATAAAATGCCAAAATTTTTACTGATAAGTAGAGTTTTAAGGTGCTAGGAATTAGTCTAGGGAATAGTTGCTCATTAATCCACTAATTCCTGCTAATTCTTACTAAGTGGTATGACTTGAAAAATATTTAAAATAGTATATTTTATGCAAGCATGAGCAAATCTTAATATTTCTGTTGAGAAGTCCATAGGGGCCCCTGGCGGTGTTGGCGCAGGCCTTTAATTCTAGCACTCGAGAGGCAGACAGGTAGATCTCTGAGTTTGAGGCCAGCCTGGTCTACAGAGCAAGTTCCAGAACAACCAGGGCTACACAGAGAAACTCTGTCTCAAAAAAAACTGAAGGAATAAAAACAAAAAGAAAAGTCCTTAAAGAAAAATATCAAACAGCAAGACACCATAAACTACCAGTTCAAAATTAAATAGCAAATAAAAAATAGTAAATTGAGTTCACTCAGTTTTAACTTATCTTACAAATTCTAGAGAACAGCTCTGCCCCCTAAATGGCCTCTATCTTCCTACTCAAAGTCTCTCTTCCCCACCCCTTACCAGCAGATTCCTCTTGACAGCTCTGCAGATCTAGATCATGAGTGGCCTTGTTAGCCAAACCCAGGATGAAGTGCCTCTTAACAAAAGGCTAGCGCTGTCTACTCTAAACTACAGGGGCTTCTTTGCACATGAAACTATCTACAATGTTCACAATATAGACTATCGCTGAATCTTGTCCAAATATGTAAGATTCAAGATGAACAAAAATCTCCTTTTCACCTAGAGGCACACCCTACAGAAGAAAATGGCCAGGCTGTCCTTCTAATGTTCCAACAGCACTCTCCAAATGTGCTAGAACTAATTTAATTACCAGAGGTTCTTCATCCTCACAGACCTATTTCTTATCAGAATCTGCTTTTGAAACTGAGTGACATAAAGGTCCACATGCCAAGCAAGTCTGGAAAACTGTTCTATAAGATACTATAGACCAACACCTACAGAGCTCTAGCTTCGTCTGTGACTCAAAAATAAAGTGACAATACCTAAAAATTCAGCTGGAAGTTAACAGAAAATACCCAGTGAACAATTAATGCTACAGAATGCTTCAGAAGTTCTACAATCGTCTGGACTATAGGAAAAATTTTCTAACAGAAATATGGACCAACGGTGGGTTATCTAAGCATAAAAGTAAGTCACATAAGGTTTAAAAACTTGTAATTTAACCAAATAAAATTATTCTGGTTTTAAAATATACATATATTTCAAATTAAAAGGATCTGCTTTCTCCTCCTATACCCTTCACCCCACTTTCCCTAATATAAGGAAAAGATGAATGTACTGCTTTAGTTTAATGAGGCCTAATTTAAGAAAATATTCAATATAACCACTTAGCTTAGTTTTCCCCTCATGGCCACAACCCCACATCTCAGACTAGAAATCTATATAACATGAGAAACACAATAAGCACTAATCAGACAATAACTAATAAGCATGTACAGTTAGTTCATGTGAATTGCTAACAAAATTTCAAGGTAAACAAAAACGGGCAAATCATTAAAAATTAGTACAGTAAATATGACTGCACTCCCAGAGGACCTGGGTTCAATTCCCAGCACACACATGATAGCTCATAACTTTCTGTAACTCAAAGATCTGATACCCTCACACAGATACACATGCAGGCAAAATACCAATGCAAATAAAATAAAAATATTTTTTTAAAAAAGCAAGAAAATCCCACCTTTTTTTTTTTTTTGGTTTTTCGAGACAGGGTTTCTCTGTGTAGCTTTGCAACTTTCCTGGAACTCACTTTGTAGCCCAGGCTGGCCTCGAACTCACAGAGATCTGCCTGACTCTGCCTCCCGAGTGCTGGGATTAAAGGTGTGCGTGCCACCACCGCCCGGCAAAAATCCCAATTTTAACCTACCAATCTTAAAGATTTACTCTTTGTGTGTGTGTGTGTGTACACATGTGTATACACACTCCTGTAGAGTTATGATTCACCTTGACTTGATTGGGCTCTGCTTTAATGGAAGGAAAAAGCAAATTACTACCTAGGTGGGGAGGCCCTGGAGCTGCTGCAGAAACTCCTAGCACGTCATTTCAAAAAGCTGAAAGATGGCTAGGATATTGTAAAACCACAATGGTGGAAACTTAAATTTCCTCTATTTCACCTGGATGCCAGATAATGTGTGTCTATTATTTTTCATTTTATATATATATATAATAATAGATATTATTCCTGTTCTACAGATAGTGAGAGAGACACAGAAGAAAGCTGCTCATGCAAAAGTGTCTAGTAAACAGCAAGTAGAGATAAAAGGTTAAATCAGTGTGATCCCCAAACAATCGTCCTTTTTAATGTAAATTAACTTTCATCTTAATTTAAAATTAAGAGTAACTCAAACTCTCTAACAATAGGAGAATGGCTAATAATGGATTATTATTAAAATATTAAAAATGATTTCATTTCAGTTATAAGACGTTAAGGGAAAAACAAAGGGAAACAAACCAAGATTTGTATTCACTTCTGACAGGGATGAGCCATAGTTGTAGGTTTTAGCTCAAAGTGCTGCTCTCTAAAAACTCAAATTTTCTACCCACATACTTGAGTGCACAGTATCTCTCCAACACTCTGCCTCCAGGCCCCACCGCTTCCAATCCACTAACTCTTCATTCTACAACACAGACATGGGCTGGATTATCTCCCCCTTTGAATGTAGAAGTTAAAGAACCTGTCTAAAACCACAGAAAAAAAGACTGCAAAAAGTGACAATCATTTCCACTTAGTGTCTTCAGCAGTGACTCAAACCTCTCAGCCTCTGGCCATCCCAGCAACACTTCCCTTAGGATACAGCAGAACAAAGGCTCTCGTTCAGAATGCATTCTGAGAACTGATGCTAGCTTAATTAGAATACTGTAAGTGTACATTAATACAGGTGAAATGCTTTGGTATGTGCTGTCTTTTTGGAGGACCTGTTAGTGGGTGTTAATGATACAGCTACTCCTTCTAACTCATCTTAATTCCAAAAGCTTAAAAGAGAAAGTCCCTGGGTTGTTTATTTTGAAACGGAAGCCCTAATTATTGCTTTAGTAGAATCTCGGACTCTCAGTTCAGGGCACACAACTCTGGGATACTCCCACATACTCCCCAAAACTTTGGGCTCTTTTCCTTAATTCCTGAACCTAGTTATTGGTTATAGCTCCCAGATAAACTGCTTTCTCCTATCTCCTGTTTCCTTGGTCCTTTTCAGAATCACCACACACAACCGAAACACACTTTCATTTTCATCAATTTAAACCATTTACTAGTGGCTATCCATTTCTAAAACAAAATGAGGTCCTCAGCATTTTCTGTGAACTTACCACGTACATTAATCCAAGCTTACATGGGTAAATCATCTTCCCTCCTTAGTAAGAGGAAAGGGAAAATGGGGATTCTAATAACCAAACAAAACTGTTTTCTGAACTATTTTCCATGACAGTAGGCAGCTATTTTTGTCCCATCTTGTTAGCACAGAGTTACAAACCTTATTTGTTACACAGCTCAAAGCATCTCTCACAGGAAGAAAAGAATCTGACATTAGGAAGTTCTTAATCAGCAACCATCTCTGTTCCGTTTCAAATATCACCAGACATTGGTCTCCAAATCATCTCACAAAGTAGAAGAACCAGAGTGGTCCCCTGAATAATAAGCCAGAGTAATCTCACTACCACCCTAATTCTCCTAGGAATTAATCTCCCATCTGAGGGATAGAATGAGCTACAGCTATGCACCTCAGAGCATGGGTACAGATTCTCGGGGGTATTACATTAGCTGTGAACAACTTCTTCCGTAGATCCAACAGCCTCAATCGTCTACACCATATTACATGCTTGAAGCCACAGCTTTCTGATGTCTCAATTGTCTACTCTGAAGCTCTGTGAAGCCACTCAAATTCCTGAACTTTGCTCAGCATGAGATTTGATCATTGAAAAATAAGAACTAATGGGATTTCAGAAATGAAAACTGTAATTGCATCATATGACACAGACGTACCTCTTCAAGGATGTACCCCAAAGAGATAAAGGCAGCACCCTGACTCCAGGCCCACTGCAGACTTATTTACAATAGCAAAAATGTGGCAAAACATGAATATGTCAGTAGATAAAGAAACTGTAGCATACACCTGTGTATGAGCACACAAACAGATGGAGACACACACACACACACACACACACACCCAGGGAATGTTCTTCAGCATCAAAAAAGGGTTTCTTGACATTCAGAATGACAGAGGTAACCTGAAGACTATGCTAAGTGAAATAAGCCAAAATACTACATACTCTCACTTAAATGTGGAATTAAAATAATAATAGATTTTAGCTCTAGCCAGATGCTAAAGTGCTTGCTTGCCATTTGTAAGGCCCTTGGCACAATCCTCAATGCTGTCAAAACAAGGAAATCCCAAATACCTCAGAACTGAGTAGTTATCTCTCGGGACAGAGATGAGCCTGAATGGATTAAAGGGTGCAAAGCTGGGGGCTGGGAAGACAGCTCACTGGGTCAAGGCCCTTGCCCTCAAACAGAAGGAAGGTGGATTTAAGTTATCTTGCTATCAAAAATCAGAACAAATTAAAACAAGATAAACCATATAGGGTGACAAATGTGCCAGTTTATTCCAACAATAGTGCTTCTTCACATTGTGCATCAGAACAATTCAACATAGTCCAAATCTGACTGTCCAATGTTCTAATTCATAATTTCTACCTACTATAAACCTCAAGCGACAAACATCACAGACATATATATAGCATAAAAATAAAATAAATGTTTATGAATAAAATAATTGTGACAGTTATGAAGAGAGCTGCCAGTAAATCAAGGATGAAGTGAAATAATAGAAAACAACACACAGCATCCTAAGTGACTTTCTTATAGTCAGTTTAACATTCTTAGACTTGTGGAAGATCTAAGAACCAGAAGGTAGTTTAAGCAAGAAAGTAAAAGGATGATTTATGTTTAGAAAGATATTAAACAGTAGGTACTCAAAGATCACACTGAAGAAATAAATATCTATGGATCAATCAACAATCTAAGACAGGATATAATCAAGTGTCCAAAATTACAGGTGTAAGAAAATTCTGAAAAATGAGAAAGGTAGAGACCAAAAACAGCTGGAGCAACCCACTGGAAGCAAGGCTAAAGGGCACAACGAAGGCAGCCTTGCTCAAGAACCTGGACCAAAAAGTAAACAGGAAATAACATGAAAAAGACAAAGGCTCTTAAAAACTGTAAAAAAAACATGGGTAGGGACAAATGGGTTGGCTAGAGCATAAGAGGTCAGATTAAAAGAACCCTGGAAGAAGCAGAGGAGTTTGGCTATGAAAAGAGAAACCAAAACAACAACAAAAACCAACTAGGGACAACTTTATACTCCTACACAGGCAGGAGTGAGGGCAAGCGTAGTTTTAGGAAGATTAATGGTGACTGTCTCAGAACTCTGATTCAGTCATCATCTCCTTTTCAGCTCCTCTTCTGACCATAGGATCTCACAATGTAGCCCTGGCTGGCCTCAAACTCACTATTTAGACCAGGCTGGCCTTGATCTCAGAGATCCTCCTGCCTGTCTCTGGGATTAAAGGTGTGTGCCACCACAGAGCAGCTCAGCAGCTACTAGTCTTGTCTATTATATGTGGCCTCTCATCTCTCTACCCTGGACTCTTTCTCTTCCCTCTCTGGTCTTGCTTCTCCGTGATCACAAAGTCTCCAGGCCTGTAAATTGTCAATCCCCTTAACACCTCTATGCAGAGACAGATGTTCCATCCATCCTTATTACCTGTTCTGTCTACTCACCTCCTCTGTCTTAAATTTCCACTCCTGTTTCAGCCAGTTTTCCATGTACAGAGGCTAACAGCTTTAAAATATGAAAAGAGCTGGACATGGTGGCACAGGTCTACCATTCAGAGCTCCTAGTTCCAGTCTAGCCTGGGATACAGAAACAACCCTGTCTCAAAACAAAATAAATAAACCATGCCACTCTTTTGCTTAAGCTCTTTATTAATGGCTCCTAGCTGCCTAAAAAAGTCCAAGCTCCTTGGTATGTTCATATGTGAATGCATAACATTTACACAAATTTATAAAGCTCACTTTGACCTGATTGTCGCCTATTTCTTCAGCCTCAACTCTTTCCACTCAAGACTCTGTGTTTAAGGACTACTACCACTGCTCATAATATCACATTGTTTTTCTCCGTGATCTGAACTAGCTCATCCTTTCTGCATTTCATTCTTTGGCCATTGAATCCATAAAGACTCCTAATTTCAAGACTTTCCTTCATTTCTGTTAGATGGAAAGCACTTCCCCTTGCTTAACGACAACTTAAACAACTTAATCAGTCAAGCTACATTGTATTATGTTCTGTTTAACAGTGCCTCCAATGCCCACTATGTAATAGGGGCTCTAAGGATTAACATTTCTTTGTTTATGCATGCCATCATCTCCTTCAAGACATAGTCTCTCGTTGGCCTGGAGTTCACAAATTGCTTGGCTGGCTGGCTATTGAGCTCCAGGTATTCTCTTGTGTTCATTCCCAGCACTGGAATTGCAATAGCAAGCTGTCATCCTCAGCACTTCCCATGGGTCCTTGAGGTTAAATTCCCATCTGACTTAGCTCCCCAGTCAGAGATTAGAAGTTCTCCAGAAACGCCGGGCGGTGGTGGCGCATGCCTTTAATCCCAGCACTCGGGAGGCAGAGCCAGGCGGATCTCTGTGAGTTCAAGGCCAGCCTGGGCTACAGAGTGAGTTCCAGGAAAGTCGCAAAGCTACACAGAGAAACCCTGTCTCGAAAAACCAAAAGAAAAAAAAAAGTTCTCCAGAAACTAACTACCAGGTGGGGTGAGGACAGGCCACTCATGGGAGCCCTGAAGCCGAACAGATGAAAGAAATTCCCTTTTCCCAGGAGGTTTGAAACCTGAACTCACAGCTGAATCTACATATGCATATTTCTTGGCTTCTGTTGAATCTTTTCAATAAATCAACACTGGTATTGTCAAAATGGAGAGAGACTGAGAATTTCTCTCCAGCTTTGGTCAAGACTGTAAATAAATCCACCTATACCCTCAAATTCCTGTCTCTCAGTTTTTTCTTAGGTTCATGTAAACTTTCTTCAGTAAAATACAGGTTTGATCTGTTATTCACTCTTATACAAGAGTATCTAATAGATGACACCTTAACTAGTGTCAATCCCACATCCATAGGTTGTATTGAGTGCACAGACTAATGAGATGCAGAGAGTATACTTCTGACACAGCTAAAACCCCAATTTGGTATGCTGGAGCCAATTAAGTTCAGCCTCTGAGCTGTACAACTTTCACTACTAAGTATTCAAGGACTGGGAAGCTGAAGAACTCCTGGCTCAGGATTTGGGAGGGATTAGGCTCTAAGTCTTCAGCCCAGGGTGCACTAGGTAACCTGGCTCAATGACCACAGAGCTAGCAATGTGTTGCTTAAATGGTAATACAGGAACAGGTGTCACCTTTATAAAGGATAGAGAACAAGGAGCGAAGCAGGCAGAAATTTAACCCCACCCCATCCCAGCTCCACCTCTGCACATAAGACTTTAGAATGGGGCTGGAGAGATGGCTCAGAGGTTAAGAGCACTGGCTGCTATTCCAAAGGTCCTGAGTTCAATTCCCAGCAACCACATGGTGGCTCACAACCATCTGTAATGAGATCTGGTGCCCTCTTCTGGCCTGCAGGGATGTGTGCAGGCAGAACACTGTATACATAATAAACAAATAAATCTTAAAAAAAAAAAAAGACTTTAGAATGAAAGACTGAAGGGAAGACATGTGCCCGAGATGCTCATCAGACAGCATTAGAAAATGGGGTCTACTCAGAAAACAGCCTTAGGGCAGTATCTTCTCCATGTGGTGATATTCACCAAAAAAAAAAAAAAAAAAAAAAAAAAAAAAGCCCCAAAGGACACCATGGTGACCTCACTGCAGCAGTCTGTCCCACCCCAGTTTTCTCCATATACTTCTCTCTCCCATCCCAAAGTGAATAAAAACGTACATAAACAATTTTCTTTTAATGAAAAAAGAAGAAATAGCTTTAAATAACGTACCTTTGATTTTTTGTTCAGTGGCCTAAAATGAAAACAAACAAACAAAAAACAATGTAAATATGAAACTGAAAGAAATGAATTGTTATGATAAAATGCTCATATATTACTATTATATAAGATATACATTTTTATTAAAGAAATTATCATTTAGATGAACTGTACAGGAAAAGACACGCAAAGCATTCTTTTCCCACAGATGTGCCCCATTGTTCTTGATATAAAATTTCTGCAATGGTTCATTAGACATAAAGCATAGAAGACATTTTATGGTGGCTTATAATTTTTCAAATGTGAGCTGCACTTTTCTCATGTTATGTTTAAAATAATTTTATAATGATCACCTTTGTATAAATAGGTTTATCACAAATTTTCCATGTTTGAATGGCTTCAAATAATCAAAGATGAATTATACTTTCTGCAAACATTATAAATAATCACACTGACCAAATTTGTAATAAATTTAACTTCTGGAGATCAAGTTAATATATTATTTACAATATATACTATATAATATCTATATATAATGTATACTCATATAAATTATATAGCTATATAACATATAAAGTTTATTATATATTATGTTATATATATAATATATATAATATATAATATATTATGTTATATATAATATATATTAGCTATGTTAATAGCTAATATAGTCAACTTTTCAGTATTTGTTAAGTGGGAAAGCATTTTTAAGCTTCTGATACGTTAACATCTCATGAAAATGACTGGTAAACCTGCTTCCCAAGGCCTGTGCCTATGTTTACTAACTAGCTCTCTGATACCTACACTGAGGAGAAGGCAGGAGGGCAGTGGGGCCGACTTAGGCAGCCAGCTCCCACTACAAGAGCCTGGACAAGAACTGTAAAATCAGCAGAAGAGGTCCCCAAGTAAGTTATGGAGACCTGAAATTAAGATTCAAGAACGCTCAGGCTGACTAGAAAAGGCTATTAGTAACTGAATAACAAAGAATTCTTTTGAAATTAAGACAAGTTTTACTTAACTGCCTCAAGGCATAATTCATTTTGCTTAGCTGAATAAAATTACTAAGCTACCAAAAATTCCATTTTAAATTTTACCATTATAACTATATATATATATATATATATATGTATATATATATATGTATATATATATATATATATAATTAAAAACTACAAGTTACTCTACTTTTGAAGCCACACCAAATATTCATCTTTCACTATGGTGCTTTGTCCAGTTTTAGAGCTCTAGAGATATACAAAATAATGGAGGCCCATCTTCTATTTTATGGATCAAAATGAAAAGGAAAACAGTGATGGAAGGGAATGCTAAAAGGCCTGTCAAATAGCTTGACACTAGTTATTTATTTCAGGGTGAAGTAATTTTGAAAATCAGATTATAGAAAAAAATAATAATTCTTACAGAGAACTCAGTAAGAATTCCATGAAGTGTGAGAAGTACCATGTCATATATGTTAAGTAATCTTACAAGGCCAAAGAATCAGCATAAGAATTACTTTGTGAGCCCAAAGCCTTTCTTTAAAAAAACAAAACAAAAAACTCCATATTTTTTTCAAAAAAAGATAAATTGCAAGACACAGAAATTATGACATTATTAAAACCAAAGGCATGCAGTGATACTTTTCCAGGCTTTAAAAGACTGTGCTTGTGTGGGAAAGCAGTTTTATGTTGTTCTAGAACAGTAGTTCTCAACTTCCTAACACTGCAACCCTTTCATACAGTTCCTCATGTTGTGGTGACTCCCAACCATAACATTAGATCTGTTGCTGTAATTTTGCTTCTGATATAAATTGTAATGTAAATATCTGTGTTTTCTGATGGTCTTAACCAACCCACAAGTTAAGAACAGCTGTTCTAGAACAATGGACAACCTCACCAGTATTCTGTCACCTACAGAGAATGGCCCTGAGAGGGTCATCCAAGGTATCTGACCCTGGGAAACTGACCTAACAGGGTGAAGGAACAAAGGCAATAGAAATCAAGAGGTCCTTACAACTGATGAGAAGGAAATGAAGAATTTTGCTTCTTTAAAGCAGGTTTCTGGAGGCTAGTCCAAGAACCCAGTGTGATCATCAAATTATTATAATGAGACTTTCCAAGTGAGCCCAGTATTTTAATAGTAATTGTCTCTATTGCCCCAACCCATAGTCATTAGTCATACATATGATTATTGACCACTGAAATGAAGCTAGTTTAAATGGAGATCTGCAAAATATATACCAGATTTCTAATAGTGAGCATTTTTCAAACAATAAAAACTACTTCAATAACAATATTTTGTATGGATTGTGTGTTAAAACAGCAATATTTGGGCTCTATTAAATTACATAAATATATTAGAATTGTCCTTAATGTTTTCTTGTGTTGTTTTTAAATAGGGTCTCACAAAGTAGCCCTGGCTGGCATGGACTAATAGAGATGCTTCTGTCTCTGCCTCCCAAGTGCTGGGACTAAAAATTGTTTCTTTTACTTTTAAATGATCTTGCCTTTACAACTCTCTGAGTCTCACTTTCCTAGTCCTTCAAACGGGGGAAGTTATCTGTTCATATTTCAGAGCTATTTTGAAGATTAAGCAATAAAACATGACAGATTGGGGTATGGAGAAAATATATGTCATTATAGACTATTACAGGTTCTAGCAAATCAAACATGGAAGCAAATAGTTGGTGTTTGAAATAATCAACATTTTCTTACTTTTAAACAATCTTTAGTTGTGATTCCACTACAAATGGAGATATCAGCTAGGAGTAGACAGGACAATGGGTGCTTCATTCCCAGCAGATCTGCAGTACCTGTCCTAACTCTCAAAGTGTCTAAGCAAACTATAGGAGCTCGGGTTCTGAACCCTGGCTTTACTGCTGACAATGTGTGACTTGGCCAGGATTGGTTAACTTTTAGAAAAGAGCTAACTTTCTACTTCATCTGCCAAATGGGGGCAAATGCATTTCTCTCAGCACCATCATGAGGCTCAGGACCAAGTTGGCTCAAGTGAAGGCATAGGACAGTGGGGAGCAGTCAGTAGGTACATATGTTCCTGTACTGTCAGCAGTGCTGCCTGCCTGAGCTTAGCCCAGTTCTAACGCTCACATTTGGAAACGTGCTGACACTCATCCCCAGTTCTTTGTCTTTCTCCTTTCTGATCATCTACAACACCTTCCCAACATTATAATCTAACAGTGGTGCTCTCTGCCTCTTGCTTGTGGGAAGAGAAGAGGAAAGGGAAACTGCAGTCAGGATGTTTTTTTTTAAAAAAAAAAAGGTAACTAAGACAGAATTAATCTAGTTCAACTCACATTTTTTTGGTTTTTGGTTTTTCAAGATGGGGTTTTTCTGTGTAGCCCTGGTTTTCCTCGAACTAGCTCTGTAGACCAGGCTGGCTTCAAACTCAGATCCACCTGCCTCTGCCTCCCAAGTGCTGGGATTAAAGGAATGAGTCACACCCGCTCAACTTAACTTTTAAAAACTGAGCTAGCTACTACTCAACAGTCTTTTCTATGAGTTAGCAAATGGTACCTGGTCTGCTGATAACAATCTTAGAACTGAGGAAGAGGAAGATGCATGAAAGGAGAGAGCTGTAAGAAGTGAGCATCTCACTGCCCTCAATGAGCGCCTCCTCAATCTGGTCACCAAGGTTACAGAGAAATGTACTCATGAGACTCTGAGTATCATTTCCCAAAGGGAGGAAAAGAAGTCAGATGTTTCTACAACCTAAATCTCTTTTAGGCTTTAGTAATTCACATCTATAAAACCTATAAAAGTTCCTTCAATTCCAACAGTAACAGCAACTAAAACAGCATGAATGTTGAAATATACTTTCTATCAGGAAATTCCAGTTTGAAGTATTGTTTTCCCCACCCCTTCACTGTTACATGCTTTCTAGGAACTACAATTACATGTTTAAGTGAAGGATATTCTAAACTCCCCCTCTATAATTAACCTATTTCTCAACCACCCTTTAATTCACTGCAGTTCCCTGAAGATCCCTTTTGAAATTGTCTTCTAAAAATGAGCCTGGGGAGCAATTCGTGCTAACTCTGCACTGCTGCTGTGGCTCTGGCCCATCTTCATGGCTGGAGCTATGCCTGCACTCCATCCAATTATTTTCTAGGTCTAAAACCAGAAGATCCTTCATTATATAAAAAATATTGTACATATATAGCCAGAGTTTTAGAACAGAAAAAAATTTAAAAATGAATTCAAGTCACTGAGCTCCATGTTCATTTACTAGGGTGGGAAATACCATTTTTAAAAAGTACCCAATTTTTATATAGAATTTCTTTAGAGAAAGACTAAATATTTAAATACATACTTAAATAACAAAATAAGAAAAATTGTTATAGTTAAAATACTACAGTGAATTTTGAGGTTTCTAATAAGCTATGAAGGGGGAGGGGCACAGGAATCTGGTTCAGTGTAGAGAGCTTGCTTAGCATCCTCAAAGCTCTGTGTTTAGGCCGGGCAGTGGTGGTGCATGCCTTCAATCCCAGCACCTGGCATTGGCAGGTGGATCTCTGTGACTTCAAGGTCAGCCTGGTCTACAGAGCGAGTTCCAGGACAAGCTCCAAAGCTACACAAGAGAAACTCTGTCTCAACAAAACAAAACAAAAAAAGCTCTGTGTTTAATATCCAGCACTCAAACAAAGAAATTGTGTTACTTGGTTCTTTATTTGAAGCTGAAAATAGCTCATGATATGAACTTATATTTCAAAGGCGCACAGGGGCTGTTAGGGAGTTAAATCTAAATGTTTTCTGTATGTGTAGCACGAGAACCTACACTTTATGTACCATTATAAAATTTTCCTTAATATATTATATCTCAATTTAAAAGTTCACCTGTATATGGTGAAAATAAAGATAACGCTGCATGGAAAGCAGAATAGTGTGATAATTTTGAATACCTAATGGGAAAACAAGGTTTCAATTTTACTTCTGTTTCTGTTGCCATGATGAAACCAAGATTAGCTACTGAAGTCACCTTATACTGAACACAGATTAGAACAGATAACAGCTGAAGTCTTCTTTAGAAGGAAAAGTGCATAGTTCATACATAGAGCAGGCAGATTATGATGAGCTGATGTTCAAACATTCATGTAAATGGTCCTGCCCACCTGACTCATGTTTGTCTCCTACCACCTACTAGGATTTACTTGCTGGATCCTACAGGAAACAAAAAGAAAGCTCCACAAAGCTTGTCTTAACAGTTTGTGACTCACAGTCTTTCATATGGGCCAATCTGGGAGTTTCCTTTTTTTAAGGAGCTATTTGGTAGCAGTGTATGGAAATACCAGCTGTCCTTATTTTGCCAACAGGTTGCATTCAAATTCAGTTATAAGCTGGTTTTCTGCAACTTAGAGAAGCTGTATTTACAGTGGCAGTCTAGACAATGAAACGTAACAATAACTGAGGGCTTTAACCTTTCCTTTCGCTGTTTAGTGGATCGGTAGAATATACAGCATACCTCCTCATGTGGAAGACCTGGTAAAAGCAAGCCATTCTTATCTCTTGGCCTCTGGTGGGTGGTTCTAAAGAGACAGGGGGAGTGTGTGAGGGTGGGAGCACTAGCCGAGGCAGGGGAAGAGGAGAAGAGTAAAAAGCTGTCATTGCAGATCTGATGAGATGCCAAGTAACAGGAGAAATCCCATTCAAGTGCTACATGTAAATTTATGTATACATAAGGGAGCAGCTTTACTGACTTGGTGATTTAGAAAGTTGATTGTGGGGGAAGTTAAAAAATGGACTTTCACGCCGGGCGGTGGTGGCGCATGCCTTTAATCCCAGCACTCGGGAGGCAGAGGCAGGTGGATCTCTGTGAGTTCGAGGCCAGCCTGGGCTACCAAGTGAGTTCCAGGAAAGGCACAGAGAAACCCTGTCTCGAAAAACCAAAAAAAAAAAAGGGCTTTCACAATTGATTCAATATTTACTAATATATGCTATGACTTAAAAATTACACTACAAAACAATGTTTAGAGAAATTATTCTACTAATGTCTTCCTTTTGCAGAATTTCCTCTGTGAACAGGGCAAATTCCAAACACGTATGTGTAAATATTACTTTAGGCTCTTTCTCAGACACACTGCACTGTAACTTACCAGCTAAACCTTGAACTACTTAGGACCAACAAGGCCTAAGGAAACAATACTCAGACACTAGCCAAACAAGATTCTACATTAAGCACAACAAGCAGCCTCCTCACCAACCTCTAGTTTATCTCAGGAGTTCTTTTATGGGCAAATGACACCATGGTCCAAGAGTATAGTAAGCTTTTCCCAACCTTAGACATAGAGAGAACACAACTCTTTCATAAATATCAAACAACGAGGGACCAAACTGCAAAGACAATACTATATCAAAAAGCCTCTGGTGGAGGCCCAAGTCATCAGCCAACACCAGACTCTACACTAGAGCCCTATCCAAACTCATACAATGCATATACTATGTATTCTTTACAGCTTCCACCAAGAGCAACCAGACTTGACTGGTTGGTGAGTAGTGTCACCTACCATTTCTCTTCACACAGCCCTCCAAAAGGCTCTGTACTTCACCCCTCCCCCTAACACCTGCTGATGGTGCCCAAAGTTAGCACACCTAGAACTGATTTATTTAACACTTCTACTTTTTCTGTACTCTCTAAGCAGGTCAACTGTCCCAAATGTACTTGACCACTCAATATGGAACCTAAAGTCAAGCTAGGATGTTCTATCTTCATAGCCACTAAGCAAAGTCTATGGATTACATCAACAGTCCCTTAAGCCAGTCAATCCCTTCCGATCCAATTCAATACTTTCCTAAGGTAAAATACAAACTTTCTGTCACTCTTACTAAAATATTTTCAATAATTTTCCCAACACTCAAAGCCTCAAGAAGAGAATTTACCTACCACTAACTGCCTCTGGGCCATCTCCGGATATTCCTACCCCCAGCCCCCAGCTTCCACATTTTAAGATGTACAGACTACAAATTCCTGGTTTGAGTTTTCTGTGCTTTGGGTACTTTTCTGCTCCTTAATCACCTGACTCATTTCTATCCTAAGAAAATGGCCTGTCCCTCTTGCTCCATCTCAAGCTAAGGTATCTTTCCTCTGTGCTTCAACAGTTTCCCATAAAGACATGCTTCATGTATGTGTGCCTTATGTATCCTGTTTCTTAGTGAATAATGATAAGGTAAGTGCTTTGCTGTACTTAACCCACTTCCTAGCACAATGCTTTACCTAAGAGAGATACATGTTTAAAAGCACAGTAGGACATTTTCATTAAGAGAAATGGAACAGTCATTTGCTGGGTCTTTTAGAACATTTTAAGGTCCTTGAAAACTTGATAGAGAAGACTAGGGTTAGATTTGCTGACTTAGCATGCTCTGCTTTGGGTCCCGTTTCTTATCTTGTATTGTGCCTAGAGTTCTTCTCCAGTAAATGCCTTAGGGCTTGTTTTAAAGTATCTTAATTTAAACTGAAAACTTATAAAGTCAGGACAGGTATCAATTAAAAGGGCCTTTTATTCTTTATCGTGTCAAAATTACTTAAATATAGTTTACTTTATTTCCTATTTTGCACATGTATCTTATTACTTCATTTAACTCAACATTCATTTTACAAAATATAAAGAAACTGAGGCCCAAGAAGGCTAAATAAAATTGATGGACACATCATTCAAAACTATACGAGCAAGCAAGGCTTTAAAACCCTGTCTATCTTCATAGCCATTAAGATATGTATAGCTGTACAGCTACAAATTCTGTGCTCTTTCTACTTATAAAACTATAATAAAATACATAAGAATCACTAATTGAAAGAAAAAGACCTATGAGATGTACTTACCTTTGAAAACTCAATACTGGCAAGATTATCTATGCATTGAATTACACATTCAGCAAAGTACTATATATGTACATTCAAAGACATTAAATACTAAAAATGAATCTTCAATGAAGTTAATAAACTTAAGCAGATGCTTTAACAAAGCCATATGAGTAATTTCCTCTTAGTCTATGTTCAAACTGCTTAACAAAGTTTATCATATACTACCTTCTTTTGAGCAGCTTCCTTCTTTTTCTTGTCGTCTTTTTTCTTTTTCTTTTCTTCCATCAACTGTTCTTCTTCTTGCACTAAATCCCTGAACCACACAGTTGCAATTAACTTTCCCAAAGTGGATTTAGAAATAAAAATAATGTTGCACACAGGTTCATTTTCACTTATAAGAAATAAAGCAAAGTTGTCTTTATTCAACACAACTTACAACCACCTAGCCACATAGCTACCATGTAGTACAATTTACTTTTATTAATTGACATAGCTTTCCTTCACAAGTGTGAGAGCTTTCATCCTAATGTCATATCAAGGAAGGCAACAAAAATGGACAAGTTTTACACTGGGAAACTGCAAGTTCCTTCCAATTCTAGAATGTAAACACTAGGTAAGTTGCAGCTATCTTGCTAAGGGTCCCAATTATCAAGCAGTACCTAATGATGACGGATTGGGATGGTACTTCTGGCTTTCTCTGTTCTCTTACACTCTGTGTGTGTGGCGCATACACACTCTGTGATGATGGATCAAACCCAGAGCCCTGCACATGTTAGGCAAGAGCTCATTACTGAGCTACAAACCCAGTCATAAACATTTTTCCAGTACAAATTATTCACAAATAGGTAACATGTATTTTAGCATTATAATAATCTCAAACTATTCTTTCTTTGGAAACAATAACATATTCATTTAAGTTTGTTTAAATTTTTGGAAACTCAAAATTTCAAAGTTGCCAACAGAAAGATCCTCTTGTTCAGATATCAGGACTAGAGAAACTGTTTCCTCTTTCTCCCTCCACCTCACAGAAATTCAGGGAGAAAGCAAAAACTACTTAAAATTAACAGTGAACTACAACAAAGGGAATCATATCCAATAATAAACATACAGGTCTTAGGTCGATACACCTGCCACGCCTCTAGTAGAGCTCTAGAAAACATTTAAGACGAGAACAGAAAGACACTGGGAGGGGGATTAACGTAAGGAATAGAAAAGCCAGATCCATTCTAGCCACAACCACCCCAATCCTAATCCCTGAGTCCTTCCTGCCTACATGGTTACAGGAAGCATCTGCTTTAAAAACAAACTTAAAACCGAAAGAATGCTGCTCTCTAAGGAAACTAAAACTTCCAAAGGAGGCTCACAAGTCTCCTCCCAGAGTTCATAGCTCTCCTTACTGGAGGCTACTGGTTCTCAATCCATCACTCAAGTGGGCCTGACATGCACATGGTGCTCTGGATTAGTCCTGCCATTCAAGGAGTCTACTGAGAAAAGAAATCTATGAAAATATGGAGGAAACTCTCTAGCTACTCCCATTAGTCAGCCCAGAACCTAAGTTTCATAATACCAATTAGTAAATGTTCTGCATATTGAAGAAAACCACAATACAAAAAAATTGTATCTAGCTTTCTGGAGGACACACTATAAACAACAGGCAGCCATGAAGAGGTTCAGTGGGAAGCCTAACCATTTGTTAAGGCTAAATGGCAGTAGGGAACTGAGAAACAAGGCCAGAAAGATGGGCAAGTATGTAGGAAACTGGAAGAGGCTACAATGTACTACAGAGAGCCTAAATCTGGCTTTTCTGATGGAAGAAGTGTAGGAATGTAAGTAGACTGAGAAAACAGAAATGAGTGGCATCATGCACAACTGAAATAACAGATTCATGACAAATGCATGATTAGACTCCTTTATATTCTATGTAAGGACCATCCCAACAAAGTCAAAGGCCAAGGTTACCACAGTATACAAGAGTGGTGGATTGAATGGTATATAAAAAGATGATAAGGGCATGTCCACAGGCACATAGAGAAAATTCAAAAGCAAAAGCTCTAATTACTTGGCTATCGTCAGCCTCCATGTCACCATGTTAGAATTGAGATATAGTCAGATGTGGTGGTACATTCCTGTAAATAACAGCATGCACAGGCAAGAAGATCCCAAGGTTGAGGCTAGCCTATACTACATAGTGAGATCCTGTATCAGAAAAAAACAAAAATGTGAGCCGGGCGGTGGTGGTGCATGCTTTTAATCCCAGCACTCGGGAGGCAGAGGCAGGTGGATCTCTGTGAGTTCAAGGCCAGCCTGGTCTACAGAGTGAGATCCAGGACAGGTGCCAAAAACTACACAGAGAAATCCTGTCTTAAAAAACAAAAGAAAGGAAGGAAGGAAGGAAGGAAGGAAGGAAGGAAGGGAAAGTGTTTGCATCACAGTATTTCCCAAGGCTGAGATAAGGAGTACTTATTTAATACCATGGTCCCCAGTGGCATTCCAAAGACTGTCTACCCTACTTGGGTCAAGATATCACCCTTATTAGCATTTGTTCTTCATGGTCTCCTGTCAACTACAGGCTCATCCTTTTCAGATTTTTCTCCTTTCTCAAACTTTATTTAGCGTTTGTTTTATAAAGTTAGTACCTTAGTACTTAAAATGTAACAGGGGCTGACATTCAAAGAATAGGAAAAAAGCTATTCAACACTGTCATTACAGTCAACCACCCATGCTTTCCCCACAGAGAAACACATAGATTCTATCTATCTATCTATCTATCTATCTATCTACCTACCTACCTACCTACCTACCTACCTACCTATCTATCTTTTTCTAGATTTTCACATGTCCCACAGTCTCAGTATTTTAACCATACTCTCTTCAAGGCTAGTGGCAAGATATTTCAAAGTTATCGTTCTATGAATTTACATGCTGCTAAACAGGAACTGGGCTCCCCCTCCAGGGCTCTCCTTCTATGAGAACTTAGTATTTTTACTTATAGCGCACTATATAAAGACTTTAAGTGCCCAGAGGGAATTTTCTAGGAGACAGAAATGCTCTGACTGGAGTGGAGTTATATAGTTGTATACATCTGCTACATCTATTACCTATAATCAAAATGTAAATGTTGTATATTAACTGGATCCTCCACGTGGCTTTTTAAAATATGTGTTTTTACTTTATGTAAAATATACTTTACTTTATGCTGCAGAGCAGCACTGGGGACCTTAAATAAACTTTCAGGGCCCAGCAAGATGAATCAGTGGGTGTCATCAAGCTTGATAACACAGGCCCCGCACAGTGGAAGGAGAGAAGTGATTTCTGCAGGTGGTCCTCTGACCTCCACCACTGTGCTACATCACCTTCCCACTCACCCCACCCCCACCCCCACCAGACAATAAGTAAATGTTAAAACTTTTAAGAAATTTCATTTTTTCTCCTGTGAATGTATATGAGATGATAAGGGAAAAACTACACCATAACAAATAAATACTGTAAAGTCTGAACCTGAGCAGTTGGATAGTTTTAAAAACCTAAGAGAAATGATTAGTGAGACAGCTCCTCAGATAAAGGTACCTACCACCAAACCTGACTGACAATCTGAGTTTGATCCCCACAATTCCTATGTGAAAGAAGAGAAATGGTTCCTTCTAGTTCTCCTCTGACTTGCATGTACATGACATACACACATGCTCACAGTAAATAAACACAGTAACAAAATAAAAAATTTTTAAAAACCACAAAAGTACAGAACTTTTTAGAAAGTATGACAGCAATGCGGCAAGTTATACTACAGACAGACAGACAGATGGATATTCCTTCTACCTTGCTACCCCATCCTTGAGGATGTATCTTAGAGCAGTAAAGCACTAGAGCATAAGGCACATGCATGTCAAAGTTCACTGCAAGTCTCTCAAGGAGGCTGAGAGCAAACACTGGAAGGCCCATCGATAAAGAAATGGCTGCTGCATGAAAAGCATAATGAAAAGGAGCCTATCTGCTTACTCACTGGAAGGAATGCCCCAAACAGAGCAAAGGGAGAACCGCAAGTTGTAGATTCACAAACAACACTATTCCCTATCTTTTAAGTAGTGTGTCAAAAGTGTTGTTACACATTCAAGATGAATGTGCAAATGTCACTCTCAGGTGACACATTAATCCCAAGCCTCTGGAAAGGGAATGATGCACAGGTGAACACTATAAAATAGTAGCAGCAGGTCGATCCAGGGGAAATATTAAACCACAGCATAGGCATGCCAGACAGCTGAATGTGGATGGAGTAGGCCTGCATGGTGTGCTGAAACAGTTAATAACTACAAGCTGATGCTTGGCCTGTGTCAGAAAGTTGGATTTCAATAGCTTTCATTCCCTAACTGGGGACTAGGTACCCAGTGCCTGAAGTGCACAAGCACTACAGTTCACCTTGACACCTTGGTTTCTCCTCAAAATATGATATAGGACCAGACTCCAAGAGAGGCCTTGAACAATAAATAAACAATTCTTTTTTTTAAAGAATCTATTTATATTTATTTTATGTGTGTGGATTTTTTGTTTGCATGTGTATCTGTGTACCACGTGTGTGCCTTGTGCCCGGTAAAGTCAGAAGAGGGCTTCATATCCTCTGGAACTCGAGTTAAAGGTGGTTGTGAGCCACCATGAAGGTGGTGGGAATCGAACCCAAGTCCTCAACAAGAGCAACAAGTGCTCTTAAACGCTGAGCCATCACTCCAGCCTGAGGACAATGAATTTCTAACAAGCCCTGCCTCTGGCAAATGTCTTAAGCATGTTTCCCTTTGATGGTGGGAAAATTAAGCCTATCTTCTGTAACTGCATGGAGTGGAACTCGGGAAGCCGACACCTAGTTTCCTCAGCGATTTAACCTACATTCCTTGGTTGATTTTTTTTTTTTTTTTCCAATTTCCTTTCCTTACGAGGAACCTGGGGTTAGACATGTTCCCTGACAGGTAGGAAGACAGGGAGAGGGGCCATCCATGACTTAATGAAGATGGCGAATTTCCAAGATGGCCGACTTCTTCCTCACCCTCCTAACCCAAGACAAAAGCCTGGCAGTTTAAAACAAAGGCCTTATGGGCATTTTTCTCCCTCCATTAGTGTCCCTGCTGAGGGCTAATCAGCCGTCCTGTCTTTCTTCAAACTGACCAACCCTAAGTTAGCGGAAGAAAACACTTCAAAAATTTTAAAAATCCCCACCACTCAAGGAGAGGCTGGGCTTCAGCTTCCAAAGTCCCTACTTTGCTTTGCAGAGTCATTTGTGTGTGCTTGGTGTGTGTGTGTGTGTGTGTGTGTGTGTGTGTGTGTGTGTGTGTGTGTGTGTGTGTGTTTTGTGTGTGCTTGCTGTGTGTGTGTGTGTGTGTGTGTGTGTGTTTCCTCCCCCCTAACAAAAGCCTTTTTGGCTGAGTCTGTCTACTGTGTTTGAGAATTTCCCAACTTCTACTTGTCATGCTCAAGATTTTTTTCCCTGCCTTTTAATTATTTACCTGGCAGAGAAAAGTGAACCTGATCAAGACCCCTGGACAGCAGTGACTGACAAAATCACGAACATTCCACACAACTACATGCTGAGTCCTGCAGGTCTTCCTCGTGAACTGTAAAACCTCAAGAGGCAGGGTTTCTCTTTTTTATTTATTTATTTATTATGGATACAGCGTTCTGTCTGCATGTACACCTGCATGACAGAAGAGGGCATCAGATCCCGCTGTAGATGGTTGTGAGCCACCATGTGGTTGCTGGGAATTGAACTCAGGACCTCTGAAAGAACACCCAGTGCTTTTAACTGCTGAGCCATCTCACCAGCCCCAAGAGGCAGGATTTCTACAGATAAAAAAAGCTTTTCCAGTCAAGAAAGCACAGAATGACATGGATCCTAGAGAGCAGAATAAAAACTGACAGGTTAACAGGACTGACAGACTGGAGTCTTAGAAAAGAAAGAAAAGCATTGGGTGAAAATAGGCAGCACACTGTACAGTGCGAGGAAATCTAACTGAATGCCCAAACCACACTGCAAAGCAAAGCAAAGAGGAGCTGCAAACCAGCCAGCTGTCCTCAGGAGAGCAGACAGTACTGACACAGCATACAGCATACATAAGAAAACACACTGCTGGTGACCAGACTTGAAAGCCCAAGTCTGAACATGTGGCTGAGATGTCGAGAAACAAGGAGACAAGGACAGGTGGTTCCAGTTGCTTTAGGAACAGAAACAGGAGGTAATCTTTCTGATGGCCCAGTCAGCAGATCACCTTCACACACAAATCAACTGCATGCTCAAGCCCGTTATAAAATCCCTATCACATCTGCCAGAAAATCATCTGCCCTCCTTTTCCCTTACATATCCCACCCATTCCTCTTGACTTTCCTGTTTCCTTCTCCACATTTTCCTCAGTCTTGATTTCTGATAATCAATAACTAGTCAGTACTACTCAGTAAGTCACTGGTAACCTAACTAACACCAGCAGATGGTAGGACAGAAACCCAATCACAGCATAAACTGGTAAGGGAATGAGACAGCTAGGTCAGTTTACCCAATATCTCTTGCAGTAAAAATGACAGGAACAGAAGAAAACTAATGTAGAAAAAAAAGAACAAAGGTAGCAATAAAAACAATTATGAACAAGGGAATGTGACAGATGATTTTCAATCACAATAGTAAAAAGGACAGAAGTAGTTAAGGGGAAAGCGATGTGAAAGGAGAAGGGACTCTAGTATTCGGAGGTGGAAGGGGACCAGCAAGAAGGAAGGACAGAGAACGGCGCAGACAGTGAGGGAGAAAGATGAAAAGAGCAGACTGACATACATGCACGAAAACGCCATAACCAAACAAAGGATTTTCATGCAAACTTCAAAATATTAACTGTCAAACATGGTAACACCTGCCTGTAATCCTAGCATTTGAAAGGTATAAACAGGGGGATCAGGAACTCAAGGTCAGCCTCAGCTACACTGAGATTTCAAGACATCAGCTTGAGGTACAGGATACCTCTTTCAAACTCAAGGAAAGACAAGGAGACAATAGGCAAACCCACAGCAATAAGGCTCCAGGTGAAACATAATCCCGATCTTACAGGAAGCTCCCATTACTCCCAGGATTTGAGCAATAAAATAAGTAACATTAATAAAGGATTATAAGTCTTTGAAAAATAGGAATCCATGATTTCACACTGACGTGGATGCACAAACAAGTAAATAAAGAATGAAGACAGATCTTCATTGTAAAATATACACTGATGGAAAAAATACATACATGTTCTCAAAGTATGAGGAAAGCTGACATACAGTTAACATGCGTGGCAACGAGACGAAGTACTTCATGCATTTCCCCACACAAAGAAAAGCACCTCAGTCCCCTACACTGCTCCTGTCCAAAACACAGCTCTGGACTTAATGAGGAACTCCAGGCAAACAGAAAGAGAGGCAACCTACAAAACAGCTTCACTCTTTACACACCAAAAAACCCGCACAACAAAGACTGCCACCCAGTTCCAGAGTACAGGCAGCTAAAACAAATATAACCTGTGACCTTCCACTGACTCTCGAACCAGAAAAAAAAAAAAAGTTTCTTTTTGCCTTGCTGTGGCAAACATTACTGAGACAATACATAAAATGTTAATAAGGTCTTCTCATTAGCAATTATGAATGTCAGCGCTGTTTCCCCAACTATGAGAATGGCATTGTAATTACTAAGAAAAAAATACCTTGATTTTAGAAAACACAAGTTTTTAGGGGTAGAAGAGTATCTTGTTACATCAAGTTGCTCTCAAGCAGTAAAAATATGCATATAAAAAGGGAGAATAACAATGAAAGTTTAGGTTGAGGAAAGGTAGTCAAAACAGATAACCCACCATCAGGAAAGTAGCACTCTGTAGTCTACAGTGCAGGAAATATTTATTTTGGACCTACAACCCTGAAATACAGCACTAGGATCATTCCCATCGACTTTAAAGACACTCTTCTATAGCTTGTCAGGTACAAGGCTATGGTAAAACTTACTCAAACTCCATTCTGCCTACCTGAATCCCTAAATCCCACTCCCCTTTTGAAGCTTAGCTCAATTACTACTTCCTTCACATTTCTTTCCAACCAATACAAACCTCACCCTTGACCTTCAATTAAACAATATACATGGTCTAATTATTTTAGATGTTAATCTCACTGTTCCAAAAAGGACTAATTACTGGTCCAGGGACAAAACCAGTTCTACTTGAACTGTACTCCCTGGCAGAGGGCTCTTAATTAGACAACAATTCCTACTTCCTTCCTTTACTAAACCTCCGTAACTGTACTCCTTTCACTTCTTCCCACCCACACACTACTTCTTCAAAGACCAGATCAAAGCAGCCCTTTCTAAGCACAGCTTGCAGTGCAGAGTTATGGGGCCCATGTCAAGAGGAGGAGAACTTAAACCTCCAGCAGCAGCTTGTGTGGCCTTACAAAGGTGTTTAGCATCTCACAAACCTCTAAACCCTAATTACTGAGGTCCAACTGTACCTCCCTAAAAGGCTGTTGTGAAGACTACAGAGAAAGTACTAACTGAAGGCACGTAGTAAGAATACACTAATCATTAGCTACATGAAACTCACTGCAAGACACTGTGAATGACGGGCTACGACAGAAAGAAGGCAGAGCAAGAATAGAGAGAAAATGGGATTGAACACATAAAAACAACTCTTAAAGCACAATGCAGCATGTGATACACCCCAAAGCAACAGTTAACACTCAGGTTCCCAGTCAGATACCACACACCGAAACCACATAACAATATTAAGGAAGAGTATAGATTTATAGCCATTAGAAACACAAACACACTGGATGTGGTGGCTCACGTCTTTAATCCCAGAGGCAGAGGCAGGCAGATCTCTGAGTTCAAGGCCAGCCTGGTCTACAGAGCAAGTTCCAGGACAGCTGGGGCTACACAGAGAAACCTAGTCTCTGAAAAAGAAAAGAAGGAAGAAAGGGAGGGAGGGAGGAAGGGAGGGAGGGAGGGAGGGAGAGAGGGAAGGAGGGGGAGGGGGAGAGAGAGAGAGAGAGAGAGAGAGAGCGCGAGCGCACACCAGAAGGAAAGAAAGAGAGGAAAAGAAAAGAAAAGAAAAGAAAAGAGACAAACACAAAAAAGTCCAACACATCAAGGGATTCATCCCAAGAAGGCAAGATTGGTTTAACATACAAAGATCAATATAATACAATGTTAACAGAATAAAGACAAGATTGGTTTGATGTACAAAGATCAATATAATACGTTAACAGAATGAAAACAGTTAGTTACATGATGGTATCAGTATACAAGAGTAGCAATCACAAAACTTTCAAACGCTTCCACCAAGAAAAGCAACCCGACTGGGTTTAGAAGAGAACGTCACTAAACTGACAGAGGGCAGTTACAGAAAAGTCCACAGCTTACGTCAGAGGTAACAACTGACTAATATAACCATCTTGACACTTGTCTTTCAACACTAGATGAAACAGACAGACAAAACAACAGGGGCTGGAGATATGGCACACTCGTTAAGAACACTAGCTGTTCTTTCAGAGAACTCTGGTTTGGCGGCAGCTCACATCATCTGTAATTCCAGTTGTAGGGGATCCAACACCCTCTTCTGGCCTTCACAGGCACAGACATACACCAGGCAAAACACCCATACACATAAAATAGATGATAATAATAGTAATAATAAATAAATAAATAAATAAAGCCAGCCCAAGTGAAAGGGAAGGAGGGCTCACTCAGGCAAACACACAGCAAGATCGGAAAGAAAGATGTACATCTATCTCTATTCAGACAGCACGGCCTGTGGGTGTGCCTATGAGGGAGTACATGATTAGCATGCATAGTTAAGGTCCTAGTGTTGATCCCTAGTACTAATTAATAAAGTAGATAATTCCATTTCTGATAAGCATCAAAAAATATATTTAGAAATAAATTTTATAAAAGAAGTACAAATTATATACTTAAAACACAGTATATCTTTAAAAATAAAGGCCTAGCCGGGCGGTGGTGGCGCACGCCTTTAATCCCAGCACTTGGGAGGCAGAGGCAGGCAGATCTTTGTGAGTTCGAGTCCAGCCTGGTCTAGAGAGCGAGATCCAAGAAAGGCGCAAAGCTGCACAGAGAAACCCTGTCTCGAAAAACCTAAAAAAAAAAAATAAATAAAGGCCTAAATAAATGGAAAGATTCTATATTTATGAACAACTAGATGACTTAGTGTCATTAAAATGGTGATGTTATCTAAGCTGATCTACAAACTGCTCTTAACAAAAACTCAACTTTTTCATTAAAAATGACAAACTGATCCTAAAACTCACACAGAAATACAAGAGGAACCAATGCAATTCTGAGAAGGAGAGGATGGAGGACTCCCATGCCTGATTTCAAGCTAACTACAAAGCTACAGGAAGGAAGGCAGTGGACACTGGCCTAAGGATAGCTACAGACCAAATGGTACAGAATCCTGAGACAACGCCCTTCATAATGAACAACTCACTCCTCACCAGAGAAACCATCTTTTCAACAAATGGTGCCAAACAACTGGAGAATTGTAAGAATGAAATTGGAGCCCTCATATCATGCTCAAAAAATAACTCAAAACACGATGACAGACCTAAATGTAAAAACCATACAACTATTGCAAAACCAAAAGAATTTTTGCAACCTTAGAATGAGTACCAAGAGCACAAGCAACAGAACTATTATAGGTAAGCAGACCTAAATATTTGTGTTTAAGGGACCAGCAAGAAGGTGAAAATAACATAGAAAATACTTGTAAATCATAAATAGTATATATAGAGATATAAATATAATACAAACCTACATTAAGAACTCTCAAAATGCAACAATACAAAATACAACCCCAAAAATGATGTGGTGATGCATGTTTATACACCCAGTATTTGAAGGAGAGGAAGCAAGAGGGTCAAGGAGTTCAAAGTCAACCTCAGTTACATATCAGGTTTGAGGCTAGCCTGCACTACATGAAACCCTGTTCCAAAAAAACCAAAAACCAATCCATTTCAAAACTTAAAAACAAGCCAGGCGTGGTGGTGTACACCTTTAAGCTCAGCACTTCGGAAGCATAGCAGGTGAATCTCTGTTCTAGGCCAACCTGGTCTAAATAGTAAGCTCCAGGCCAGTCAGAGTAGCAGTGAGACCCTGTCTCAAGGGGGGAGAGGGGGGAATCAAAGCTGGACAGACAGAGACTATAAATAGACATTTCTCCAAGTCAAACAGCCAATAAAGTCCATGAAAAGATGCTCGACTTCATTAGTCATTAGGGAAATGCAAATCAAAACCGCAAAGAGATGCCTTCATCCACAAAGATGTCTGCATACCAATTAAAAAGACAAGTGTCTCCCTTAATTTGTAAGTTACGCCATTAAATAAATCTCCTTTAAAAAAAAAAAAAACGCAATAAACTTTAAAATCTTGAAAAAAAAAAAAAAAAAAAAAAAGACAAGTGTCCACAGTATGTGTGGAAGTGCAGCTGCTGGTGAAGTGGGGATGGCTTGACTGCACTGTACACAGCCTGGCAGTTCCTAAAAAGGTTACAGCAATTCCACTCCTCGGTAGATATTCCACAGAAGTAAAGCATCCATACAAATATTAGAACACAAACGTTGATGGCAGCATTATTCAATCCTTAAGTGAATACAACTAAAATAACTACTAACTGAGGCAGACATAAATAAAATGTGACACAGTGCTGAGGACTTAGCAGTGCAGCACATGCTTGGCATTTATGAGGCCCTGAGTTCCATTCCTACCAACACAGACCAAGAAAAAAAAAGCTCACATAGTTATATAAGTAAAAGATGACAAATGGGATCTGCACAATGAGATGATGATATTTTTCACCCATTAAAAGGAATGAAGTGCTGACAATGATAAACTATAGGTAAAGCTTGACAATGCACTAAATAAGACACACACACACAAACACTAAAGAATTCTAGTGTATGATTCCATATTTATGAAATGCCCAGAATAGGAACATCCACTAGAGCTAGAAGGCATAGTAAATGATGAGGAGTGGCTGCTAAATATTTGGGATTTGGGGAGAGGAAGTGTGAGTGCAAACATGTTCTGGAATCACAGAGGTGATGAATGTATAAGCCACATACTTCAGATGCATGGAAATTTGATCGCAATAGTGCTACCATTAAAAAGCTGAGAGTCTGTGCCCATAGTCTCAGCACTTAGGCAGGGACAGTGAGTTCAAGGCCAGTGGGGACTACATGATGCGGGGAGGAACAGAGAGTGGTACCTTCAGAAGAATTTGAGGACACATCAAAAGCAGGACAGCACTAAACAATCTTAGCACTGAACAGGAGTTGGCTCTGACTCCACAGCCATTGAGGAACTAGAAGTTTCCAATAGTTGGCTTACAACTGTGGCCTGAAATGCTAACCTGCAGTAATTCAGAGAAAGTTCACTTATGTTCCTTCCCATTTTTATACTTTATTTGTTTGTGACAAGGTCTCACGTAGCCCAGATGGCCTTGAACTTGGGTCTCCCTGCCTCTACCTCAGAAGAGCTGGAATTACAGATGCACCCCACTGGGAACAGGACCCAGAGGGCCTTATTCATATAAGCAAACACACCTGCTTGAGGATTCACAACAAGAATGCGTTTTTCTTGCACCCTTTGCAGCAGTTAACAACAGGTAAAGTGATGCTAGAATGCTCTTAAGATCAGAGTATATTTAGGTACCTGCACCATTTCCTCCTGCTAGCTCACATACGCATTTTTCAGGGGACAGAGACACAGGAGAAAGAAGGGACTACAGTCAACAAAACACAGATGCCATCACTTAAAAACATCCAGGATCACTGCAGCAAACTGCCCAATAAATGCTAACAGACTGCAATTCACTAAGGACAGCAAAACAAGTGAACTGGCTCAGGCTTGTTTGTTGTTATACAAAATCCAATCAATTGCTGTTTGCAGAAAATAGCTTTTAAGGTTCAAAGTATAAAATTCTTCAACTAGGTTCCAATCTGTTTTGAACATTCCACTTAAAATGGGAAGCTGAGTCATTGTCACATAACACTACTGCCTTACTGCCGAAAATTCAAACGTTTCTCCCTGCTTACAAGAAAGGAAACGCTAGGATTTCTGCTGCCTAGCCAACTCAACAGAGTATGCAAACGATGTTTAAAGTAAATCTTAAATAGAACTTTTAATTCTATTTATGTTCACGGAACTCCTCTTAAGACTGAAAGCCTGCCTCAGTTACATTTTACTCTTTCTCTTCAATCTCACCTCAACTCCTCTGACAGCATTCTAATGCATACCGAGTCTCTGGTTCTGGGGGTTTTTGTTTTGTTTCTTTGTTCAAATACATATATTGTTCAAATACATATTCAGTTTTCCAAATTACTTCTCTTCACCTGCCATACCTTGTACACTCAGCATGAATACCTTGTCTACTCAGCATGAATCGAGTCTGTGGCCACAATGCCAAGCTAACCTAAATACCAGGCATGATGGTGCAGATCATAATCTCTCAGCTGAGAAGTATAAGCATAAGGCAAAAGGATCCCAAATTTCAAGTCAAGCTGGTCTTCTAAAGTGAGAATTTGTCTCAAAAAGAAAATAAACAAAAATAGACTACACATTACAAACCTAACCAATGTTTCATTTTCTTACCAAGTTTATCCAACCATCACTGATCAAAGTCAAAAACAACTCTTATGTCCACCAACAAGGAAGCTATCTTCAAAAACTCTTTAAAAGGTAGCAATCACAACCATTAGTCAATTTAAAGTAGACTTGTAATTTCTGCAATTTTAATACTTAGGTTTCAGTTTAAACTAAACAGCATTTCCTATAATGAAAGAAACACTAACTAGGCCAGCATAAAGGTGCAAGTGCTGAATAATGCTAGAGAAAATTCCTTTGAAATGATCAAGAACACCTGCAGGGATGTCCTGAGAACACATACATCACCACTGGTGGGACACTTCAGCCAAGAAGATTTAACCTCAGTCTGGTCATTCAGAAGTGATTAGACAAACCCAAACTGAATTATGCAAAACAACTCGTCAAAAAACTGCACTGTCATGAAAGGGGTTGCAAGGACGCTTCAGAGACAAGACAGCTAATGCAACTCTGGATCAAGAAATGGTGAAAAGAAAACCCAGCATGACAACTGAAAATATGAACCAAACTGTAGTGTAAAGTTACACATTCCATGTTTGGTCATTTGACTGTTATGTACAAGATCCTCTTAAGACATGATGTTGTATTCTGGAGATAAAGTGTAATGACAAAAATAATCATGAAAAGCAAGAGTATTTGCTACCCTAGTTTTGATATTTTGCTTAAGATTACAAATGACTTTTTGTTAAGATTAATTGTATTTTTAATTATGTGTGTATGCGCATGTGTGCGTAAAGCATCCGTGGAGTCTAGAACAGGCTAGCAGATTCCCGAGAGCTAGAGTTCCAAGTGGTTGTGAGCCAGCCAACTCAGGCACTAAGTACTGAACCTGAATTAAACTTGGGTCCTCTGCAAGAGCAACAAGAGCTCTTAATTACCTAGCCATCTCTCCAGCCCTCAAATGATTTTTTTAAAAATGAAAATTAAGTGGACTTTATCTCGATTTGGAGTAAGATTTGTCCAGTCTGAATGGAATACATGTAACACATGCCATTTTATTTCCAATCATGGACAATAATTCTGGGGTTGTCATAAAATGAAACTGTAAAAGACTTTATGCCTTTCAAATTATACTTTCAGACATATTTGGCATGCCAAAATTCAAAAGACATTATAAACTATTCTTTTTTATGATGTTCATGTTCAAATTTTCCAGAGTATTGTCAGTTTTAAGCTAAGCCTACAGTCTGTATTCATTTATCTTAGCAGCTAATTTACCACATAATCTCCAAATTAAGCTAGAAAGCCTAGCCTGCAAGCTACATCAGAGCAAGCAACAGAAAAGCCTAACAAAATCAGGATGATCTTTCACCTAAACAATGGAAGGCGAATGGCAACAACAAATAACTTTATCTAGAGAGAGGTATACCCTGGCTCACTCCTGTCTTGGGTCTTGGGTCTCTGGGACATAGCATCTGTTCCAGACAATCATGGTTCAATGCTAAGTGTCCCAGGTTAGATGCTATATGGTTTACAGCACCTTTATATTTGTTGTACAATGGCATTTAATAGTTGGTTTGAGACCAGGGATCACTATCACAAATTATGTTAACTTCTAAATTACAACACATCTAAATTACAGAAATCACTAGAATGGGCATGAGATATATATTGAGATCATTGTTTTGTTTCTTTTTTTCTGTCCAAAAAGCATAAATGTACATTATATTTTATCAAATGTGCAGTGAAAACACTAGAATTGGAGTAAGAAGGTCTGTTGGAGTCCCAGCTCTGTTATCTGGAGACTGTCTCTCAATCAGAATTTCCTCACTTGAAAAGTAAGATACCAGCTGACACCTTAAGACCCAGCTCTGAATATTCACTAACTATGCAACTTTAGCCTCCAAATATACTTTAAAAAATTACAACAGTTGGGGGCTAGAGGGATGGCTCAGCAATTAAGAGCACCTGCTGCTTTTCTAGAAGACCTAGGTTTGATTCCCAGCACCCACACAGCAGCTCACAACCATCTGTAACACCACTTCCAGGAGATCCGATTCCCTCTTCTGGCTTCCATGGGTACCTGGAACCAATATGTGCAGACATCCATGCAGGGACAACATCCATGCATGTTTTAAAAAAAAAAAAAATTTTTTTTAACTGTTTTGCATCAACTGAGTTATACTAGTTAATGGAGGGTTTCTGTTTCCTCTCTAAACTGGTGATTGTAACTTACCATTGTTTCTCTCACATAAATTTCTATTTCACTTGGATGCTGGGTCAATCTCTCATTGAACCTAAATGGAGCTCCCTCACCACTAACATGCTTTGAAATCCCAGGTTCCACTTCCTCAGTATCTCTCCCTTTCACCTCTCTCCAACACCATTTACATGCAAATCTTCATCAACTCTTACCTAGAGAACTACTGCCCATAATCACACCTGCTCACAATTCCTGGGCTACAAGAGTTTCCTATCATATTGGTACCCTACCAAAAGGCAGGCAGTGGCCCCTTAGACAGACCATCTAAAGATTATATGTAAGTTCTCAGCCTGCCATTCAAAGCCCTCCATATCACATGCCTTAAGACAGTTTGATTAACTGCTTGCTATTTCTGATAGATCAAATTCCTGTGTCCTTCCTGGATTTTGAGTCTTTACTTCTACTGTTCTGATATCTTCTCTGCAGACCAAAATGGATTTGGTTCCTATGGAGAGATGGCTCAGCGGTTAAAAGCACTGGCTATTCTTCCTGAGGTCCTGAGTTCAATTCCCAGCAACCACATGGTGGCTCACAATCTTCCTTAATAAGATCTATTACCCTCTTCTGGTTTGCAGGCATACCTGCAGACAGAATACTGTATACATAATAAAATAAACATTTAAAAAAAATTATTTCCTTTAAAAAAAAAAGTTCCATTCCAATGGTAGTCACCCTCACCTAGACATTACAGCTCCCTCCTTTGAATGTACATGGTACTAACAAAGTGAGACAATTCTAACGGCCAAAAATGTATTTTAAAAGCTAGCTAACCTAATGAGCTAAATTTATCCCTTGTGCCATTCTGCTTAACTGCCACTGGACACCTGGCACTGTCTTGGTAAGAATTTGCCACTTATCCCAGGAAAGGAGGAGAATGGCAACACAACTCTGACACACACACAGAACAGAACTCTCAAGCTGGAGATACACATACTGGGGTTTGCTGGGCTTCCATTATACAAAAAAGATGTTTATATGAATTCATCATTTATATACTTAGGACTTTTCATGTTCAAAACCCTAAACCAAGATCTCCAACAGTGCTGTCCCCCATCCCCTGGACCTTTGTCAGACTCTGAAAACACTCTGATCACTACAAACACTGAGTAGGGAGTACTCCTGGTAGATGCTGGACATCCTACACACTGCAAAGAACAATCCTCAAATAATTAGCTGCTGCAAAATATAAGCAGTGTCCATGGTGAGAAACTCCAAGATAAACATATGGCATGCAGTTGTGGGTTCTACTTTTTAGAAGAAATTTCCCAGTTTTTCAAGGTGAAGCACCTTCCCTTCAGTAAGAGAGTTTAAACACAGCATGAAGGCTGAGCACTCCTGCAGTTACTAGTGGTCAGACCTCCTGTAGTTACTTAACTCTTTATACCTCAAACATCTTTTAGTAAAGCAAGGCTAGGAACAACCTAATTCACCCAGCCTGTCAAGGGTAAAAAAAAAAAAAAAAAAAAAAAAGGCATGTAAAGTCTTTGGATGGGTACAGCAGGCATACGATGAACAGTTGTTAAATTTACCAAGATTCGTCCACTCACTGGTTTCTAGAAAATGCTCAGAGTTTACTAGAGTGAATATTATCTGCTATGACTTCCTGAGCAGGGTACTAATGGGTAAAGATTGATACTTTTTACTTGGGAAAAATGAAGCATGTGCCCATCTAATCTAACCACCTCTCCCCCCACTCAAAGCACCTTAACTGGTCCTTTTCATTGAACACTGCTTTAAAATCTCAGTATTTTTCTTTTTCATATTATCTTTGATCACCTGAAGTGCCTCAAGCACTAAGTGAAATGTCATCCATCCCCTTTTGACCCCTACCATCAACTACCTTGTGTCACCGTTATTTATGTACATATTATATAGTTTCCCTACCAGATTGTACATGCCCTCTATGGATACTGACAGTATTTGATTCCTTTTTATGTAACCCAAGGGCCCAACACACCTTAGTAACTGGATGGACCAAGCCTCTCATTTCATAGATTAGACACAGAAAGGCCCAGTGACTTGCCAAGAGTCAAGGTTATTTTAAGTGGCAGAGTTGGAATTCAAACTCACAAGGCCAATAGAAGAGCTTCCAAGTTCTGCCTAGTCATAAGAAATGAAAATCATGCTTGTATTACGATGTGTACCTAAGTTCTAGGTCCCTCACAGAAACAAGACCTCTGTGGCTGCCCTACAAAACAAACACGGAAGGAGAAAAAGACCCCAGATCTACACTGTCACTAAAATGACACGGTAATAATTCAATCTATTTTGTTTGGCTCTGTATCTTATTATTTCTTTCCCGGTTTCTGACGACATAACTTGTTTAAGAATACAGCTGACAGTTATTTAGCCTCTGATAATGTCCCTTTAAGTGATTCCATAATTATTTAGAGTTCCAGAAAACCTCTCACTGGGTAAGCCAACACTGTTCCTGTGCCAAGAGAACAGATTCTCTAACAGTCACCCCAACAGATTAACATAAATTCAAAGAGCCAGAAATTTGGAACAATTCTACATGGTGAAAAGTATTTGTGCAATTACAAGTGTGTTAATAACCCCAACATAAGCCTAGAACTTCCAATAAACAAGCGTAAACCATATTAAGACCTAAAACAAATGAAGCTGTTTAGCTTGTATTAATCTTAAAGTTTCTGAGAGTCCAAATATGATGCAAAAGAAAAAAGGGAATTGGAAAGGAAAAGCACGTTTTAAAATGGATCTGGAAAAGGGTTAAGTATAGTGCAATTCCCTGATGTTGAAGCAATTACAGCTCAATAAAACTAAACGTTTTCCAGAAATGCATCACTTGGGGGTGGGGGACAAGAAGCAACCCTTCTCTTTAAGGCAGTATTTGATGCTTAAGTTACCAGTGCAAAAGCACTCAGGCCCAACAGAAGTGATAATCCCTTACTGAGAACAATTTTTAATTACTTTCCCAGCTGATAAAAAGAGCACACACTGAACACAGACTAAAATGTAGTTTCAAAGGAAAACAAAACGCAGTTTATGCTTGATGAAGTTCAAGGACAAAACTGTTTCCAATGCAACAGAATCCGCCTGACTACAATGTGCAGAGACAGAGAGGAAAAAATGCGAACACATAGTATCTTTTTATAAAGGCAACAATTTAGCTACAAAGTAATAACGGGGAAGCCAAAACAGTTTGACAGCCCGCCATAAGGGCCGCCTCAATCATGAGTCACACAATGCCTGCAACCATTTACAATAGTAATTAATGCACAAGTCCCCTAATTAAATTCTAAAAGGGTGAGAATGCTTTAACTAAGTTTACAAGAACTGCCTTTTGCTTTTCTTTTTAAGAACGAACACACTCGTAATTACGCGTCTCCCTGCAATGACCCCCCCCACCACCACCAATGCAATATTCCCTGAGGCCGTTTCTCCCGAATGTCTGTTCCCTGCGTGCGAAAGCAAATGACACGGGATGAGGGGGACGGGGGGGGGGGGGGGGGGGGGGTCCGTAAACCCAGGAAGGGCGAAGCAGAGTGGAAACATACGTTTATAAAGGGGGCGGGAGACTGAAGGCTCGCCCATCTTACCTGCTAAGATTTCTCTCTACGTCTTTGGTAGCTTTAGCTTCCAATTCTCTGAAATAGGAAACAAAAACAAACAAACAAAAAAAAAAAAGCGGGGGGGGGGAGGGGATGCGCGTGAAAACGGAGCTTCTGCGGCAGAGCGCCCGCGCGGTGGGGGAGGGGCGGGGCTGCGGACTGCAGCGCTGCGGGCCTCCGAGCCCAGAGCCGCAGCCCGCGCGGGGCCGAAGCTTCCCGGGCCGCCCGTGGCCTCCCACCCTGGCCCGCGCCCGCGGGGACTGCCCCGTGCCGCCGCCCCGCAGCTCGAGGGATCCTGCGGCAGCGCCTTAGGCGGGCTCCCGGCCCCGAGCGAGACTCCCCTCCGGTTCGCTCACCTCATGTGTGTAAAGTGCACGAGCGCGTGGGGCGCGGGGAACGAGGCTCGCGAGCCTCAAGCCCTCCGCAGCGCCGCGGGGACAGGCCCGAGCCGCTGCACCAGCGCCATTTTCTACACCGACCCGCTGCTGCCGCCGCCGCCGCCGCCGCCGCCGCCACCGCTGCCGCCGCAGGCCCCAGACCGGAAGTGAATGCCCCACGCGCAACCCCTTCCGGGGGCGCGCTGGCCCCGGGGCCCCAAAATGGAGGCCCTAGCAACTAGGCCTGCTGGACAGGGCAGACGCTTGGCAACCGCCCGACGCGGCCGGGACCTCGCCGGAGCTGTCGGGGAACTCCGACGCTCCCCGCGAGCGTCTTCGGGGTCTGGCGAGCGCAGACCGCAGCCTTGCTTGCCGAGGCCGGCTCGGGTTTGACTCCGATCTCCCCCCACCCCCCTTCTTTACTGCGACACAAGTTTCCTTCCCCTCTGCCCGGCCCCACCCTCACAGAAACGCCTTAAAAAAAAAAAAAAATTCCACCAAACCGCAAATTCCACCCTTGCCGCTGCCGACGAGCCCGCGCCGTTTTTAAATTCACCCACATCTAATTACTTTTGACCTTGAGCCAGATTATTTAACCTCTCTGCTTGTGCCTCTCCTCCTCGGCTGAAGAATGCGTACCTGAGGCTGCCTGTGAGGTTTCAATACGATTCTATGCCTCAAAATTTTACACACCCTTGACTCAGCAATTCCACTTTCACTAATTTCTGCTCAAGAAATAATCATTTTGGGTTTCACTTTTAAGTACTTCATCATCAAGATAATAACTCACGGCACTGAGAAGGTTGAAAACTGTAACCAGCTACAAAGTCCAACGATATGAGATGGCCTTAAAAGCAGCCACTTGCCGTGCATGAAAAGATGGAGTGGGAAGTACAGGCCTGGGGACTTGGTTACAATAAAAGAATGAAAAGGTAGATTCCAGACTAGTTCTCAGAAAAACATGTGAACACCCAACTATGAATACTATAAGATAAATACCTGTAAAGTATATAAATCTACATATAAATGCAGTAAAATACAGCAATATAATACATGAAGATACAGTTATTACAATAACTGTAAAAAAAATAACAACGTAGACACATACCTGAATGTAAATACAATAAGATACATACCTACAGGTAGATGAAGCAATATAATGCATTAAGACACAATAATAATGCACATAGGTACATATATTCTTGTATATTCAGTGCATACATTGCTTCTTGTAATCTGCAACTTTCTCCTCTACTTAAAACCTGTTCCCCCCCTCTTTTTTTTTCTCAGAAAACTCATCCTGCAGATTACTTCCTTTTGCTCTTTTAAATCCTAAATCCTTCAACTGGCTTAGACCTGCTCCAGTCTCTCCCTTGAAACAAGCTATGTGACTGTTAGATTCTGCTCTGGGAGAAATGTGTTTTGTAATAAATAGCTAATGAATGAATGAATGCCCAGAAAGGAATTAAAAGTTGAGCCAAAATGTTAACTACTGTTATGCATTTTACTTCTTTTAGTGTTTTTAATTTTATGAGTCTATAAACATTTTTTGAAAAAAAATTACAAAACATAAAATGAGTATCAAATAATGCCAGGAATTTTTACATTTTATTTTTGAGATGGGGTCTTACTATGCAGCCTGGCTAGCATAGAACTCTCTATGTAGGCCAGATTGGCCTCAAACTCACAGAGATCTGTCTGCCTCTGTCTCCTGCATGCTAGTGTTCTACCATATTCCCTGGCTTCAAATTTCAGTAGGACCTGTCCTGGTTAGTTTCTTTGTTAAACTGACACAAGCTGGAGTCTTCTTGGAAGAGGAACCCCAACAGAGAAGATGTCCCCCATCAAATTGTCTGTAGGCCAGTCTATAGGCATTTTCTTGATTAATGATTGATGTAGAGGGGCTCAGTTCACTGTGGGTAGTACCACCCCTGGGTAGGCTATCCCAGGTTATATAAGAAAGTAGGCTATAGCCAGGGGTGGTGGCATATGCTTTTAATCCCAGCACTTGGGAGGCAGAGGCAGGTGGATCTCTGTGAGTTCAAGGCCAGCCTTTTCTACAAAGCAAGTTCCAGGACAGCCAGGGCTATTACACAGAGAAAACCTCTCTTAGGGACAGAAGGAAGGAAAGAAAGAAGGAAAGGAAGGAAAGGAGGGAGGGAGGAAGGAAGGAAGGAAGGAAGGAAGGAAGGAAGGAAGGAAGGAAGGAAGGAAGGAAGGTTACAAGCTATGAGGAGCAAGCCAGTAAGCAGCACTCCTCCAGGGTCTCTGCTTCAGTTCCTGCCTCCAGGTTCCAGCCTTGAGTTCCTGCTCTGACTTCCCTATATGACGTACTATAAACTGTAAGCTGAAATAGACCCTCTCCTCGCCAAGTTTCTTGCCATTACGGTGTTCATCCCAGTAACAGTGGCCGAACGAAGACCGGGGCTTTCCCTTGTTTATTTGCTCTTGTTTCTGTTCAGTTCCTGTGGTTGCTTCAACACAACTTTTCTCCAATCTCTCTTCCTTCCCTATTGAGAAGTCTAAATGATTGGACTAATCATTCACAAATTATGTATTTGGAAGGTAAGGATTAATTTTTCCTCTTTATCAAAAACCACAATGGGGGCTGCAGAAACAGCTCAGTAGTTAAGAGCACGTGGTGCTTTTACAGAGGACCTGAGTTCAGCTCCCAGCACCCACACAATGGTTCACAACTGTAATTCCAGTTCCAGGATATCCAATGTCCTCTTCTGGCCTCCTCAGGCACCAGGCAAACACATGGTATACATACATATACACAGGCAAAACACTCATGCACATAAATTATTTTTTGTGATGCTGAGCATAGCAAAAATGTATCCTAAGTAGCACTATACCACTGAGCTACATCCCCAACCAATATTTTTAAATTTAAAAAGTCTCTACAGTAATAAATAGAAAGAACTTGGACACATGAACATGGATAAGCTTTCCTGGAAAGAGCCTATTTACATTATTTAATTACAATTTCTTCAATACTTAGTGTGTGCTTTCCCAAACTGTCCAAAGTACTTTACAAATACTAATTAGTCACTAATTGTTTTTCTTCATACAGCCCAATGAGGTAGAAGTATTATGCCCCCTTTGCTAAGAGCCATGATTAATTTTCCCAAAATCACGCATTAAGTGATTAAGATTTTATATATACAGTTTGGCTCCAAAGCCCTCTCCTAACCACCATATTGCAGATCTCAACTGCATTAGACCTGACATCCTTTTTTGATGATAAATACTTTATAAATACAACCCCTTGTGATCCCGAGATGGAGATCATAGATAACATAATCTACTATATATAATCAATCTACCAAATATGATCATTTTAAATGTATACATATATGTATACATACATACGCATGCTGTAAAGGAGAAACAGAGAAACCGAAAGGAAATCTAATGTCACTCGGTGTGTAAGTGCTCTGAAGACTCCATGTAGGAGCCAGGTCCCACACAGGTACTGACAAAGCAGGGTCTAGCCAATAACACCTCAAAAACTGAAATTACACCCAACACACCATTGCTCTAGAATAGACAAGTCCTGAGCAAACAGAAAATAAATTCACTCATATAGTTCAGTTTTGCTTTTGTTTTTAGACAGGATCTATGCATGTGAATTCACTATGCAGGCAAGATTGGCCTCCAACTCACCAAGATCCTCCTGCCTCTGCTTCCTGAGTGTTGAGATTAAAGGCATGTGCTTTCTTATGAACTTTGAATCACCTCCAAAGTAGTTACAATGCCCAGTACAAAGTAAATGTCCTTAAAGGGTTACTAAATTGTATTATTAAGGAAATCATGACAAAAGTCAGTGGGCACCCAGCCCTGACACAATGCTGTCATAAATATTTTCTATGTGCAGCTGATTGAAGCTGAAGATGTGGACCCCAGCTATACATTTCATTAATGAATGTTTCTATGATATCATAAAAGAGCCAAGGAGTGCACCCTGAGGAAGCCTGATACTCCAGTAATGAAATATCATCAAGATGGGAGGGGGAAACAGGGTAAGCATGTTGTAATGGAGCCCATAACAGGCCAATAGTAAGAGGACCAGTCCCTAAGCTCTTCCAACTAGAGACCTAAAAATTAGTTTTAACACCACCACCACCCCACTACCACCATCATCACCATCACCACCATCACCATCATCTTTCAATGCAACTGCAGGATGTTTTATTTTGGAAATATTTTCTTAGTTTTTTTCTTCCTCTCTTTTCTCACTGACACTCTCCAGCACACCCTGAAAACTCCAGGGTCCCTTTCACAATCCCTTTTCCCTTCTTTTTCTTTATGGTGCTATGCTTTACACAAAACATGATTCACCCATTTAAAGTGAAAAGCCTCATGCATCATGACAAATATATCCATGTAACCACAACCACAATCAATATAAAAGAGTTCTATCACTCAAGAAAATTCCCTTGTGCCTCTTCTCGGTCCCTCCCCGCAGTCCTCTCCCATACAGTGGGCACCCAAAACTACCTCTACGGTTTACATCACCAGAAGTCAGCACACTCATTCTAGCTCATACAAATGGAGTCCCACAGTATATACCCTTTTCTGTCTGGCTTCTCTAGCTGAATAAATCTAAGATTCATTTATATTGTTGTATGTACCAAATTTGTTTCTTTTTGTGAATAATATTCCATTGACTAGATATATCACAACTTGTTTGCCTGTCCTCCTATTGATCAGTTATTGTTTTCAGTGGGTGGGGGGCTATTATTATTATTATTTGGTGGACATTTGTGGGGCAATTTGATCTGAACTGAAGCATTCCCTCCTGGAGGGAGAAAGGAAACTCCTCACAAGTTTGGGGAAAAGCTGAAGTCTATAAAGTTCACAAGATTCCTCTCCAAGGTTCTGTCAGCAATACACAATTGCCGGGGAGAAAAGACTATCCAAAGGAGTTTCATGTGGTCCTTCTGAGAGCTTCCGGGTGCAACTCTCCTGAATGGTTGTCCAGGCTGGAGCGAGCTGCCTTTGAGTGACCTCTGCTCCTGAAACTCCTCACCCATATTCCTGTAAGTAACGCAGTTAACTCCTTGGTTCATTAAGCTGGCCTTCAGTGGCATTATGACTCTGGTCTGTGGTAAATGCCCCATCTGGGATGAGTAGACATTTATTGGCATCTCCCCAGGAAAAGTTAGCACAACAATGGGCATGTTTTCATTTCTCTTAGGTAAATACCTAGAGCTATAGTTGGAGTCATAAATGCCCTCAAAAGGCCACGTGGTAAAGGCTTTTCCCCAGCATGGCGCTACTGGGAGGTGGTAGAGTCTTTAGGTATGGTGATATATTATGTATCCTAATAAACTTATCTGAGGATCAGAGATCAGAGGACAGAGTCAGCCGTTAGATTAGACACAGAGCAGGGCAGTGGTGACCCACACCTTTAATCCCAGCACTTGAGATCTCACGCCTTTGCTTGGGAAGCACATGCCCCTTTAGTCCCAGGAAGTAATATGGCAGGGCAGAGAAAGGTATATAAGGCGTAAGGAAACAGGAACTCACTCTCTTTAGGGTGAGGATTTCGTAGAGGTAAGAACTAGTGGCTGGCTGTTCTGCTTCTCTGATTTGTCAGCTTTCACCCTGATATCTGGCTCTGGGTTTTTATTAAAAGACTGTTTAAGATTTGAACAACATTTAGGTACCTAGTGAGAGCCCCTCAAGTTTTTGTGGGTGTGTCCTTGACAGGGGTAGTGGGAGCCCCTGTTCCTTTTTCCTTGGCCTTCTCAGCCACAAGATGTTTCTGCTCTGCATTGTACTTCTGCAGTAGTATACTCTGAACCACAAGCTAATAAGCAATGGTGCTGTGGGATGTTCTGTATGGCAAATGTGTTGCTGATTAGTCAATAAATAAAACACTGATTGGCCATTGGCTAGGCAGGAAGTGTAGGCGGGACAAGGAGGAGAATAAAGCTGGGAAGTGGAAGGCTGAGTCAGAGAGACACTGCCAGCCACCACGATGAGAAACAGCATGTGAAGATGCCGGTAAGCCACGAGCCACGTAGCAAGGTATAGATTTATAGAAATGGATTAATTTAAGCTGTAAGAACAGTTAGCAAGAAGCCTGCCACGGCCATACAGTTTGTAAGCAATATAAGTCTTTGTGTTTACTTGGTCAGGTTTGAGTGGCTGTGGGACTGGCAGGTGAGAGAGATTTGTCCTGGCTGTGGGCCAGGCAGGAAAACTCTAGCTACACAATGGGATCAACTGATCATGGACTGAACCTTCCAAAATGGTGAGCTGGGAACAAGCAAACAAATAATACCAACAACAAAACCATTTTCTTAGTCTAAGTAGATTGTCTCAGGTATTTGTTACAGTAAGAAGAAAGCTGACTAGCATACCTCTAGAATATAATTGCTGCATCCCAGAATACATACATATCGAACTGTATGAGAAACAACAGAGTGTTACTAAAATAATCTGTGCCCACTTGCATTCCCAAGTGGGTGAAGGGTCATGATTTCTCTGTCTCCAGCAGTGCACATTCTTGCTCTCTTGGCAATGTGTTGGGATAATTCCCATGCAATAGTCGGATGCTCTCTAACTTTAAATAAAAAATGCCACTGTCATCTTACTATCCATCTTAAAATAATGCAAAGACGTTGAGGGCTCTGGGCTCCACATCTAGTATCTTTATTGTCCTCCAATGTCTCCTGTAGTTGTGACCTTTCATCCCCTCCCTTGCTCACCTTGCTTCAGTCATTCAGTCTTTCATTTTCTAAAAGATTCCTGTCTCCTTGGTCAAGAAAGCCTTGCCTTCTCACTCTCCACATTTCTTCTCTCACTTCAGTGCTCCTAATCATGTACTCTGAAGCTATTCCGGACTTTCCATAGTGTCAATCACAGTTGTCATGAAACTTCTCGGCCATCTGTTTGCTCTTTGAGTTTGCTGACTCTCTGGGAAGTTTGGGAGAACGAGGCACATGTCTGCCCCGTTCCTCGGATCTCCACACGTAGCAGAATGCCTCGTACATATTAGGCTCTTCATAATGCTTGCTAACGAATGGATGGTCTTCCTAGCCTCTGCTTATCTCCTCCATCTAAACATCCATATTGCTGCCGAAGTGGTTTCCCTAGCAAGTAAATCTGATGAGCTCCTGCTGCCGCTAGATGCTCTTGAATGGCTTGAAGGCTAAAAATTCTTGAATAGCTGCATTCTATGGAACGCCATCTGAAACCCCTCACATAACATAAAAGGCCTTCAAGAGCCTACCCTGCCCTGTTTCTCAGATTCCCTATTTCATGATCCAGTGACATTGAACTACAGCCAGTTTATTGTGTCTTTCAGAAGCTCTGTGACTTGAACATGCTGTTCCGTGTGAATGGGAGACCTTTCCTCCCCATTGTGTCCACCTCACAAATTCCACTTCAAAGTCGAGTTCAAATGCTGTCTCCTTTGCAAGCCTTCCCTGAGATTCTCTGATTCTCATCAGAATAACAGATATGAGTCAAGTATGAATAGTAAATTGGCATCATTCTAGTTCCCTGTTATTGAAGTGGGAGCCCAGCCCTCTGTAAAGAATTGGAGCATTCAGGGTTGGAATCTCACACGTTTTCATGAGACAACTTATTTTATGGAGCCACTGCTGACGTGTCAGGCCCTAGAGAGTAGAGCATGTCCATTGTGTTCGCTGTACTGCCAGCACCTAGCTTAGTGCTTGGGAGGCCCAACCATTTAACTGAAGGTATTTGTGGAATAAAGAAGAACAAATGTCACCTTCCATTCCCAGTATTTCCTTAAAGTGTGTCAAGTCGCATGATCCACTGCTAGGCAGCCGTCTGTCACCATCAGGACTACTGGCAGGAATAGGACTCCTCTAGATTCCCCCTTGGTCTCTTCAACTGCCATTGTGCTTTATGTTACAAATGCCAGCAGCATTCTTTCAATGATTCTATAGCTTGCCCCCAGAACCACCAGGCATCTTCGCGGCTTTAGTGAGGACCAAATGAGAACCTCCTCTCTGGACTAGGTCCCTCAGACAGTTACAGCCAAAGCAACGGGGTTGCTCCCGCCTTTCTCTGATAACGCCCCTTGTCTGGTCATCCAGGCTGTCCTCCTCTGCTGCCGCTCTTCAGGCCTCAGCAGAGAACTGCTTCGTTCGGTATTTTTCATTCGTGATGCTTATGCCTCCTGACCAAGTTGAAGATAATTTGAACGTTAAGATGCATTATGATAGTAAAAAATTATAGGAGCATAATGGGAAATTATATGTCTTTAAATAGATAGATTCATAAAATCCTATTCACTCATTCAAAGTTTGATGATTCCAAACAAGTGGACTAACTAGAATGATATCCACCCCCCACAACAAATTAAAAAAAACAGACCAAATTATGAGAAAACGGTTTTAAAAACAGGAGGCATCAAGCAGTGGAGAAAGTGAGCTGTGAGAAACGTGAGAGACGGGAGACAAGTGATACGAATTCTACAGCCACTTAGAGTAGCAGTGGAGGACCAGCCACCCCGGGCCGGCGGTGCAAGAAGGGTAACCGACTGGCATGGCCTCTGAGTCCAGAGTTCAGAGACTGTGGAAGCCAGCACGACTAGTGCTCACTGGTTAGAGCAGTGGCTCTCACCCTTCCTAATGCTGCATCCCCTTTAATACAGCTCCTCATGTTGTGGGGACCCCCGACCATAACATTATGTTCATTGCTGCGTCATAACTGTAATCTTGCTGCTGCTGTGAGTCATAATGTAAATATCTGTGTTTTCCGACGGCCTCAGGGGATGCCTGTGAAAGGGTTATTTGCTCTCCAGAGGGGTCACGACCCACATGTTGAGAACCCCTGGGCTAGAGTATCAGGTAAGAGAGAACTTGACAGATGCTCCACAGATATGACGAGGATCGTGCTAAGAACCAAGCAGCACATGCGTGTCAGGAAACTTCTTGAAACGTAGCGGGTAAAAACCACTCAAGGGCCAGAAAAAAAAAAAAAAAAAAAAAAAAAAAAAAAAAAAGATGTGGGCTCACAGAGAGCGTGAAATAATCAGGGAAGAATATACTAACTGGCCCAGGGAAAACTGTAATGGAGAATCAGCAAGATGACTCTGCAGATAAATGTGCTGGACTCCCCCAAATGGTGCTCTGACCTCCACAGGAATGCTGAGACATGTGTGTTCCCCCTCCCCAAATAAGTAAACAATAGATAAAAATAATTTAATGGGCTGGCCACATGCCTCAGCAGGTTAAGTCTGATGTCCTGAGTTTGATCTGGCTGAGTTGTCTTCAGACTTCTATATGTGTGCTATGGCACACGAGATGGTGGGGGGAGCTCATAGTCACACTCATAATATGTAAGTAAATAAACACATACATGTAACGAGATTTTTTAAAATATGTAATCGAGCAGACCCCCAGTGCACTGTGGAAGAACTTCACATGCATGGTTTGCGGGAGACTAAAGGACAGAGGAATAGACGAAATATATGAAGATGCACTAGCATTTTTTCCTTCATTTGAGGAAAAGCATAGCCATAGTTCTTGCCTCCTTGAGTTCCCTGCACTGGCAGACGGTAACCTGGAATTGTTCTGTTTTTAGTTGATGAATGAGGATGAAGAATGCTCCAACGGTTTCCTGCTTCCAGGAAATAGCAACAAGATGGCACCTGGGAAAGCAGGAAGCAACCCTCACCAAACATTCAGTCATCTTGATCTTGAACTTCCTAAGTAAGCTCCAGAACTAT